>NW_024573645.1:3417097-4100517 GCF_018153835.1 Drosophila eugracilis
AGAAACAATTGTTAAACAACGTTTCGCCTGCCACTCGGACTGCCAGTCTGTCGGTTTGTCGGTTTGTGTGGACCTGGACCCGGCAGCCTCACTTCAATCAAAAAATCTCCTGCACTGCCCCCAAACGACGACGACAATTGCCAAGTGTGCCGCTTAATGTCTTCAAATGCATTTCACCAACAACAACAACAAAAAGACAACAACAACAGCCTGGCTGCTGCCGCTGCACAGCAACGAAAAAAGAAGCTGAAATAAATTTACATAAATATTTCACTTGCCAGCAGTTTTTTTTTGTTGCTGCCAACCACATCCGCGTTTCATAGATTGAGCCTGGCCAAGATATCTCAGTGTTTTGCCAGAGTGTGCGAGTGTTTCGTATCGCGTGTGTTTCTTTCTGCCTTAGTTGCTTGCCTTACATCCAAGGAGATTCTGGGGGAGATTCCAATTCCGTTCAAAGCAGCCAAGCCAACCCGTCAACAAAACAAAATAAGAAAAAAAGCGTATTTGGCCCTGCCGCAGGTGAGTTTTAAAGTTGAGTTGGTTTTATGCGTTTGTAATTGCATTTTATGTGCAACTGCCGCCCATCTAGCGCTTGGCTATTTGGCTTTTGGCCAACGGAGATTTATCAATTAGCAGAGGCAGCGATTTCAAATACAATTAACTGACAACTGCCGCTGCTGCTGCCGCTGTTGCTTTGTTGTTTTGGCCATAAAACCGTTAGTTATTTTTAACTACAATTAATTGCTATGGTTTAAGAGTGAGAAACTTTGCTAGTGAAAATTCCAGCATGGCTCTAAAAAATAATTTATCTCTCAACACTAAGCTTATGCTAAAGCTAAACTCGAAGCAGCAGCAGCAGCAATAACAATAATCAAAGTTAGCCATAATTACAAGTTCAGTTGAGCAATTTAAATAAAAACACTTCAACACTTTAACAATTGACGCGTCCACATTGTCAGTGCTGGCTGGTTAGGGGGATTGAGGATTGGGGATGGGGGATTGGATTGTTTAAGAGTCTTGTTGTGATGCAATTTATTGGAAAAGCGATTTATTTTTTCTTTCCTCCTGTTCAATTAAAAGAAAATACAGCTGTTTTTTTTCCTATCTTTATATGGATAATTACAATTGCATGAGAGGCACTTGGAGAGGAACTGGGGATGTTGGTCATTGCTGATGTTTGGCAAATAATGGGGCTTTTAATGATTTATCAAATAGTGGTATATGTCTCGCTTTGACTAAACGATGCTTAATGCTAGTAATTATTGCTATTCATTTGTACTTTTATGGGGGGCATAAAAAATGATTTGGAAATTCTTAAGTACGGTTACGGGGCCTAAACTAAAATTATTTAGGCTATTAATTTATTTACACTTAAATGAGATTTCATCATGGTTTTTCATTAAGAAGAGAAGACTTTTGCTATATAAAGAGAAGAAAAGATTATGTTACCCTTTTAGTAGGGTATTAACTAAACTTAATCACTGGAAATGCAAAACCAAGCAGAACGCAAATTAAAAAGCCTAATCAGCTTTGAGGAAATCGCAATTGCAACACTGGAAAAGAGGCAGGAATAATGTTTATAAATAAATATGCAAAGAATTATTTAATTCTCGATTCTCACAATTGCGAATCGCAAGTCACGAGATGCCACAGCCAGCCAGGGCGTGTGTTTTAAGGGGCCAAGCGAGGGGGGCCAAGAAATTAAATAAAATTTATGGCCTGCAATGATGACGACAACAGCAACAACCACAACAACAACCACAGCTGCATCTCAGACGCAAAAAATACAAAAAAAAACCAGCTAAGATAACAACAATTGTTTAATTGCTAAGCTCTGACAAAGAAATCGCCAAGTGGCTGGGACAAAATGCGACAAATGAGTGCAAGAAATGTTGGCTCGACGATTCTTGGTAGTCTGCGAGTTGTTAATTGTGGACTCGGATGAGTCAACAAGAAATTTTCTTAATAGCTGTTGTTACCGTTGCAGCTTTTTCCTCCTTTTTTTAATTAATACTTTTTTTCTGTGTGCTGCAGTGCTGCTGCCGCCACTGCTATAATTTATGAACGTTTTTTGCTAGCTGACTGGCTCTGGCTGCTGGCTGCTGCTGTTGGCTGCTGCAATTAATGTGACTGATTCAAAGCGTTGGTAGCGCGTTGCATTTGATTTGCTTGGCCAGTAATTGTGCTCATTATGCCGGGCCATTGTTGTTGTTAGTGCAGTTTTGTGTACGCGTCATTACATATGTTGTCTAGACTGAATGTCTGTCTATCTGTCTGTTAGACTGACTGCCTGTTCGACAGTCGTTTAGTCAGTGAAGCTGTCAATCTAGTTGGCTAGCTGACGATTAGCCACCACTTGCCTGCCCTTTGTCCACACACGATTGATTGCCATCGATGACGCACTTGGTTGACATTTCATTGTTGATGTGATGTCATCTTAAATGAAATGTCACGCATCTCAATCGATTCTATCGTTCTAGCTGCAGCAAGTTTGTTGCCTAAGTCTTTTGTTTCGCCACTCCCTCGCATTTCTGGCTTACACTGAGCCTGAGCCAACGATTACCGCAACCGTAATGAGGCATGCGCAAATATTTCGCCTATTACTCAACCCAAAAACCAGCCAAGCAAACAGCACCAACAATGGTCGAAAATCGATGACTATAAGACGTTAGCAGGCGCCAACTTATATGCATGCATACTTTTTCAAGTTTTCCCTCCCCTTATGCTATACCATACCATACCATACCATAGCATACCATACCATGTTCAGTCAGTCAGTCAGTCTTCTCGATGTGAAGAGTTTTCACTAATTTCAAGCCGCCGCCGAAACAAAACACGCGAATCGAACACCAGCGGCAACAACAGCAGCAACAACAACATCAACAATGATAGACAGTGCTGCATAAATAAAAGTAAATTTAATGACAAGCAAAATATTTCTTGTCATGCCTATCAGATTACAAGATTTCTATATGAACCCGCTGACGATTCACCACAGCCAGCATATAGCAGCGCCTTTTATACAAATTATATATACATATATATATATACATTTTTGCCTGTGTCGTTAGAGCATGATTACTGGCTCTCCAGAAAAAGACAAACCGTACAGTTACATGTGGCCCAGTACATGACAAAGCCGTTAGTGTCATTTGAATGCGAATGTTGCAAATGTTACGAGTGCCTGGCAACGCCAGGTGATGATGCTGTCAAGGAAGGTGTCCGCCACTTCCATAAATCGCCGCCAAAAAAAAAACAGGCTTTGATTAAGCCGACTTGGCCAAAAGATGATGATGGCCCAACTACAAGATATTTTTAAACAGATATAGTGGAGAGAGAGAGGATAGGATAAGCCTTCGAATATTGACCCAGTTTACATTGAGTAGAGCTAACCTTCACAGGTTCAAAACTTGAACAGTAGGAAGCAACTAGCTCCCATCGGAAATTCCCATCTATTTCGGTTAATTGTCTTCGAACATAGACCACCGCCATGGGTGAGAAAACTTATTTGGCCATTACAAGCCCAATTGCCAAACGAAAATCAATTTCACACATTACAACAGAAACAGAAACAGAAACAGAAAAAGATCGAAAGATCGAAACGAAAATGTTATGAAAAGGCCACGGAAATTCGAACTTCAAATCAGGCACAAAGACGCATGAAATTGCTAATTGTGCGAATGAAGGGCCTAGCCCAGCCTATATATATATGTATATACCCCTTATGAGATATATAGTTAGTTATATAGGTAGAAAAACGCCGTGGGCTGCCACAATTAAAATCGTAGCGAATTCCCAGGCAACAAAGGAAATTTAATTACGCCGCATGTGGCAGGGGGGCAAACCCTTTGAAATCGGTTTTGGTCTGTAATCAACTGAGAAATTTCCAAAAGGCCTAATGAATATTTTTTAATCGACCAGAAAACTGGGCGTGATCGTTTTATTTTCGTTCAAATGTTAAAGAAAAATCTCAATTTAGTTTAGTATTAAGCCCTAATGATGTCTATGAAAGGAGGTCATTGGATATTCCAAATTCTTTGGCAAGTGTTTTGTCACTCTGATGGGAACAATAGGGAAAACTGACAGCACTAATTAATTGCAATTAAAAATGCGTTTTTTTCTAGTTTGACTTCTCCCCTAATTGGCAGCCGCGAACTTGTCCAACGAAAATTCCCTCCGAAATCGACTTTATCAGCGCAAAGCCATCGAGCAGGCGAGCGGCACATTCTATGTTTATTTAAATGGATAATTTGCTTAATTAATTTTCGAGCCGAAACGCTACGCATTCATCATTTTAATTAGCCGCATGTTCGGTATCGAGCCTCTGCGTTTATAAATAATTTATAAATATTGATTTGACAAAGATGTGCGGCAATAAAAATCTGTGAGCTATTAATTAAGAAAACGCAGTCCGATGCGATGCTCAATGTCTAATATTTCGAACACTCAATATCGAATGTCCGCTGTGAGGAAGTTCGAGTCGCATTAATCTTCTCGACAGCTTTTCGGCCAAAATTCCGCAGCAGGCGACAGCCATTAATTTCACTTTAATGGGCTTGCAACAATACTAAAATCGCAATAAAAAAAAAAAACAAGAAAAATGATACAATTATTGTTTTGTTTTGTTATTAGGTCTTACAAGCCATACACAAAAGGCCACAAAAGATCGAATTGGAATTAGTTTTCCTTTTGTTTTTTCTGCCAATGAGCCAGCCAGCCAGCCATCCAGCCAGGCAGTCCATTTCATTTGATTTATTTTCCCCTGCATCCATCGCTGCGACTGCGATTTGCATATTTCTCGTAGGTGGTTCATTGAACTTGCTATGGATCTGGCGGGGCGGGGGAAGTGTGCCCGGTGGGGGCGTCTCTAGATGAGGTGGCTGCGGTGGAGCTAGTGGTGGTGCTGAGACGGCGACACTTCCAGCGCTTTCGGCTTGATTTGGCTCGCCTACGCGTTAATTTGAGAAATTTGCAAACATTTGCATGAAATCAAAATCAAAAACGAAACGAAAACCAAAACAAAGCCAGAAAATTAAACAAAGAGAGAAATGGCAAATCAACCAGATAATACCCTCTTAAATAGATAAATATTATAGCAGATAAAACGGATTTTTTATGATTTCATTTTGCATAAAGTTAGCATGATTATCGCTTAAGGATCTGCAGAAGAAGAAAAACCCATCATAAAGGCAAGTTCAGGATATTAAAACTGAGTTTTAATATCGGTTTTTATCTTATCTAAAATCCCATATTTTTAATGCCTTAAATAACTTTTCTCCTTGTGCTAGTTGAATTTTATTCCAAATAAACGCAGATCCATATCAATCTGTAAACATATTTTTTATGATACTGGTTTTGAAAGATAAAACTTTATTATATCCATTCAAAATCAGGTTTAATACCTGCTGCCAACAAAACCAAATAATGGTTAATGGTCGTTTTTATGGAAATTTATTGAAATAATTTTGTAATCTTCATTAAGATAAATTTGTCTTAAATTTATTTAACTAAAAGCTATCTTACTTTTTACTTTTTTATATATTTATTTAAGGCTTTATCTATCCTTCATTTAGTTAATCAAATTCAAGAAGGGAAATAGTAACTTAAAAGGTTTACAAAACTAATATCACTAAAAATAAGAATTGAAAGCCACTAATTTAAGAGTAAAAAATCTAACAAAAAATACCACCTCAGGCCCATTAGATTCCAGGTTAGCAAAACTGATTGCACAATCGAGAAGCTGCTGGATGTGGCATTAAATAAATAACGCATTTGCGGAGCCATTGATAATGTCAATTTGGGCAGTCGGCAGGCAGACAACAATTGCAAACATTTTGCCAGCTTGGCAATTTCTATTAAAGCATTTTCCACTCGCCTAACGAGTTGGTACAGTCTTGGGGACTTCCTTTTGGCTTTAAGGTTTTAATTGCAATTGAGTTTCGACATGAACTGCGTGCATTTGCGCAATGATTTTTCCCCGATAGTCAACACAGACATTCATGGGAAACTACAGTAGCCAAAAAAATAGAAAAAACAGCCACTGGTAGAGTTTCTTCTTCTGTTAATTGATAATTTCATTAATTTATGCACTTGATGCCAACAAACTTTGGCCACTGATTGAGATATATATACGAGTATATAGGAGTACAAAAACGGGAAATGCTCTGACAGCAATTTGCCGCCGTTTAGCATTGCTTGCTAATGATCGACTTTGGTCTGCTGCTAAACCCATTATTAGTTATTGCCAACTCACATTTAACTATATATCTTTATATATCTGAGTATCGAACGACCTTCGTGGTAACCCCATAAATCCATTATTGCCTCAGTTCTTGTTACGCACTTGTTTTTTCTGTGTAATCTAGAATGCTAATTAAGCTGCCGGCATTTGTTTTAGCATACCTTGTGTGTGTTTTTGCACGCACTTTACATACGCAGGAGGTTGACTCGATCTCGATCTTGCTCTTGCTCTGGCTATTGCTGCTGCTGCCACTGCTTGCATTAATTAATAAATGTCGTGATGTCGCTTTTGAAGTGTCTGTCATTATGAGATCAATTAATAGGAACAAAATTCTAGATCAAGGCGAAAATCAACGAAAAAAAATGTCGCACTAAAAAACAAACGCGTGCGTGTTGTTATTGATCGAAAAATAAAAAAAAAACGTCGTAGATATGGGCTCGGGATTTTATTTTTTCATTTTTTTTATGGAAAATCGCGGATCTAACGCCGCAGACAGCACGACGTTAACGAGAATTATTACATCATTGCAACAGCCGACAGCTGCAGTAACGAAGGCAAATTGAATGGCCACACATCAATCATCCTTCCCCGAAATACACATCGCAATATCTCTGTTTAACTTCTTTTACTAGCAACTCAAACTTAATGCCAGAATGTAAAAGAAAATCCCAATTTCAATTGACTTTCACCAGCGAAAAGACACATCGATTTTAGTACACAATAATAATAATATTTTTTAATTTTATTTTCCTTGGTTTTCTCTTTGGCTTTTCCCTGTAATATTTTTGCATTTATCCTAAATTTTTAAAGTTTTTTTAATGACTCCTGCGGTGGTTGGCTATAATCAACATGCTGGCCACCCAGCCATATTTATTTTCAGTGCATTGTAAATTTATTTTCAATTTAAAATAAACGCATTTTTTCACCGCCTTATATTGCTTTGGCTGCCGCTGTTGTTGTTGATGTTGTTGTCGTTGTTGTTGTTGCTGTTGTGGCTGTTATAATTAATGTTGCTGATACGCGAAATGCTGTTGGCCGGGCTGTTTGTTTAGCTGTTTGTGGATATTGCTACGATTCGATGTTACAAAGTTGCCTCGTTTTCGGCGTTGGCCGCACTTTGTAGCTCGTAGCTTGTAGTTGTTGGCGGTTTTATGTTACTAACAAAAATATTTGCTTTTATGCTATTAAAAACCAAAACGGAGCACTAGCTTACATACAGAATTTGCCTTGCAAATCGAATTGAATTTTTATATATATATATAAAACTTTTGAACTTGATTTTGAGTCGACGGCGGCATGACAAAAGTCACGGGCCATGGCCTGCAGAGCGAGGGGGCGGACCAGAGGGGTCAAGTACAACCCGCTGACCAAATGCAGCTGCGCATGTGCGTGAGAACTGAGCTGGGGGAAAAACACTAACAAACTGCCTTATATATATCAAGATTTCAGATTTTTGCATTAGAGGTTTCGCGTTGTTTGTTTGTGTACTTGAAAATTGACGCCGCACGGCTAGCACGCATTTGTTTTGTTGTTTCTGTTGTTGTTGTTGTTGTCCAGCGGCTGGTTAATAAATTTCGCGATACTTATCAATTAGCATACGAATTACATGCCTTGCAATCATAAATAATGCGTGTTTCAAGCAGGAGGCAGAAATCAACTAGAAAACGCAAAAAAAAAAATAAGAAAAAGATGCATAAATTTTGATTACTTCAGTTTGGCGTTTGTTGTTTTTTTTTTCTATTTTCCTATCAATTTTGGGTGCATTTTAGATTCGTTGTAATTTATAAACATTTCTACACACTTTTGACTCGAAGGTGCGTGTTTGATTTGCCTCCGATTAGGAATGACAAATAAACAACAAATCATGCGGCACGAAACGAATGACTAAGGCAACGAACTTGATGGCATGATCAAGAAGTCCAAGTGCCCCCTCCTCCCTCCACCCACACCATTCATTCTTTTTCCCGCACACAGAAAACCCATAGTCTGAAGTCTCATTGTTATGCTCGACACTTTTGCGCTATATTTACAAATTGGGCCAATAAAATGAACACCAAGACCCGCAACCAGAGACCAGAAATGTAAGGCCATAAAATCGAGCTGATAGCGATGGAACACAAAAAAAAAAAAATAAAAAAAACAACCACAGTCCACTGCTGATGAATTTTTATGCATGTTTATATGACGGTCATATAAAAGTCGCGTCTAGAAGTCAATGATTGTTTAATGAAAAAGCGGCTCAATCGTGTTTCCCAGTCGGTTTTGTTTTTGATTGTGCTGAAGGTAGGGGGCTGTCCAGATGGCGGGGGAGTCATTAAAATGCCCAGCAAATAAATCAAAAAAACTAGCTCTCAATCCACCACAATCCCACTTGATTACGCCTGACCGCCGGGCCAAGCGAATTCCGCCCGCTTCGTTAGCACATCACCTGCTGGGCCAGGGAAGCCACAAAGATGTCAATAATGCGCTAATCTCCAAAAATAAATAAGGTCCGGATTAAGATATTGGGTGTGGAGTATGAACGATGAAGCTTAGATACCCTTTAGGTTTGGGAAAATAAAATAAAGAATTTTTATCAAGTATAAATTTATATAAAAAGATTTTAATCAAGATGGTTTTAGATTTTGAATAAGAAACAGTTTATTCTCACAGTCAGAAGTAAAGCCTTATAATGCACCATCTTTCCAACTGCCTCACTTCCTATCAGATAAAACACTTTATAGCTCTTTTTGCTTAACTTTAAAACTACTTAAATGCGGGATGATACAAATTAAGTATCTATTTTTGTCCAAATTGCAATGATTTTACCTCTAATTGAGTATCAAAAAGTTGCCCGTCATCGTTAGCAAGAATTTATATAGACCATAACGGGGGAAGAACATATTTTAGTGGGTTAAAGACATCTACAGCGCAGTGCCATGGTATTATTCACTCAGCTTGAATGTAATGAAAATGTTTGCCAGGGGATTACAGATAGATAGATGACTTGGATAGAAGCTGGAGATGGAGCTCGAGCTGGAACTGAAGCTAGAGATGTAGATGAAGAAAGAGCGTTAAGCTGACACGGGGCTGGGCACGCGCTAAAATGTTTAGAAACCGAAAACGTTGATAAATCGATCGATCTGAGGCGAGTTCAATCAACGCGCCATCTCACTCTGTGTAAGCCTCTCCCTGCCCCCCTCTCTTGCCAACCACCCTCCCTACCCCTACGGAATCCGGAGTGCTTATTGAATATTTGTGGGCTGGAGTCATATACTCGATATACGAGTACTTGCCTGCCGCCTATCTGGTGCTCCAGATCTGGATATGAATCTGAATCCCCAATCTGGATCTGGCAATCGATTGCCGTGTTGTCAGCCGGGCGACACTCGGCTCCAATGATTTATGCGTATTTAGATACTTTTCGATGTCGTTGGCAGGCATTTAACGCATGTTAGCGTGTGGGTGAACCTTTTTTCTTCTCTCTCTCTCTCTCTGAGGCAATTACGCCCACCAAGCACAATTTTCGATTTCGATGATATTGGCAGCGGATTTCGTACGGAAATTCCCACATTTTTGCTGAGGTTGACTCAAAGAAATTGGCAAAGTTTTATGACTGTGGCTTTTTGTTTCTGTTTAAAGCTTTGCTAATTAAAAGTCAATAAAAAAAAAATACAGGCAGCCGAACTCAGCCACCTGCCCATCGACCCATCCAGCGGTCTTAGTAGTCATGACTAAGTGATGGCAAACTGCTCCTAATTGGCCACATGCCACATGTGCCACTGAACGAGGCAGCGAACGAAGAGCTCGTCCTCGTCTCCCGTTAATTTCTGCCAAATTACCAAACATCCTACACTGACAGAAAGTTCTTGCTTATCTTTATGAAGAATATAAGTAAAAGGCCATAGTTTTTCCACAATTTTCTTTAAGTGATTATCGATGCAATCCTCGACTCGTGGCTTTTATGATTTTTCAAAATTTAAGTCACGCTTTTGGCAATTAAGTGCCCCAACACCGAACCCATTCGATCGATCGGTAGACCAAGCAGCCAGTGTGGCCTCCTTGGACAGGTGCTGCTCCTTTCGTACCAGAGGGGTGTTGGCTTCCTTCTGAGCTGGCTGGCTACCAGGCTGGCTGGCTGGCATGTAGACCCGTAGACCCCATGCTGGATCTGTATTTTCTCACCGCGATACGTTTGTTTGGGCGACATGAGTCGCATTTGCAATTATTTTGCGGCTCATTAAAGTTTTAAACACGTCGCTCACGTAGTGACGCGTCTGTCAGACGGCTGCCATGTAGTCAGGCCACCCTCTGCCCGCTCCCACACACCCAATCTCTCGGTAGTTTTGGTTCTCTCCTTGGCTCCTCCAGCCAGCCAGGCAGGCAGCCTGCGAAAATGTCATTAAAATCTCTGGGGAGTTTTACGGTTTTGGGTTGCTTTGATTTCGCTCTGGCTTTGGCTACTTTTTCTCAACGTTTTTCGTTTGCGAAATCAAATAAAAGATTTCTTTTTTATCGCTCAAGAGCTGTTTGTTCGTTTGCTACATGTCTGGTTTTTATTTTATGATTATTATATTTTTCTATTTTTTTTTTTTGCTTTTTTTTGGAAAATTGCCGTCGCCCCAACAAAAGACTTAGGCAACGAACCTGTGGCAATATACTGTTTTTGTTTTTGTTTTTGTATTACAGCTCAGGTAATAAATGATTTATTTTGGCTTGTGTTTGCCGGCGCTGTCCATTGCAATTAGCTGCAGTTTAATTGAAACCGAAGCAATCGCCCAAAAATGTATCTTTTTGTTTTTTAGCCGGACTTGTGTCCGCTTTACTCTTCTCTCTTCCCGTATCTTGGCAACCGATCAGCCAAGGCTGCGGTGTCAGGCTGCATTAATGTGTCGGCCTGGTTTTCTGGTTCAAGTACGTTTCCTTCGTTGACGTCGGGCAAATTCCATTTCATGGCCATTTGCATGGAAATCGCCTCGTCGTCTTCCGTTGTCAATAACGATTTCCATCATCATCATCATCAGCTGCCTCTACTGTTGCTGCCGCATCATCCTGTCCCCGGTACTGAATTCGGGATCGTGTGTGTGTGTCTACCACTGAAAGTGGAATGCGAACCAGTTTTGTGGCAGCCAAGATCGGATCTGCACCCCTTTTTCCCCCTTCAACTAGCGTGCAGTTTTCGCCAACTAATGAAATACATATATGCAAAAAATCAAACTAAAGACTTTGCCCCGTTATCAGCCGCCTGTATTTCTTAGGAGGTTCCCCTCTCCTTCTCCTCCACCTTCTCCTCGTCCAAACCCCCTCCATATATATTTCTTGTCGTTAATAGTGAACATCAACGGAACGGTTTTCGGGTCTTTTGTCCCCAAAAAAGAATAGTATGCATAATTTATGAGGCACACAGACCGTGGTTGCATCGCTTTATTATGCTAATGTTGGCCCGGTGGTAATTTGTTCATTCCGTTTCTGGCCAACTGGGCTTAGTGTCATAATTAAGCGGCTAATTGATTTGTTGCAGGCGTTTGTTATTATTCCATTTTTATGAATTGATTGGTGATTAGTGATTAGCCAAGGCTCGCCAAGGTGCCAACAGCTTCATCAATCAATTAGCCATGCCAAGATGTATTTCCCCCGATTGCGTGGTCAAAAAAAAGTTAAACTAAAAAATATAGAAAAAAATTAGATATATAAACGCCCCTTTCCAGAGTTAAACTGCGAATGCAATCGCAATCGCAATGAATTTGGCAATACCTGGACACCCAAAAGAAACAGCAACGGAAATGCCATAAACCATATAAAAGAGAGCAATGATTAGAGACTGCAAAACGGCGACAGCCAGCCATGAAGTCTTGACCACGTCGTCGTGTCTGGCTCGTCGACGAGTCTTGGCTCTATAAGTTGTTGTTATTGTTGTTGTTATTATTATTGTAGTTGTTGTTGTGTGGCACCAAGTTGGCCAGAGTGTGTGCCCCCGCGAGAGGTCGTCCAGCCAGCCAGTAAGATCCGGCTTTGGGGTTTTGGCCCAGACTCCGAGACTGCAAATGCCTGTTACAAATATTTTAAAGCGCTTAATAATATGCAGTTTATTATTGTTATTGGCATCGTTGCGGCACATAAAACATGCAATTGGCATTATTAACGCCATCGGCTGAGTTTCGTTTGACTTTCCGAGGGAGTCCAAATATATATACGATCTGTATTTTTTTGTTTTGTTTTTTTTTCGGGGCGTGTGTGGGAATGCTGCAAAGCTGATTGATTATGCTCACTGGCCAACTGGCGTTTGTAATGTTTTTAATGTCTTTGAACGTTTCGACTCTTTCCTAACTAGCCAACCCAACCCAAAAATCAATGTTCACACCTGGCCAGGGCATTAATAAACATCGAAATTAACCGAAACTCTAATTAAGTGAAATACATTTGAATATCGATATAAGTCTGGGGTCGCCGCCGCACGTTTAGCACGCAAGGCGACATTGATTGAATCAAAGGAAACCAGACCGTTGCTAACTAATTAAAAGCAAAAGTGTTGCTAATAAACATATATATATTTTTTATTTTTATATAATGGCTTAATAAAGTGCGTGATTCGGGCGGGGATCTCTGCTCTAGCGGAACGCAAATTGAATAATAAAGCTCATGGCTCCCTGCTCAAAACACGATTATGAATGCGAATAGGATTTGAGTTTGAGTTAGAGTTTCAGTTTGAATTCGAAGTGCATTAGTCTAATGAGCAAGTCCAAAAGATTTGCGTGACTTGCCAAAAAAGTGTTTCTTGTTTTTTGCCTTTTTTTTCTTCATTTTGCAAAACTCTTGGCTAATTCTTCAACTCCTTGCGAGCTGTGGGCGTTGTGTGGTGTAAATTCGAGTGCATTTGGTTTAGGCCAACAAGAAATTAAAGTCAACTTCATAGGGGCATTTCCAACGAAACGTTAAGGCTGACTAATAAAACGTTTAAGTCTATAAAAAAAAGTGATAAAAATTTATATAATGTTTTGTAAGTATCACGAAAACTCAAATAAATAGTCATTAAATAATTTATTAAGCTTTTACAAATATAAAGAATTCCAAGTCATTAAGGTTTTCCCAGCTTGTCCCATGGAAATTTCCATGTTTCATTTTCTTTAAATCGAAGTCTCTTTCAATCCCCAAAACTTGTTCTATCTTGTATAAGCCAAAATCCAGATTAAGCAATTAAAACAGTCAGCACAATCAAACCATTCAATGAACTCGAATCGAAAACTCTATCTAATCCCAAACAATTTCAGTTTCCACACAGATTTTTCGGCTTTTATCTAGCTGTTCGCCGCTTTTCGAGTGCATCTCGTGGTGTGAGAGATGCAATATATATATCTTCTGACTGATTTCGATTTCGATTTCCTTATTGCCAAATTGCTGGCTTTTCAAGTAAGCCGACATTGCCGCCGACGCGTCGCTAACTGCGTGCAAATGCGGCGGCAACGCGGCGTATGCGCATTTTTAATTGCCCCAACATGTTGCAGCGAAGATTGGCAGCCTCGCTTTTATTTTTTATGATTTTTTCTTTATATATTTTTTTTTAGTTTTTGAGGCAATCTACCTCTCTGTCAAATCGCTTGCGGCGCGGCAAATTAAAATTGACATTTGAACAGCTCCAACTCCGCCGCGTTAATTTCAAATGGCTCACCATTTTTGGCCAAGGCAGGCGTTTACCTTTTTTTTCCTATCTTTTTTGGGTCTTTCCTATTTTTGCGCTTTTTATGAATTATCAATATGGAGCCGCCGCCCCGTGGATGACACAAAATGTGAACTGTTACTGGTCAGCTGCCGCTTTTGGTATTTTTCGTCGGCGACTTTTCGCAACGCAGGAAATAGTTTCCACCGCTGGCCGCCGCTCCATATAAGGTCTAAGTATTTGCCAAATCACACGCCCACACACACACACACATACTAAGTAACCGACCAAAGACAATGCCGTCGTCCAGTTTGGTGGAGAGCAATCTTTAGGGTATTCCATAAGAGGGGAAAGGGGCTTACTAGGCGACCAAAAGCTAGAGCTCTGGTCACGATTTTAACATTTTTGAGCATGCGCAGTGCGCACCCCAAAATTTTGCAGCGTTTGCCCATTAATTTTCATTGAAAACGTTTTCATATTTTGCCACAGTTTTCTCGTCGTTGGCCAGACTCGATTGCTGTTGTTGTTGTTGTTGTTGTTACTGTTGGTATAGGCAGCCACATTTTGGTATAGCACAATATTTTCATTGTAGTGTTTTGGCATATATTTATGTGCCGTAAAAAATGCGATCAAGATAGCAGCCAGGACCAGGTCCAACCCATAGCCCAGACTGGCTTTTCCAAGTACTCGACCAAGTACTGCCCACATGTGCACTCATAAAAAATATAAAACTAATAAATATAAGGCCTAAAAAGTGATTTGCTTAAGAACTTAAGAAAACAAAAAACATAAGTTGAATAAAAAATTAGGAAGTTGATCAAAAATGTGAGTTTTTCGAAATATTCTTGCTATTTACGAAACTATAACTTTTTCTTGTAATTTTTAGGTTTAACCTATTTCTCCAAGTGTAATCTCTGCAGTTCAACTTTGCACTTCAATTGCTGGCCCGTAGTTTTTGGGGGCGCTGGTGCAAATTAATGGATTCATTCAGCATTTTGGCAGCTGCCGCTCGCAAGCGGCGAAGTTCAATGTTTATGTTAACAACTTGGCACCGTTTAGATGGCCGCGGGTGTTTGGCAGGGGGGTGTTCCTCTTTTAATTGAATTCCTTGTTTAATTTATCAATTAGAGTGTGGCCTTTTGTTAATTAAAGACTAGCTTTTGGCTGGCTTAAATGCTGGCCAAATTAGCGGCCAACTAGCATGGCCATTTGGGACGCAGTCAGGAAACAAAGAAACCACAAATTTACCGGGCTCTTATTGTCTGTTTTCTTAAAGATTTTATTCTTCTATTTTTTTTAGCTTTTTTTGTTTTTGTTTTTTTTGGGGTGTGGACCAGGGCGAGTCCCTGGCTGTGCCAAGAAACAAATGCTAATTATATAGCTACCGATGTACGTTTCCCTCCGCAGCAGCGAAGCTCTTATTGATTCTCGACGCTGGGCAAGGTTATGATTTCGCATTCGCGTCTCTGCTGCTCTGCTGCTCTGCTCCTCTAGCGGCGGCAGCCACGCCCATTTAATTGCCACCTAGCATTTAAGTTAACTAACTGTTCATAAATAGTTATGGCATACACGGGGTCGGTCAGCTCAGCTAAGCTCAACTCTAAAAAGAAACCCGGCTGCGCCCACAAAACCCGGCCAAAAGCACCGCTCAGTACCAGCAATCTGCAGTCATTGCAGGCCAACTTCATAGTGCTTTTTTCTTTAGGTCTTGCCATTGTTAGCGCAACAAATTTATTTTCCCACTCTTGGCTGGAGTTCAGTTTTTACTGCTGCCGCTGCCGCCGACTGCCATTGCCTAAACAAAAATTAGTTAATTTAGCGCATTTTGCTGGATTTTAGCACTGCTGCTGCCAATTTGATTTGCGGGCCAATTGCTGATTGCTTTATTAACCGTTAATTCGCCATGCGAGCCATGTCCTTGGTCCGAAAAAATATGGCTTCCGCAGTGCATAAATCATAAAAAAGAAATATCACAATTATTAATGGTTTCTAGAGCAAATATTGGGTTTGGTTCGAATGAGTTTCGATATCCTAAAGCTAAGAAAAGCTCTTAATAAAATCCATTAATTCAAATTTTATTTCTATATAGCTGGCAGAATTGGTAATAAACATAAAACAAGTAAAGTTTATGATTTTTAAAAGCAAAAATGGTTTAAACTTAAATGCTTAAATACACTGCAAAAGAGGTAAAGAAAAATGTTGGCTAAGTTGGCTTAAAAGAAAGCCCTTTAAGTTCCCTTGACAAAAAGTTTTTATTAAAACTTCTTAAAAAGATGATATATATTCATAATTCCCAAACGATAAACTCCCATTTCCTCTTCATTTCAAATGTCACATCCAACCCTTTCCCATTCTCAATCAAACTGTTCTCCTTAATTGAATTATGCGTCTTGGCTTTGAGATTGCTCTGAGCTAGAGTTTTCCCACCTTCATAAATTTCCCATATGCAAAGCGGAGGAAATGCAGCCAAAACTCTGGCTCCCAGGCATAAATCAGAGGGTCTCCGAAAAGGAGACCCCACACACAATTGAGCTCGAGGGGCGGCGTTTTCTTTTCCATTCATGCGTGGACTGTTCAGATCTGCCCCAAAACATTTGGAGGTGTCTCGTTTATGCAAATACGTGCCACGTCAAATGCCACACAAAAAACAAAAAAAAAACAAAATAAAACCCAAACACGCCCAATATGTCGCAGTGGATGTCAGAGGGCGTATATAGTGGGGCCTAATTGCCCGATATGTTTGCTGGGATATATGTATATATCTCTCTGTCCATTGTAATGCAAAAATCGGGCTAAATGCAGGTCTCGAGAGAATGAATGACTGAGTGAGTGAGTGAGTGCGAGTGGGGGGGCATTTGCATAAATTAAGCCACTTGAAGTCTGAGAGATGTGGATATCGATGCCGTGTGTCAATCAGCGGCGCATGCAAATCAATCAGCCGATGGACAAGTTATTCGTCATACACCTGACAGTTGGCCACAATTTATGAGCCATCAGCAGGCCACTTAACAAGCACAATACCCCAATGGCCATATAATTTTATAAACAAAAAAGCAAATAACCACAGCTGCTTTTGCATTGCTTTCGATGCGTTGTTCAAGAAAAAAAAAGATGCGTTAATCACATTTATTTATATCTATTTATGGTCAGTGAGTGCTGGGCCCTTAGCTAGCCAAATGCTGGCCACAAAAAAGTGAATGCTTTTTATGCTGAGCCATAGATCAGTTGGCCCGACTATGGCTACCCATCCCCATACAATTATGACTTTACACTTTGTGCCAACTTTTTGGGTGGTTTACGATACAGCGGTCCGCCGTTTTATGGCCCATCGTTTAGGCCCGACTAATGGCTGTTAGCTTTGAAAAAGTGTTGACACTTTACTTGAGACCCTCAATCGTATAAGCCAAAATATCAATAAATGATCGTAAAAAAATAAACTTAAGCCCCTCAAAGAGGTTGCCAAAAAATAGAAAAAAGAAACAATCTTATTTCCGTTTTTCTAGTCGAAAGGAATCTAAGAGCTGGCATCTTGTTAATGCTGTGCGAAGACGGCCAACAAAAGGGACCAAGCTCGTGATTCGACTTAAGTATTGTCTAGGGATTAGGCATTAGCTGGGACTTGTTCTCAGGTTGTCTATATGAGAGATCTGCATATGATTATTATAGATATATCATAACCAATTTGTGTGGGCTAGCGGAGAGAAATCGTGAATGAACCCGTTCAAACAGAAGTCATGAATGAACCGCAGCTTTTGTCAACACTTTTACTATCTGGCTTCCCCTAACAAAGATTCATTCACTAAAACCTTTAAGATTTCTCTCAATCTGAGCACCTTACCCTAGCTTAGTTACCTACAAGTCAGGGACCCCACCCATGTTCGGAAAACCCATAAGGAAAATGTAACTAAAAGAAAAAGAAAAAAGAAACACATATAAACGGTCTACCATTTTGGCAATTTGGAGCAGAGCAGGCTGCAAGAAAATGTTGAAATACTTAACAAAATCCACAAGTAACGACAACAATAAAAAATAAACGAACGTTTTTATAGCTTTTCAATTGATTTTAAAGTTTTTGGCGTGCAGAGCAATAAATAAAACTGCGTACGGCGCATTATACAATAATAAATCTCCAAGACCCAGTCGAAAATGTCGATGTATATATATATATATATATACACTTGATCACAGCTACAAGTATATTCACAGGTATTTCAGAGGCATATATACACGACGGACAAAAAAAAAGTGGGCGTGCTGCGTGTTTCGTTGTTGGCAGCGCACTTTGCGCATTAAAATGCCGCGCATGCGTGCCAAAGTGTTGCAACGTCAGTCAGTCAACTTGCCCCCCTTTTTGCTCCCTTCAACAGGACAGGATGTTGGTCTCCCCGATACAGATTCAGAGATGTTGAGCAATATATTCCCCCCCTTTAACCAAAACAAAAAACACTTCTGATCGGAAGCGATCTCCTCTCTCTCTTCGGCTAGCGTAATTAATGCCGCACTTTTATTCATAATAAATTCACTTTAAATGCATGTTTTCTCGCACATTAAAAGCGCATAAATTAAAAATCAACACCCAAATGCGTCAACACAAGGCGTCTCCGCGCAAGCTGCGTGTGGCACAGCGCAGTTCCATGGGGCTTTTGGCGGGGTTTTTTTTTTTGGTTAAGACGCGGCCTGGCCATGGCCATGGCTGCCT
Organism: Drosophila eugracilis; assembly: GCF_018153835.1. Taxonomy (NCBI): domain Eukaryota; kingdom Metazoa; phylum Arthropoda; class Insecta; order Diptera; family Drosophilidae; genus Drosophila; species Drosophila eugracilis. Next base: position 3,435,671 of record NW_024573645.1, read on the forward strand.
CATCACTCATACGCAATGAAGACATTTATATGGCAAAAGCCATTTAGCGCCAGCATCGTTGTCGTCGAAGCTTCTTTTTTGGCGCCACCAGTAGCAGTTGGTTTATGGCCAGGGGTGTGGCTAGAAGGGGGTTTATGCGTGAGGCTTAAAGGGGGTGTGGGTGCTGGAGGAAATCTCATAAAAATTTTAAGTTTCATTAACAGTTAATAATAGTTAAAATTCCTCACTCATCATATATATTTTTTATATTTTCCTATAAAAAATCGCATTCTCTCTATCACTTAGTCATAAAATCAAAGTAAAAATGTTAGATTATTAAAAAACATGTTAGATAGATTAAAAACAGTAAAGAGATTATAACCACGGTTTTCCGATGTTCAATATATCTTTCTTAACATTTCGAGAGTCATCTTAAAATTCGGGGATGCCCAATATTTTTCTTGGAAAACAAAAACAATTCAAGACTTAACATAAATCTTAGCTGGAAGTTGTATATTTATCTATATATAATAGAGAGAGAGAAACTCAAATATATTTTCCCTATTTTGCAACTTTTGCTATCCCCTGATCATTCCCACGAATCCCCATTCTCCTCCGGCACGCCCCTGCCTGAGGTCTACTCACGCACTGGCCAGCTTCTTTTGGCCATCCAATCCAGCTCCCCATCCTCTAGCCCAATGCTTATCTGGGGGACTTGGCCATTTTCTAGCTGCCACAACACACGCAATGGGCGTCGCCAGGCACCTGTTGCACCAGCAGCACTTGCTCTTGTCGCCCGATGAAATCAGAGCAAGGCAAGGCAACTATGCCATATATATATATCGAGATATATATACATTCAACTTGTATCTATGTGATGACAGCGACTTGTGCGTTGGCTTCGCCTGTGGAACATGTTAATTCCGAATGTTGCATAAAAAAGATGGGGGGGAAAAAGCGGAGTAACGCTACATGGCAGACCGTTGGCTGGAAGCTGCTCCTTATTTTATGTAATTGCCAGCTAAACACTTTCCTCCCCACCACACTCTCTCTCTCTCTCAGTCTCTGTCTTCCCCACCCATATTAAATGTGGATCGTCGTTTATGTCTAATTAAAATTGCTTCTGCGTGCCGGGCGTGCCACTTGCTAAACTGAACTAAAACTAGTGACTGTTTTTGTCTCTGGAACCGGGGTGTACTTATATGTACTTATATGTTAAGTGTGCTGATTTGTATTAATTATAACGCTTTAATGTTGCTTCGCTTGAAACTATTTGCAGTGCTAATACTACTACTTACTACCACCACTGGCATTTCCTGTGCAACACTCACACTGAGACATTCTTCCTGCTCCACTGGAGGCAGCCAAAGTAAGTCAATAAATCTATGCAAAACTTATTATAAATCATATGACAAACTGTGTGAGGGGGCTGTTTTTTTTTTTTTTATATTTTTTTCTCTCTCTTTTAATTACCTGTTTTGCGACATACTCGTATAGTCATATACTCAACCAGCTAGCTTAATAAGCCGCCTTAATTTGGCTTAATTTGCGGGCGGCCACAGGGTCGTATGAGTAACGTTTAATTGCAGGCCAAAACAAAGGCGGCCAGCCAAGACTCGCAACAGCCAAGAATTTCAGCTCAGGAATTGCTCATTACGTACTGGCCATTCCTCGGAAATAGCTCACAGTAGCACTGGCTAATAACAATAACAATAACAATAATTAAAAACCAATTTTTTTCTCTTCATTTTTCGCTTCGTTTGTTGGTCCGACTCAAAGCCGTAAAACAACAACTAACTGGGCTATAAACACACATGTGTAGGTGCTGCTTACTATATAAATTTGCTTAGTCAAGAGGCCATAAACGGTGGACAAAAAAATGCCGAAAAAAAATCACTGAAATAATAATAATAATAAACTGGGCGCAGCAGTTTGCCACAAAAACTGAAAATTAAAAAAGCATATAGATCCACAAATTAGATTGCAGATAAATATTATTGCAATTAATAATTTAGCAATAAAATTTAGCACCCGGCGCTGGAATTATAACAGCGGCGATTAACAATTAAGCCTTGCCACTTAGGCAGATGCCAAAAGCAACAGCAACAGCCACAAAAAAATGCACTAAAAAATGTCTGTCCAAACTTTGTTTTTTTTGGTCTGCCGCATTAGCAACTGCAATTGTTGCTGCCACTGGGGTTAGGCAACAATTAAGCAATTTTCATAATTACAAACAATGACCAATTTTTTGACACGCTTGCAAAGCGCGCAAAATGTTTTTTGTTTTCGATTTTAACCAGCGGCAACCTGCAGCAGCAACCTGCAACAACAGCAACGAACAGCCAGCAGCAATATTGCCACTGCAAGTGCAGCAACTGCAGCGGCGCAAAACGCTGATTTGTGCCCCGTTGCCGGTTGATGCATGTTTAATCAGTTTTGCTTGCAGAATAAAAGAAAATTTGACTTGAATTTTGAGATTTTTTATGGTGTAAATTATTAAGCATAGCGAACATACTTTGGCCTTAGGGATTTGATTTTTACATGTTCTGGTTTAAGCTATCAGAAAATTTGATAGTTTTAATACAAAAGGAGACATTCTTAACCTGTTACTTAAGTAAAAATATAGTTAGTTAACTTAGGCGACGTTTTGATTTTTATATATAAGGTGGCCCACGGATGATTTTCGTTTTAAAATCGCTATAAAAATATTAATATTTACCAATTTTCTTTGAGCGTAAACTTAACCATTTCTTAAACCGCAAACCTTCTACTAAATATCTGATATATTGACTATGACATTCGAAATGTCAAAATCAAAATTATCGGTAGTTCAAAAAGCAAACGCTACATGGTCCACCCTGTAGAAAAACAATGGGTAAACCTTTTGAATAAAAATAAGTTGAAAAGTTTTTAAGCTAACATTTTTAAAAGGTTTAACAGTTTTCAAAACCTTCTAACAAAACCTCTAACTGTATTCAATGGCTAGAAAGTTCTATAAGGTACTCTTAAGTTTCATAACCAAACCTTAGATATATCTTAAAAATTCTAAAATCTTTCCCAAAAAAGAGAACATTTCTAACTTAACTTCCAATCAAAGTAGCCAATTTTTTCCCGAAAAGCGCATGTTCACATGTTAAATGGCCCGCTAACAATCCAAGAGTCAGCAATCAGGACGAGGGGCAGTCACTCCAGCTTCCACCTGACAACAATCACGTGCCCAGAAAATGTGCGGCAAACAATTGACCAGCGGCTGCCACCGACGTGTCGTGCATTAGAGTTGAGATTATAGAATAGCCAAGCGAGGGGGGAAACTGAACCGATTTATATAATCAGCAGCGACACAAAACGTGGCAACATACGGCCAAATAATTCGACGCTTTGGGCAATCTAAAACAATTTGCGTTTTCGGTATCGAATAGAAGAAAAAAAAACACCAAAACGATTGCATTTTGCGTGCTGTGTGAGATTGGGCAACTTGGTAGTTTGGTTGGTCAGTGGTCAGTGGGTGCAGTGCAGCAGTGCAGGTCTCAGAGACATCTGAGCCAGATTGTCCCACCCGCAATTAATGCATAATAATAATTGCAAACAACGAGAAAACCAAGTCGAGTCAGCGAATCGAGTTGCCACAAAATGCGGCAAGTGTTGCGAATGCCGGCCAAGTCTCTAGGGTCTCTTCGCCGGCCACACGATATTAAACAATAATTGTAACTGTAAAGTGAGCTTAACGTGAGTGCATCAAAGCATAATCTCTCTTGCAACAGAGACACAGATACGGATACATATAGATACAGATACAGATACGTATGGAAGCCAAAGCGCAGACTGTGAAACACACAAAAAAAAAAAAAACTATATATATTCATTGAAGAAAAAAAGCCAACAGACAGACAAACAGACAATCAGACATTCGGACAGAAAATAAAGAAAAACCAAGGAGTCAAGAAACTTGGCTAGTACGTAAAACATACCGCCTTATAATTAGAGCAGAAATTCTGACGTTTCTATTTCAATTTTCCAACAAACGCCACGCAAAACTGCCACGCCAAGTGACGTTTTGATTGAGTGATTGGCAACAAGACGTGGTCTTCAAGCCAACTTGGTTTGGGTCTCTCTTTCTTGTTTTTGGACACGGTAGCCAACCAGGCAGCAAGTGTTTGCCCACTGCGGTCGATGGTTGCAAATATCTGCATACCACAGGCTCTCTGCCTTTGCCACTGCGAATAACTGAATGAAAATCGTTGTGAAAGAAGGTCTCGAGTTACCCTCAGCGACAGCGATCCCCATGCCGGTGCAGCAGCAGGTTGCTGTCGCACTCCAAATCCGGCACGTAATTTAAGCTCGGGAGAAATTTCCATTGCACATAACAACGGTTTCATGCCACTATGGGATAAAAGTTAAGATATTTGTCATACATTGATTTTAAAAAGAATTTTAAAAGATATAACTCTCAGAACATCTAATTTAGGAATGTAAAGATGAAATCTCTTCCTCATTTTTGACTTAAGTTTTTCACTATATAATATCCAAAATGAATATTCATTTAATAACCTAAAGAGCTAGAAAAACATAGTATTTTTAAACATTTTTATAAGATTTTTCCTACTCAGCCAAAGGTGACTATCATTACTTCTAGTTCCTCTAATCTCGCAATCCATAAGATAAACTTTCTTGCCCATTGTAGATGGAAAAACTAAGCCCCTGATTCGTGTGTATACATTGAAGCAGCATTTATAATTATCACAAGACAATTTAGCTGAAAAGCAAAAACGATGCTGGGGCTGCCACACCCACTTTATGCCATACGAGTTCCAAGTGGTAATTGCACCAATTTGAATACGTAATAAAATCGAATGAGCAGCAAATCGATTAGCGATCTAACGCGCCCATTGTGTGGTCGTATCGGATCTCTTTTTTTCTCTATATATATACATATTTTGTTTTTGCTGCCATAAGATCGAAGTGTTATATAGCCAAAGCTATAGCCAAAGCACGAGCTAGACGACGAGACGTGAATCGTATCGATCGAGTTGCGGATACTGCCACCGCTCAATGTGAAGGTCAGTAGGTGGCGGCCAGCAACTGCAAACAATCAATTAGACTGAATGCCTAAAACGGTAAAATCCATATGTGTGCACTGTGCACTAGATAGTATGGTTAATGTAATGCTATGTATATATGTAGATATAGCTGTCGATCAGGAATATATAACCATATAGTATATGGGTGTGCCGGTCCAGTCGGGCCTCAAGATCAAGGTGAGACTGGGACTGGGAAACCGGGTGAGCCGAGGAAGTTTTTATGCATGTTTAGGTTTTAGATTTCCTAATAAATCCCTGAAAATTCCGGAAAAAAGTTGCCCTTCTATAAAGTTTATTTTAGATTTAAACTATAACATAAGCTAGTTTGTTTTTTTATCTATTAAATATTATGAATAATAAATATGAATAATAATTAATATCATAAATATTACATTACTTAACCATACATTTTAAAGTAATAACCTAACTAATCATCTTAATTAAAGGTGTTTATTGGGCAATATATTTTTATGATAAACTCTCACTTTAACCAGATTACTAAGCAAACTAACTAGTAAGTTTCCCCTTAATTATATTTATCACTTTTTTAACACAACTTCCTAGTAAAACCAAAACTCATCTAAAGATCTATTTTGGCTAACCAATAATCGAATACAATTTACCGAAACCAGGTCAATAGTAACAAAGCAAGTTTAAATACGAGTGAGTACCTTGTGGTCAATCAATAATTTTTCCCAGAAATAATCTAGAGTAAAGACCCCAAAATGGCCATTCGAAAGCGGTTTCGATTAGTGGATTAGTGTCGTCTTAGCTAATGGCTTGTAGAGAGCAGCTCTTTAGAGATCTATGGCTAGTGGTCATTGTAATTGTTAATTGCTTTCTTTAAAATGCCAGTGATGACGACGAGATCAGGTTCAGCCCACGCATAGTGGTGCTCCAATTTGATTTGGACTGTTTTGACAGTCTGCAGTTATTGTTTGATGCGCTGTCCGAGTGATGAGTTCATTAAGTGTGCCATAATTGAGCCTTTAAATGCTAAAGCTGGCCTCGTGAATGGGCGTGCTTTTTGACAGTCAGATTGACTGACTGCTTTTTGCTTTAAGTTTAGCTCTTTTGCTGCTGACTGACTGACAGCCTGACACTGATGGCCCAAGCCAAGTAGTTTTGTGGTCTTTTGGCTTTGGCTTTGCCTTTTGGCCTAGTGAAATTGATACAACCAGAGAGTTATTTATTATAACGAAAGTAGGCAAGCGCAAACTCATTCGTTGATGGCCACCACTTCCTGCTTTGGGACAGCTTCTATTTTAAGTCCCGCTTAAAAGTATTGGGTTTAATGTGTGCACCGATTTTAATTAAAACAAGGGCTTGGTTATCTGGTTACCACTACCACGAGTGAAACCCAGTAAGACCTCTGGCCATGCTGCCGCTCCTCTCTCAAATCGCAGTGAAATTACAGATATTTGATGCCATTAGCACAAATTTAGGCATCTTCAATTGCCAACTAAGCCCACGGCTCTCCATCATCGATATTGATTTCTACGACCGCGCGTGGCAAATCAAAACGAATCAAATCAAATCGAATCGAATAGCGCATAGAGCTGGCTAGTCAGGTTGGAACCAAGACTCTGGGCCAACAGACCAGATGAAATAGAACCGCTTTAATATCGGTAATTAGGACCACACCTATATGCCATATTCAAAGTGATTTTTATTACAATCGCAAGCTCTGCAAACGTTGTTTAGATTCTGACTTATTTATTTTTTCTTTTTTTTTTATGTTTATGGCAGCTGCCTTTTGGCCGAAACTCGATTAGTTTCAATTTGCTGTTTGTGGTATGGTGGTAGTATGCTTTATGGCTATTGTTGCTTAGCCTGCTATGTATCTTTATATATAGATATCTTTTTATATATCTGCATGCTGCTTTATGGAACCTCTCTGGCTTGGTGAGTTGGTAACATGGTTGGGGGGCACTTGCATATCACACGAGATAAGCTGACCTTAAACTTGCCGGTCCGCTTTTGTTGTGAAGAATTTAAATAAACCATACAGCGGTCAACTTCTATGTGCAATTAGTTTTCCCGTGTTTCTGTCTCTTTTTATTCCCCCCTAGTTTTCCTTTCTGCGTGGAAAGTCGGGGGCTTTTCATATTTCGGTTTTTCGTGGCAAACCAAGCCAATCAGCAGGTGGTCCCCGCTGCACTGCCGCCAAAAGCTAATTGTGTTTTTCTCACATTTGCAGTTAGGCACCGTTGTGTATCTGTGAGATACTCCGATACTCAGATACTCCGGTACTCCGGTACTCATATGTGAGCTTAAAACAAACACACAATAAATTGCCTGTGCACAGCAGGCGACCAGGCTTCGGTGGTTTTGTGTTTGATGGTGGTGTTCTTTTCCTTGGTCGTTTTTCCAAGTGGTTCTACTTCCATTTCATTTTGCATGCTGTAAATTAAGGCAGCCTTACCCCTCCCTTCCTATACTACGATTCCTGGTAATGGAGGAAATCGTTAGGATTCAGCTATTAAGTACGTATAATTGCTTGTTAGCGATTGCGAATGCGAATTATATGCTCACTGGCAAAGGCAGATGACTGGCGAGCTGAAAGAGTGAGAAAAACCCAAATTGAATCTGCATCTCAGAACGGGGGAAAAGCTATATAATTTTCTGGTTTCTCTTACAGAGAGAAAATAAAATTGCTTTTTTATATATTAATTACATTTTTATCTTTGATTACTATCAATAAGATTGCACTTTTAAGAACTTGTTTGCTTCTGATTAAGTTATAAATTTATTTTTAATCTTAAACCATAATCTAGCTTGACAATCTTTCTCTCAGTTTATCGAAATGAAATATTTTCTTTTCTACTGATTCCAAATGTATCCCATGGATCTTCATAGCGATTCTCAGGCATTTGGCTGTCATCGTTGCCATTGCGTTCGCCTCCCAGTTGGCTACCTGTGTTTTCTCTCGCTGTCATCGGATCTGCCGGCCAGTTATCTCACATTTGTATCCGCTGGCCGGCTATCAAGGCTGCATCGCCTTATGACTACCAGATTTTCAAATCCCAACAACCGGTTGCCTTGCTTGGCCACTAACTCGACGACAACTGGCTCAGAGCTCATGCTTCATTAGACGTCACATTTGGCAAACTCTACAGAGTTTGAAAATAAAAAACCAAAAAAAAATAAAAATAAATAAAACTGAAAAGCGAAAACGAGTCGTCATCTGACAAGGAGATCATGATGTGAGGATTGCTGATACGGCAGATTTTCCCATCGCGATTTTCACCAGCGCGCCAAACTAATGAAGGCAAAGGCGCAAAAATTAATTTGCAAAACGAAAATATGGTCTAGGAAAATTCGCATAAATAAGCCAGCGTTACAGGTGCGCTGTAGTTGGTATACAAAATGGAAAGGGGAGTTTTCCTTAGCAAAATGGTAACACAGCTCAAGCAGATAAACAGTTTGGAAAAAGCCAAAAACGCAAGAGTGGACCACATGTGGGCTGAGCGATGAGTTGGAGTGTCGGCAATTGCATTTTGCAGGAGGATGAAGATTCGGAGGAGTAGTAGTAGTGGGCTGAATATGCAGCCTGCCTAGTAAATAAATGCCTTGCCACTCGCCGTGGCAGCCCATTTGCTGTCCGGTTGCGCCCCTGACACATTCAAGAATGTTTCTCATGTTGCTTCCGAGTCTCTCCCCCTATCTCTCTGTCTCTCATTCAAAGTCAATTGTTTGCCCAGCTCAAACATCTAACTTTGACTTTGAGCCTGCCTGCCTGCCTACCTGGCTATGAAGTCTAAGCCAAGTTGCTATAAGCCAACAAGCTAACAGCAAACAGCGACTGCCGCCAAGCAGTCTGTTGACTGTTTTCAATACCAATTTGGTGGCAGGCAGCAGCACACAGCCGCTGTTGTCTCGCTCGTATTAGTTTTAAATGCCACATTGGCATTGGGCAAATAGCATTGAAGCGGGTCAACTCGAAGAACAGATACCCTGTGGGAGAGCTAAGGAAAAAAACAACAGCTTAAAGGTTTAGCTAAGAAATGATAATGATAGAGATACAAATTTGTAAGACAACTTTGACCCATTTTCAGATGTCAAACTTTCAAATTTTTAAAAATTAAATACTAAATATATTTAAAAATTTTAAAGATTATTTTAAACAAAGAATAGATTTCAATTTTATTTTTTTCTATATTTTTTTCATAGTAGAATAACTTATAGATCTTTATCAGAACCAAAACAAGAAGAAATTTTCTAATTATATTTATTTTTAGGGTATACAAAATTGAAATTTTAACCAATATTCATTGGCGGAGAAATATTAAAAAAAATATATACAGTATTTTTCATGTTTTCTTTTCATATTTAACAAAACTTCTTAGATAAAAATGATCAATTTATGGTTAAAAGACTAACAATACTATAAATCATATTTTAAAGTTTAATAAAAATGGAAAAAAATCATGAAATTTGTCAAATTTTCTAGAAAAGTTAAACTTTTAAACACAAGAATTTAACAAACAAATTCACATAAAAAAAAGTCAAAGAACAACACACATTTGACGACATATTTCTTTGTGTGTTTCTGTATTTGTGTGGAGGCAATAGATCTTTGACCAAAGTCAACAAGAGGCGATCCACGAGATAGCCCCTGGCTAATAGCTGGTCACCAGCTGTGGACAGCTGTCCCCATGGCTTCTTTGCCAGTTTGTCGCTTTGTTTTGTTTGCCTACTTGTTGTTGTTGTTGTTTGGTGTTCGCTGTTTGCCGTTTGTCTTTTGGGCCTAAACGGCGTTAATGCGTACGGCAAACACAGAAAAGCGGGGACCAGACCACCGGCAGCTGACCAGGAGCTAAGATTCGAATACGAAGTTGAAGTTAGAGTTAAAGTTGGAGTTGTAGCTAAAAAGCTGGAGGCTACCGTTAGCCACCGGCCCGGGGGCTCTGCTAATTGGCCAGAAAGCAGCAAATAAGCTAAAAAGAGAGTTAGTGGCTATGCAAGATACGGCTTGCCAGAAATTCTCAAGTAATTATGAAAGTTTCACTTTTTGCCAGAGGAGTATAAGTTTATGTTTTCTTTTGTTTTTTTTTTGGGTTTTTGAAGTCCATGGCATGCGCCATTCCAAACAAGAGAAGGAAATTATGCAAAAAGATACACACAAATGCGAAATGCGAAATTTTTCAGCTGCTTGCCATTTTTGGCCATGGCAAATTGTTTGCCCAGTTTTTGTTGCTGTTGTTGGCCGCTACTGCTAAGGCGATGGCTTCAAAAGTTGTAAATTAATAGGCGAAAATACGTGAAATCTCAACCGAAAAAAAAAACACTCACAGAGCACTTTGGGTGAACGCCCATTGCGGGTCTTTCAATCAAATGGCCGAAAATGGCTCCTATAAATTGCAGCCCATGCATTAAATGTGACTATTTTCTATGTTTTTTTTCGTTTTTTTAACTACCAGCGGGTTTGCGGCACTTACCAAACAATAAACATTCATTTTACTATGCAGCTGACAAAGATTTGTGGCAACAACAAACCGCTGTCAATTGCCAATTGAAATTTATGCAACCAAACAGCCAGGCCTTCCCCCTTAGACCACCATCCATCTGGGCCAGAACATTTCCAACTGGGTGTGACGACAGCAGCGACACTTGAGTCAATTTTAATTATGTGTACTCGCTTGGCCGGCAAATAATGACGTCGGGGGTTGCCCAAAAATGGCACAGACAACATGGCCATAGCACTTTGGTGTCTTTTTTTTTTTTTTTTTTTGTTTTTTACTGTAGGCCATAGCAATCCTGTCTATCGTTTGTCAAATCGCCTTAAGAGTCTGCAGCTGGAAAAACCCAAAATGCCAGCTAAAGTCCAACGCGAACTGTTTTTGTAATACCCTCTAGCTGAGGGGAAGCTCTGCTACTGAGTGGAGAAGGATGTTGCTTTAAATCATTTACTATTTTACAGTTTTTAATAAAGAAAGATAAGCATAAGCCCAAGGCAGTACCCTTTTTGGGCAATCAAATTATAGGAAGAAAAAGAGTTTCCTTTTCAAAGGATATGGACCAGAAGTTTGCCTTTCGGAGGATGGTGATCTGGAAGAATACTTTATGGCTTTAATACTCACATAAACCTATGATGTTTTCTTTAACGACTTTTCTTAGATTTTCTCCTTACTTAAACACCATAAAAAGAAACCATCTTAGCCCCAAAATCAATATAATTTTGCTTAATAAAATAAGATAGTTATATATATTTTTCAATTACCTTAAAAAATTCCAACTTTACCCCCAGCAAGTGTGTTCAGTTTATCTGGCAACCTGGAATCGTTGCAATATTTATTTCAGATCGCACTTGTTTTGCATAGAGGCCTCGCCCATCACCAAGAAAAACCACTAGCTAGCTCCGGCACCACCCGCCCACACGCCCACACGCCCACAAGGCGTTGAAATGGGCACGGCTGCCATTTTGGGTGGGTGTAGAGCTCTCAACACTTTCGCCAGCACCAAAAAAAAGGCTAAAACAAAAACAAAAACAAAAATACTATACTCCATCGATTCGTCGATGTCTTTGGCAGGCTGCACCGCAAATTGCATTGATTTGTGTGGGAATGCGGCGTTAATTTGATTTGATTAATCAAAGTGCATGCACAGATTTCACCCAGAAATCGAGGAGGAGGTGATTCGACATGTGCCGCCGCCGGGTCGTTGCTGGGTTCTCCTTTTCTTTTCGTTTTTTTTTATATATTTTTTTAGTAAAGTTTATGTATATGGGCAATAATTCACTGGGGCGGCCTAACGGTTTATTAGCATAAATAAAAATAAAATTGATATGTTTGAACTATTTCCTGCAGCAATGCGCGCTACAATTTTCGTACATGACAACCAACAACCATCGGCCAACAGCCGACAACCGACAACGGGGCAACAAGAACAACCTGCAGCACTACCAGTTGCGGCTTTAGTGGTAGTGACTGCTGCCACTGTTCCTAGTGGCTGCCACAAAATTGAGCCCGAGCCAAAGACGTGGCCAAAACGAGCTGCGACTAAGTGGACGGACGGACGGCAGGCAGGCAGGCAGGCAGGCAGACTGCGGAATTGGTAGCCACTGCAACAAAATGTTGCGATGTCAGTCGTCGACGACGAAGGCGGCGCATGCAAATGGGGGTTAGGGTATATAGAGTCTCTAGTATAGAGCTTAGCCAGTGCCGTATCTAATGGTTATATAAATTTGGCACTTCATGTAGTCCACAATCCGTGGTTCGCTGTTAGCCATTGCCGTCGTTGTTTAAGCGCTTGTTTAGGCCACGAACATTGCCTTGATTCGAAACAATATCGAGCGAGGAGGGGGGCGATGACAAACGACAGGAAAAGGCTGGGTTCACTTGTAGATCGGACCAACGATTGCTAAGCTGGGTAACTTGTACTAAGAATAAGTGTATTATATAATAACCATGGCTTCCAATAAGCTGATAAGCCACTACCTGGGATGGGTTGGGTGGAAATTAATTCAATTATGTTTCTCAGAAGCTAATGGAAGCTAATCGGTGTTAAGTTCTCTTAAATATTAGATATTAAATGCCTTATTAAAACCCACTAAAATACTTCCAAAAACATGCCTTAAATACTCTTTTCGATCACCCAAATTGCATCACATCTTTGCCACGCCTCTGCCAGCTGGAAACCCACTTGGATGGCATGCCAATCGAGGCATTTGCAGCCAAGTCTCCTAGTCTCCACCTGTGGTGGAGTGGAGTGACATGTTAATTTTTACATATAGCCAAAAGACAGAGCGGGATGGCGAGAGAGTCACGCAGGTGACACACGCACGTAGGCCAGTCACTCAGCGGCTCACTAGCCACGCCTCCTGCTCCAAACTATCCAACTCATTGGCTTTCAGTTCGATAAAGTTATCATTTATGCAAATTTTCCTTTAGACAGCTTTGATAAAATCGAAGCGAACATTTCGAGAGGCGGGCTGATAGTTCGAGGGATCAACTATTCGGGGCCACCCATGCCAAAAAAACAAAAAAAAACATTTTCAAACACCAAGCACTTTTCATCGACCAACGGTAATTTGCAGATTTTCCTGGGCAAAACTGAAGGAGAAAAAAAAAACTGCTAATGACTCACTACCAGGAGCAGCGCTGGTTAATCACATGACTGTGTGTGGCCCGGCAAGCAGCGTCTAATATGCAGTTAACCCACAAAATGCCGGGCCAAAAAGAAAAACGGCTAAGACAACACCAGCTATTATTACCAAGCACAAAAAACAAAAAAAAAAGAAGTGATTATAAAACCAACAACGCTTGAGAGCCGGCGGACAATGGGTAGATCGGCGCGGGCCAAAAGCTGAGCAAACTGTAATTGATGATGAAGAAAAGAGATCGATCAAATTGTGCGAGCGCATATCAATCACGAGCCACGACGAAATGTAAGCCGGCCTGGCCTACCTGGCGAATGCGTAACGTGTGGCATGATGGCTTCTACCTGACCATAAGACACCTATGTACGAATATAAACCACCAGCGAGGGCAGTTGAAATGTTTAACCCGGGCTAACCGGGCGTATGAGTAATGTTCGTTCAAGTGCAAATCCAACAATGAGCCGAGGAAGAAAATCGAAAAAACAAAAACAACAAACGGCAAAATAAGTGTAATAATAAGACCCCGGCATTCCATTGAAACGAGTTTCATATTAATTGGCCTTTTCATAGCCGCTGCTCTATGAATATTTGGTTCGGTTTTTGGTTTCTTTTTGGATTTCGAGCCTTATGCGGGTTCAATGGTTTGTTCTACTTTCTGGGCCACCCCAAAACAGATTACATGGCGAAATGAGCAATATGCTGCTCTGCTGCTCCTCTTTTGAATCATTCAAATCGCCGGGTTTTTAGCCCCCCGAGGCAAAGATCTTGGACCCAATTTCTTGGACCGGCACTTTTTATTTGCTTTTGACCATTTCTTCATTGTTTGTTTTGATTAATTTTTTTTTTGCTTAACTTTGGTTTTCTGTCTTGCCCCTTGCTCTGTTGTTGCAAAAACTATATATAAAATATTTAAGTGGAGCAGAAAAGATTTGGCTGGCAACTCGATGCTTCCGTTGCTAAACGATTCGAATTAAGATTCCCTGGTACTTCTGTGAATGAAATCGAATGGAATGTGCTGTCCAACGACGGAAATGGTCTTGGGTCAGCTTTCTATTGGGTGTGTTTGTTGTTTTTTATTTCGCGCATTCTTCTGGCATTACCAACTCTACTCTAATTTCACCTTCAGCCATTGAGTATTATTCCCTAGATATGGTTTAATTAAAACTGAAACACACATAACTAAGGCAACTAAATCGTTTTTGCCATGAACAGTCAAAAATACCAAATAAGTTTAACAAATGTCAGGCCAAAGCAACAGCAGCTACAGCCGCAGCAGCACTAACCATAAAAAAAGGAATAAAAACACTTGAGAATCTTTAAACAATAAATCTTTATTTTTACGGCAAAAACAAAATGGGGAGAAAAAAACACTTGTTGCTGTTTTTGCCTTGTCTTGTTGGCTCATTTTGACCTTTATTTCATAGAAAAAAGCGTCGATGTCTGCATTTGCCGTCTGCAATTGCGGGAGAGAGCAAAAGAACCAGTTGGCCATTGATCATCCCCCGCTCTTGCCCCCTCCCTCTCATTCACTCGTAGCCCCTTTAACTATGTTGGCAAGAGCTAAGCAATCCATTGATACCAACACCAGTTCACTGCTCAGGCCAAAGCCTGTCATTGCTGGCTAAGTTGTTAGCAAAAGTTGGTGTTAACTTGGTTAGGAAAGAAATAGGGTTAGCGTAGGTTTTACCCTGTAAAACTGGGGAAAAAAATATGATCTGAACTGGGTTTTATTTTAAATAAAGTTAGTTACTACTTACTTAACGTAGTTACGTTACGTTAACGTTAGTTACTTGCTTACTTAACTCTGTTATCTTTATAATAAAATAATCTGAAAAGGTTAAAAAATATTCTAAAAATATAGATTACGAAGTTTAGTGATATGATTAACTAAAATTATGACCTAACTAACTAAAACTTGACTTAAAACACTATTAGAACGATAAGGTTTATAAGCCTCTGCTATCTAAGTTTGAATATTAAGACTTACTAACTAAAAGGAATACATTTTTTCACATAAATAACTTTCTCAAGGAGTACATTAAGTTAAGTAAAGTTACTTAAGAAACTCTAAAGATATGATAAAGACACTTTAAACTTTGTTAAGAGTTTTAATCTGCTCTTTAAGGCTCTCATTAGTTTGCAAGCAGTTTAATATTAGTATAATGAGCCAGAAAAAATCACCCATTTAGTACCTCCTTACCCTTACCCTTTAGTTCCCATCTCGAAGCTCATTTCCACCTCAACTCACAACTAGTTGGATATACCCCCATTACACCTGATCGCACCTGCAGAAGAGCAAAAAAGAGCCGTTAAAGTCATTTCGCATCATTAGTATGATATGTGTGAATGTATGGGTGTTGATTTCTGATTTGCACGTAAGTGTGAGTGTGGCAGACTGTGAGAATTACTAAAATGCACATGTAAATGCAATCGCGGGAAGAGGGAGGCAGATAGTAGATGTTGTCAGGCATATATTCCGGTGCATTTAATATCCACCTTGACTTTGATAGGCCATATAAGCTGCGGGTGTGTGCCTCTCTCGTATCTATGTGCCCGTAAATTAGCTGCATTTAGTGACCCGGCGTGGCTGCATTGGCATATTTCATGCGCTAAATGCATCATTAGGCGGTTTGATTTACGGGACACGTGTTAAGCTCTGGAAGGAGCCGATCGGGAGCGGTTTATCGAATGAGATTCACATTTATACAGATATCTATATACCCGCACGTCCATTTCGGCGATAACCAAATGTTGCCATTTAATTAAAATTGAAAAGATTTTTTGTATGTATGCCTTTGGCGGAATGGCCAAGTGCGGCAAACAATTTAATTAAAAATTTCGTTTGATTTTCCCCCAGCATGAAAATGGTCAGCCAATCTGGCTAGCAGTGGCAGTTGCTGCCAAACGGCGGCCATTTGTGTTTCGATTTTGGCCACAAGCGTTCGTCGGTTTTTGGTCAAAACGAGATCGCAGCAAGTGGCACGCAATGCGGCTGCTGTTGTTGCTGTTGCTCTGGCTGCTGCAGTAGCTACTGCAGTAAGCTGCTGCTGCTGCTGCTGCTGCCAAGGAGCCAACTGATGCGTATCGAGCGGCATTTTAAATGAAGCGATTAAAATCGAACGCCTGCACAGTTACACATTTGGCCCCGCGGCACCTGCCCACCAATCTGCTTCACTGCATCCGAGCACCTCTAACCCCACTCCACCACCCCTTGAGTGTATCTTTTAATTCAATCAATTTTTCTCACAGCTACCCGTTGGCATGCGAGCATCGATCATGTAAATTGAAATTGAGTTACATGATCTCAACATGACATCATTCGGGAATCCGCAATTTCATCGCTAATAGACCAACTCGCCAGCTTACATAGTCTCATTTAAGTTTGCAGAGAGCAAAAAATTGTATTTAAATTGGTAATAGTTTTTCTTTTATATAACAGTATTTAAACTAATCAATATTCCTTTATTTGCATTAAGTTTTTATAATAAACATTTATTTATATTTCAAACTTTACCAAAGGCCGCTTATTTACAGCTTAATCAAACTCAAACTTAATAAAACGAAATCTCAAAAAAATATATTAATTTAAATAAATTAAAACACATATATAAAATGGAATAACTTAACATTAATAATTATAAAAAATTGCTTATAAAACACTCTGATTTGCCTATAAAACTAGTTCGGTTTCTGAATAATTTCTGAATAAATATTGATCTTGTTTGTTGGACTTCTCTGTTAAGCTTCCTTAAAAGTCATTAACTTTTTGCCAAATTTTATAATTTAATTGACGCACTCAGAACTTTTCGGAAGTTGACCCAAAAAATCCCCTAAATTCCCTCTTAAATATGATTTTTACACCAAACTAATTTAGTTTTCAATATGCAAAAATTGAAATTCGGGTTTTTTCCTCTGCATACTACTTCAGGCGGTACGGTGTGTGTGGGTTCATTAGAATAAGCAAACATTGCCGGTCAGCGAAGTATCAAATCGTATAGCGGTCAACGAGGCAGTGCGTGTGGAACACCCACAGTTGGATAAACATTGACGCGGAGCAATTAGAGCCCCTCCGAGACAGTCTGGCAAGTGGAATAGAGAGTCAACTCTGGCCAAGAGGAATCTGGCCAAGGTATCTCAACTACTACAGCTACATATCGTATCTGTGTTATTTATGCGCCTGTTTGCCTTCCCAGGTATCGCGTACACACACACACACTCTTCACCCCCTCTGTCATTGATTTATACGACTAATTGTTATTCATCGCACCGTAGGTGGCCTCATCACTAACCAATAATATATATAACCAACCACCACCACCCTTTGGGAGCTGTTCTATATCGCGTGCTAATGTCGCATAAATCAGAGATCAGAGATCAGGCAGCCCGAAGAAACTACATCACCTAACTAATGATTTGTTTTGGAATCGAAATTGGAATTGGGCTACCAAAAACGGTTGGGTTACAGCATCAAAGACCCATTTACCCACTCCGAAGACTCTAAAGACGGTTTCATTTAATGATGATGATCGCCTACGCAAAAAATGCTCTTCTACTGCGATGCTTTGAGATTTGTCTCATGTCAGCATAAATTTGTCTTAATTGATTTTAAATTCGGGCATTCTCGTTGTTGTTCCTGCTTAAGTTTAGATTTTTATGGCCAAATCAGATAGAGAAAACAGAAAATAAAGCATTTAAAACTAAAACAAGAAATTATATTTTTCCGCTTTTAAGGCTTGTGGCATAGCCATAGCTAATGGCTAACCAAAAAAAAAACTAGTCCGGTGATTAAACATGAATATGCATGCTTAGATAGCTAATTCAATTAACGAGCCCTAACGACTTTATCTAAGTTATTTGGGAAATCGAAACAGAAGGGAGAAAACTTGCCCATAAATGTCACTTTGATTAATCCCTTTGCACTTTGCCAGACTCACGTGGGTATAACCATTGAAGGGCACAGAAATTAGCCTGAAAAACTTCTTTCCAATATCAAATCTATATAATCTAAAACTCTAAGATGTTGGCTTGATAAAAATTCGAAAAGAGACAGACACCTGCTGTGCAGGGAAATTAGTTTGTTGGCTATCTTTATGGACTGCCAATCAAAATAAACATATGTAAATAACCTTTAGTTTATTGTCCATGCATAAATATGGTGATATATATAATTTACATTCCGATTAATGGAATGACGTAGCCAGATCGAGTGTGGACACATTTAAGGCAGCAAATTATCAAAACGAAATTGCATCATAAATAAGTCAATCGGAATGTTCGAATTATGAATGGCAATTTAGACCCAAGATGCAAACAAGATTGAACTTCAGTTTTTCAGGCTAATGGATCGATCATATATATACATATCAGATCACAACGGGATCGTACAGATCGTACAGATCGTCGCACGTTTAATGGCGTGAATTATTTACCGATTTTAATGCCAACCAACGAACCAACGAACCAAGCCAATACCAACAACAGCCTAACACCTTAGCCGAAAAACCAATATCGATCAGAGGCTGCTGCTGCTGCGCCTTTGTGATTATGTGCTGCATTGATTGTTGTTAATACTTTTGCGGCATGTCATTGCTTTTATTTAAAACAAATCGAAAAATGTTTTAAATGCCGCCTATAGCTTTTTGAAGTTTTGTTAATTTGGTTGCTACGATGGTTGGTAATATGGAAGTTTTGGTAGTAGTTTCTGGGAACCTGGCACATTGCCCAATGGCTTACAGTGGCTATCTATCGGTGGCATTCGGTGGCTCGTTTAAGGTGTGTCCCGGCCCGAGACCTTATAAAAATAAACAAAAATGAATAGACACTGAGACAGAGACATATATATATATATAGATATATAGATATATATGCGTTAAATGCCGTGTATGTGGAGCAGTTTGATTTTGTGAAACGCCCCGCTTGGTAAAGACAACAATGAAACGGCCTAAAAAAGATCAACAATAATTTTTTCGGTCTGAGGTGGCTACTTAAATAAACAGAGATCTTTGGCTTGAAGTATGGTCAAGAAGAGGAGGGCGGGGGGAGGGGGATATATAATGAAAAATAGCGGCATCAAGTCGAACAAAAATAAACCACTCTTTGGGATATTTTAATCATAATAATAGACAACGGCCACAAAAAATCTGACAAGAGCCTTTGTTCGACTGTCAGTCTTAATAAAGGCGCAAAACTTTATTTTAAACGTTTTTTAATGACGTCAATGAGTTTGCAATTGTTTCACAGTGTGTGAGTGTGTGTGTCAGCCAGAAATTGGGCAATTTGAATAGGCCCAATCACGCATTTTCAGCTTATGATAAAACCCTATTGCTTCGAATTCTTCTGGCTTAGTTTCTTCAAACAAATTAGAGTCTCTGCCATGAGATGAAACTGAAAACCCAGACGAAATCCTGATCCGACACCTACAACATGGCATCACGTACAAATATCTCCAGCACGATTTTGCACTATTTTCAAATTCAAGCCAACACCTGCGCAAAAAGTCAGGCAAGGCTGGAAAATTGAAATGAAAATGGAGATGCGAAGAGATCAGCACAGATCACGTTGAACATGAAAAGCATGAAAATCGTTTTGTAGTTTTCCTCTCTCACATCTCACAAATAAAACAGATTCAAGGGTTTTGCACGGAATATGGGTGAGGCATCTGTATTTGGTTTTGCTGGAAATATTATAACCCCTTAAGGGGTTGCAAATTGTTTTGCACTTGAAAACGAACGACTTAAAGGCGAGGCGTTGGAGATCATTAAGCTAAACGCACGACATTTCCGTTTTAATCAACCACCCGCTACCAGCAAAATTAACTCAATTCACAAAAGTTGCCAAAAAAAATAAGTGCCCAGAAACAAAAAAGGGGAAACGGAGTCGTGAGTGGGTAATTTTTTGGAGGTATAGACAATATTTGGTTACTCTTTCGGGGATTAAAAGTTTCCAGATAATCTTGCTTGCAAGAAGATGAATTCATATATTAGATTAACTAGTTATTAATTATTATCATTATCATTGCCCATACATATCAAAGCCACATTTCTTCTTCCTTAGAACACCAATAACTTACTAGCACTTCCATACAGATTACCTTACACATTTTCCCGTAAAATATTTTATAAAGGCAATCAAAGCAGATAAATGTGCCCACATAACTCTCGGCCATGCCATTATTCCAATCAACCGAACATCCAGCTGCATTCCTATCAATCTCCTTGCCACTTCTGCCACAAAGCTAACTTCCCAGCGCCAAAGCCAACACGATCTGCAGAAATGTCTTGCGGAAAAAAGAGTAAACATAAAAATTAAGTTGGAAAGAAAAGAGAAGAGGTTTGTGGTGGGGGAAGGGAGGGCGCAAGAAAAACGGAATTTCATGGCTCAATGAAAAGGCCAGCTGAAGAACTAATAAACAACAACCACAAGAGCCATTGGCTTACAAACATATATACGACTATATATATAGTTCATAGGCATTGTGATTGCCTTCAATAAATTGCAAATAATTTCGACCTCATTTCACGTTGGGCTAGCCACACGGTCACGGACAACGCCCCACAACGTCCCCCGCCGACACCACCAATATTGGCCACCTCCTCCGCACAGATCCAAAAACTCTGCGTGATATAATTTCTAAGATCTATAGACAGATCTCAGGCTCTTTTGGAATGGACCAAAAACTAACAAAAATATTTCCAGACCACGCACATGCTCGGGATTTAGTGCGCCGTCATAAATTTTCCTGCAAACTTCGACTTCGACTTCTTTTTAATTAAAATGCTATCAAATGTCAAGTTTACATGGCCAGAGCGCCGAAGCTTTTGGAGCGCCAGCTGCGTCGAGGAGCCAGCGAAAAGCAAAGCAAACACTTGTCATCTTGACAGGCCAAACAAAGCGTGACGGAGTCTGGGAGAGATTAAGGGGGCAATGGCAGGGCACAGCAGGGCAGGAGGAGACAAGGGGGCGCCTAACGAGGGTCATTCAATGAGTTGAAACTGCATTTGCATAGGCATAGTCTGAGCCATAGGATACCCACACATTTAGCCAGCAATGCACCTGGCTGTTAGCTGGCTAGGTGACTAGCTGACTAGCTGACTAGCTGGCTGGCTGGCTGGCTGGTTGAATGGCTGGCAAATGTGGGCACCACTCGTGGACGCGGACTTGGACATGTTTAAGTAATTGCGCGCGTGCGTGGTGGCAAACAATTGAGACACACTGTGTGTACACACAGAGATATAAATGTATGTAGACTATATGGGCCCAGTGTTTTGTTTTGGCCAGGTCTTTGTCTGGCTTGATAGTTTGGCAGCGATAAGCGCGACATGTCAGCGTCAGCTAAAGCTCGAGATTCAGATTCAACTTGAAGTTTAAGCGTGGCAGCTTTAGATTTCGAGCACAATATATTTTGTCAGCTCAAACGGTGTACATAATAGCCCAGAGATAAGATTGTAATGGGCCGGTTAAGCGGCTCATAAATCATTGGCATGGAAATTGCTTTTCCATGATAGACAACTTGTTAGTTAGCGGCATTTGCTTTTGCTGGTTTGCCGCTGCTGTTGCTCCAGCTGAGACTTCCGCAAAAGGCAAGGCGAAACCTGCAAACTAAGTCATTTTAAGCAGCACTTTTCACTTTCCGCTAAACACTCGACATCCGCTTTGGTGAAAAGTTCATTTAGAAAATAAACAAACAAAAACTCTTAAACTCATTTTCATAACAGCCAACGGAGCCACCGGTCAGCATCGTGAATGTGCAGGTTTTTTTTTCCCCTTTTCCCGATTTCTATGGCAGCCGTCTGGCCTGGTATGGTATGCGCTTCCTGCGCCGATTTCTTGGTAGAAATATGCTGGGAAATCTAGCGCCAAGTGGAGAAAATATCAGCAAAAGCCATTGGCCGTAAGGAATTTGTAAAAAAAAAAGTTAGAAGAAATGTATAACAAATGAAGCAGTTGTAGGTAGGTAAATAAGGAAGAGAAGACGCGAAACTGACTGGCAGAATAGACAACGAAGCCATAATTTTTAAATCATATTTGCTTAGTGCATAACTATAATTTATTTGCCGATTGTTTGTTTGGCTTAAGTCATCTTCAATTTTGAACTGCGGACTTCCGTTTGTCAGGTTTTTCTTGACGAATGTCGTTTGTGGCCAGAAATGATTAGTGGCATGCTTTTTGCGAGTGATTTTTGCTAAGGTTTTTAAGATTTTAAACTTGTTAATCAAAAAACTAATTTATATGAGGAATTTATAAGACAAGCTTAACTACATAATAACTTTAATTCCAGGCCTAATACATAATAATCAAACATTAATCGATGAACTTCATTGTCTAAAGCCAAAATAGAATGGAATTTCATACATTTCTTGCCATAAAATATAGCGATTCGTTATAGTTGACAAAAAAACTATGCCGTTTGTTGTATTTCCGCCATTAACTGTCCGTTTAACAATACAAACTACGCCGCAAGGGCATGTAAAGTGCCAAAAAAAGTAAAGAGAGAAATCAAATTCCACTCCTTGTGCGGCTGAGGGGCTGCCCGACTGCCCCGACTATACAAATTTCCTTCTGTATATAATATGATTGATTGCCCCGTTGACCTGGAAACGTAGCAAACTAATAGTTACACTCAACAATGGGATCAGGGGACAGCAGAGCAGTGTACAGTGTACCTCTCTATAGATATATATATGTGTATGATCCATAAGAAAATATAGGTCAAGCGGGGCGGTGAGCAGGCTCTGAGAAGATGTAATAATAAATGCTGTCCGAGTGGGCGCTGCATTCCTGAGATCAGGTAGCTCTGGTAGCTGCAACACCTTGAGAGGGATTCAAAAAGAAAAAACCTCAGCCTGGCACATGACGTGGCGCTATTTTCGGCTTCTTTTGGGGCTGGTTGACGAAAGCGGCAAGTTAATGAGCTGCCCCCGATCTTTCTGTGGCTCCCCTGATTACTAGGTTTTTTAACATTATTATATGCATGTAGAAGACCGCCTCCCGTTTTTCTCCTCAGCAACTTCAATTTCACTTTTCCGACCTGGATGCCAGAGCCTGGTGGTTGTGTGTTTTTGTCAGGCGGCCGGCCGTCATGCTGGCCGAGCGGAGAACAAAAGACTTGGGCAGCGAACTTGTTTCGGCAACCAACCGACAGTTGGTAATTAAAAAACCGTTAATATCGGAACCGCTCTCATCGTTGCCCGGGTGTCAAATCAAACATAAAAAGAAATTATTAAAAATTCATAAAAGCCAGCATTTACAATATATATGGATATATATTTATAGATATTGGCCTGGAAATAGATGTGAAAACAAAAATTGAAATTCGGGCATAGAAATGTGAGAAAAGTCAGCAGGGACGCCATAAAATGCAAAACAGATGAACATCGATAGATACCAGATACAAGATACCAGATACAAGACAGCCAATAAGCCCGAGTAATATGCCATGCCCCTTCTTCCGCCCTCCCGAACTCTCTCACAAACAAAAATGTAGCGTTAAGTGCTCAATGGCCAGAAAACGGCATTAAGCCATAAAATCGTATCGAAAGAGAAAGAGCCAAAAGAAATGCTCAAAGGCAGGCCAAAACCAAATCCCACAGCCAAAGAAACGATTGATGGAGTTCAAATGCATATTGATTGACGTTGAAATGCCCCAAATGGAGCACAACTTCGAACTCCAAGAGGCAGGTGCAAGTCCGCCGTGCTGGTGGTGGTGGTTGTTTTGTGTTTTTTTTTCGTGTTTTTTGTGGCTAATAAGTGGCATGAATTAGTGAAACGCTTATGGGGGTCAGGTCGTTGCGGCACTCCACTCAATGGACTGTTTACTGCGAGACAGTGGAAAGGCTTTTAACCGAAAAAAACAGTCGCAGTTTGGGGCCATTGAGGCGAATCGAAATCGTAAATTCGAAATCATTGACTAAAAGCTTTTGATAAATTATTAAACAAGCGTCCAGCGTTTCTCATGTGAATGAGAGCGTTTCTATCAATGGCTTAGAAGCTGTGTAGAAGCCTCATAATTGTTGTGAGAAAACATCTTGCTTATTTATGGGAAAGATTCAATAGAAGTTGGGCGTGTCCATCAATAGCCTTTCCCCTTAAACAAACCAGATTCTACCGGACAGAGGTCAAAAGGTTTTTTTTTTTTTTTTGCACAATTCTCCATTGATTAAGACAGAAGAAGACATGGCCGTAAAGCAAGCAATTTATGGGGCGAAACGATATCAAAATGCTGACAGTTTAATGCTCAATGCTTTGCCAGCCTATGCAAATTCTAATCTAAAAATAATCACAGTAAACCTATAGAAAACTTGGCCAAACGGACAAAAGAATTGAGCATCGGGCGATCCTAAAAATAATTGACAAATATATTAAGAGCATAAATCAGCATCAGAATTGCTAATAGGGCGCGAAGAGAGCCGAAGCTAGCTAACTTTTATTATCATTTACCGCTTGGGCCACAACAAACACAACTTATAATAGCTGAAAACAAAAAATCGAAAACCCCAAAAAAAAAAAAAAAGAAAAACAAAAATATAATAAAGATCAGCTCTGCCGGCGTTGTCGTCACGCTCTCAGCGGATCGGCTGAAGTCGACGCTGGCGTCGCTGCTGCCGCTGCCGCTGCTGCTGCTGCTGCTTTTGACCAGCAACTTCTTGGACATGCTGGCCAAGAGCCAGATTTAGTTCAGTTCAGTTCAGTTTCAAGTGTTTGAGCGTTGCGTGCGTTTCGGAGCGGAGCGGAGCTTTGAGCGCGGAGATTTTTCGACTTTTTTCAAGACGCGTTTTTCTGTGCTTTTTCTCACCTCTCCGACTTCCGTATAAGTTCATTTGCCGACGGCCAGCATTGAAAATTTCCAACGCCGCGATTCCTGTCGCCCACCAACCTACCAACTTATCATAAATATAAAAAAAAAACAAAACTAAAAACGGAAACCGCCAAACGGAAACTGCTATACGGAGCTCAGTTTTTTAATTAACCCAAAACAAATTAGTTTAAGAATATTTCCCGCACCTCCTCCGACACAAATGCAAATGAAATAGTGGCTGGCGAAAAATAAATTTATGAATGCAGGCCGAGAATTATGTTTCGTCTGATAAGACGCAAGATCCAATGATATATGTGTGTGAGAGTGTCTTCAACAATCGGTTGCCATAAATAATGGTCATTATGGGCTGAGGCCAGGCATGGGAAAAACTAAATGAAAATCTTTGTGTTGCCTAACAAATTGAAGCTATAAAAAAAATACAACAAAATAGAATCATATATACTATAAACGTGCATATTTATGTGGATTTATTAAGCTGTTAAAATTTGGATAAACTTTCCGACCACTTTGACCAATTTGAAACCGGTAAGTGCAAGTTTGGTTGTCAACTTCGTTGGCCAAGACTTTAGTGGGTATTTCTATATTTCTTGCCTCTCGCACATCTATGCAAAGCAGAACCATATTAAAATCAAATCTTGGTAGTTTATAAATATATATATATATAGGCAAATTTGTATATATTTTTTAATAGTTTTATCAGGCTCTTTGTGGCGGTAGACAAAAAGCAGATCTCTGCCTTATCGCAGGCATATAAATTCAAGTTTTATCGTTAGACTTTTTGTATATTTGGAAAGTCATGACGCACAGGCCATAGAAATCCCCAGCCAGTTATCATAGCTAAAAAAACCTCGAATCGAAATGGAATTAAAATAAAATTAAGAGAAAAAGAAGAACTTTAGTAACTATTAATAATGTATTCTTTTTCTTAAATCTTTTGTGATGAACATTTTAGCAGATTTTAGCAAATTGATTACAAATTTCACAAAACTCTGAGATAGCGCATCTCTCAACGGCACTTGAGTATTATCTCAAATTTGCGTATTTATTTTGAAGAAAATTATATAGTGGCTAAAATCTCGATTAGGCGCCCCTCAACTTTTGGCCCGCTTAAATTAGTCACTCGACGTGTGTGCAGGCAAAGCGCCTGGCCAGCAATAATTATATACTAATTTAGCGTATAATTAGCTAATTAGAACTGCGCAGCAACTGCCGCAAAAACGAAAAAAAAAATGTTCCGGCAACACCTTCTGTGCAAAAAAGAAAAATGTGCAAAAATATTTTTTTATTTTTTGGGTTTTGCGAAAAATAGAAAACGGCGATCCCTTGACCAGACCGTGGCTTGAAAAGCTATTAATCAAAATGCGGCGCTGGCCGCATGTTTGGCTTGCTGTAAATAATAATGACTTCATAATTGATAATTTTTGCCCAGTTGCTGGAAGAAAGTTAGTCGAACTTGGCAGGCAGTAGCCAAGGCACACACACAAGGCACACATACTTGCTGACACATACAAGACCCATAAATTAGCCATCAATGAATATTAATCAGTTTTATTTTATTTAAATTGTATAAAAATATAATCAATAACAAGCAAGAGCTGATGATAGAAGAGGAACGAAGACTATAAACTAAAGTTTAAGTGTGTGCAGGCAGTAAATTAAAACGAAATCAATTTTAGATAAGATCCCAAATGGGAGCAACACAAATTTTTCACTCATGCCCATGCCTATGGCTAAAAAAAAAAAAACTAAAAGGAGGAAAAAAGAAATACAATTGGAGTCAAGCTGGGGGAAAGAGAAACACCTTAATGGCATTTAATTAAAACGAAGGCAATAAAAAACTCAAGGTATTAAAATTATTAAAGTGAAACGTCGCCACTTTTAAATTAAAAACGACAAAAAACGGAAAAATAAAACTAATAAAAAGCAATTCCAAATCAACGCCGCATTCAGCAATGCAAACAAAAGACTCAAGCAACGAACTCTATGGCCAAGATAAGCTTTACTTAACTACACTAGTGAATAACTTTGTATTAACTCTTGATCATCATCGTTGGTATTTTTTACCTTTTTTTTGGTGAGCAGGAACAAAAGACTTAGGCAACGAACTTGTTAACGCTCTCAGGCAAAAATTATGAATGAAAACGAAAAGCTGATTATGGTTTGCCACTGAAAGATGCTTAACTTACCGATCATATCTCTATATGATGGTGTTCTAAGAATACGTCGAAACGTCATAATCGTTAGTTAGGCTTAAGCTTCAGCTAATAATAGATTTAAAAACTATAAATACTTTTAAAGAAAAAACTAGTTTCGGCCACGCTTAATTAATAACCAGTAAATAGTAGTTCAGCTTAACTTCCTGTCGGAATTTCACTTGACAAACTTATATAATTTGATTTTTTAACATTAAATTAGTCACTCATTTGTCCACTTAACATGGCCAAAATCATAGACAAAGATTTTCTTCAATTAACGGCAAATCTAGTATGTTTGCCCAGAAACCGACAAAGATGACAAATGAGTGAAATAAAAGCTGTTAATTTGTATGTGAAGCCCCCTTTTTTTTACTCGGGGGTTGTGAAACCACCAACTGATTGATTGATTTTGTTTATCTTATTCGTTGGTATTCATTTTCTAATGTCTAATATTAATAATTAAAAGTCTGTTGCCCGTGTCATGCAGCCAAAAGCCAAACACCATACGTGTTAAACCGCCAAAAGGGAGGAATATGCAAATTTCATTTTCTGATGTTTTTCGGTGTTTATAATTTTCTATGAAATATGTTGTGCCGCTTGTTGTTGCTTGTTTTCTCACATAAATCTGCCACAGGCACATAGAAAATTTCACCCAAGAAAGCAAGAAAAAAGCCAAAAAGAAACCGGAAGCTTGGCCGTGGAATGGACTCCTCTTAACTTTAGCGGGTGTTTATCAGCGGTAGAAAATTTTCATAAATTTCTTCTTCTTTTTTTTTTAACCATATATGTAGGTTTTTGCACTGTATTTTTTTCTCACTTTCGCATAATTGTGGTACCTCGAAAATATCGTTTTTTTTTAATTTTTTTTTGGCTTGTCTCTTTCTTTCTGGGTCTGCGCTTCCACGCTCCTCATGTCAGACACTTTGTCAAAATAGCATTTGTTACGCTGTCAGTGCCAGCCACCAACGCACTGGACAGCCACAAAGGTAGCAGCCACAGCAACAGCACCAACAATAACAACAACAACAAGGGGCAACATCAGCAAAAACAACACCAACCATAGTAATAACGAGCGTTATCCAAGCATCATCATTATCAACTTTTAACCATCGGTTTATGTTGTTTGCCACCGAAATGATTTAATTTTGACAGACCTTTTTTTTCCACGAGGTATGTGTGTACAAAGTTATTTTTTTTTTTTGTCGTTTCTTTTCTCAACTTTTTATGTGTGGGAGTTTTTGGATTTTAATTTAAATTTCTTTGTTGTTGTTGTTGTTCTTGTTGTTGGCCAGGCTGCTGTCTATTTTGGTAATAATTTTTGTCGTCTTGTTGGTGTTTCTGCTGTCGCTTGAACTTTATTTGATATGCATTACCCCGGCCTGGCTTTCGTCTTTGTTTATTTCTTCTACGACTTCTCCTTTTTGGCATTAAGTGCTTGTAAATTGGGTCAGTGGGAAGTTACACTTCAGTCGACGTTCATTCCATGTCGATTGTTGTTATAGTTGTTGTTGTTGTTATTATTGTTGTTGTTGTGAACCGTACTTGTACTCTACAACGTCATGTGTCATAAATTTATTTGTCTGCTGTTCGCTTGGACTGAGAACTTTTGCCTCTGACATTTTCCCGTTTGATTTTCGTTTGCTTTACTATTTATTTATTTATTTATTTACTGCCAACCACAAATGCCAGAGAATTTCCCTGTACTGAGAGAAAATCAATGAAATCTAAGACCTTCTCACTTTGATTTGGAAGAAAAGAATTTTTCAAGTTTTTGTTTCTGGACTTTAAAGCTATTTTTAGTCCCGAAAAGAAGTGTATTAAAATTTTAAGGGAAATTATATAATAAAATGATTTTCCATTGCAATAAGTTCATAAAACATGATTTTCCCTAGTGCTGGCAAGCATTTTTATTGCCCTTGCCTTAGCTGTACTTTAGTTTGAGCAATGTTGCCACAAACACCTCTCTACTCCTTGTTTAACGATCCTCATAAAGCGCTGGCCGCTCTTCCTGCTCCTGGCAATTTGTGAGTGCCAGTGCATAAACCGATTTGTCCATTGATCCCATCCGATGATGGCCATCTGATCATCCGATCTCCGCGGGGGTATGCAAATTCCCCGAGGATTTACAATAAATTTAAACCCTGATTAGCTTTTGGCTGTCCTTTTTTTTTATTATTCTTGTTGTTCGCCCGTACAGGTGAGTCCCACACACTCAACCTATATATATATATATTGGTGGGCCATAAAAGCCAAACAGTGCACCGTCCTTCGCGGCCATGGCTCATTGAATCTAGAGTTGGAGTTGGAGTTGGACTTGGAGTTGGAGTCGGAGTCAGGAAGCGCAATGTGCAATGTGAAGTGACTTTGGCTGTCTGCTGTCTAGACTCGAGACACACTCACAGCTTTCCAAGCTGCATAGAGGATCGAGTCGGTGGAACAAGTGCAGCAGAGGATTGGTCTTAGAGCTAGAGTCAGAGCTAGAGGATGCATTCGCGGTGCTTGGCTTGATTTTTATTGACACAAGTTGCTGGCTGTCGGTCGAATGCCCGAGAGTGCCGAGTGCCGAGTGCCGACTTCTGCTGCCTGTTGCATGGCACACATTTTGCATATTTTATGAGTTCGTGTCGATGTCGTTTTGTGCAATGAGCTTTTTGTTCTTCAGCAGCAGCAGCTCTTTGCATAATTATTGTGGAACGTTTGATTCGAATATTTTCTAGGCAATGTCAGCGCTACCGGGGAGGTTGTCTTTTCTACTCTTTTTATCTTTTTTTTTTTTTGGGTCTGTTTTATGACCACATTTAGTGGGCCCCAGCCGGCTCATCTGTAAGTACAAATACCCACGGGACATGTGACCCACTTGCCGGGGTAGTAGGTGCCTCCTCCTCCTCCTCCTGCTGCTGCTGCTGCTCCCCCACTGATCGCATCGCATAAATCAAGAACAGTCATTAATGTACGGACGTGGCATGTGCATAAGCTTTTTCGAAACAAATCAAATCAAAGGGGATTCCGGGGCAAGACCCCCTGCTAAATTAGTTTTCACTCTACACATATATAAAGTACACGGAGATTTCGCTTGTTAACATTAATAATAACTTGTAATTTGCAGTCGTTGTTGAAAATCACTCACTCACTGAGAGTGAAGAAGGGAAGAGAAAAAAAATAAAAAAAAAAAACTAATTACAACATTTTTCACATGTGTATGGAGGTAAACATTCATTCATAATACAGACCCAGAGCCAGCATAATGTAATGTAAATGAGAAAAGCCCGACGAGACGAGAGAAGATGAAACTTAACCAAAAAAGCGCAGACTTTGAAGATCTTCCGCTTGGTTGGTTGGCTTCTGGTCTCCCCTTGGGTCCAAACATCCAACCCAAAACATACATATACATCTTCCCCCCAGAGAGTGATCTCAGTGTGTTGTTAATTTCTGTTCATTAAGTCAGAAAATAGCCAGGTTTAATGTTCGACCGAGGCACAAAATTAATTAAACATTTATCAAAATCAACGCCGCCTCTCAGGGCCTTGCGATAACAGCTTAAGATCGGTATATACTATACTATATCCCCCTGAACGATGACATTTGGGCATTTTTATGAGCATGACCACCATTGTTTTGGGTTTCTTTTTATTCGGAGGGGGATCTCTTAACTCTTGTCATTGTACTAGTCAAAGTACGTTTGCCGCGAGAGACTCTTGGCCGAAATCGTAAACGAAACCGAAAACGATGCCACAAATTCCAATTCCAATTCCAAGCTGCGACTTGGATACAGACATGGACGTCAACATCAGTTCGCCTGTCGTTCCAAAATGAAAAATGCTCAAAATCCAACCAAAAAACAAAAAAAAAGAAAAAGAAACCGAAAAGAAACACTTTGGCTCGTTATTCTTGGCCTGAGTTTTACTTTTTTTTCGGGGGTCTCGTTTTTGCCTGATTCGAATTCGGACTTGGACGTGGATATGGACGTCGACGTGGACGTGGACGTGGATGTGGATGTGGACATGGAAGTGGTTGGGCATATCGCTCGACTTGGCCCAGCACTTGAATTGCACTTGAGTGCTGTAAATATTTTTTAAGGCTGCCTGGCAGGGATCTTGAAGACGAAACGAATCTCGAATGCCCTCCCTGAAGGCAGATGAGCCACAAAAAAAAAAATGAAACCGAAATGGAGATGAGCCAGGCTTATTATGAGGTCAGCGGCGGTCTTTTGAAGTTATCAAATGCTGCCTGTCAGCAGGTCACTTCAGAAAAGCCAAATCTATTGATAATGTTGCACAGGCGAAAGCCACACAGAAACTAGGTTGTCTTGAGATTCTACGAAAAACTGCAGAAAAATTGAAACTCAATTAGTAGAAACGTCTTTCGTGAGCGGTTTCAATAAAAGTTAAACAAGCGATGGCACAAGTTTTTCTTTTACAAATTTCCTTTACGAATTACTAGTAAGAATCAAATCCTGAAGGAGCACTCAAAGACCCCAACTTGGTTAGAGAATTTTACCCCTGAAAAATGAGTTTTACTTTTTTGGTTTTACTTTTTAGCTTTCGGCTCCTGTTGCTCGTTTTTCGGCTTTGTTGTAAGTCTTTCGCGTTTTTTGGCAATTTGGGTTACATTGGCTGCTGTCTGAAAAATTATCTGGCACTTATATTCACGCTTAATTGGCATTTTTTATGAAACTCGAGCGTGCTGAAAAGTGCAGCAGCCGCTCTGTACAAAATATAAACAAACAAAACAAACATTCGTGCTCTTCTTGTGACTCCTTTGGGTTCCCAGTTTTCCAGTTTCTCCACGTCCGGAATCCAAGTTGGTGTCCAGCGTCTCTGACAATGACACTGGCACTCAAAATCAAAGGAGAAAAATCAATTTAATGAGCAAAACATGCAATAAATTACACACAGCCGGGCCAAATGAATTTTATTTATTTCATTTTTCCTCGATTCGATTCAACAAATTGGGTCACATATTGCAGGAATTTGTTTTGTTTTTTGTTTGTGCTTTTTCGTTTTATTTCTTTTCCGATTTCATTTTTAGTTCGAACAGGAAATGGCCAGTTTTAATAATTTGAATTTTATTAATTCGATATTGAAGCAATTTATTTTATCATTCTGCCGAGGCACCGACTCGGATGTTTCTTTTTCCTTTTGGCAAATGACAAAACGAGTTCTCAGAGTTGACCTTTTGCTGGTCTAAGACTGTCTTAATGCTATGCATGATTCTAGAGCTAAGCTAGTGTGTTTTTATTTTATTGTTTCAATGAGATTGTCAGGCAATATGTCAGAGTCAGTGCCTCAGAAGAAAAACAAAAAAACTGGACCATCAAAATCGAAAAAGCCACAGTAGCTAAGCAGCCACAAAAACAAGCCATATAACAGAAACTGTAAGTTGAGGAATTTAAAAAGGCATTCAGTCGCGATCAATTTATTTGACATCAATGGCAGAGGTAAAATAAAAGGCTGCCTAGCTCCGGTTATTTGTGGTAATCAAAATGACTGATGAGCCAGCTCTATAAACTGGTTCGCATCTACCTCTACGTCTACGTCTATTGCCCAAGCGTGGGCGTTTTATTGTCTTTGGCCATTGGTGGTAGCACAAAATTAGAAATCTCTGATTCGATTTTAAATGCAAATCGATTTCGATCGGTGTTTTTTTTTTTAATTTTAAATGCGTCTAATTCGTTTTGTGTTTTGTCTTAAGTATCCGAAATCTGAAATCCCAAATATTTTATATTGATTTCTATTTGGTAGCCGTCCCGCTGCGTTGTTCGGTGGCGGTTAATGAATGGGTTAGCTTGGGAAATTCTATCGACCGAAGCCATAAGCTTGCATCATTGACAAATCGCTGGACAAAAAGACGCTTCGAACACTTTACCAGCTTAAATACTCGTAGATTTGGCTTAAAGTCGCTACCCGAGTCGCAGCTCAAGTGATAAATGATAGTCGAATGTGACTTGGCTTATGGCCTGCCTGCGTACACCTGTTTTGGAGTCAACACGTTGTGAATGAATCGCTTCCGGCATGAATGGAATGGATTTGGAATCTTTGCCATGCCATCGCCTCATCGTATCATTCTCGAGTGCAATCGAAGGTGTTTGGTTGCAGGAAGATGAGTAGGAGATTTGGCAGATATTATAATGATTTCCCCAGAAGTAGGAGTTACAAAAGGGTATTATCTTTTATACAACAGAACTTTACATTCATTAACTTGCCTTCTTAAGCCTTTACACTGATGTAGTTATATTGTTATCCCCGAAACAGTTAAAGAACAAAACACAACTTAACTAGCCATAAAAGTTAAGCTCTGGAAAAGTAAGAAATCCCCCTATAAAGAACCGATCTCTATCTGAATAATTTTACTTCCGAAACGATTTCATCATTTTATGACCAACACGAGGAGCCTTTTAGTGGCCGATCATCAGATTCCTCTCGATCGAGAGTCTCTTGGCAGAGACAGACATGGCCAATAAATTTTTGCTAGTGGTACATAAAAATTTGTCACATAAATTACAATTTGCGTGCCCCTGTCGAGTGGCCAAACAACAAGGCGCACACTTGTCACACACACATATATACTATTTTAGCCAAGCAACACACTGACAACTAACTGTTGGCATTTTGCAATGGATTTGTACGCCAGGCGACCCTAATTGCCATTGAGTGTTGTCCCGGGCAAACGACTAACACTAATTGTGCGTACAACTTCAACTACAAATCCCCCGAACAGCTCAATTTGCATGCGAGAT
The DNA here is from genome assembly GCF_018153835.1 of Drosophila eugracilis. Lineage (NCBI taxonomy): Eukaryota > Metazoa > Arthropoda > Insecta > Diptera > Drosophilidae > Drosophila > Drosophila eugracilis. The sequence goes on from NW_024573645.1 coordinate 3,469,575, forward strand.
CGTCTCCCGTTAGAGGAGGGATTTCAGCCTTTCAGCATTCTAGGCAATTAGCCTGGCCGAAAAGGAGGGAGGCTGAGGGGATTCCCGATTCCGATTCGAAATGGAAATGGAGTGCAGGCATAAATGTCAGCTTCAATTTGGCGGCCTGCAATTAAAAGAGGCTGAAGTTGTACAACTGACAGATCACCGGGGCAAAACAGCTTTATTTGCAGATTCATTTGGCCTGGCTAGCTAGCTGGCTGGCTGGCTGGCTTGCTGGCTGCTAGCCAGAAGATGAATGACTCTGCAGCTGCTGCTGGCGATAAGCGAACACGAAAGCCAAGCGAGCTGATAAACGTCGAGAAAGTAAGGCAGACGACTTTCTTTTTGGCCAAGCCAAAGAAAACTTCTAAGGCTAGCTGAAAAGCTAACAAACAAAAAAGTGTAATTATTGTTTAGAGTTGATTGTGCAAAAATTCGGGCGTTTGCTCATGCAAATTATCGATTCGATTCGATACGATTCGGCGTCTGGCACGAGTTGGTTTCATAATTAAAATGCAGGCAAAACGGGAAAGAGTTGCGGTCACTCTGAGCTACCGCAAAATGTATAAATTATGCAAAAAAGGTATTCAAATACAAATACAAAAAAAAATAGGAAAAAAACAGAGAGACAGACCTTAAAATTCATATTGTTAGCAAACGTGGGCATTGTTAGACGCCTAGCCGCTCGCCGATTGGTCCACTGAAAGTTGGCTCATTAGCATGTTAGGCACACGCCCCACAAACGCAATACACGCCCCTACCAAAATCAAAAGAGGGAAACAAGATCAAAAGGCAGGTTGAGCCTCCCCTGATAATGGCCAACAATATCCCCCCAAAAAAAAGAAAGAAAAAAAACCATAGTTATAGAGTTATCTAGCCCAGATTGCCCGATTGCGGTGGCTGCTCGTTGTGGCCGCGATGCTGTGGCAATAAATCAAAATTATTATCCACACATTTGACTGTTTAAGGCAGCGCATGCATTTTGGCCATTTATGGCTAGCTTTTTGGTTCCTGCTAGCCCGATCCGTTAGCGAACGGCCTTTAAAAGAATGCTATGGCATATGGCATATGCCATATAGATACGAGTCGGAGGTACATGCTCCCAAGTAGTCATAGTAGTAGTAGTAGTCTTAGTAGTCCCGTAAACAGTGGCGCTGGCGTTGGGCTTATCTGGCGGACGCAATCGGCGACCTGGAGCCGGAGCTGAAAACCTGGATCTGGCCGCATTTGAATATGACGCACGAGTGAGCCGCCAACTAGGGTGTGTGCCTCAGACTCTATCCAGCCTAACCTGGCTGGCCAACTATCCCAGTGCCAGTGGCCAGAAAACCTGGCTTTTTGACTGTGACTTGTGGTGAGCACGCTTGATTTTCGATCGGCGATAAGAAATTTATAGTTTCGGCTTAAAAGGCATTAGAGTGTAATATATTTAAAGTTTGGCATCGTATCTATATAGCTATATAGCTACACATACATATATTAAACAAGTAAAGGAGGCTCTGGCAGCCCATTGTTGCCAAGGCTTAACCTACCTCCAACGGCCCCGTGGGTGTGTAAATCTATATGCAAATATTTGCATGCCCAGTCGCAATACAAAAGACTTAGGCAACGAACTTGGCTACCTATAAAACGACCGCGCTTGTCATAAAGTCATGCTAAGCTAGAAGTGCAAGCAGGATGGCAAATTAAGCCGATATTCTTTATAGATCAAGTACATGCAATCAATAAGTTAAGAACTGACCAGAGAGTTATGGCCAATTTACACGGTGTTGGGGCAAATCTAATAAAACAAATGGTTAAATCTATAAAATTAACGATATGCTTAACTTGATGAATGGTATTATTAGGTGTTTGCAAGGGGCTAAAGCTAATTTTTAAATTAACTTTCAATTCACTTTGGTAACTGATATAACTGGCTGAAAAGGGGCTTTGAGAATGAAAAGCAAAAACTAGCCCTGAAAAGCTGTAAATTGAATTGGGTAAGCAAGGGAAATGTGTGGGCGTAAATTATAAATTAATTATATATTTATTATAAAATCTAACGCAGAAAACTAGTTTATCTTAAAGCTATTAACAATTCTGAAATAAGTTCGCCTAAGCTAGTTTCTTAGCTAATGATTTTTGAATTTCATTTCAAAATTTAAAAAATAATCTTACTCAATTAGTTTTCCCAAGAACTTGCTGACGGTGCCTACAATGTTGGGATATTTCCCTTGATTAATTGGTCTGGCAAACCCAATAATTTTCATAGAGTTTCCTTTCCCATTCCCAAGCAAACTGTAATCCAACATAATCCAGCTCTATAACCATACTTACCCCCAACGCGACAAACTCTTTGCAAATTCATTTCTATGCAAATTTTCTTGTTTCCATTTGGATATATATTTTCCTGTAGCTCTGGAGTTTCACTTTCAATTTGTATGGTTTTTTTTTATTTTTCGGTGCTTTTGTCACAGTTTTCATTTCTGTTTTGCATTGTATTGCATTGTATGTTATGGAGGGGCTATATGACAATGTACAGAGTATTTGCCTCGATTCGCGTTCGCGTTAGCGTTGAAGTTGAGTTTTTCTTTTGTCTAGCAGCTGAAATTGTTTTATATGGTAAAATGCAATTTGTGCAACTGGCAAAAGCGACAAACAGCAAGCATCCTTTGCTATATATTGAAAGTGAAGTCTCTTAGCATATTTGCAGCATTTTCTTGTTGTTGTTGTTGCTGCTGTTTTACTCTGTGAAATTTGCATATTTGCACACAGCTGCTTTTTTCTATTTCTCCGGTGCTTTTCTTCACTTGCCGCTGTTGTCTTCTATTGCATTAATTTTGGCTTCTTGTTGTCGTCGTTGTCGTGGCTAATATGGTTGCTGCTGCTGCTGTTACTGCTGCAGCATGTTGCTGCCTCTTTTGTTGCTCATGTGCAGCATTTGTCGTTGTGTTACCACATTCTGCAGTTAAGGCGGTTTGTAATTAATGGTTAATTAATTGAAACGAAGTAGCTGACATTCTTAATGATCCGTAATTTGTTATTATGGTAATTTATACAAGCCACAGCAGCAACAGCAGCAGCAGCAGCAGCGGCAGCAACACCAACACAATCGCTGCCCTATACTGTTGTTGTCTTGTAAGACATATACAAATAAAAATTCATTAGCTTCTGAGCTGATCGGAGCTGAGTGAGTTCGGATGACGGCGACAATTGTCTAATTGCAGTCACGAGCAATTTATGTACCTCGTTCAGCTATGAGTTATATATATCCACATGCCCGCTATATTTATATTTATATCGCAACGTTATGGATCAGATCATTGGGTTACTATATATGGTTAAAGTAACGCCCACAGGTGGCCCTAACAGCCCGAGCCATAACAATAAATTGTGCTTAGCCGTTTGGCGGAGTCAAAAAACAAAAAAAAGAAATAAATAAAAGGCAGCAAATAATGTCAGAGTCAAGAAATGCCAGACTGATGATGGCCTCCCACCCTTTTTCGCCCACTCCCACACCCACTCCTCCCCCTTTTTTCTAGTTGTTGTTGTTGTTGCTGTTGTTGTTGCCACCGGGAAGATGAGCACGACTGGCAAACAACAAACAACGGGCTAGAAATTTGCATCTTGACGAATTTAATGATGATGATGAAAAAGACGCCACAGAGGGAAAAATCATTTTGATCGAGGCAACAAAAAGAAGAAAACTTCAAGGAGCCCACAGACAGCACACGATGTTTGTTGAAGGCATTTTCCTGGGATGTGGGAGTGTTGGATGCTGCTGCTGTTGCTGTTGCTGTTGCTGCTTGGAAAATATTTATGAAGATGCCTTTTGGGTGGCATTGCGGAATGTTTGACGTTGCCTGTAAGCTGTTTGGCTGTCTCATGTCAAGTGCTGTGTCTTTTGATGGGCAAGTGAAAATATTTTCATTGCACTTTGACATGACAGCCAAACAAATTGCTAGCTAGATTACATATTTCTCTTTATATTTTTTATGGAATATTTATACACACACACACATACACCTTACAGTTAAATGGCAGTTAATGAATGGCAGTCAGCCTTCAAAACAAAATACATGGGAGCGTCACCCTTTGTCTGTGCTGATTAGCCAGAATTTCTGTCCATTCCTGGTCCCCTTTGTTTGGCTGCCAAGTGGCGCCTGCAGCGATCACGTCACAGACTCTCAGACAAAAAAAAACGGCAACAATTGTTGGTTTTCATTCGCCGTTTTTGATTGTTAGCCCAAAGCTCACGATTTGGTTTCAATGTCTTCGGTGGCGTCGGCTCAACTTTTGCTCGTTTGGCAAAATCAATAAAGTTATCATGATTCCCGGGCAGAGGCGTCTCTCTATCTCTCCTCGTCCACCTAAAACACTTTAATACTTTAATTTCTATATATTTTCATATCAATCCAATTTGACTGTCAAAAATCGGGGTGAACGCCCACCCAAAACATAATCCGAAAAAAAATATATAAAAAATATTCAGGAAAATAAACTCAATTAACATGTCACGCTTGGGCAATATGAATGCAGTTACCGTGTTTCTTTCCAGATTTTGTTGTAGAGTTTTTTGTTTCTGGTTTGTCATTATTATGTCGCCAGTCAAAAATCAAAAAAAAAAAAAAAATAGAAGAAAAAAAAGATATCTTAACTGAAAGTAAAGGCTGCCAAAAATTCGTGCGCTACCGTTTTGCAATGACTTAGAACAGCGGCAGCAGCTGAAAAAATTAACTTGTTAAAATGCAAATTTGTGTGACTTGAGGGGCTGTCCCTCCTTCAGTCCGTCCGATCAGTTCGGCATTTAGCCTTGTTATTACTCTGGGCAGGCATCGGCATTGAGACCGTTTCGTTCGTTCCCGTATTGATTTTGATAAATGACCCCGCCGCGAAACAATTGCCAATCATATTTTCTGGGTTGGGTTCTGACTAACTGGCCCAAAATTGATTGAGCGCTGCACTAATTAAGGCATTAATCACGTGGCCCAAGAGAATGTATGACGAGCTAACTAACTGTAAGCCAAAAAACTAGGTGTACACTGTGAGAAATAGGTTACTTAGAAGTCAAGAAAATCGTATACCAAAAATATATACCCTTTTACTTAACTTCTATCATGGTTTTAGCCCAAAAAAATGCAGCGAAGTCAAAGATCTTTATAGCTTAGAGCAGTTGTTCTTAATTATTATAAAAATTTGTTTTATGTTTAACAAAAGACGTTAAAAGGAAGTGTTGTTATAGGTTTTCTTTTTTCTGGGTGTAAATGTTTCCGCTGCACTAATGCCGCTGTGAAAGTCGCAGGCGAGCACACGAAAATTTTCACCCAAAACAACAGCAGGGGGGCTGCTGTGTGAGAGAGTGTGGGCCGCCAAGATGGACATGTTCTGATACAAGTTTCATAGCAAATTTGAAATTTATTGTGCCATGTTGCAGCGGCAGTTGCAAGGCACGACAGCGGCAGCAGCAGCAGCAACATTAAATGCAACAGCGGGAGCAGCACCCACTGGCGCAAGGCCGTTAGGCACTCTCTTGGCCTTATTTGGTGGACAGTATTTATGCAGATTTGACGGCGTGGGTGGGCAACACTTTCTACTTACTCCGTAGATCTGCACTTGCCTTTTTGCCAGATTTGCATTCAAGTCAGCTTTGCTTGCTAGCTTACTGGCCCTATTGATTCGTGGCTCTGATTGCTTTATGAGCTGTCTGTCTTGAGCTTGGCTTGACTTGGCTAACATTAGGTTAATGTTTATGGTCAAACATATAAAATGTATACAATCCTGAGCAGCATCATTGCATCCGACAATTGACAACAGCAACGGAAGACTTTTGAATGTGATTCCAAATGCGAGTGCTCTACGACGGCTGTGTGGCAAAGACAACGGACAACGGGCCAATCAGCAACATCTTCGTTAGCTTGCTTGCCCCCTTCATGCAGTTGCTTTTACGGCTTTGTCATTAATCAAATGGAATTGAAATGCGCCGCGTGTACATCACACGCCGTTGTTGTAGCTCTCAATGTTGTTGTATTTGTTGTTGTTGTTGTTGGCGTTGCTGTTGTAGCCGTTACCGCCGAGCAGCGCCCATTTGGAGTTTGCCATTTTTGCGCATTTTAATCATGCCCCGTCTCGCCTGTAGTTATTTGGCGTTTTTTTTTTCATACGCCTGACTATGCCAAAGAGATCTGCGCCAGCTGATAAAGCAATGGCATTGCCGTTGCCGGTTGTTGCCTGTTGGTTGTTGCTGCTAACTGTTGCCGGTTGCCTCGGCACTGGGAAAAATTAATTACCAAACTTCAGACCTTAACAAGAGCGGAGAATCTTAAGGTATTCTCAAGCTATATGGTACCTTTTTCTATCAAGAAGAAAGTTTTAAGTTAAGTCTTAAATTTTCTTCTATAATGTTCTTCTATAGATTTGAATAAACTAAATATTTCTAAGAATTTTTCAAGAAATAACGTAACAAATTTCATTAAGCGAAGTCTTTTTCGACCTACAAAAAATCTAAGAAAAATATTAACAACAAATGATCAAGAAATCCAGTGTTTTCTCTAAGTGTATCCAACGCCAACGCAGCGGCAGCGGTCGAAATGATTAATACATCTTGATGCGATTTGGTTTGTAACGCAGGCGCAATAAAAACGCGACTTTTGATTGACAATGGCAGCAAAAAGCTTGAGATGCCGGCCGTTGATTACTTCATTAGGCGGGGTTCGAAAGTTGCTGCGACCGGGATATGGCCATTTGATTCAATTATGCATTTGCATGCAATTGAGGCATAAGCCAAATTCACCAAGCAACATCCCAGGTGCAGTCTTATCAGCTGCCACTATGCTGAGCTATTGGTCAATTGGTCAGCAACTACTACTACTGACTAACAACGCTACCAACTACTACCTAGTGGCATGGCATATCCGGCTAGTTTGGTTTCTTTTTGGGGGCAGGCGGCTCTCAACTGGTGGGCGATAATTATCTGCCTGAGAAATGATCGACTGCCTTATGGCCAACGGTCTCACTTGGCTAACGATGACAATTTGCAAAGCAAAAAAAGAAGAAAAAAAATTAAAAATTTGCAGCTGCAAGCTCCCGTGCGTTTTTTGATGCGTTTTGTGTGCGTTTTACGAGCGGTTTTCGAATGGCTTTCGTAATTTATGCGTCGGTTAGGAATTTAGCAATTTGAATACCCAGAGTTGTTAATAATCACGATTACCTAACAGTTCAAGCAGTTTGAACTCCCGAAAGTATGCAAGTTCATGTTGCTTTAAGTATATGTGTCAAACTTTATGATTAACCCATTTTAACTTAACCCGCTCACAATTATCACATTGTGCACGCACGCAGGCAGGCAGTCAGGCATGGACACACTGCGTATACGCAACGCGAAACGCCCCATCGTTTATCTCAATAAATGTGATTACGACTGCCGCTTTCCACTTGATGGCTCCATTTTGGCCAATCGAAGTGCAATTTGATTGCGGTACGTGTATCAACTTGGCTCAAAGTCCTCCAAGACATCAGGTTTTTCACCCCCCTTTCCGCTCGCTCAGAAAACACATTGTCTTTCTTTCAGTCTTCTTTGTGCTTTCTTGAAAATCAGGCGAACTATTTTAATTGATTAAGCAACGATAGAGGGGGTGCTGGTGGTGGTTTTATGACGGTTTAAGTACAACTGGTTTTAAGTTTTTTTTCTGTTTTATGCTCACGCATTTGACGATTGGTAATTGAAACTTGTTAGTGAAGACATTAAAAAATCGTTTAGCACGGTATTTGGGTTAAAAATGCGTGGAAAATCGTGCAGTCAAAGCGACAAACTGAAAGAGCCAAGAAAAAGCGGCCAAAGCAGAAGCAGCCAACACACACACACAAACAGCGTGTGATTTTCATTGATTGTTTAAGGGGGTGGGAAAGAGGAGTAGCAGTAGAAGGGGTTAAGCCAACTAAGTTGGAGAAAATTGTGTAACCGCAATATAAAAATTCCTGCACATAAACTAATCTCAGACTATGGCTGCCTTTTGACTACCGTGATGCTATTTTTCTCTTCCCCTCGCTGCTATTTTAACGCCCGCAACAAAAGACCAAGCTAATCATCTTGGCCAGGCTTAGACCAAAGAAATTGTGCCGAAAATTGCCACATTTCTGCACATACTATGTAAATTTTCCCCTTTGTCTGCCGCAATTTGCATACACGAATAAATCATTGGCTGCTGTCTCACTACCAAAATGTGTAAATAAATATTATGCCAGAGAGTGAGCTTAATTAAAAACATTTAAATTATTGAAACGTTTTTATTTATGGCCTACAATCGGTTATCCTCTATCGTCTCCTCTCTCCTCACTCCTCACTCGAAACATAAAACCCATCATGCTATCATGTTTTTTAAATGATGCCGCCTCAGGCTGTTTGCATTGGCCAAAATGCGCTAACAATTTCTACGATTACGATTGCGATTACCATGGCTGCAACCCATCCTCCCAACCTCTATTCCTCCTCCTTGGTAAACATTCGTATTCGAATTCACATTCGCATGCATCTTCATCACGGCTCGCCTGGGAAGATACATGTGCCCGCAACATGCACATCCACAACCACATCCAGCAGATACTATGATATATCCATGGGGACCACGTCCATGATTGGCTGGCCGCCAGTTATATGAGCACGTCTCCTTTGCCTGGGATGGCCAACTTTCTTTCCCGACTCGGTCCCGCATCCAAATCACAATAATCGTGCTCAAATTAGTCAATATTTGAGCGCCAAAATGCTCAAACAAAGGCTTATTATTTTATTTCATATTTTTTTTCTTTTTTTTTTTTGGCTTTTGGCCCGTTCTGCTGTCGCTTTTCCCCGCTGCTGGCCATAAAGTATATATAAAGTAATTTCTGCATTTTAAACATGATTATTAACTAAACTACTAGGCAGAGCTCGCTTGGCGGCTGTCAGTTGGCAGGCAAATGACCACAAATGATTACGCAGTGTTTTGGCCTTTTTTTTTGTGAAATTTCCTTCCATTTTTATTGCGTTTCATTTCGGGTTTTGTTTGGCTGATGGGGCAGGAGATAAAGGCGAGGGAAATGCCGGGAAACGAGCTCACCTCGAAAGCCTTAAAAAATGTTAACTGACCGCTTGCCAAATGGCCTGCACTTGTTGGCAGCCTTTGCCTCCTTTGAGTGGCTTTGCCGATCAGGTGTTGATGCTGCTGACTGGCACTTAGAAAAAATACAAGGACTATGACTAGATCATAATGATCCACATTAGATAAAAAAATCCAAATTTTAACTATATTTAAATTCAATTTTTAGAATTTCTCTTTTTAAAAATCTTTCATCAAAGGAATTTTCATACTTATTCTTTTACCAAACCAACTTTTAGCTTACAGATAAAAAACCTTCTTAAGTTTCCCACAATCACCTATTAAGAAAACTTATTAGAAATATTTCTCTTAGTGCCTACCTGCTGCCTGTCTTAGCTATTTCCAGATCCCCCCGCCAACTTGATTCCCTCCACAGATATTGCACTTAAAAGTTTCTACAGCAGCAGCATCTGAAATATTTTCCAGCAGCGGCATTTTCTCTACGCTCTGCCCTTATCTAAAGTATGCAAGCCCCAGCGTAGCTCTACGTTCGAGCTTTGCCATGCAAATTTGTTAAGTCATTTCTGTTTGTGGTTCTCACGCTGCCAGGCCATAAGGTCCATTTTTCATATACATATACACACGCTGGAGTCGGTTTCGATGTCGGTGTCAGTTTTTCAGGAGGGAAACCACAAACAAACTCAAAAAAAAAAACAAAAAAAAAGAGTAGAATCAATTTGACAATTTGAACATTTGGCACATTTGGCCAGAACACGACTCGGGGGTACGTTAGCGATATGCTAACTGAAATGGCCACAGACAGGCCACAGTCAGTTCGATCACCTTAGGGGTACGAGCGATATGGGCTACACGGTAGCCACACTTTTTTATAGCCTTCTTGTTTTTTTCTGCAACTATTCTAAATGCCGGGCACTTGCCGAATCTATGCAAATTGAAACAAGCCTGGCTTGAAACAAAAAGTGCTGACCAAAAAACAAAACTGTCACAGCAACAGGTTGGCAGAATTTGGCATTAGCCAAAAAGTCCGAGAGATTTACGAGTCGAGCACGCCAAATGTGTTTACACTTTGTCACCCTTCTGTCAGTTTGATTTATTTATTTGCAGATAGCCGGGCTAAGAGCAGAGGCAGAGTCAGAGCCAGGCCAACCAGACCGAGAGAGACTGCCTCAAATTAAAATGCAAGTATGGCCGGAATGCAGGCCCGGACCATGTGGCTAGAATGAGCCAATGCGAATGCGAATGACTGATTGACTTAAGTGGCCAACTGACAAGTGGCTTTAATCAATTGGTGTGACTTTTAATGCAGCCATCTAGACGGGTGTGTGTATGGGTGTAAATCAGTGTCTTTGGAGAAATTGAGAAACTAAAACTGAAACTGAAAGCAAAACTTGTAGCTGAAATCGAAGCTGTTGTAAAACAGGCTAGGGGGGTATTTTAAGAATTTTTGCACTTAATACAAGAAGTAGTTTAAGTCTTAAGAATAAGCCATAAAATTTATTAAAAATTATAATAATTAACCCATCTCTACCCTCTTCTCTTCCCCAGCTCAACTCATAACTGAAAACTCAACCAGTTCCTGGTTCTTTAAGGCGCTACTCTGGCGCTTCAGGCTCAGCAAATGATCGGCACCGAGGATATGTCCGCAGCGGCTGGCATGGACATTAGTGAGTCCTTTCGTGCCGAGGATCTCTCGAAGGCGGACTTCTTTGACTTTGTCACTGGTCCCGACATGGGCATTGGCATTGGAGTGGGTGTGGGTGTGGGTGTGGGTGTAGAGGCTCTCGGTGTTAGCCTGCATCAGCAGCCACAACAACAACATCACCAGAATCATCAACAGACATCCCATAGTCACAACAACAACAACAATAACAATAACAACCACATACAGGTGGTACATCAGCCCATTACGTCACAGTCGCAACAGCAGAGCCTCTGCAGTGGTGCGAGAACCAATAGCAGCATGATCCACGACGGTGGTGGAGGCAGCGCTGGTGGTGCAGGTGGCGGTGGCGGTGGCGTCGTGGTGCCCGTAGGCAACCGCAATGGCAGTAGCAACGGCGGAGATCCCACGTTACAGGGCTACGAGGTATGTTAATGAGCAAGTCATTTACAGCTAAATTGTTAAATTTAAAAACTTAATAAAGCCTTTAAAAATACAGCAATCGATCTAAAACATCCTTCCCTCTTCTCTCTTCCCTTTCCAGTTTTGGCACCAGGACAAGGACACCAGTCGCCTCGACTCTAGCTCGATATTCGAGGACCTCGATCGCTACTGCTGGCAACAGCAGCCGGTAACAGCCAGCGCCAGTAATGGTGGTGGTTCCGCCAATACCAATCAGCCCAGTCCCACCTCGCCGCAGGGCCACCTCCATCAGCAACAGCAACACCAGCAACATCAGCAGTTGCAGCAGCAACAGCAACAGCAACCCAATGCGAGCAGCTCATCGGCGGCTTCTAGTGGAGCGGGCAGTAGCAGTGATACCATTAGCAGCCTGGACACCACCGATGGCCAGATCTACACCCTGACAGTATTAAACGGAGGAGAGCCCTGGCTAAAGCGCTCGGAGGCGGAGCAGTTGCCCACTTCTCTTGATTTGGACAGTTTGCTTGGCAGTTTTCCTGGCTATATTAAATCAGAGTATCCCTATGATGATAGTGGTTTTAGTACAGATGGCAAGGATGTGATTGGCAATGGAACGGATGGTCTCAGCAGTATTTCCCAGGCTCAAAATCAGGGTCAACAGACGCAACAGACGCTGCCCTCGCTGGTCACGGCCATTTCCTTGGCGGGTGGCAATGATTTAGGCCAACAGTTGGCTCAATTCCAAAACAACAACAACGACTGGCATATGGCGGATCATAATACGGAAACGGAGCAGAGTACGGCGGAATCGCTGCTGAGGAGTGCTCTGCAGGGCAAAGGTTATGGCAAGGGATTGCATATGCAAAATGGCCTAGCCATGCCAGTGGTTAAAGATGAGGATATGCGACGCTTGCTGTTTGCCGATGAGGCAGCTGCTCTGGGCTTCGCGGACTCCACCCTAAGTGCCGCCCAGATGTTCGACGAGGCTCAGGGTATCCATCAGGGTATCCAGCAACAACAACAGCAACATAATGGCAATGCCAATATCCTGGTGGATGACATGTTCCTTTCCCTAGAAAATGCCTTTAGTGATGATTTCGAGAAAATCAAACGCATAGCCAATGAAGTGCAGCAGTTTTGTAGTGCTGGCTCTGCAGGGACACCAACTCCTGGGGATTATGGTCAACCCGGTGATGTCCTCATGCAAATCTCACCCAGTCCGGGGGTAACCTCAGCGGGACAATTACAACCACCACAACCACTGAAACCAGAGGTTAGTACTTCCACATCCCCTTCATCGGCGGTTGTCGTTTCCGTCGCCAGCAGCCATGTCAGATCCGGAAGCGGAGGAGGAGTTACCAAGCCCAAGAAGGCCTACAAGCGCAGCAGTAGCAATAACAATAATCCCAATGTGGCCAATAACAACCAGAGCAGCGGGGGCAATCCCTTAATAGGAGGCAGTGGGAGTGGCAGCTCATCATCAAGTGGCAGTGCCAGTAGCAGCAGCAACAGTCCGCCTGCCAACTCCGGCGGCAGTTCATCCTCCTCGTCGGGCAGTGCCCAACGGAAAGAGCGATCCCTGCACTACTGCTCCATCTGCTCGAAGGGTTTCAAGGATAAGTACTCTGTGAATGTCCACATACGTACTCATACGGGGGAGAAGCCCTTCGCCTGCTCACTTTGTGGCAAAAGTTTCCGTCAGAAGGCTCACCTGGCCAAGCACTATCAGACGCACATGACCCAGAAGAACAATGGAAACCTAATTAAGGGAGGATCAGGAAAGCATCCACGATCCAGTGGATCCTCTTCGGGATCAGCAAATGCCTCTCTCAACCAGCGACAACAACAACAGCAGCAGCAGCAACAACAACAGCAACTTGGCGGAGGAGTGGTGCCAGCTTCCCTACCCGTGATGATCAGCAATCCCAATACACCACCCGGCGTAGTACTACCGCCTGCCAATGGACTCCTGGCCAATCGGTAGTGATCACCGGCAGCGGGATAGTAAACACTAACCCGGCTAAACTATTTCTTGTTCCTTAACTCACAAAATACACACAACAAAAGAAAAGAAAGATAATGAAATTGTAGAGAAACTATTTTTACTACTCTAATTTACCTAAATACTCGTACTCCCAAACTCGAATTTACGTCATTGATGAATTCCTATTTCAGCTTTCTGTGCAATTCCTATATATAAATGCCCACAAAACACACACTCGAAGCACTTCCAAATAAAGAACAATACTCAATAATGTACATTTACATACTAAAAACAAACGAAAGAAAAAAAAAATTAAATTTTAAATGTGCCAAATTTTTGAAGATTTTAATAAAGTTAAAGTTAAAGTTAAAATAAACGATATGCTAGGCGAAAATAGAAAGTAGAAGTGTAACGAAGCTAATGAAGCAATTCCACGAGTGGTGATATCAAAAAGAGGCCAAAACGCTTCCTTGCTATATGTTAAAAAAAAACAACAACAGAATTTCTTAAAGAATACTTTCCCAAAATAACAAAATATAGAAAAATAAATTACGAAAAAAACTCCTTCTAATCACCAGCAGAATCTTCAACTAGCCCAGTGTTTCCTGTAAATTGAAAGTATTTGTTTTCTTAGTTGCTTTGCCCAAATTAGCATAAATTTTGTTTGCTAGTGTTAATGTATATATATACATAAATATATATATTATATATAAATCAAGTTAGTTACATTTTAGTTCTAAGCAAAAGCAGACGGAATGCCAAAAAAGTTGAGGAAGGTACACTGACCCGAGGCACTAAATTCGAAACGCATCCTCCGGAGCTCATCCTACAGCCAATTCCCGCTCCTTTTTCTCCTTCAAGGATCTCTTTGATCTCTTGGGCCGAGTGTTAGCCAACTTCAAGAAAAGGCATTCAACAAGTTAAGGGGCACAAGCATTAATACTTTTATTAACTATGTTTAAATACTCGTAAACACACACACACACATACACACACACACACACCATATGTTCAGCAACTCAACTTGCACTTGCCATTATTTTTGTATTTGATAAACGAATATAACTAAGGCGCGAAATCCCTATAATTAAATATATATATATAGTATACCCCCCTATCTCCCATTTAGGCTAAGCTAACTGATAAATCAGCCGTAGTTAGTGGTTAATTAAACTGCCAATTATTTTGTGATAGTTTTAAATGGACAATAGTTTTTAGATTACGCAAAAAATAACTTCAATGGTGTTTGGGTTTATGTAACCGTTTTCTAACGACGGACGATCAACGTTATTAACTGTTTACACTTTTGCAATACGAGTATTTTTGGCTAATTTATTGAACTTATTAGTATGTATTTACTGTACATAGAGAGAACGATCCTTGTTTATATCCAAGTCTAGTTTAAGTCACACATTGAAATCTTAGTTAAATCTTTGTTAGTTATTATTTATGCACACACACACTGAAAAACACAAAACACAACAAGCCACACACACACACACACACATTCATCTGCAGTTAAGTTTTGCATTAATTTTTTTAGTATTGCAAGCATTAAAAATAAAGAAATCTAAAACGTTTTATTGACAATTAAGATGCACCCCGTGTCCGCTGTTTGGGTCTGTCGTGGGTTAATTAGTTTTAGCTCGTTACGGGAATGGAGATGGCTATGCTGATGGCTATGCCAATGGCAGATGGCAGATGGGTCTGGCCGAGGTCTGAAATAATTTTCTCCAATAAAGGAGCTGAGCGGACATGAAAGCGCATGCAGCTGCGCATGTCAACAACGTATTGCAACTGCACCAGCACCAGCAGCAGCAGCAACTGCAACAGCAACAACAACAACAACAACAACTGCAACAGCAACAGCAGCCACATCAGCAGGCAGGCGGCACTTGTCAGTCAAAATCAAAGTACCCGGCCCCAGACTGCCGGCATCGTTTGGCGGGGAGCAACAAATGCGTGCCATCAGCGTAGATTAGAGAAAATTTTTCACTCCACGATCGGTGAAACACGACTTAAGCACTGAGAGAAAATATAAACAAATTGTTCAGAAAATTAACTCAAAATTTAAAAACCACCAAAAACGGAATCTCAAATTTTGCATTTCCCCAAGTTTTTCTATCACTAAACGAAAAACTTAAATAACCCAATGTTTTCTAACCGTGTACCGCTGATGGTGATGCCTCCACTGCCGGCCACGTCGTTTGAGATCGAAACATGTCGATTAGGGAATTTCAAGAGGCGCCAGTTGCCGTCGCACAGGTGGCTAACATCAGCGCACCTTTGGGGGAGCTCAAACACTGGGTATTCAGTGTTTCAGTGTTCACTGTTCAGTGTTCAGCTGCCACTGCGGCAAGCACGCGTCTTAATTGCTTTTGATGTTGAACTTTGAGCCGTCTTTGGAGCTGCTGTGCAAATATTTGCACAATGGAAATCGGGAACATCCGATCCCCGAGTGGGGTAAGCTCAACGAAAGGAAAGTCATATTTGATGGCTACACAAATAACCATAAACCAGCTGGCACTCTGTGGTGTAGTCATTAAAACAAAAATATAGCGAAGGTTCCCTTTTGTTTAGGGAGCTAACCCTCTACAGCAACTAAACCGAAATCAATTTATGTTTAGTATCTTTAACTATAATTTTACGCTCATAAAATCAATAAACAAGCTTGGCGCGGTGCTCTTTTATTTTCGCTTTCGAAACATTAAAGGTCGTGAGAAAATGGTTGAAGATTTCAGCCTATGGGTTAGGATTTCCAGTAGCCAAACGAGGGAAGAGAATACCACCATGAAGGCGAAGCCATACCAAACATACTGAAGATCCTGAATTTGCATAGCTCTAAACTCCCGATGAGGACTCAAGTCCACGAAGTGCATCTCTCCGGCTTCTATAAGCTCCGAGAATCCCGTGGCCATCCAATGAAATGTTAATCCTGTTTCGGCCAACTCCATGATTAGCTTTAGGACTGGTTCCATAAAAACTGAGTTTTCATGTATGGGAAATCCAAAAGGTATATTGTTGAAAAAGCAAAAGTCATCGCGTTTCTGGAAAAGTGGTCGTGAGAATACCTTTTGCTGTTCCTTGATCAAAACCCACCGATTGGTGGTTATCATATAGCCATATCGTATGTCCATCGTGTCCCGACGTTCCAGATACCGATTAAAGTCAGGTTCCACTAGAAACATTTTCTCATACTTCCGAAACTCTAGGAGACGTCCAACTAGCTCTGCATATTCCGGCTTCCAAGCTACTACCTTAAGTTTAGAGGCCAAAATATCATCATAAGTTCTGAATGCTGGTTCCTTGGGTGCGGTGGTCACATAGCTGGAGAAATAGGAGTTATACCAGGCAGTGATCAGGATGCCCAGTAAGCAAATCTCCAGGTAAATACCTCTCACTAGAGTGGGAGCTTTGAACACTTCCACGAAGGATTGCCCTAGAACTCCTCTCAAGCAGCTGTCATGGAGTAGGAACTCACTGATGTTTGTTGGATAACCATGAAGTCGCAAAGTACTGGCCAGGAGGAAGGATATCATCACAAGAGTTCCCAAAGTCAACAGAAAAGCAGCCAGTTCAAAAACCCTCGTATAAAACTCAAAAGGTGGCACATCAGCCTCCACCGGCAACATGAGGCACCAGTTCATCTGTTCGTAAGGATAACTAAAACCGAATGGTGGTATCGTTGGAAAAGTCAGGGATATTGATATTTCCACTGTTTCATTTCGCACTGCAGGAACTGTTTGCATCGAAGGAAGAAAATGCAAAGGATTTTTGGGCTGCAGGGGCTGTATAAATTTCACATTGTACTTTTGTTGAAAGGCCATCATGAAATGACCCACAGTGCCCTCATAGACCACATTACCCTTTTTATTCCGATAGGCTATAATACGCGGTGCAGTTCCTGCAACAATCACGGGCATTTGGTAGCCATGGAAATTCCTCAGACGATCGGGAAAAATCAGTGAAGTTTGCTGGCTTTCCTCATAGATGCGCTCTTCTATTTGTAGAATGGGAAAATGTGAGTAGCTATAGAAGGTTGAAGTTGTCTGGGAGGTAAATAAGATATATTTGGAGTATTGAGATTATAAGTCTTTAAGATTTCTCACCCACCTCGAAATCCTCAAAGATAACCATCACATTCAATAGCTTCTTCCGCCAGCAATCCCTAAATAGTTCATAGAGAACTTCAGTCGACACCGCCGTTTGCATAAGAAAAATCACTCTAGAAGTGGTCATATGCCTGAGATTTGCTACCAGAGCTTGAATTAGACCTCCATGCTCATGCAGATTTCCATTACTTATAAACACCAAGGAAACAAGATGTCTACTAATGCTATTATGCAAAAAGTAGGACACATTTTCATTTAACTGAAGAACAGGAACTTGTACTTTTTCCATAATATCCTTGACCAACACACTGTCATTCCATGTTTGATCTGATAGACTGTAGTTCCTATTTTTCATGACCAGCACGTACTGACAGTCCGACTCCATCTTGATCCCAGCCAGTAATTCAATTACCGTTGCGCCACTGACCAGGGTAATCAGGCAAACGCCGCTCAGGATCCACATTGGGCAATCCATCACGATGGCCGAGGGACAACTGCATGACACTGATTGATGCCGCTGCACATTTAAAGGGTTGCTAATGAATCCGCCGACGACGTGGCTAATGGTTAATTCCAATTAGCAGCACACGTTAACAAGTCGCGGGCGAAAAAACGACAACCGAAAAACATTTCCCTTGGGATTGCACAAAAACAACTCAAACAACCTCAATCAAGTTTGATTGGGAAATTAACATTGAAGTTGAAGTTTTTTCTTATTACGTCCTTAGTTATTGATATAAGAAGAAAGAAGAATTAATGATTTTGCCTAACAAACTTGCAATAACTTTTGACATTGTTAGCCAATTTTGATTCCTTCAGTTTTCTGCTTTTAAAAATTTCAATAAAATTCATACAGCCATAAAGAATAATTTGAAATTCATTTGGGACGAAAATTTCTCATATCAGTGTATAAATAAACATTTTAAAAAGAATATAAATATGTATATAAATACCAACAAATCTGTCTTGCTATAGGGAAAAATCACAATCAATCGTTTCATATATGTATAGTGTATTTGGTTTGAATCATGTAAATAAGAAATAAATAGCAACAGAAAAACATTTATGAGGTCCACTTACCTTAATTTTCTGGTATTTACAAGGTTTAATATCTATCAGCTTTTGCTGACAATTGAGCTTCTCATTTCCGTTTTTCATTTCCTCTTTCTGTGCATGTGTCCAAAACTCAGCCAATAATGGTCAGAATATAGAATGTCATACCTCGATGAGCTTGTTTTTTAATTCCTAGTCGAACTGCACAGTTTAAAATGTCAAATTTTGGCCATTTTTTGCAAAAACAGATGATTTTACCCCTTATTCAAAATATATATTGGTTTTCTCAGATTTTCTCCTCAAAGTCTCAGAAATATGCCCATAACTAAGCCAATAATGGTCTGAATATGGAATGTTATACCTCGTTAAACTCGAAATTAAATTCCTATTCGAACTGTATTTACAGTGTAAAATGTCAAATATTGGCCTTTACGCAAAAAATTACGTTTTTCTTGTTAACGAAAATGAAATTTCGGTTATCCCCAATTTTCTCCTGAAAGTTTTAATGTAAAGTCCATAACCTAGACAATAATGGTCCGAATGTACAATGTCATACCTCTATGAGATTGCCTTCTAATTCCTAGTAGAACTGCATTTTCAGTTTAAAATGTCAAATTTTAGCCATTATTTCGAAATTTTGATGAAAAATGAAAAATTTCGAAAATGCGAAATTTGGTTATCCCCGATATTCTACTCAAAGTCATAGTATTATGTCCATAACTATATAACTTGCAGTCAGTAATATGATTGGCAAAACAAACAATAAATAAACACTCTTTCGATTTTACCGAAATAAATATCAATGCAAAAATATGTAACATAAATATAATAAAAATAGATTTTAAGGCTACTTGCCTGGATTGTCCATATTACAAAAAATTTCTTATTGGGTTTAGTTAGGTATTGTACTGTTTTACCTCGATTTTCCTAATAATACGTCGCATTTCCAATTTTCACTTCCGTTTCTTCCGCTGCGTTTATTTCTCATATTTTCATATATGTTACTACCATAAAGGGCACAGAGACACATTTCCACTTTGGCATTGGAGCCCCACTTTTTATTTTGTTATAAAAAAAAACCAAAAAAAAAAACTTGGAATAAAATAACATATATTTTATCAAATTTGAAACACTTTAATGGAATTTCTTTTTATATATTAATTTTACACTAACTAACACTTATTAAAAACAAAATCGTTTTATGCATGAATATGTAGACGCGTAACCATGCACTTTTTACTTTTATTTGTATTTTTACAACAATTTTACAACAACAACTTTTATACACTTTTAAGCACTTTTTTGAAGAAAAACCACGAATGAATGTTATCTAGTATTGCTACCGGCAAAGACTGAATTCTGAAAAAATGGGTAGAGAATTTTTACGCGCTGTTCGGAAAGAGTGAATCAAAGCTTATCTTAGCAAAGATCTTTTGTTTTGTTTCTCCCTTCTCACCTTTCCCTTCTTCTTTGCCAAAGCGTTTAAGTAATTGCTGATAAAAACAAAAACGAAAGCTAGAAGAGCCGTTAGTTTAGTTTTATTCTCAAAACATATATGATATCAGCATGAAATTTGTATAAGCTTTCGATGATGTCACAGTCCATGCAGTTACCCAGGCAGGTCTTACGAATAAAACTAAGAACTATTGCTTCGATTTGAAAAGTTGTCGTTAGCTAATGTTGAACATAAGAAAAAAATAATACTTTTTGGGATTTTATAAAAAAAGAAAAACATTTTTGAATATTTTTAAAATCGTTTTATTTCATGAAACAGTTTATTTTGATGTTAAGGGCATACAAAGTTATTTATTAGTTTTTATTTCTAGACTTAAAATGTTCTTTAATGTTTACGCTTAAAAATATTTATTATTTTTGTGCACATTTTATACCTAAAGAAGCAAATTATTTCCAGAAGAAAAACAAATGTTGCTAGGCCAAGCATGAATCCACCACAAACCCAAATCTTTTCCAGATCCTTCACTTTCATAGCCCGAAAGGCCTTTGGATGACCCCGATCTACAAGAGCCAGTTGACCGGCCTTGATCAGTTCCGTAAACGTCATGTCACGCCATCTACTTAGCAGTCCCGTGGCAGTCGCATCCAAAATGAGGCTCTCCAAAGGTTCTCTGAATATAGAATTATTCATAATGGGAAAAACTACGGGGATGGTGTGATAGAAACAGAGATTCTCTTGCAAACTAAACAATGGTGAACTGAAGACCTTCTGCTGCTCATTCATCAGTGCCCACTTCTCTATGGGCATAACATAGCCAAATCTGGTGTCAAATGAATCCCTCAACTGTAAGAACTCCTTGTAGTTATCTTCCAACTTAAAGATAGATGAATACTTTTCCATGTTTTCCGATAGGTAAAGCAACATTTTGTATTCCGGTGTCCACATGACCACCTTAAGGTTGGAGTTCTTGATACTCTCAAAAGTGGTAATTGGAGGCAGTCTTGGGGCACTGGTCACAAAAGTGGAGAAGTAGGAGTTGTACCAAGAGGTGATCAGTAGTCCAAGTACGCAGATCCCTAGGTATATAGCCCTTATCAAAGGAGGAGCTCGAAGTACCTCGTAGAAAGTCTGGGATAGCACTCCTCTCAAGCAGCTGTCATGCAAGAAAAACTCACTAAAAGTGACTCGATATCCATGGAGACGGAGTGCGATGGATAGGGTTAAAGAAATCACCATCATGACAAGCAGAGTAATCCAAAATGCCATGGGACTAAAAACCATACTGTACAGCTGACTGTGAGGAACCTCCGATGGAATCGGCATCATCAGGCACCAGCTCATCAGTTCAATGGGATATGAATAGTCAGTAAATGGTTTATAGGCATATGTAGCTGCCAGTGCAAATTGTACACTACCATTTCTCACTGCCTTTATGAGTTCAAGAGCTGGCGGAATGGCTTTCTCATTGAAGGGATATGGCTGAACTAGTTTGCAGTTAAAACGTTGCTCGAAGGATTTCATTAGGTTACCCACAGGTCCGGAATATATCAATTTACCATCCAAGCCACGAAACACAATCAAACGTGGTGAAGATCCACCCAAGGCAATGGGTAACTTATAGCCTTGAAGATTTGATAAACGTGGTTCAAATAGTTTGGTAGAATTTTCCATACGTCTTTCAATGAACTGCAAGATGGGAAAGGGTGTGTAGCTGTAGAGGATCAAAGACTCCTGGAAATATATAAAAAAGTATCACAAAGGGCGTGTGATTAATATTTCAGAATAAAAATTGTTGGTTTTTAGAACATAAAATAATAAATTTATTTCACAGTCATGTGTAGGCTTCTGCTTTTTCAATTATTGATTTGTTTAATAGTAATTGGGACCTCCAAAGCTCGCCGTCAAGGTAAGTTAATGAAGTACTTTAAGAACACACAAATAATGCGTCTTAATCCTAAGAAATATGTTCGTTCATCGCAAATCCTGGTCCTTGTAAAGGACATTTAGAAATGTTTGCCTATGACTTTGAAAATAATCGCTGCAAGAAATTTATTTACGGAGGCTGTGGAGGAAATCCAAATCGTTTTGAAACAAAAGATGAATGCAAAATTCATTGTAATGCTTTAGAAGATGAAAAAGATGAACCTAAGGTGAAACATCTATCAAGTGATTATATAAAAATCAAACATAAAGGCAAACTATTATTTGATAAAAAAAATGTTAGCCAGAGAAACGAAGAAACATAAAATAATCTTTAAGCTATTAAATTAAATAAATCTCACCTCAAAGTCCTCGCCAATAGCCACAACATTGAGCAGTTGATGTTTCCAGAACCATTCTAAAAGAGAATAAACCCGAATTTTCTTTTCTTTGAGAACCAACAGAATTTTCCGAGTATTTAACATTTGTAGATTCAAGTACAAGACATCCAGTATTTCTTCCGGTGATTCATTCACAAAAGCAATGGTGAGAAAGTTGTGGGAATGATATTCACCCAAACTATAGTTAACCTTTGGCTGCTCTTCTATTTGGATTATGGGAACAGGAACTTTCCACAAGACTTCCAGCCAAATCAAATCCGAATTGCCCATTAAAAGAGCATGTTCAAATTTGAGTTCTTTAATCAGATGATAAAGTAGATTAGGAACAGAGCAATCCCTGCCAGGACTTAGAAGCAGCAAAGTAACTAACAGAAGGTGCAACAGACCCATGTTGAATGTGGAAAGGATTTTCCATTTCCCGCTTATATGTTAGTCCAATAACTGACATTAACTACTCTCAAGGGAGAGAGAGGTGTCGCGACAATCTTTTGATTTATTTCTCACAACACGAAAGGTTTTTGTAAGGCACTCAAAATGCAGTTACAGTAAGACTTGGCTAACTCAGACCAAAGAGGAAGTACTTATATGATATAAACTAAGTTATGATATATGTCTTACATATATCTGGCCAATCTCCTCACGCAATAAAGGTTTCAGGTTAGTCCTCTGTCCGCTCTATTCCGCTCTAAGCTAATCATAAAATAAAATATCCTTCTCCCTGTTCCACAAAAAGCTAGATAACAGTATGCTTTATGGTCAACATGAAAAGCCATAAAGCCAACTATTGATGCCGCCAGCAAGACCAACACCAATTGTGATGAAGACATCTTCGCCGGGGTCTCTATGACCAGCTAAAGACGCCCACACCGTCGTTTGACTTTTTGAAGACCACATAAAGCGGGTGTTAAGTTCCTAGGAGCTGGTATCTTCATAAAAAAACGTTCGATTATTGGTTATTCGATATGAGCAATAAAATATTCTTATAGAAGTAGCAAATAATGAGTACTTGGTAGAAATCTGGTAGTCGATTGACTCGAAACTTCAAAGAAGTTTTACTATGGCCATTAGTTACAGCTTAAGCGTAAGTATAAAATGTCTGGCTAATTGTTAATTGATGTGAAAATTAGGCGTATTTTTTTTAGAATTCATTTCTTTATAGAGGATTGTGAAATTTTAAAGATCAAGCAGATAGTAAAATTACATTTTTAAATGATTTTTTTGACTGGTTTACAGACAAGTTCAAAATATTTAAAGTTTTCGACTTCAAGATAGTTCCCAGAGTTCATGTTTCTTTATGTTTGAATTATAACCTTAAAACACTTATTATTTTTAACAAAACCATAAAGTTATAATTTCATTGAATGCTAAACAATGGCGAGGCTAAAGCCAAGCTCAAATCTCATTCATATTCGAACTGCCTGACAGATGATCGGTCTTAATGATGCTGCCAACAACATCACAGCATCCACTCCGCTCATTATATTTTTCAAGCATTTATATGTTTTGGTGCACTTCAATGGATTTGGCTGATGCGTCAGCACTTGACCCGTAGTCTGGCTCCTCCAAGTCCCCGATCTCCATCCTCTGGATTCCCATGTGTAGACTCTCTGCCCCATGCTGCTGTTGTCCGCCAAATTGAGTTGACGTTGACGTAATGCCCCGCCACTTGAGTAAGTCTCACTCACTCGCTCGCTCTTTTTTTGGGTTTTTTGTCATTTCGGGTTGCTGCTTCTGCTTTTTTGGCATATTTTTTTTTTGGATTTTTTTGATGAAGTGCATCATCGTCTGGGGCTGGTCAATTAGCTGCACATACCGCGTATCTCGCACACAAAAAGAGTGGCAGCGTGGAAAGCTCAACATGGCAGGGCTGGTTACTCGGCCTTTATCTTTAGTTTTGTTTCTCATTTTTCTTTTTTTTTTTTTGAGTGGAGGTCACGTAGAGTCTTTAATTGGCTGGCCTGGGTTGCGTATGCGATGTCAATTTAGCGAGAAGAGCCCCAAAGTTCATAAGTGCCCAGGCACATTCTTATATAGTAATCTTTTGCAATGCAGAAACTTCACTTAACCCAGTTTGGAGAACATGGCGACAGTTGGAGGTTATTTAGAAGTATGTTTTCATCACTTAAATGGATTTTTCGAAACTTTAAAATGATTGTAGAAAATATATTGCATATATCTGTTAAACTTAAATACCAAACAGTTCTTAAAATCAATTTTATTCAAACTTCAAACATTTTAATTACTTTTCTTAGAAAAAATATCATGGAACCTAAGAGAAAACTTTTTATGATTGCTGGTAATCGTAAAAGCCATAACTCATTTGCATAGTCGCAGTCGACCCACTTTCCTGAGCAGTTAGCCTGGAGTGTCCTTACTTACTCCTGACACCGGCAACCTGGTAATTGTTTCTGCGCCACCAGAAAACTTCCTACTCCAGAGATCATGGCCCCGTTCCATTTGAATGGAGGCAGGAGAGACACAGCCCCAGGAAAGTAACTCATATCCCGGTATGTGTTTGAAATTCACAACTGGAACCGTAATGTAAGTGATCGTACATCCGACTGTTTCGAGGCTTTCTGTTGACCAGAGTTGTTCGTTTGGTTATTGTTTGCTGGCCACGAGACATGCACGAGCCAACTGTAACGGCTCCCCCGTTAAGCCCTCCCAGCCTCCCCCGCATCATAAACTTATAGCCAAAAACGGTAGCAGTCCCGACATAACCGACCAGTACAGAGATTCAGTTTACTCATTGAAAAGCGAAAGATGGCCAAATGGAAATGGTGAAAATGGCAAAAGGCCAAAAGCGGACTGACAAAATATTTTCCGCATATGATAAATGGCACAGTTTAAAGTAAGTCGAGCACTTGCAATTGTCCAGTGAGTTTTCTCGGGCACAATGCAAAATTTTCCAAAGCCAAACTGACCATTTGCGCCAGTTTTCCCGTAGCAGCTTAACGGCTAATGGTGCCACAACCATAATCTTGGCATTTTTCGCTAGGTCGCCACGGCTGTGCCTGCCGAGTGTCTGATTTATGAAAGGGCCTCATAATTTAGCACAAATATGGTCATAACTTTTTGGCTTTTACTTTTTTTCCATGGGGAGGGGACTAGCAAGCTGCTAATGAAGCAGCTTTGCCAGAAACTGAAAACCAAAATCTGAGGGAAAAACGCAGTTAAAGTGAAACAAAAGCAGGCAGAAAACTTCCAGCCAGAAACTCATTTAAGTGGATGGCCAGCCGATGGCCACTTGTTGCCATCGTTTCCTAGCAATCAGCGGCGAACGTGTCACTCCTAACTGGCCAGGAACTAACCAAGACGGGGTTGCACCGAGAAAAAACTTCTCGAACTCTTGCAAAACTCTAATTTAAGTCTTTACTTTCTTAATAACGTTATTTAGCCTTAAACTTTTGTATATTACAATATTCTTCAGTGTAGACTGTAACAAACCATGGCGGACCGTGCCTATAATCATCATCAACATTACCAGCCGCCTGCAATGTGGAGCAATCACGTCCTGAACCGTCTGAACCAAAACTGAGCCTGGCCAGCGGCTCCCTGCTCGCTCGAACGCTGCTGGTGGACTCCAAAACTTCCATCCAAACTTCAATAAATGTCACTCCTCAAGCTTTGCATCTAAAAATTGATGACAATAATTTGTTGCATTTGCCCCAAGGGGGTGTGGCACTGGCCAGTTGCAACTCAGCTCAGTTCAGGAATTGCCTTCGACAGACTATGAAGTTGGCTCTGAGCTGAGCTGCTGCTCCCGCTGCTGTTGCTGCCTTTTCTGCTGCTGCTGCTGTTTTCAACACAATTTATACAAAGTGTCGCAGTTTTTGGCGCTTTGCATTTGTTGCTGACAGACTGCCCACCTGCCCCGTGACCCGCACACCGCACCGCAGAAAGCGGCAACGGTTTGCACTTTGCCGATGCAAAAAAGTAACATAAATTTCGTCATTTTGTCACAAGTCGTTTGTATGCGATACCGCTGCACCTAGAAAAATGTAACTTCAATTTCTAGAAATTTTTACCGATGAAAAGAACATGGGAA
Organism: Drosophila eugracilis; assembly: GCF_018153835.1. Classification (NCBI taxonomy): domain Eukaryota; kingdom Metazoa; phylum Arthropoda; class Insecta; order Diptera; family Drosophilidae; genus Drosophila; species Drosophila eugracilis. The sequence goes on from NW_024573645.1 coordinate 3,495,721, forward strand.
AAACTAGATTGGATTCTGGAAAAATGTCCCTCCTCGGAAAAAGATAAAAGATGAAGTTTACACAATTTTTAGTTCTTCTTCTTTAACTTGAAAAATCTCTGCGAATAGAGAAAATTCCTTCTATACATATCTTTTAACTTTTAATTAGTTTTTCCTGACAGTGTACCCAACCATCAGAGTTAGCGGGCTGTTACTTGGGCTGGGCTAAATCCGTTGCTGCTGATTGCAAAGCGATTTGCCGAATTGTTTTCCCCCACAATTCCATAAAAATCAACACACACACTCCTTTGAATCCCCTTCGCTGTTCGCTTTGATTTGATTTCGATTGCGAATTTTTCAATTTGATAAATTTATTGAGTCGCGGTAGGTTAACAAATCGCCTCCGATGCCTGGCCAGGATAAGAAAGAAGCGGCTAGGGGAAACCTAATACACGACTAATAACCAAACCGATCCGATACGATTCGAATTGCTACTCCTCCTCCTTGGAAATAGGTGTAGAAAACACACATGACCATGGCAATCGCCTTGTAAATGGCATCAATTGCGACCTTTTGGCATTCTTACGGAAACATTTCGCTAATGAAACCGATACCTCAAGTGTCAAGACACGATCCGGTTCGAGTTGCCATAGGTTTGGCCTGCGGTCAGTGGCTTCTGGCCAAGTGGCAGTTGGAGCAGCAGCATTTACCACACTACGGCCAACTTATGGCAGCCATAAAAATGTTAAGCACAAAACATTTGCCACATTGGCACCTTTTGGCCGAAAGCTAAAAAGAAATGGAGCACGCACGTGGCAAATGCCCCCGGGGGCGAAATTGGATGCTATTCTGGAATTGGGTATCCAAAGATCGGGGATGGAGGACTCACTCTACCTCTTCGAGGTCGCAGCTGCAGTTTTGGTTATGCGCAAGCCAAATCCAATCATAATTTGAAGACTCTCTTTCTGGCCAACGCGAGTTATGATAACTTTCAAGAGCAATCCCAACTGGCGGTAAAATGTGAAATGAGATACTTGGGAAGATTTAGATTCCCCCAAGAGTTGGTAGAAAGCGCAATATTATTTTCAGTATGAGTATCAGCCAGGGGTTAAGGCTGAGTCTTTTTTTTAAACTAACACTTTAAGAAAACTTTAATAATACTAAGAGTTATGGCCAGCGTTTCTTCAAATATTTGCCTTTTTTGCAATCCTCGGGCCATTTCCCCTAATCACTTTATAAGGACAGCGCTAACAACCTCCATTTCCAAATATCTCAAAATTATATACTTTACTCTACGAGTTGATTATTTCATTAAAAAACAGACAGCCCCGAAATTAATAAAAAAAAATAATTTGTTAACAACGGGCACTTGGCGGAGATGCACCTCGTCGACGACTGCTCTTGGCCAAAAAGAAAAACACGTCAAGCAATCGTTCAAAGTTGTCTCGAAACATTTTGAATTGAGCTGACTGTGGTGTGGGCGTGGGGCAACAACAAAAGATTTGGCGGACACAGCTAACTTTGAACATGCAACATACGCCGGTTGGACGCCGATTTCTTACGGGCTAACAGAGAGAAAAACACAGCCAACGGGCAACATGTGTACGTGTTTAAACAAATACAATTTGCAATTATATGGCAAGCAAATCAAGTTGAAATCAGCATGCGATTTCCACCTGTGGCCGGCGTCATAATTCGTGGCTATGTTTTTTGGTCATAAATCTAGCGATTTACAATTATTTTGTGTGCCTTGTTTTGTTTTTTTCTTTTCTTTTTTCGGTGCCTCTTGGTGGAAAATAGAAAAGTAGAAAATGCATTTCGTGGCACAGTGGGATATATCAGAGTATACATCGTGTGCCGTGTGCCCCGCCAACAATAACAACAACAAAAGGCAACTTGCAACTGCCCCTAATGGCCATTATGGTCATTTCGTTATCACTTCCCCCAGAGACCAACGAGGAAACGTAGACGCCGTCCGTGATCCGCTGACAGTCATAAATTTGCATAGCTTTTGCAATGGCCTAAAGAGAAAAAAAACTACACTACCATACCATACATATATCCCCTTTATAAAACAAAAAAATCAGTAACTAACAAGTACTTGAGAAGCAAAAATATGGAGGGGAAAGAAAATCGGAGGATTCAAATTATTTACGATGACGCTAACGAGCGACGACAGGTGGCGCTACGCACTCTGGTGCCATCCCATGATAACGCAGTGCGTGGCTGCAAATTGATTTTACGGCGCCGCCCGTGTTGCAGCCCCAGGCAGTCACTCTATAGCCACCATCCCTCTCCACCAAACCACCGATCCGTAGCTCCATCGCTCCATCGACCATTCAGCTTGTCTAAATTATGCAAAAGACAAGTGAAAATTTGCGCTAAGCGGAGCTATCGCCTACACACGGAGAAATTAAGTATAATATTTATATAAATAAATAGGATAAGCATTAAAAAGATCTTTAAATGAGTTTTTATATAAATTTTATTGGCATCTTTATCTAAAAATAAGTTAACTTTCATAAACACCAAGATTCTTTTTAAGAAATTTATTCCCATTTTCGATTTTTAATCTTTTTTATTATATTATTAAATATTTTCTTAAATAACTATTATTTCTAATTTCTCGCCATGCAATCTCAAGCATCTCCCGCTGTCAATGGGGCATATGCGTTATATAAAATCGGCTTGAGGGATTAGCCGTCCGTAGTCTGTGTAATTAAAAGTGAAATTGTGGGTTCCTAACGAGTTTGCAGCAGCTGCTAAATGCAACTGCAACTTGTGGCACACACTCACACACACACAAACAAATAAACTCTCAAAAATATGTGAGCTGCACTCGAAGTGAAGTTTGGGGACTGCATGATTGATGGATGAGTTTGAGTTTGTCATGCAAATTTCAACAGCCCACGACGACGAGTAGTGGCGGTCCGCTGTTGATGATTATGTTGTCTCTCCCGGAGTCGTCGATCCTCCAGTTCAGTTACTAAGATCCCCAAACCCCCAACCCCATCTCCATATCTATAACCATATCCATAGCCATACCGCTAACGAGCGGCGCGTGGTCTGGCTTAGAGACAACACTGTCTCCAATGCCCGTTTTCTTGGCCATATTCTGATATCATAAATATGAAGCTGTTTTTATTAAAAATTGCCTGATGCCCGAGTCTTGGCCTAAGCCGCATTGGCATGTGTGTGGCATATAAATTGCATTGCGCTGGAATTTTAATGACAGCCTTTGGAAATTAATCTAACGCGTTCGCCAGCCAACAGAAGAGCGTTGACTAGCCCAGACACATATGAAACACTGAAAGTAAAACTAGCTAACTGCATTAATTAGGTAATAATCGAAGTTCAGGTAAAAGAAATTTATGAAAATTTTGTATCAGGAGAAAAACTAAGTGACTCCTTTAAGCAATGATTTGAGTTTCAGTAATCCTTTTATTTAGACATCTAACATCCAAGATCTCAATCTGATCTTTTATATCTCATTTATTTTCAGTACATCTCCCCACATCATGTTGTGGAACTAGTTTGGCAAAGTGTCGCAGATGGTGGTTGTTGTTCCCGTTGTGCTATTGATTGTTTACTGAACTGCTGGGTCTCCAATGGGGCCCTGCCAACGCAGAGATCGATGGATATGGATATTGGTGATGTTGATGGGAATGAGAATGAGGATGAGGACGTAGTGGCCATCCCAACGTGATCGTTATCAGGTGGACGGGGGGTCTGGTAAATAAAGAAGCCACCGGCTGTGGCTTTCACTTGTCCCGCATTTGCATGGAAATTCCGCGCCAATTTCAGCGCAATTAATCGCACAGCCGAGTCTGATCTAGAGACGCCCCCAACACGTTGCATCCTACTAACTTGCAAGCAAGCAGCCAACCAACTTGCCTCCTACTTCCCACCTATCGTTGTGGCATCAAGCAACCATCCTGGCCAAGAAAACCAGTTGCAGCTCATTTGCATGGCGGCTTAATTAAAACGGTCTGTGGGTGGGTGATGGGTTGGCTCGTTGGTGTTTTTTTGGTGGCCATCAGCTATTGCCTCGCTTTCTTTATGAAATTTCTCTCTCTCACACACACACACACACATGTGCTTGCCTTATTTATGTGAAAAATTCGTGGCACATCTGCCGGCTTCCATTTAGTCAGCGGCAAAATTTACTCGCTCATAATTTAGTCAATGGCAGAAGGAAAACAACAAAAAAAACTATAACCTCGTAGCTTTCATGGCCAAAACGGTGGCAAGAGTGGGCGGGCTATGTAGACTGGGTTTTGGCCATGGGAAAAGCGATGGAAACTTCAGGAAAATCGTAGACCCAACCTGACTGATTGAGCACACCAATATCCAGACGATGCTGAAAGTTTTTTCTACATTTTTTTTCGCTCTTTTTTATCAGCTGCAACCGATCAGAATGTTAATGGCTTCGAGGAAATTAATTGAATTCGCATGTGTGTATCTTGCAGTGTTTAATTTGACTAGGTTATCGGATCTCTTAGAGCTCCAATGGATGTGGTGACATGAAACCATGGGAGATTCAAGGATAAGATTTCTTTGGCGGTTTTTTAGGAGATATAAGCTTCAAAAGGGATCTTAAGTCTGATTAACTAAGGGTTAGGAAAGGTAATGTGTGAAAAAGTAACTAAAAACTTCCTCTGACTGAAAAGTTTCAGTTTCTTTAAGAACTTAACGTTTAACCTTGAAGATACCTATCTAAAAACCTATTAAAAATTAGTTTTGGATCATTTAAAATTACCATAAATTTATCACAGCTAAAACCCAACCCCGTCAGGAAGTCAATTAAATGACATGCAGCATTGTCAAGTGCATTTACTCCACTTTATAAATGGGACAAGTTGTGGGCGTGATCCGCATAGTTTTCCCTTCCAATCATCTTGTCAGATGCTGGCTAATAGATCGACCATCGTTAATGCGACAATTGAAATGCTTTCGGTTTTTTTTTTATTTCAATTTTTTTCTAATCCAGGCCAGAACGAATTCGGTGGCAACAAGTTGGGGGAAATAGTTTGAACAACAAGGGGGCAATCCAGCAACCCAGCAACCCGACAACGGCGACAGAAAACGTTGTCAATTGATTTTCTGCACTATTTCAATTGACCTCACCGCCAGTTGATGTTGCCAGGTTTTTGTTTTGTTTTTTTTTTTGTAGCTCGAAGCAACGGTAGCAGGCATAAGAGAGCTGCTCAGATTGCTGGAGTCGCTGGACTCCGTAGACAGTGCAAAATGAAACGAATTAACAATTTGATGTAACTGTGATTTTTTCGTTTGGTTTTTGTTTTTTTGGTTTTTGTTTTTTTTGTTGGTCGCACACGCCCTCAACGAAGCGAATTCAAGAGAAATGCTTATCGTGCTTCAAAGAAATCCAGCAATACGAACGGCAACAGCAACGGCAACGGCAGCGGCAACAAAACATGAAATTGAAAATGCCAAACGCTAAAAGACAACTAGACAGACCAAACCCAACCCTTCTCCTCCTTGGCACTGGGAAAAATATTATATAACATTTCTTAAAGTAATTTTAAATAAATATTTTGTAATATTTGTTTGTTAAGAAAACTATAACAAAAAGCCCTTTGAGATTAATGAATAAAAATCATATTTTGAGTATCGAAACTTGCTGTTTTTTCACATTTTTAATTTTCTTAAAGTTTTAAATTGAACAAATTTTACGAACAAAATTAGTTTTTTTTAAATATCACCAGATTAAATGAAGAAAAAATAGGTGAAAGTCCTTTTTTTGTTAAAATTTTGGAGTTAATTAGATAAATGATTGAAATATTGAAATTAAACTAAATAATGTTTAGCCAAGATATATGGTATATATATCATACTCCAGCATGACATGTAAAATATCAAAAATCATCTTGAATTTTATAGCAAACTTTTCTCTCAGTCCATCAGATCAGCAATGTAGAGCTTATAGTAAAACTGTAACGAAACCCGATTGAACCCGCCATGGGTGGCGGTGGTTTTTGGTTTTGGTTTTTGGCTTTGGCTTTAGCTTTGGCAACAACGGCGGACCTGAACCTGGGACATGGACAATAACATGTACGAAAAAATTTCATTGCTGGTGCTGGAGCTTGCTTGGTTGGGCTTTTTGCTCTATGGCCGAAACCACGATTCGGGGACAGCAAAAACAAAAACAAAAACGAAACAAAAAATCTCTGTCAAAAATCGCTGGCGGGCAGCTGCGGGCCCAGCCCAAGCACATCCTCACGAGCAACAACACCAGCAACACGGCGGCAACAACATCGACAACAGCGACAACAAAAGACTGAAACTAAAAAAAAAATTACAACAACAAAAAAAACGAAATAATTAATATGCCTCAAAAATATCCCGGCCAGGTTTTATGACAGCCAGGCGGTCGAAGGGTGTATTGCAACTGCAACTGCAACTGAATCGGGATTGCAGCTGCACTTGGACGCTGGCCGTTTTCCGCCGGCACTAGCAGCAGCAGCAGTTTAACTAACGGCTTCTGTGCTTGTTGTGCTGCCGTTTCCGCATCTCGGTGTCGCCTCAGAATGTGCACGATTTTCCTTCAGATTCAATTTCAAGTGCAGCAGCAACTGCGGCAGCAGCAATAGCAATAGCAAAATAGCAGCAGCAACAAGGGGCAAGCGCCGCTATTAAGTCGACGACAACAACAAGCAATAACCCTAACCGATGGAGCCGCCAGCTCAGCCTGGGCTGCCACTGTCTGCCGCTTCTTGCCGAGATTTCTATCTTTGATCTCTTACTCCACATGGAGTAGCAGCAGCAACAGCAACTGCAACGTGGAGCATTTGCCGCATTATGTGGCAGGGCAGCCGGTGCTGTCTGCTTGTTAAATTGCTCATTTAAACCATAACGAAATGGTCTGTGCCTGGGGACAGCTCCAGAGCATGTGCCTTCCTAGAACCAGCCCACTCAGAAAAACAAAAACCATATCACTTCCAACATGGTTTTCTAACTTGCTCGTAAATAGGGGATAAAAAGTGTCACAAGCCCTCAAGTCATTGGGTTTTTCAAAGAGATTTGAAAAGTGTTAAAGGATTAAAAGGCCTTTTTGATCCCTACAAGATGATAAAGAGGTCAAATGTATCTAAATCACTTTCTCGAAACCACCATACAAAAGTTTTATGTAGCAAACTATTTCATTTTAAGCCCAACGGAAGTCAACATCCAATTCCTCTATTTTTCTCAGTGCAGCCACTTGTCCCTCGGTCGTTCTCCTTGTGGATGGAGCACCGCCATCGATGCGGCGACCGTGCAAATTGCCCAGAGTCATGTGGCGACCAAGTTGCCAAAGGCATTTTTAATTAGCATGCAACGGAAATTAGTCGAGTCCAATGCTAATGCCACAAAACAGCAAGGCAATGGGAACCAAATAGATTTGTCGATTTGTTAGGCCGCAGGCAAAGGAACCCCCTACCAATCCCTCTACCAATTTCCCAGCCAACTTTTTTTTTGAGATGTTAACATTTCTCGATTTGCGTCATAAGCCTGCGTCAACATAAATTACGGGCTGGGGAATTGGAATTTATCGGTGACATTGCGATAACGAGCATTGTGAAAAAGCGCTTAGGAATCGCGACAGCTTCTCAAGTGGCACGACACACGCAATTATATTTGATATTTTTATGGCATATGTATGTGCGTTTTGTCCAGCGTTTTGCCAGCTTTTTGCTCGTTTTCAACATTTTCGAGAGATCCCCCCATAGTCTGAAATGTTGACATAGAAAGCTGACAATAAGCGGCAACTTTTGTTTATAATGAAAGAATTTGTCCATAATTAACCAGATTGCCGCGAATGGGATATCACACCAATGACAGCTTAAATATGGCCAATTTCTCATAGATCTTTTAAGCTTACTTTGTTGCTTTCGGTTTAGTAGACAAGACAAGAAACCTGACCAGGTTTTTAAACTTCTTTTCACAGATGAATCTGCATCCCCTGAGGTGACAAAGCTTGATCTGGGGGGCACATGCCAAATTGGTGTCACAAAACCGAATCATAAATCAGGCAAATTATTATTATTATTATTGGCCAGCACATCTTGGACACATGTGAGCTATATATATACACATATATATAGATATAGATATAGAGATATCTCTCAGCAACAGATCGAAGAACAAGCGCCAAGCCATCAGTTTTCTTTCTCGCTCCCTCTAACGTTGACTCTCCTAGGAAAAGGCCATAAATCATGACAATACCCCAAAGCTGGCTAGGCTACCCCATCGACATAGCTTCACAACAGCCATCCTCCATGCTTCACTGGACAATCATAATAATCACAGCCGGCTGCCGCTGCCGCTGCCGCTGCACCACTACCAGCAGTTGCAGTTGCAGTTGCAGCCGCAGCAGCAGCAGCAGGAAAAGCAGCAACAAAAGCTACTTACTATGTCTGCGTCAAGCCGATATGCAACTGATAAAAAGAAAAACTGTGTAGAAAATATACAAAAAATGAGACAAACCAAGTTGGTTGAATACCCTAGGAAGTGCAAGGGGTTGGTTGGATAGTTGGCTTAGCTTAACTGCTCTTTATTGTATTTTTTAAAGTCATCAAATGGGAGACTGACGTACTTAACCAAAAGCTTATAAAAACTCCAAAAATGAAATTTAATTGAAAGAAAATTTATGAAATTTCTCCTATCGATTATCTTCTGAAAACTGAAATAGTTTAGTGTCAAATACTATAAATTTTAGAATATTAAAACCCTTTTTAATGCAATTCTGAGATAGACGTTTTTGAACCTGATAAATGAGTTTGCCTTTAGTTAAGTTTGTCCTTAGTTGAAACTCAATCAAAGGGTATATAACCTTCCTTATACCCCCAAAACCTATTTAGTTTTCCATCGCATTGATTGTTTTCTTTGTTGTGGCTGCCGCCGTCTCACTTACTCCAACTCCCCAACCCCCATTCCCAATCTTCCAGTGGCCAGCAAGCAGGAAAATTGACAATTGCGCACCTGCTTCATTTTGTTGTGCAGCAGCGGCAGCCGCCGAGTTGCAAGCGGCAAGCGGTCAGCGAAACAACAATGCCACTGCCAATGCCGCGGCATCGTCTGGTTAATGGCATTTAACGGTCACCAAAATGCCCGCTGTGTAGCAGTAAACTTTCCCAAAAAAAAAAACAAAAAAACAAAATAATAATAATAGATAAATAGCAAAAGAAAAAAAAAGTAAAGGAAAAACTATATAAATTTATGTGGCTATCGGAGGCTGGTTTTTATGGATAATTTTAATATGGATACCGGAGTTACATTGTTGGGGAAGATAATTTGCATAATCCTAAGGGAAATATCCCTGGGCCGGCATAAATATTTCATAAATTGCATAAGCCGCGCGCACATTTGCTCTAATTGTATGCTAATTCGGCCATGCCCCAAATAAATCAAAGCCAACTTGAGTGAGTTATGAGAGCGGATATATCTTGGCTTTTAAAGTTTTCTTGCAGCTGGATCGGCTCGAAATCGGCATCCTTTGTTAGAAAATAAAATGGGCCGGCGGCCGATCCTAATTAAAAACTGCTTATGGTTCGTGGCCCTATCAAATGGCCATCAACGGTTTGGTGGCCAATTAATGGCTGGCCAACGGAAAAAAAAAATATACGAAATGAACCTGACCGCAAGATCAATGAGTCGTTGATGAAGTTGTTTTGATAACAACAACGACGGACTCTAAAAGCCCGGCCCTGCCTTAGAAAACGTGCGCAATTTATCTAAATCAGTGCAGCCAAAAGAGAGCTCTCTCTTCTACCCTCCAATCACTTGACAATTGGCATTGGTATCTTGGCCAGGAGTACTAGCTACCAGCTACTAACTTCTCGTTCTCCAGTGCAAATAGTAAGATAAACATCATAAATGCATTGAAATGTCATTGCCAAGCTGTGCTATCAGCCCGGGGTAGACCCAAAAACAGACAAAACAGTCGACCGGCGATGGCGATAATAACCAAGAGTGAAGTACCATATAGTTAGTAATCCCAAATCGATGGGCACGGCCTCGTCCGAGGGATCTATCTATATGTATATATATATACCGTTACCCTTTTATGCAATTACAAGTACGTGCAATTGCATCGAAGCTTAATTAGAGGCCACTGAAAAGCAGGAGCAGGCAGCAGGCAGCCAGCCGGCCACTGGAACAGCGGAGCACTTGACTGCTCCGCTGACTGACTGATGATTATTTATCACCGTCGTGAGTCGTGCGACAATGACACGAGATAGCCAGGAGAGCTGCTGGAGCTGCCCCAAAAGCATCCAGCAGCATCGTTAGCAACATTTTGTCTGCCACCAGACTGACTGACACACAGCCATCTATACACCATACTCATACATACTCGTAGGTGAACCAATGCACTGATGGACTAATGGACAAAAGGACGGACTGACAAACAGACTGGCCGGCTGGGCACTCAATCTTTCAATTTGAGGCTGCACTTCAATCAGTTCGGCTCAGTTCACCTCGGTTCAGCATCATCATTTTTGGGCTGACGTTCTGTGAGAACGAAATTAGTTTGCAATCAGAAGAAGCGCCTTCTCTGCTGGTCATTACACTGGAAATAATTTGAGGCTTATAGGGTTGTTTAATGGGCAGAAGGATGATAGCTTACATCGGGTTAGATCGTATTCAAATATGATATGATAGTAAAGGTAGCTTATAAGATTGGTGATTCAAACGATCTTTGGTCTTTTTTCTTATCTAAAACTGCAAAAATCTAACGTTTCTTTTAACCTTGATATATGTACCTTCGAAAACAAGAACACAGTTTGAACTAAACACCTTTTTGCTACGCTTATAATTTCCATTCAAATTAAATTGGATTCGCCGACGGTCATTAAACATATTTGTGCAATATTTGTAAGTCATTAAGGACCAAAACTCTAAGCAATGCGGCTTAAACTTACCTTCTGTTTGGTACTTTTCGGATTTTTCTTTCCAACAGAATTAAATGGAAAAAGAAAAACTCGAGAAATCGAAATAAGGCGTGTGACCAGAATAGGAGGCTTTGAAATTCGACAAGGTAAGGCAAGTATCTTTATCAATCGGAGTGACCATATCTTAAAATCTTTAGAAAAATGCATGTTTATACCGGACTATGGAACATGCAAGAAGCACTTAAAGGTATATGGCTATAATCTTATGACTAACCGATGTACTGAATATCTCTATAGCGGTTGCGGGGGGAATCCCAATCGATTTGCTACTGAGAGCCTATGCCGTAGTGCCTGCTTCGTGGAGCCTCGAAAGGAGATCACTGTTAATCAAGATTATTATGAGGATTATACAAATTATTAAAAAACAGATTAGGAGAAATATATATATTTAGAATTTAATATAAACAAACTGATATAAATTGGATTTAAAAGGGAACGAATTATGTAAATCCTCCGAAAGAAGACTGAAACAGCATAACTTTTAGTCTAAAAATCACAATAAAATAATGTAAATCAAATCAGTTTCAGGAATTACAATAATGACACAGCTTAAGCAATTCACGGCTCTAAAATGCATTAATAAATTGTTACATTTTTCAAGACTCCACCCCGAAAAAGATAATCCCCGCGACAAGCGTTGCGCTATGTTAGTGCATGGCTAATGCCCAATTCCCAACCAATTTGTTCTATGCGGAAGTTGAGCGACCTCAACTCGCGTACTCAATGCAGCGGAACTAAACTATTAACGCCTCTAAAACGAAAAAGCTCATAATACTCGAACATTCTAATGACTTTATTATGAGCTATGCAGGGCATAGATACTATGTGGCACTTTGTAGTCATAAGTTGTTGCTGCTGCGGCTGTGACTGCTGCTGCTGCTGCTGCACCCACCCAAAAGTGACGTCAGGGTGCGGCGTAGTCATCGCAGATCGGTCGTTTGGCTTGGCGGCTTTAAGCCTTTCAAGTGTGCAGTTAGCTGAAATGAATACCGGGCCAAAAGCACAGACCGAACCCAAAACCGAGATCAGGGCATGACAGTATATCAGTTGACGTTACTCGACTGGCGTTGACAATTATTTATGGTAATAAACAGTTCCGCTAAAGCCACTCTTGGCTTTCTGCCACACTCTCTGCTCTTCTATCGCAAAACACTAAATCCCAAGATCCGAAAATATTCAAAGCCCACATGTAATGCGCCTCTAATTGCTGCAAAGTCAATGTGTTACAATAACCATAAAACGTAACGATTGCCACAATTGAAATGATCGCTGGCAACAAGGGGTTATATGTATATGCAACAATAACAATAACAGCAAAAAAAGGGGGTAAAACAGTTCACAATTTGTAAGGCAACCAAAGTTCGGTTTCATTGTCAGCCAGCAATGGTTAAAAAATGGCAAAACAAATGGCCGGTGTCTCATTAATGCCACACAATGGTGGCAGCCAACGGCGTCCAAAATATGCAACATTCATCAATCACACAGCAAGCGAGCGGAGCTGACCTAAGCTTATATGCACTGAGAGAAAAATGTCATTGAAAATGTTATTAATAAAGATTTTAGTTCTTAGTCTACATAAAAAATATTCAAAAACCAATGAACAACTTTTTCTAAGAAAATAAAAATCTGAATTAAATTCTTTAACACTTTGAATGACACATATATTTTTGTGAAATTTTTTCCCAGTGTAAGCCGCTTGAAACGTGGCGCACTCTGTTGGCCAGCAAATGAGAATGAGTTCACGCGCTGCACTTGAGGTCGAAAATGGACTCCGACGGTCGACGGACGACGGACGACGGACTGACTGTGTGCGGATTGATTTGCTTGCCGCATTTTCAAGTCAATTACACATATTTGTGGCATTTGCGGCAATTGAGTATGAAAACTCATGCGGTGGGTCGTTCGACCAGTCGTAGGTGTTGGCCGTCTGTCTATTTTATTTGTTTGCATCTCGGTTTGTTTGCCAGTGTGCGAATGTGGCATGCCACAACAACTCGCCGCATGTGTCCGCCCACAAGACGGTGGTTTTATTTTTTTTGTTTATTGTTTTTTTTTTCGGGGAGGCTGACCAAGTGAGTCACGTTGTTGGCAGTTGCAGAACTATATAGCCATAACTCATGTCTTACAGTCATTGCACAACGATCACGAGGGAAAACGGTCACTAAGGGGTTAAACGGAGGGTGCTTATCAAAACAGCTGATGGGAAAAGTTTTTCAACAGGTAATAAATGTGGTTTCCTGATTAAGAAAACAAGGAAATAGTAGTTGGTTATATTTGAAATTACTTTTAAAACAAAGAAAATATGAAAAAAGTTCAGAAAATCATAGCTTAAGTTTTAGCCTTCCCCTTCCAAAGCTGCCACCAAGGTGTTAAGCGCTGCTTCTTATCAAAACAGCTGATTTCCGAAGCTTTGCTCAGCCAAACACAAACCGAAGCTTTAACCCACAACAAAGGTGTGATAAGAAAGCTCCACAGGGCGCATGCGTGATTTTGGAAAAGAGAGAGAAAGCTCAGTAACAACAACAAGTGACGGGCTGAAGGGCGCCAGAGAAAGGGGCTACCACAAAAATGTTACTCATATTTTGTTTACTACATGAGTAGTTACAATTGTTGGTTGTTCTTGTTGTTGTTGCCTTTTTGATAGCCGGGTAACGACGACGTGAGAAATTTCAGTTGGGATTGGGAAGTTCGTGGGACCTGCGAAATATGAGCCACTAACGGTGGGAACTGGTCGCATTTTGGTGTAAGAAAGTGTTTGCATGGAAAATGGGAAAAGCAATTAAATAAATTATTTATTTTACAAATTATATAAAAAATAGAAACTTGAAAATTGCATAAGGTAAAGTTTTTAGGAAGTAACGAACTTATTTTGGAATTATTTGTAGGTTTTTTTAATACCTACTTGACTTTCTACTACTTAATAAGAAAAGAATGTTAGTTCTTAAATATTTTACTTTTATTTCTCTTTTTAATCTTATCTGTTAGCAATTTTAGTTAAATATTTAAATGGGAAAAATAAATAAAATAATCCCAAAACCTAACTGAAGTTAGTTAAAAATCTTTTTTAGCAAATATTTCAAGATAAGTTAAAAAAACGCCTGTTCCACTTATCTAATCGCTTCTGTTTACACATGGTTAAATACTCCTAATTGCGGCGCCCCAAGATCTGCCAGAGATATAAACCAGATCCATTCCGAGGGGCATTCCTTGCACAGATCATTAATCACTTGATCGAGTCGATCGGTAACTCAATCCGCTGCATTTCGTTGAAAGAATAGAATTTACTTATTTCAAGGCGTGTACCCTTATATGTTGCATTCTTTGCCCAGTGATTGCAACTATATTTATAAAACACTTTACTCTCCCGCGGGAGAGAGAGATATATATCCACTGACTGACTGTGCGTCTGTCAGTTTTGCACATGAAAAATACGTAAACAAAAGCGTATTATCGCCCCCGATAAACAACAAACAAAAATGTATTTGTTCTCACAAGCACAAGCTCTCTCTCTATCTTTCTCTCTCTCTCTGAATATATATCTCAATATATATCCATATATATTTTTCACTGAATTTTCTCCGCTCATTTCGCCCGCATTGTGAGAAGCAAAACAATCAAGTGAAAGCGCTGAAATTGTATTGTGCTCATAAACAGAGAAGCATAATTTTTTTGGAGACAAACTTTCGTCCGATTTCAGTGTACCACCAAGAGCAAAGTGCACGGCGCATTGGCACGCCGCCGGAGAGAGAGTGTTCCAAGTTCCAAGTGCCACAGAGCCAAGTGCCAAAGTGGTATCTGGAAATTATTTTACGGAACTAACGCAGACCCCGGAGCATCGAGTCTCAGTCAGTCGCACACGAGCGTCGCTGTCGGGCGGAGTAAAAATTCGGAATTAAAAAAAAAACAAAAGGAAAAAGAAAAAAAGAAGAGACGCTAAAATAGCAGACGGAAACTGAATCTCCAAATCGGGAAACTCAAGCGGTGGGAAAAATGTGCTAGAGAAGATGTGCGAGGAGGTTAAACCGACGACGGGTCATAAATCGCAGAGGAATCAAATGAGTTTTATTCAATCAACGAAGAAAGTCCGCCCTCCAACGGAAGTGCTATATATATAAAGAGTCTCTAAATCTACACCGACGACGACGACGACGACGACATCCCAAATAAAACTAAGCAAACTCTAAGGTAAAAGCGAAAATTGTGCTATGGAAAAAATGTGTGTGAGTGTCTGCGTGTGTGTGTGTATATGGAAGTACACGCCTTTTAAGTGCACTAAGCAAATTGTGTGAACCCAGTAAATATATATATATATATCCATATCTATATCTATATAGAGAGATATATAAACTGAAAGGCAGGAAATGATTTGACAGACAAATAGTTTTCCTAGAAGTACAACTGGGCTTTTGGCCAGCTTTTTGCCTAGGGTCAACATCCTTTGACCCAATTATGGCTTAGGAACTGCACACAATCTCTGCTGCCAATTGGCAATGTTGGCTTCTGTTTTGTTGTTGTGGCTGGTTGGTTGACTGGTGTCAAGCCGTTTATAATGTGCCTCAATTTCCGTTTGCCTTTCTTTGGGCCTGGCCTAAACGCATCCTCCCAGTAATAAAACCCCCTTTAACCCTCACACCCCCAGCCTTTTCAAGCTGACACGCCTCAGAGTTTTGCAAGCGAAAAATTATGAATAGCTTGTGGAGGAGAGAGGAGTACTGGGGATTGGGTAAGGACTCTGGGGGTTAAGGATTTTCGAAAGAGTGGGGCTTTAGGGGGTTAGTCGGTGGTGGGCGCGGCAGAGCAGGCGCACTCCTTGCAACTCTCTCTTGCTCTCTCTGGTAAACTCTCTAGACCCTTTCGTGCCTTCCCCCCTTCCAGAAGGATGTGCCTAACCTACCTTTTGTTGAATTTTATAGTAGTATGTAGTATGATAAACGATACATCATCGTGCACCAGTATGGGTGTGTGTAAAATCGCTGTTAGGTTGTGTATGTGTGTGTGTGTAAGCAGGTGATTATCTGTTGCCGTCGTGTATTTATCTCATTGAAGCATTCAAATGTGGAATGTAGCCTGCTTTTAGGCGCCTGCAACGTGCTTTATCTCGTTTATAAGGTCTTGGTCCTTGTAGTCTGAACTATGGGCATAATATTGAGTCATTCTTTGGAATATTTTCCCTCCAGCCAGCTGATCAACAAGTGAGTGGTTCCTAACATATTTCACATTATTCTATATTTCTTACTCATGTGTTAACTGATCTGTTTATAAATAGAGAGAACACTTGAATTGGTGACTGCGGGAAATAATTGCTTACTGGGAATTATGGGGGTTTTCTAGCGATTTTGTTCAGCAATAAAGTAGAAAGCTGTTCAAAGGTTGCAAGAAAGATAAGCTTAATAATACTTACTAATTAGTTACTTGGAGGATTTTCCCAATTAAGTATAATTTATTTTCAATAAATACCCTATTCCCACTGTCACCATCATCTTTTCGAGATATAACTCGCTTTATCTGCATCTCATTCGACTTACTCTTGCCATATCACGACGTACAATTTCTGTCCCATGGCCTCTGTGTGGAATGTGTCACGTACATATCAAAGATACTCGAAGATATTCCAGCGCGTGAAAAGCACTTCATCAGGAGCAAAGCTCCACTCGACACCCTCTGACCTCCCATTCCATTGCAATTTTTTTAATGGCAAACCCCTCTACCGATTGTGAGCTGCGCGTGAATAGGCGGTTAAGCGGGTGGGTGGTCGGCTTAAATGGAAAGACGGGCTAAAAGTCATTAGGGCTAAGAGGAGAAAAGGCGACCCGCAAAGACCGGTGAAGCCACAAAGCCGAAGGCGTTTTAATGAAGCACACTTGACAGTCATAATTCATTTGCAGCAAATCAACTCAGGGACAGGCAGACAGACTTATGTCTCCACCCCACAAGGTTAGGGCATGTCTTCAAGCGATTACAAGTGCATGGGGAAGTCCATTAATGGGAACCCATTAGCACACAGGAAGAAAACAATGTTGTACAACTTAAAAGGGCTAAAGCTTCTTGGCAGTAATTGTAATCGAAAGGAAATCTTATTTTAAATGTCGGTATTATGAAATGTGTCAGGGAAAAAGCATATCCACGAGTTCAAATTTACTTTAATAATGTAGATAATCTTAAATTTGCTCTTCTCTTTCTCCATGCAGCCTCTTCCTACAATGGGCAAGGATCAGGAGTTCCTGGAGGCGGCACGCAATGGGAATATCTCTCACATTGAGAAGGTTCTCACCCAGAAGGCCAAAAGGGCAGGACCTTTGGCCAGTCTGCGGCGCGGCACTGGAGTCAATGTCCAGGACAGTGGTGGCTACTCCGCCCTGCATCATGCCTGCCTCAATGGACATGAGGATATAGTTAGGTTATTACTAGCTCATGAGGCCTCGCCCAATCTGCCGGACTCTCGGGGATCTTCGCCACTCCACTTGGCTGCCTGGGCAGGAGAAACGGAGATTGTGCGACTCCTGCTGACGCATCCATATCGACCGGCCAGTGCCAATCTACAGACAATAGAGCAGGAGACGCCACTGCATTGTGCCGCACAGCATGGACACACGGGAGCTCTGGCCCTGCTGCTGCATCATGATGCAGATCCCAATATGCGGAATTCAAGGGGAGAAACCCCACTGGATTTGGCTGCACAATATGGCAGACTGCAAGCTGTTCAAATGCTGATACGTGCCCATCCGGAATTGATAGCTCATCTGGGCACTGAGGCCATGGAACGAGGTACACCATCACCCTCTTCGCCAGCATCCCCTAGTAGAACCATCTTTCCACACACCTGTCTGCATTTGGCCAGTCGAAATGGTCACAAAAGCGTCGTGGAAGTCCTTTTGTCCGCCGGAGTTAGTGTGAATCTACAAACTCCTTCGGGAACTGCTCTCCATGAGGCAGCTCTCTGTGGCAAGGAGAATGTGGTTAGGACTCTACTGAAAGCTGGCATCAATTTGGGAGCCACCGACAACGAAGGACGCACTGCCCTGGATATTCTACGAGAATTTCCACCGCATGTCACCAAACACATTGTGGCTGTGATCAACAGTACGTATGCGTAATATTCTATTGATTGTTTGGTCACATCTTTATTTATATAATTGGTTGCACTTAAACCGCATATTTTAATCACTTTTATTTACGTGAGGTACTGTAATGCTGTTTATCAGGGAAAAATAATACTTAAGCAAAGTTGACCTAATTTTTACGATTGCGAGTATGTAAAGTATGATGAAGATAACGTCAGCTGAAATCTTAAGTGTGATTAACTCCTAAAACAACTTCATATACTTAAACTTATTATATAATTTTGTAATTTTTCTACCCTTTTAGACTTCCGTAACCAAATGGACACCGATGAAGGCGACGAGGTGATTTACAGACAGCACACGGGACCACCGAGCTCCTTACGTGGCCAAAGTAAACATCATTCCCAACAGCAGCAGGCCCATAGCAACCATTACCATTTCAACTCAAACAACCACTTGCTGAACCACTCACACTCCATGCAGCAATCCGGATATAGTAAACAGCGTCTAAGTGCCGGAAACGGTGGTCCCTACAATGGAGGAAAGTCCTTGGATAGTGCACTCCAGCCGGAGGATCGTTTCTATCAGGAACTCAATGCACACTCACCTTTGCACAGTCAGAAGTAAGTTAAATATCGTATCTAAAAATATAAATACTAATATTATATTATTCATAGTGATATGGGTGGTGGCTACAGTGTTAGTCCCTCCTCATCTCTGAGCAGCTTTGAACCAGCTTCTGTATCTCCACGATCCCGCTGCTCTACCGGCGGTCTAGGTCAACCCATGCAGATGAGTACTTTTGCACCAGCTGGACCTCCCAAGAAGCCACCTAGACGCAATCTTTCCGTTTCACCAACTCACGCCGGACCTGGTCAGCAGTTTAGCTACAGCTCTCCATCTAGCCAGAGTCAAAGTCAGAGCCATGGTCATGGTCAGAACCAATTGCGCCGTCAACCGCCCAGCGATAGTCCATACTCCCATCAAAGTCATGGCAGTGTGGGTGGAATGAGTTTCGATGAGACACAGATGAGGGAACGCCAAAGGAGTGATCGTCTATATGCCAGTGCCAGGCAGAGCACAAGATCAGCAATTGCTGGAGGAATGAGCCTGAGTTCTAGTAGTAAGTTCTAGAGAAGATTCCCAATCCGACCGAGCTAATTCTTCTTCTCTTTTAAGATGACATGCTGGACCGCCAGTGCAGCAGCTCTGAACTGAACAGCGAGACGAGTGTACTCAATTCTAGTGGAGACTCACCAGCTACTAATTCCATGAAGAGACCCATTCCAGCTCCTCGAAGTTCAACCACCAAGCTGTCTAAGGAACTACTAAAGTCTGCAGAAAACGCCACCCTCAAGTCGTATAATCCGAATAGGAAACTTAAGCGGAATAGGAACAGCAGGTAAGTTGGCATTGTAATAAATTATGTAATTAGTCAAAGAGGAAGCAGTGAAAACTCAAGTTTTTTGGTGAAAACCACATCATTTTGTGTTACAACAGTTAAGTAGTACTAAAAATGTTAATTAGGTTTCATAAAGTTTTGTATTGCCTTTAACTAGGTACAACATTAATGATGATTGTAACTTTGACGGCATTACAAAAACGCTAAGGCGACCCAAATTATTATATGGCTTTTAAAGTGTTCTAGTATGAGGCAAGACTTAAACTAAATTAGCATAGTTTAGTTTTCGTTTACCGAAAAAATACTACCAAGAAAAGAAACTGAACTGGAATGTCAAATTTGCTTTTAGCTAGGCAAGGCTAAACGAAATGCAATTTGTTTCTTGGAGAATTAATTCAGTTTATTGCTGAAATTTAAATATATAAAAAATATAGAAAAAACAAGAACTAATCAAGTATTTCACAATATTTTCAGCGGTGCCAATGCGGCCACCAAATCCAATGGTGGTGACGAGAACTGCGAGGCCAAGCAGCAGATTCCAAGTAGCCCCACCCACTATAAGCAACCTCCAACCCCTGATCATCCGCCGCCAAGTTCCAGTCAAGCGGAAAGGACCATCCACGAACGGATTAGACCACTTAGCCAGGAGTACAAGCGTCGGTCAGCTTTGCTCCAGCTACAGGCGGCCCAGCAATTAATGATCGAGACAGGCTCATCGCCATCGAAACTACTGCCCACACTGAGTACGCCTGGCTATGATTATGATGATACGGTTACAGTGGTTCCCCGTTGCCCGGCTCCCTCATCCGGATCCCTTAGTTCCAGCATCTCGTGCTCGGATCACAGTCTTTCCCATTCCACTGACTATGTAGAGGAGTTTGTCAGCGATGTTCCTTTTGCTGGCCTGCTAAAGGGAGCCTCCCAGCAGCTCAAGGAACAATGCGAAGTGCAGTTGAAAATCCAAGAGGAGGGAAAACCGCAGCAAACTTTACCACGAGTGCGTCCACCACTGGCCGCCAAGCCAGCAGTGCCGGAGAGAAAGTTTGTTAAGCCTCCGACAACGCCAACCAATCAACCAGTAGAAGCAAATGGAAATTCCGCTGGCGAAGTAGCCATTAAACCTCCTCGATCTCCCTCGAAATCACCTTCGAAGTCCTCTAACAAATCTCCAGCTAAATCACCTGCAAAATCCCCAGGAAGTGGCCAGTCGGCAGCAAGGAATTCCATAAACCTCCTGAGTCCCTTTAACGCAGAGGAGGCTCGGAAGAAGATCTCTGAGATCATTGAGAACTTTGGTAGTGGCATCCTGAATACTAGCATCACGCCCACCCATGACATCGAGCTGGACTTTGAGGACATGGAGGTGCCCAACGAGCGCAGGGAATTGGCCACACGTCTTCGTAATGCTGGATTACTTCATCTGGAGAGGATGCTCTTTGAGAACGGCTACGATAACTACAAGTTTGTGGTAAGCTTCTTGCTGAGGACTTCCTTTTCATGAAACTGAGTTTATATTTGCGGTTTCCTTCTCAGCACAATGTCTTTGAGGAGCCTGATATTCCACTTCTGCACATTCCCGAAAGAGATGCACCCAAGCTACTACGTTTTGTCCAGAGTCTACCGCCGGCGGAGTTCCAGCCGCAAGTGCCGCTCAAGACACAGCAGGAAAACAAGCAGATGGGTGTGGCCACACTGCAGCAGTGGCTCAACACCATTGCCCTGCCGGAGTACTTGGAGTTCTTCAAGTGAGTATCTCAAGACTTTACCCCTAATCTGCTCCTGATATTCATTCTTTTAATCCCTTTCAGCAAACATCTCTACAACACCATCGAAAGTGTGTGCGGGGTCTGGGATGTGGAGCTGCAGACGGTGTTGGAGATTAACAAGCTGGGCCACCGGAGACGCATCCTGCAATCGCTGGCCTACATCCGCCAGATGCGCGATAGCGACTCAAAGTCACAGAAAACGCCACTGGGTGAAAACAACGAAACCAACCAGTTGACAACGAATGGCAATGGAACCACCAGGGAGGCCCCACCCCGGATACCCGCCAACCCCGTGAATCATCGCAACTCCATCACAGGCTATCGCAAGAGCCGGTATGATAAGGTTTTTCAATATGGGAAACCCCTTTCTCTAAACTAGATATTTTCTTTTATTTTTAAGACCCGCACCTCCTCCTCCGGCTCCACCAGTTAGAAAGACAGCCGCTTTGCAAATTAGGGCTCCCTCAGAGCTACTGCTGGGTCTTCCGGCCAATTTAAGGACCACCGAATGGCGTCACTCGGCGCAGACTTTGCTCAACGAGCAAATCAATTACGAGGTTCAAGTAAGTAGATGCTTAATTAACTTTTAAGTATAATATGTTTTGTTTATTAAATTACGTCAATATCTTCCTTTTCCTTTACGTTAAAACACGTAAAAACGAATTTTGAAGTTTTTTAAGCTGATTTTTGTAATTTTTAACTTAGAATAGTATTTGAATAAATTTATAATTTTGTTCTTATCATTATTAAAATTGAAAAATCACGTCTCTACTTTCTTCTTCCTTGACAGTACCTCGGCTCAACGGTTGTGAAAGAACTACGTGGCACAGAGTCCACCAAGAAGTCCATACAAAAGCTGAAATTCTCAGCTGAAGGTGAAAGCAAATCGGGATCACCACTCTCTCTGGCCATAAGCCATCGCGGTGTGGAGTTCATCGATGTGAGCACTAAGGTAAGTGATCTTAAATATGAAACTAAATTTCTTCAACTTAAAAGTATAACTTACAGCGAACTATATGCGAACATGAGATTCAGAACATCAACTGCGCCTGTCAGGACTCAGAGGACATGCGCCACTTTGCCTATATAACCAAGGAGCAGGACCTGCACTACTGCCACGTTTTCCTGGTCCAAAGTACAGTAAGTAAACCTTAAGATATATCCAAAAGAATATTACTATATAAAGCCTCGACAGGATCTGGCCAGCGAGATAATCCTGACTCTGGGGCAGGCCTTTGAGGTGGCCTATCAACTGGCACTTCGCGATGGAATCTCTACGACTCCTGCCCTACTCCTGGACAATGGAATGCTGCAGGGGGAGTATTGTGGCGGGAAATAGAGCCAGGACCTGGCCCCAGGAAAGCAACCACCGGCACCAATCAGGCCAGGTCACAGTCTAAGTCTCAGTCGCAGTCACAGTCAAAATCGCAGTCACAGTCGAAGTCGCAGCCTATGCGCCAAACTATTTTGCCTCACCAACTATGGGGCTCTGTTCAAGTTGTAGTTAGTTTAATCAGGATGACTTTTTTTGTAAGGCAACTAGTAGTTTGTAGTCCTTGCGCATATTTGACTTTTATACGAGCGGGAGTTAGTTTTTTTGGGGGTAATTTTCTATTGATTTAACTATTCAAAAGGCCAAAGAACAAACTACAAACGAAACGAACAAAAAGACTCACAATCAACAGAAAGGCACAATTTTTTCCAATTAAGAGAAATGCACCAAAAAAATGAAGGCTTTATTAGAGCTTCAGAAAACTTCCAAAAAATATAACAGAAAGCTTTCCTTTCCAATCGACTTAATTACTAGATCATTTTTGCAAAGAAGACGAAGGATTATCATTAGATCTATTCCAAAAAATAAAAATAAAACATATTGAGGTATTGCATTTATATGGAAAAGCAAACAAATTAAGCTTGATGATATGAAAAAACAATAGTAAATGAAAATGTTTTAGCAAATTTTAACAAATAAACAGGAGAAGAGTAAATCATGTTTGGCAAAGGAGTGAAGAAATTAAAAATATATTGGCTTATTAAAACAATTTTATTAATGTTGAAGAATGCTAAAGGCAGAGAATTGAATCAAGAATTGATTAACAGAAAGATAAAGCAATGCAAAATCATATCCCGCATTCATGAAGATTTATAACCTATTGGCTAATCACATTTATATATATATATTATACATATATACATACGACTAACTCTAATATTGATATGTATGCGTGTTGTTATATAATTTTTAATTGAATATTTAAGCGAATCGAAGCAAATCAAAGGACAGACAACGCATCAAGTTATAAGCGAAATAAAAGCTTACAAAATCGTCATTACATTACATTTTTAACTATGTTTTTTTGATAATATTTTACGAATTTTTAAAGTAAATATAACTTTTAAACTAGTCCCTTAGTTGTTACCCAAACTTAATCCCAATGTGTATTTGCATTTATTCGATTGTAAAATGTTTTTTCTCTTTTTCGTTTAAGGCCAGGCCTTGTTGTTATTGCTTTTATATTGATTTGATTTAGAAATATTTATTTAAATTTTTAGATCTTAAAGAGGTTCTTGACCTTGACTTCTATATCGATGTATGCGAACGCTTTAAATGTTAGCCTGCTTGTGGTACAACAGATTCCATTAAGTACCTACCTACTCAATACAAAGTCGAATCGATAATTACAAATTAAACTCATCTTAATCCATTTTTCTCTGGGCAGCAGTTTGTTATGCCATAGACACCCGCAAACACACATGGAAAATAAATCAATTTTATTAAAAATAAACAAAAACCTATATATACAAAACTCGTACTCAACCAGCCTAGCCCATAACTAAACAAATTTAATAAACAAAAAATAAAATTAAAAAAACAATATAGAATGCAACAAGTTGTGACAAAACACAAATTCAAAATTTTTAAGTGTTTATCCAGAAAGGAAAAGAATGAGTAAAAAATTAAGGAAAATACTAAATAAATACATAATTAACTGAGGCCACAAGTTGTTTAACTCCTCTCCTTTGCAGCGGGGTCAGGCGGCAATTTAAACGCCTCGTGATGTCAATTAAGGCCCACTTTCCCACAGGCCACGGACTCTTGGCGTTTGGTAAGATAGAGACAAGGATTTCAGGGGTAAAAGGCGCAAAAGGGGTTTAAGCCTCGATCAGTTACACACAAAGGCACAACGCGTAAATGCGAATTTAATGTGAGCCGGTTTGCTGAAGCGCGGCGAGATGTCTTGTTGGTTTTTTCTATGGCTAAATGCGTTAACCATTTGATCATGCGAATATTAATTGGCACTGGCCAACACCGAAGCGCAGATCGGTCGGCCTAATGTTGTTGGCCACAAAGAGCGTCAGACATACGATAGGCCAAGATTCAAGCCAGCCAGAATGACGACGTCGCGAGGTCTTCAACGAGCTCAACGTGAGTTTAACTGGCGGAGATTGTAAGGAGGGGTCATTCGTGTTCTGGGTGGGTCACGAGGTAAGAGGTTGTTAACAAGGCTTACAAATTGTTCTAAAAAATTTATAAAAAAATATTTAATTATGTGGAAGTGTAAATCGAATGACAAACTAAGAACTTTAGTTCAAAAAAATGTATGAGGCATTATCTTCCCAACCCAAATCGTGTCACGTGTCCATCTTCAGTCGGCTGCATTTGAAGCCTCATCTCGCGCTTAACGGTTTAAATTATTGTCTCTCCGTCTCACTCGCGTGCAATTTGTGGCGCGCAGCTTATCACAATTTCATTATTATTATTATTATTACTATAGCTTTAGCTATAGATATAGCCACAGCTATGTGTAGTTCAGCATCAGCATCAGGATACCCCCATTTGGCCATTTCGCCGTCTGTGCGTTTATTTGTAATTGAAATTGCGTGACTTTATTCTTTGATTTCGCTATTGGCCATTGCCAGTGCCATTGGCATTGGCCATTGAGATTGCGATTGCCATTCTGGTAATGTGCTTTTTGCGTACGAGCTGGCCAAGTCAACCTGTAAACTTGCACATTTTGCCCCCTCATCGGTGATTTATGCCTCTAACGGCGCACAATAAAGCCCAGAGAAAAGAAAACAAAATATATATATACATCATATACATCATATACATACATACATATATCTGGGAGGTAAACTTTTCAGTGAAGCTTTCATTTTGCTACTGACAATGCTGTTGGCCTGGTCTAAATGCCAGCAAGCAACGAATATTTGCCCAGCCCTTGACAATCTTAAGTTCCGCCCCTGTGGGTGTATCCTATATATATATGTGTGTGTGTGTGAATTTTTATTTCATTTTATGGAAGTGGAAGTGGAAGTTAGGCAAGCTGGTGAGAAGCTTTCCACTGCTTGTTCTGGCCCTCTTTTGTTTTCTGAGCGCCGGCTACGAGTTACGAGGTGTGTTCAAAAAGTAAGGTGACTCTTCAAATTTCGCGAATTTCAAATTTTTCGATTATCGATTTTTTTGTTTTGTTATATTGGTACACTCTTCCCTAACATCTGTACCAAGTTTCAATGGAACATCCTCTTTTGTTTGGTTGTGAGAGGCGTAAAGTTACAAGTTGTTTTGCGAGCTCGGCGATTTTTTGCTATCGAAAAATATGGATCAAAGGATTTGGATTTTTTGGCCAAAAACAACACCACAATAATGCCTCAGCCACCATATTCACCGGATTTGGCCCCATGTGACTTTTTCTTGTTCCCAAAACTGAAGATAATCGAAAAATTTGAAAATTTTGAAATTTGAAAAGTCACCTTACTTTTTGAACACAACTCGTATAACTTCTAAAAGGTTTCGATAATCGAAAAATTTGAAATTCGCGAAATTTGAAGAGTCACCTTACTTTTTGAACACACCTCGTATACCAAAAAAACCGCCAGACGCCAACAAAACGTGGTCAAAACAAAAGCGTTTTAGGTGTGAACATTCAGACTTAGACCATAAGTTTGGGATATAAAAGCTTACACTTTTCTCTGGGTAATAAAAAATGCTTTGCTGGATTTTTTATATATTTCTTATTTATTACAATATTTTTAAAAATTTATAAATTTATTAAAGAACTTTAAGTGTATGGATGAAAGAAAATCTGCCAAAAGGCAAAAAAGAAAGCAGTTGTTCTTTTGGCACTTATTTAGTCAAACTTTATAACCATTACTTTAAGTTAGGTAGCCTTAATGTGGTGGGTAAAACTGCTTACATTGGGTTCTTGTTGAAAATCTGTTTCCATTGCCACCACATCCTGAATAGACAGTTTTAACGCAATTATTGTGATATTCCGAGAAGGTCCAAACCACTTAATAGTTGACACAATGACCGGCATCGAAGAAAATGTTACAAATTGCTGAAAGGGAAAATTAATATAGTTTTATTTCATTAAATGTAATAATTATCTAAATATATATCAATATTGTAACCACTACTTTAACAAGAATATAAATGGCTTACCAGATCTTCTTTTCAAGATATTAACTTACGATTTCTAAAATCAGTAGCCTGAATACAAGCCACTAAAATGGAAAGTTGGACAAGAACTACTGGTAGCACTTTCATACTTCTCTGTTTAAAGTTAAACTACAAACTAAACTGGGTAAAAAAAGGTTTTGAGAATTTATATTAACTTACTCCAAACTAATGAAAATGTGTTTTATCCCTTAGTGAAACTTAACAACGTGTTGATACTTTAACCCAATAATAAGAAAAATAAAACATTTTAAGTTAATTTATTTAAACTTTCAACAATTATTGGTTTATTGGTAACATAAGTGGAAATCGGGAGTTCATTGAAGCGCAAGTGTTCTCGCAGGATTCCTTGGTAAAGAAGCGATTATCATTGCCACTGCAGTTGGAGAAAACAAATGGCTCGCACTTTTATTTTTCGGCATGAAAGGTCCACATCAAGCGATGGCCACCACATTTTCCGAATTCCGTAGGTTGGTAACTTCAAACTCACCCTTTCTTCTGCTTTAAGACTAAACAATGGAAAGAAAAGCAGCAAAAAGGCCGAAAAGCAGAAGAATTACTTTCATTTTTCACGTTTTGAACAGCAAAAAGTCACTAAAATTCACAACATATTTTTCCAAGCATTTATGCACTTTTAAGCTAATGAAAATTTGTTTTAGTTTAGCTTGGTATAGCTTGAAAGCTTAATGAACTAAAAATCTTGGGTTGTTAGTTAAATTTTACATTTTTATTAAAATTATTCAAATTTTCTTTTGATCTTTTGATGATTTTGCAGCCTTACTTTTTGCAGCGTCCTTACTTTGATGTCCTATCTTATGACCCGTCTTCCAGTTATAATTACAGAAGTTCGTGCAACTTTCGTTGGTATAGAAAAGATTTCCATTGCCACCGCAATTGGAGTAGGTAAACTTTTGACACTTGAATTTGTTGACATTGTAGTACCACATTTTCCGGCGCCCTTTGCACTTTCCATATTCCGAAGTTTGAAGACAAATTTCTGGGGATTGATAATAATGGTTAGTTTATTTATTAAAAAAAACTATTATTATAGAGAACAAACTTTTGCTTATATTGAACCGCTCCCTGTCGTACCGCTCCTGTAAAGAGAGTGAGTCCATTTCGTAAGAAAGGATTACAACGGTCAGACCAAGGAATAAAATGGCTAATAAACTTAGGCGAAACATGGTGGTCTTTTGTTGAATCCAATTGAATGAATGCAGAAGTGTCTTTTGTGGTTCTTTTTATAGAGAAAGAACAAAGACCTTAGAAACTTAGAAAAAGGTTTCTTAAAATGTAAGTTTTAAAAGAATTTCCAGGAGAAAAGGAAATCTTAAACCCAAAAATATTTAAATTTCTTTTACAGTTCTTTGTTGTTAACCAAAAATATTTCTTAAAATATTTGATTTATTATTTATTTATACGAATTTTAAAATAAAATAAGTACCTTAAGTCTTGCCTTTAATTTTTGGCAGTGCATTCATTTTCCCATAAAACCACTTGATGTATTGTTTTTCCAGAATGTTTTTCTTTTTCTTTTTCCAACCAACTGTTTTGCCAAAATGCTGATTAGCATTTGGGGAGAAAAACATATGCGTTCAGGCAATTGCTCAATGGCACTGATCGGGTGGACACTCAAATTATTATGCGACCGGTTGGCGAGCATGCGAATTCAATTAAATTTCTCAATAAATTACAAGTGCAGAGAGATATACAGAAAATGCGGCATGGAAAAATGACTAAAATAATCGCACGCGTTTTTTTATTCGTTCGCACAGGCGCTTCAGTTCAGATGCATAAAAATATCTCTATATATATATATATATTCGTATATATAATGGCTAACTAGATAACTGGTCTGTGGCCGGCATTTAAACCGGTACTTAGCACCCCTCGATCTGTGATTACGCAAGTTGGCAGCAAGTGCTTGGCTGCACTGCACGGCTAACACGAAAACATCACCTTAACTCACCTGAGATCGCCCGAGATCGCGAACATCACACATACGCCGCGTTGTCCGGCGTTGCTGTAACGAAAATGGAAAATGAAAATCAAATGAAATGAAAATGAAAACATAGGAAAAACGCACATGCCTAGCCGGACTGAAATGAAATTCTAGATCAAGGCCACGCCCGACTAGGCCCATAAATATAAATCCACATCGCCTATCAATGTCTCACTATTTTTGCACACACGCAAAATGCGTAAACTAGTTTTTTTTTCGTGATGGTGGTTACTCCAGGTGATTCCAGGGAGAGGGAGGATTATAGGGGGGTAGGGTGGAACCTCGCCCATTTGGCCAAGGAAGCTGTGCGTCGTTCGAACAGGCAACACGATAAATTGTCAGCCGAATGCATTTTGTCACATTCGGCTATTTTGCATTTGTAAATTACAAGACAAAACACTTAGCAGTCGGCCAAGAAATTTGGGTTGCACCTCGTATGGCACCCAATTACACATGAAAATGTTGTTGACTTTTTTACCTGTAAAAGTGACTACCAAATGTGGGCCAGTTTTGTTTAGTTTATTTATTTATTTACAGCAATGTGGCGAAAAACAGTGGCAATTGGTAGAAAAGACAATAAATATAGTTTTAAGAAAAAAGTATTAAAGTTTGTTTGTGAAATTTTTTATATCATTTTTATTATTTTCATTTTCCCTCAAAGATTTTCTAAATGCAGGAAACTGCATTATGAAAGCCATTGTTGTTGGGCTTTTTGCTTGCAAATTTTTAAGTTTTTGTTTATTTTTTTCCCTTTTTATATTTTTAATAACACTTAATTCTCCCTCAACTAATTTTCTACACCAAACTGTATAAAAATGCCACCAATCTATAACAACGTTTATTTCTTTTATTTTTAACAAAAAAAAATCTCATGATATTTCCGAGACAAATTATTATTGCAAATGCCAAATAAATTATTAAAACATTTCATTATTTTCAATGCCAATGCAAATGGTTTTTCCTTAGGGTTCTGATTTGAAAGCAAATCGGCCATTAGGTTATGGCACAGCATTAGCTAAGTGAGCAGCAGCAGCATTGGCCTTCGCCGGAGTGTCGGCCTTCTATAAACAAATAATATAAATTATTAATAAATAAATACAGTTAAGTTCAGAGTTTGCATTGGCCAGCGGGCATGACAATTTACTCTGGAAATCAGGTTAAGAAACTCTAACCGAATTGATTGCACATAATTTGAATTATTTAAATGTGGCATTTGACTTTTCTTCGCCACTCTTTTCGGCCACTTGGCAATTATGGTCATTTGTGATCTGACCCTTGGGGCAGCCAAGGCCAGGAAGTTTGGCTTATCGCCAACTCCATGATTGATGACAGTTGGCTTACCCAGCTGTATGTTTGTATTTTTCTTTTTTTTTTTTTTTTAGATTTTTCCTGCTTTGATAGCACACGCAAATGAACCACATGGAAAATTGTGCAATTATTGCTAATAAAAATGTTTATGAACGTTACCTGTTACCCGATGCGATCCAAGCGATGACTCCGCTCGGCCAGGCTGTTGATATGAATCACCATAAATCTAAGAGCGGTATAAATATTTATCGCAATTTTATAATCATCCCCAGCCAGACCAGGCCAAGACTGGCCAAAAAAAAAAAAACAAGGAAAAATGTAAGCCGACTCTGCGTGAACTGGCTATCAGCCGCCGCGTGAGAATTGCACTCACATCGAAATAGTAAAATTAGTCGACTGAAAAGGATATTAATTTTGATTTAAAATTTTGTTAGAAATTTTCCATTTTTAAAATTAATTTTATCTAACAAAAATCATAATAATTGAAACAGCCAAAAATTGTTATTAAAAATAATACAGAAATATATCTATAAAGATGTGCCTAAAAAATATGAAAAATTCAATTAATAGATATATTTTAGTTGTTAATATTTTCTAAACATAAATAAATTTAACTTACTTTATAAGAAAACATTCCCCGAAATAGAGAACCCAACATATTTGAGCTTAGGCCAGTTTCATAGGCATTTTATGACAGGCAAATTTTTACCGCAGCGATTGAAATGGCCAAGATAAAAGAGCTAGTCTGTGAGAAGAGCAGAAAAAAAGTTTGCTTGGTCGGGCCAAGAAAGTAGGTTAATTAGCAGGAAGCCAGAGGAGGATGAGCAGGAGGAGCAGGTAACCCAGTGGAGCACCCCACAAAGCTTAAATTGCTGCAATAAAGTCGGGGAGAGAGCATAACGCATTGGAATGCCCGAAAAATTGACCTGAAAACTGGAAACAACAACAATAACAACAGCAGTGGAATGGCCAAAGGCATTGGCATTGCGGACATGTCCAGGACTCCTCCTGGCCTTCTCTGTCTCTGGACGACGTCATGGTTAATTGGGCATTCAAATGTCAAGTTCAATTTTGGGCCACATTAGCGTTACCTATAAAAGGGCCGTTCGCTCTGCTCTCTGCATAAAATGAGATTTATTGTTGCATTTTTCCAGCCACTCTGGTGGCAATGGTCCAGTGATCTGGGCCTGGCCCAAAACAATTGCCCAGTAGCTACCTCGTTGTCGTCTTTTTCTTTACCTTGCCAAGATGTCTTTGCCTTTTATCGCTTTCTGCCTTTGAATAATTTTCGGACCCAAAAAGAATTCGTAAATAAATTGGAATATTGTTAGAAAAAAAATGCAAGTAAAATTTGCAAATTGCATTTACATTTCGGTGTTGTTTATTTTTTGATTTAGTTTTAATTTTTTTATAGCCATTGGTTTCGATTTGACGTTGACGTGCAACTTCCGCTTGATCTAATCGAGCCCAAGTTGGACGACTTTTTTATCAGCTCTCAAATGCTTAGTGTAACTTTATATATATATATATATATAATGCTAGCAATTAAGTTCAGTTAAATTGCTTGGCTCTTAGCTATTCTAAGTGCAACCAACCAACTGGACCACCAAAAGAAAAAAATTAAAATAAAATCAGTTAAAAGTGAAAAAAAAACAAATCAGCGCACATTGGCCGACTGAGCTTTAAATCATAAAAAGTATTTCGGCTGCAATGGTTGGGCATAAATCAAACGATAAGTAAATTAAAAGCCATAAATTTGCAATTAATTTTTAATTTGTGCAAATTGATAGCCATCAACGTGTTGAAACTGCCAATAAAAAAATTATGCCAAATAAATCAAGAAACTTGAAAACAAAAAGCGACACTCTGTGATCCAGAATCTTACGCGGTCAACGCCTTTAAACAGCTGGATACAAATTGTGGCATGGCTGTAAAGATGTTGAAGGATAAGAAAAGAAACTTCAAGGTTCGGATTTTATGTGGGTAAGAAAACTGCGTTTTAAATTTTTAATTATTTTATGAAGCCATTTTTAACCTTTATTATCTATGAATTCAAAGTCAAACCATTTAGATAATTTTTAATATTATTATTATTTATATTTATATTTTAATATTTCTAATACAAAATGTAAAAAATGTTAAGCATTTTCTCTTGTAATTTCCCAGGATTATTTCTTTTTCTAACATTGCAATTATGAACCTGCCAACCTTATCATCTGGCTAAGAAATTCGTCTTGGTCAGGCCAAACACCAGGCCAACAATCAAATTGCATTAGCCTGGCGTTTTTTCTTGCTGTTTCCCCCAGTTCAAGCCATATAAAATGCCCCTGGCTACAACCTACGCATTGTGGCCAATAAACAAAAGTGTGAAGGTCTCCCGGGAATCACTGGAAAGGTGCAACACGAACTGTTGACCCTGAGAGGATGTTGCAAGTTGCCTGTTGCTTGCTAGTTCCTAGTAGTTGCTGTTTGCCTATGACTGCTGTTGTTGCAATTGGTCAGTGAACATTATTGGATGTGATTAATTATGCTGACATTAATTCGGCTAATAGAAATATATCTCGTTGCGTTGAAAATGATGTTGACGTGATTGTAATTGAAGTTGTTGGTTGGTTGGTTGGTTGGCTGGGCCATGGTTAGGTTGTTGCTGTTGTGCCTGCCTGAATGGCTGTTTGCCTTTAACCTGGCTTTGGAAAATTGCCTTCACCGCTGCGTGCTGTGCAGTTTATTGCAAATTTGTTTGTATTTATGATAATTGATGAGAAGAAATGGTGAAAAGCGCTTATGAAAATCCATTTTGGCAGCGAGCATTAATCAAAACGATAATTGGCGACTGTTTTGTTTTTTTTCGCTCCGCCGTTGTTGTTTGCTTTCACGCCAGCCCAGACATCGCATCGGATAATGATAAAGCCAATTGCTAGTTGGCATAGTCACAGTGTTAGCAATTTTTTTTTTCTTTTTTTTTGGGAAAGTTCTTGAAGCGATCTGTGCTTTGTGTGGCAACAATTAAGCAGCAATGTCCCGGGCCATATAATCAACTCGACTCGAGCAGCGGCCTGAGTTATTTGCCACGCAACGTCAACGTATTTAAATCAATTACAAACAGCAATTTGCCGGCAGCCCCCCCATTTATACCACCTGCCCCTGCCCCAATAATCAAGGCATGCGTTTGTATTACAGATGGGATGACAACCAGCAGCAGCAACCTGAATGTCCACGGTGTACGGTGGGGAAGAATCTGAGTTGTAATGGTACAAATTTTCAAATATTTCAGGTGACTTTTTTAAAGATTTTAAAACAGATTTTAACAGAAAAAAATCTCTTTTTTGTTTTTGATCTTTTTCTTAAAGAAAAAAATATGAGAGCTTTCTTATTTTTATTCAAGTTATTAAAGTATCAATTAAGACTTAAAATTTATCCCAAAATATATGACTTTCTGCCCATTGTACATTGGTCGTGTTAAGTACGCGTGAATTAATGTGTTGCTAGAGTCACTACGTCTTTGCTCTCTCTTGAGCAGCATCTGCCCCAGTCTGTTGGCCACGATTGCCGATTGCTGTTGTGCTCCACCTCTGCCCCCCTCTCCCTCTTTTGAGCCAAGAATTTAACAGCCAAAGCGCCGCCTGGTTAACTGGCAGCCTGGTAACCAGGCGTCGCGTAATTTACGTCGATTTGATGTTGCCAACATAAATTTATCGCGCGCACATTTTTCGCCAGCGATTTGTTGCTAGCGACGCCTTCATGTTGCTGCTGCTGCTGCTGCTGCAATGTCGTTGATGATGCTGCTGCTGCTGTTGTGCATGTTGCTTGTTGCTGTTGCCTTGCTTTGATTTCGCAGAGCAGCAACCAACGCAAAAATGTCGCAATACAATAATGAAAAAGCAAGAAAAATCATGTTGGCATGCGGTGGTTGTTGGATTTTTCGTAAGCAACATTTTTGCCAGAGATTTTTATTGACTGAAGAGGCCGCTAAAGATGAGGCAGCATGCAGCAGCAGCAGCGGCAATAACAGCAACCGACTTTTTGAAGAGGCGCCTGCGTGTATGATATATGGTGCTACACTGAGAAAAGTAAGCGACTTTTTCAACTCAATTTGTTGTAAGCCCCCAAAATTATGGCTGTACAAGAAAATCTTAGTAACTCAAAC
Organism: Drosophila eugracilis; assembly: GCF_018153835.1. Classification (NCBI taxonomy): domain Eukaryota; kingdom Metazoa; phylum Arthropoda; class Insecta; order Diptera; family Drosophilidae; genus Drosophila; species Drosophila eugracilis. Next base: position 3,529,796 of record NW_024573645.1, read on the forward strand.
ATTTCTTATGAGAAATTCTTAATCCAAAATTAGGTAATCTCTCCTTAATTTCTTAATTTTATCAATAATTTTCTCACAGTGCATAACATCCACATGTGTGCTGCTGTTGTTGCATGTTTGTTGGCCCGCCATGACATGTTCGAGGAGCAGGAAGTCGTTTTACGTTTGCCTTGTGTTGGCCACATGTATGAGTTGCTCATGGCTAGAGTGTTGCTGGTGTGTTGCAAGCGGATTTCTAGCATGCAATGTGCCACTTGCTGCTGCTACCGCCAATTGCTAGGCCAAAGGATAATACAAAACCATGTTAGAAAAGTCACTAATCTAGACCCTATAGAGTATTAGGCTAGCTAGTCTAGGCCTGGCAAATGATGTCATTAGTACATTAGATACAACACGCAATGGGAAATTAAGAAATTAAGTGGCAACAGTTAGCAACTCTGCGGCATGTTGCTGCTGCTGTACAATGGCCAATGTTGCTGCTACTACTGCTGCTGCCCCGAGGGCAACATGCCAGTCTAATTGCAATTGGATCAGAGATCCATGCAAATTGTTTTGCCATGCGAAATTTCAGTGAGAACCACAAGAGGAACAGAAGGAAAACTAGGAACCAGTTAGTAGTTAGTTATATTTGGCTGGTGGGTGATGTTTTGGGCCAAAGCTCCGCCTTACCAATTACAAGCGATATGTATTGGCAATTGACAATCGGGGTTGATCGGACCAGAGAGCGAGTGATTTATGCACCGGACCATTTAAAGTCCGCGGCGGTTCCATAAACAAATTGTCGCCGTGCTCTCTAAATGGCCATGGCTCTCTGCTGCTGCCATGAAATTGAGCTGTAATTGAATTGCAGTTGCGCTCAGGATATTGGGCTAGCTCTGGCTGATGTACAATGGGTTAAAAAATCATTTTTATAGGGTTAAGTAAAAGGAAACTTAGGCTTAATATACTGGAAGTAGTAAAGCTAACTTCTGAATGATGAAAATGGAAGCTCTTTTTGTTAGAAGATGAAAGTTTATAAAAAGAAATATTTAGCAAAATTTAGCTCAGGAAAAATCAGGAAAAAATTTAAAATTTTTTTTATTATTTAATATTCAACCTTTTTAATGTGTTAAAAATTGAAGCTTAGATTTTCGTTACATGCCATTGTACTCTTGCTGGCTCAATCGATTTTTTGGCCATCTTGCAATTTATTGCACGGCATTTCACAATTAAAACACCGGCCAGCAAAGCCACGTCATTAGTTTGGGCCCAAACAAATATGGCCACTGAGTGTGTTTGTTACGAATTCAAACATTTTTACATTTGTTTTGGCCCGCTGATAATTTGCTGACTAGCTGGTTGGCAATGCAACAATGTTGTTTTCTGGCCAAAACACTAGGCCATTTGCCCAATCATTCCCAGTCCGTTAGTAACAATATATATATATATATATAGCACATATATTTCACGAGAGAGCACACTTTTCCAATGGGCGAATTGGCCAAGTTGATCTATAATTACCGAACTTGGTAACCGAAAACCCGAAGACCGAGCCCAAGTATAAATATCATTGTCAAATGCGCTTTTAATTGATGTAGACAGGCACCGAACACATTGGACAACCGGAGCTGGACACTCGGAGTTGGCCTGGTCTAGAGCGATCTGACAAGCTCACATTAGCAATAAAATATCTAATTGGAGTTTTCCCTCTTCCCCAACCCCCGGTTTGCACCCCGTCGATTGCCAGGCACAAATGAAAATTTCATTTACAACCTGGCCGGGGGTAATCGAGACTTTTGTTTAGTTGAGAGGTTTCTGTTAGCTTTTTTTTTTGTTTTTTGTGTTAGCCATTTGTGTGGCTTGTGTAGAGCTCTATAAGGCGTGATTTATGCCTTCCACTGGAAATTTATTTCGTTTTTAATGAGTAATTTACACAAAATTGCATTAATTTGGCGGCCAAAAACCCAGACGCGCGACAAGTCATGGCAAATTTCTGACATTTCCTTGATTTATGTGTCCAAAAAAAAAAGTCAGCTAAGAGACTAACTAAGATTTTTCCGTAATTGTAATTGTTCAATTTGAATTGGCTTCATTCTTATGGTAGCAGCCAGAGCCCGGCCCCAAGAAAGTGTTGCCAATTAACGCAAACATAGCCGAGCAGTTGGAAAACTCAACATGTTGCAACGATTTCCATATGCGAAAGCAGTGCAAATAGTTGATAGTCGCATTGCAATAGACATTGCCCGGGGAGATGATTTAGTGCCCCACCATCTATGGCACTGAGCCGTTGCTACGTATACGTATTGGTGTACGAGTGTATCTGCGGGATACACATTTTAATTAATATGTACAAGCATCACCTAATGAAGCCGCTGGTCCAGACAGGCGGCCAAGACGTGACCAACACGGCTGCCAGGTATTTTTGGTATTTTTACAACACCCAAGCTGTCATGAAAGGTGCACTGGGAAAAAAATAGAGGATTTTAAGTTAAGATCAAAGTTAATCTGTTTCTTACTTCCAAGAAAAATATCTTTTTTTGTTGTAAAATCTAAGCAAGTCCTCTCAAATTTTGTTAATAAACTAGTTATATGACCAAGTCTGAGATCTCCAATCAAGGAATTATTTAAGCTTAGATTTAATAAGCATATGAGTTTAAGGAAATATAACTATACTAACTTAATATAGCTCCTAAAGTACTTAATAGTTGTAAGTTCATAAGGAGAAAGATTCTCTTCCCAACTATTCTCAAGGCAGTTCTAAAAATTAAAATTCTAAAAATAATTAAGAAGCTTAAAAATATCCGAAGAAAACTCTATTTAATTATATTTTTCCCAGTGCACTAAATTAGAGGAAAAAGATGGAAGGCATTTCCATAGCGACTGCGAAATGCTGGAAAATGGTGCGAATGCGAATGCCACTGCAAGGTGGCTTACATTATATGGCCAAAACACCTAAGGCCATGATTTATAGTTTGTGGTAAATTAAGAAATTAAAATGCTTTTATGGTCAACTAGCCAATCCGCAGCTTCTGTTTGCGGTTTCTTTAGACCAACAACCGCCACCCCCTCCCAACCCATCTCGATTAAAACCCCTCGCTGTCACTCTGTCGAATTAATTGCCAAAATGTTTGATAAGATTATTTTGTGCATAAGCCGCCCACGCTGAATAAAAAATAATACAAAAAAAAAATAAAAAATAATATACGAAAAAGAAAAACAACCTGCAACTACCACCCCCAATAGGAAAATGATTTTCTTAATTAAAATTTCGGTTGCATGCCAGCCAGAAAATTGTGTTGCTCAAAAGGCAGCAAATTGTTGCCAGATATTAATGTGGCTTTGTAATTGGTTTTTCTCAAGTCCAAGTCACGTTAAGTCAATTAAGAGAAATGAATTTTCGTATATGAACGGATTGCTTTGGATGGATTGCGATGGTGGAATAGCAATTGCATAATAACCCAGGCTAAGCCAGTTGCAAATTGAGTGAGAAAACTTCTGATAAACAAAGCTTTTAATAAGTTGAAAACAATTAATTAAAATTAATTAATAAAGTAAGTAAGTAACAAATTAAGAGCTGTATTATTAATTGTTAAAAATCATATAATATTTAACTAAATGTATTTAAAAACTTTAAAAACTATACAAACTTAAGGGAAAGATTCAGGCTGCTAACTAAGGAAGAAATTTCCTTGAAATTTCTTGCATTTTACGTAACCTACAGACTGAAATTACTGAAATATTATTTGAAAATCTTAAATTTATGTCTCTTTGACAACCATTTGACAGATTTTCGATAAAGTTTTAACAACATTTTCGCATTGATTTAGAAATATAAAGCAATAAACTCTTGGCTACCGCCGCTGACGAAGAAGATCTTCGTGGTAAAAAACCTTGGACCACATTACCATTTAAGCTCCATTAGCAGCGCCAAAATATTTGAGCAGGTTGAGTTTAATTGGTTCCCCGAGCTGGCAAACAAGTTGAAACGAAGACGCAACTGCGGCGACATGGTATAAACGTGGTAACATGGTAACATCGTCACTGGACTTGGACTCATGTTGCGCCATCCACTTGTTCGCCATCGAGGCAATTGGCCCCGTCCAAATTTGGTCCGCTCGGCGTTTTCCCCGCTCGAGAACAAGCTCGTTAAACGTTTTCCTATTGCAATTGCGCTATAAATTCTACCAAAAATGTAACTAATGAAGTGTTATGAAAGGTGATCATAAATCGTTGACTTCGATTGGCCGTCGGGCAATAAGAAGGGGATACAGAGTTCAGGAAGATCGCCTTAGAACATCAGTGATGAGTTTGGGAAACGAAAGCTCAATGGGGAAGCTTGCCCATAGAGAGCTGAGCTTATCATATACGTGAGAAGTGCTCACCAAGTTCAATGTTTTCTATAATTAAATCAGATCTTGACAATACCCTATGAATATGTTAATCTGAAAAGCTTCTAGGGCTAGCTGTAGTCTACATTTTTAAGCCAGTCCTTAATAACCGAACTAATCAAATATTTTTGATCCACATTTTTTAGCCATGATATTTTTTAACTATTTATCATTTATACTAAAAATACAAATACTTATATTCCAAGGTATCAATCAGTCGACTCCTTAGCCTCTTATATTTCCTTATCTCCACTTTCTTTTGTGTGTAAATTTCCCTCTCTATGCTGACAAATGGAAAAATTTTAAATCAGTTTTGACTTTTGAAGATTCAAGATGCTACCCAAGGGGATCCTTCTGCTGCTCCTCCTGGTTAGTCTTGGCCTCATTCAGTTATCCAAGGCAGCAAGTTTCTGTACCAAAGCAGATCAATGTACTCTGGATGAGGAGATCAAGCCAGTAGCTATTCCAGCTCCTGTGCAAGCCCGCTACGATCACACCCGCATCTACCAAGTGGAACTGGCTAGTGAAGAACATGTCCGGCTCTTTCAGGCTCTGGAATTGGCCAGCGATTCGTGCTCCTTCATGGGTCATGCTAGACAACCAGGTCAAAAACTAACCATTATGGTTACGGCTGCCAAGGTGGCTGACTTCGACGACCTGGTGCATAGCTATAATGTGACCCACAGGGTACTTAACCACAATTTTCAGGCTCTGATAGATGCCAACTATCGTGAAGTGGCACCTGATGGAGAGAGTCCCGAACAATTCGACTGGAAACGCTATCATCCGCTAGCGAGTATCAATGCCTGGCTAGAGCATCTGGCTAAGACGCATAATGATGCGGTTACTATTGTCAATATGGGACTCAGCACTCAGGGAAGACCCATTCAAGGTGTGAAAATAGCTTTTGGCAGGGAGAATCTGACTACTGTCTTTGTGGAGAGTGGCATACATGCTCGTGAATGGATAGCTCCGGCCACAGCTACGTATATAATCGATCAACTGCTAAACTCCAAGAATCCTGCCATCCAGGAACTAGCTCGTTCCCAGAACTGGTACATCTTTCCCAGCGTTAATCCCGATGGATATCAGTACACCTTCCAGGGTGATCGCATGTGGCGCAAAAACCGAGCACTCTTTGGCATCTGCCGAGGTGTGGATCTCAACCGGAACTTCCCTTTCCACTGGAATGTCACAGGAGCTAGTGGTGATCCCTGCCGTTATGACTACTCAGGACCATCGGCTGGAAGTGAGGTGGAAACTCGCGCAATGACTGAGTTTATCAAGAACCGCTTGGATTCTGAACGGATACGTACCTTCCTAGCCTTGCATAGCTACTCCCAGATGATTATGTTTCCGTATGGACACTCCGCCGAACGTGTGGAAAACTATCAGGATCTGAAGGAGATTGGTGAACTGGCTGCTCGGAAGATCAAGGATGTTAGTGGTAGGATCTACAAAAGTGGCAGTATCTACGAAACCATCTATCCCTCATCTGGTGGATCAAAGGATTGGGCTCATGGTCAACTGAAGATACCGATTACCTTCTCGTACGAGCTGCGTGGCCCGGCTGACAGCGAGGATCTGTTCATCTTGTCCGCCAATGAGATCGAACCCACCGCCGCCGAAGCCTTCGCATCCATCCAAACGATCGTGCAGGAGGCCGGCAAACGTGGCTATTACCAGTGATCAGTGAAGTTCCAAATTCAACTACAAAACCAAATCCAAATCCAAGCGAAGCCACCAACATCTGATGGGGACGGACGATGATGATGATGATAAATGTCGTCTGGCCTGGCAGTTCACATGAAAAACACATTACGCGCCATCGTTTCTTAATGCTAAATAATGATGGCAAAATCATGACACAAAACCTCATAATAATGTTGGTAAATCAAAGCAAATATAGTCAGACTCGAACAACCTTACAAAAAAAAAATAGTTGCAACTATTACAGTTACGATGCATTGTTATGGTACACTTGCTAGGGGATATGAGTCCACGGATTATGGGGTATATTTTGGTTTTAACATATGATGATGATTGTACTTCAGGTACTTCGGGTTATAGGATACATTTCCGTGCGACAAAATCTTAGCTTTCTTACAGGCAACTCGAATTTTTAATGAAATCTTTAGCATCATTAGGATTACCTTACGAAAGCTCTTTTAAATAAAATTAATATATTTATAATAACTTATAAATAAGGATCTAAAGTGTATCAGTTAAGTGTCCTATCTAGACTTAACTGCCTTCATCAGAACTCAGCCTGGCAGCTGACAGGCGAGTTATGAACCTGCGCAGCCTCGACAGACAATATGCATGTTGCACTCTGGCGCACAACAGCAACATGGACTAGCAACACCAGCAACACATTGCTGCCGACATTGCAGACTTGTTGACGGCAATTGTCGAGTTTTTTTGTTTTGTTTTTACTTTGTTTTGGCTTTGTTGTTTCGGGCCCATTATAATATATAGTTAGTAGGAGAGCTATGGCAGCCCCACACATGCCAGACACTGGCCGGTTAATAATGTTGCTGCTACGGGGATGCCTGTTGTTGCTGTTGCTGCTGCTGTCGGTTCTGGTGATGTTGATGTTGCTGGAGATATTGATGTTGCCATAATCACGATCTAATTTATTTACAAATTGTGTTGAAATCATACGTTCAAAGTCGTGTTTAAAAGGTTCTTTATGAGTTATGCCAGCGTTGAAATGAACCGCAACAACAATGGACATACTTTACAAATATTTCTCACAGTCGATGGCCTGGAAATTTGTTTCGTCTGCTTTTTATGCGGCACCTAATTGATTGGGGCAAGTGGAGGTAGCCAGTTTAATAGTGCAACCAGGAACTGCGGCGACTCTCCTACGACTACGACCAGCTAATTTAGATTTATGGCGCAAATCGCAACTTGATGCGTGATGCCGTCGAGACAAGCCGCCTGGTTCCTCCTCCTAAATTTTGCTCCACCTCCTCATCATCTGATGGCTAGAAGGCTGAGGAGAATGAGGAGAAGTTGGTGGAGTGTTGCATGTGGCCATTTGTCATCGGGATCGAGGATCGTGTGCTGCAGCTGCGATTTCAGTCCGCTCCAAACGGGCACGAACTCTTTGAGGGAAAAAAAATCTGAAAAAATAAGGAATCTCTTTCTCCCGCACTCGCTGTTATAATCTTGCAAATGTTGATAAATTGAACGATTGTTGATTTTCACGCTGCAGCAATTGCCTGAGGCCGTGTCACTGTGCCAGCTGGGAAATAAACATATCAACATGATAAATAAGAGGAGCGGGTTATCAGCAGAGCGGTCCCAGCGGTAACTGCCAGACAGACACACCACACACACCGGACACTCATGTTGCCCCGAAGGACAGCCTCATAAATCAGCCAGAAAACTGGACAAAATGTGAGCCGTTTTAATCGCTGATTTCCGCTTCACAAGAAATTGAAATAAAATGCGGCACGGCGAAGCGAAACAAGAAAGGAAGTTCAATTCGGCAAGGCCGAAGTTAAGATACCCTTAAAGTTATGAAAGTTGCTACCAAGCTTGGGCTCTGATCTCTGAATAACTGTTGTGTCTAATTTATTTTATTATCTGAATGCTATATAACCTCCTAGAAAATTGCCAACATTTATAATTTATTACTCCTATGTAAAATAAGTCTTTAATGTCAATCTGATCAGTTATCAAAAAATGTATTCGTCCGTTTATATGGCATTCTAATTCTACGTAACATAAAGCTCTCTCAACTATTTTCAAAAGTAAATCGATTTCATTTCATATGATTTATGGAAGGCTATGCTTAAAGAAGTAAGTCTTGACATTAAGTAGATATTCGAAATATAATAACTGCTTAAATTTTATCATTGCTGCAGGAGCCTTTAGATTCGAGATCCACACATTAGCTTTAAATTCTGGCAAACTAAAAAGATCCAACACATTTCATAAATTCAAAAAGAACTTCTTCACTGACAAAAACTGCAAACTGCCTTCAAGGGCATACAACAAAAAAACTGGTTTTGCAATTTGGACAGTGGCAACTTTAGGGCCAACCCTCGCACTCTACACTGCACTGCACAAATGTATTATTTACTTATTGGTTGTGTTTATTGAATTATGTGTTTTTTGTTTTGTTTCTGTTGTTTTGTTATATTTGAGGGCAACTCTTTCAGCTAGTCGCTCATTGGATGAACAGTAAAACTAGGTTTACAAAACTTTCGCCTCGGACAGATCGTCCAGGGGCTTGCTTGGTGGCGGGATCTTGTACTCCGTCTCGGGTGTCTCGTAGATCTTCTCCTCCTTGGGCTCCACAACGGACACATTGTCGGGCAGAGGCTTCTTGGGGCCAATCTTGTTCTTGGGATCGTAGGGCAGCATAATCTTGACCTTGATACCGAGCACTCCCTGGCGGAGGAGCACATGACGGGTGGCAGTCTCGACGTAGTCGTTGCATGGATCTCCCGAGTGGATCATCAGACCATCGACGAACTTCATCGACTTGGCACGCTGACCACGCAGTTTGCCGGACACGACGACTTCGCAGCCCTTGGCTCCCGACTCCATGATGAAACGGAGCACACCGTAGCAAGCACGACGAACGGCCAATCCTCCGGTAAGCTTGTACCTCAGCGACTCAGCCTGGGCGGTGGCGCACAGGCCGCGATGGGCAACCTTCTCGGCGTACAGCTCGATGCGTCCGGTCTCGAAGTTGAAACGCTTCTGGACCATGGCGGTCAGCTCACGGATGCGACGTCCCTTCTCGCCCAACACTTGCTGGGTCTTGGTGGCCATGATGATGATCTCAGTGCGGGATGGGGTCACACGCACCTCCACGCCGGAGTAACCATCCTCAGCCAGCTCACGAGTCAGGAACTCGTTCAATTCAGCCTTGAAGATACCATCGGAAACGAACTGTTGGGAGGAGAAGAAACCATTACTACCATGGATCCAATAAGATGAATCTCCTGCCTCCTCTTTTTGTTATTGTTGTTTCACCACGCGTTGTTGAGCTCCCAAAAATTTTTGGGACGCCCATCTGCTTTGAGGTTATCTCCGAAACTTAGCGGTTTTTGCACTTTCCGGCCAGGTTTTTCACACAACTCCGGTGGTACAACGAATTGACGGATATAGGACCTTATACCGGTGCTAATCCTAGGTCATTTTCACACATTTACCTTGCGTTTCTTGGAAATCGGAAGGGTCGCATTCATTTTGACGTCGAATCGGAAACGTGGTGCGCAGAAAAGAAAGAGAAGTAGAGACGGAACAAAAATCAATGTTTATTCGATACTATCGATATTTGCTAAAATTTCTCTGACTCTGCAACTATCGATAGAAATAAACAAACTTGATGGTGTGGAACCCCACTAATACTAGGGTTACATAAAAGTCAAGGCGCATGTCATGGATAAGAGAAAAGGCATTGCCAACTATAATATTTATTTTTTTAAAATTTTGATTTTTAAATAATCTTTTGTATTAAAGCCCATTTTTGAACAAATTTTCAATATCAGTGTATTCCGTTTTATAAATTTTCTTTATTTCATTCATTTTATATTTTAAGATTAGAATAATAAAAAATTTTGATATTTTATTTCAATAAATTGAAGTTACTTTAAGAAAAAATTTAAAATAAAATTTAAACAACTCCAACCCTATAACAGAAATTCAAAAGACAGATTAACAAATTAAAACTGCATATTTGGTCTCAAATAAAAATAAACTAAACCTCATTTAAAGGGGAACGTTAAACTGTATTTTGTATATTTATTTATTTGTAAGATAACACTTTTGACCACGACTTCAGCACGAATATTTCTTTAAGGTTTCCTTAGTTGGAGAGTTGCGAGTTTGACAGGTTCGAGCTGTGCTCCGAGTCGGAGGATGGACCCGGATGCGATGGCGCCTGCTGTTGATGCTGTTGTGGCGCCTGTTGCTGCTGAGAATGAGGATGGGAAAGGTGTGAAGGCTGCTTCGACTGGATGGCAGTTCCTGATTCATAGTTAATACGGATCCATTGGCCTTCGGTGTTCTCCTTCCATAATGTGACATTATTATCGCCACCAGTGACGGCCAGTATGTTGCCAGTGGTGGACCAGGAAATGCTCCAAACGGCATCATCGAATGTGTGCAGCACACTTGAAGTCCATTGTGTCAGATCTGAGTTGCTGCTCCACACGATCACATGGCGATCTTGTGAAGCTGTGGCAATCTGCGACCTGGGCAGACCGATCGACGGCGCCCAGGCCACATCACGCACCCAATCGGAGTGCGCCTCCAGGCGCTGCTCTTCAACCCAGCGGTCGTTGTCCTCGCGCCAGATCTTTACCAGATTATCGCATCCACCGCTAACCAGACGTTTCACGGCCGTCGACCGCGATGTAACCCGCTGGTCAAATGCTGGATCTGGTGCCTGGGCCGGACACCAGGATATGGCATTTACTCCGATGGTGTGGGCATTAGGTATCTTCTTGGCATCCCACACACCGTACTCCGTATTGCAGGTAAGCACCGAAATGGAGCCATCCGAGCTTGCGCAGGCCAGAACTAATCCGTACTCCGATGGGGCGAAATCCACAGAGTTCACCGACGAGTCGTGGTTGCTGTATTCATAGCTGAAATGTGGCAAGCACAAAGGTTAGATGTGGCAGTCGTTAAATGATAACAGCGGTCCAAACATATGTATGACATAGTTTTCGGTTGGACAAGTGCGTGTGTGTCTGTTTTAATACCCTGTTTTTATGTATTTTTGATGATAGTTTGCATTTCAATGTGTAAAGAATATAAAGAATATTTAATATTTAAAAATTAGTAGTGCTCTAATGAATCGGCATTATCTAATAATTTTTGGATAGCAATATTGATATCACTATAAAAACATTTATATGTCTGTGATTTCAACACTAGACATAGCTATTGCAATATTCATAGTTAATAAAACAAATTTGGATAAGTAAAGTGAATAGAATATTGGTTAATCTATCTCAAAGGTTTTTATAAACACCAATATTGTTTTTAAATGATTTGATTAATGAGTATCCCTTAACCGACTCCCCCGTAAAAGCACATCCCGTTGTGCTTGTATGGGTGTGCCCGGTTGTCTGTGTGCGTTTACTTACAGCTTAGTCCAATCTCGGGGCGATGTCGATTTCCAGACAATCACCTTGCGGTCATAGGAGCACGAGGCGAGTATGTTACCAAACTTCGGATGCGCCCATGCAACCTGCCACACAGGTCCCTGGTGGCCTTTGAGTTCTGCCAGCGCCTTGTTGTTCTTGCGCGAATGGAAGATGCGGACGCTGCCGTCCGAGGAGCAGGTGGCCAAAAGCAGTCCGTAGAAGTCCAGCGCTGCATGGTGGACCATGTCCTCGTGCTCGGTGTCGATCTCCTGCAGCAGGCTCACCATCTTGCTAGAAATCCGTTCGTCCGGTCGCCAGATAAATTAATTAAATGCAAGTCGTGTTTTTTTTCCGGCGCTTGACGTGGAACCTGGACGATCAGTGTGACCAGTGTTAAAGCAGCGTGAGCTGGCCATACTTATTTTGACCAGTGGGTAACTCTGAATTAGAGACGGGCGTATTACTTACTGTAGTAACCATATATAACATCCTAAAACCAATTATCTACACGGTAGGATTTTAGATTTTACAATATTTTTGTTTATTATTTGTTATTTTTTTTTTAAATTTTATGTTTAACTATTTTAAATACCTATTGCACGAACACGATAGTGTTGCAAAAGCCTGTAACGTGCCCATCCCTAACCCCCAACTGCCATTGTGAACTAACAATTGACACTTTTCCGCACGAAAGTTTGCATTTGCCAAGGAAAATAAGGTGAAAATAACAGTTAAAATACAATCTAAATAATTTGAAGTGTTTTGTTCGAAGAAAAACTATAGTTACTAGCTATATCAGCTTTAAAACTCTCAAGAAAACCCCAAAACAACAACTCGTATTACATAACCTTTTTAAGGTTACATATGAAGGAAGCCGAAATTTACAATTTTAACGAGAATCTTTAAATTCCAGATGCTGTCGCAATCCCTCCTGAGTGGCATGCGTGTCCTGCGCACCGAGGCCCGTCGTAACTTCGGAATTGTGGCTCCTGCCTTGAGCAAGGCCTCCGATCCCATCCAGCAGCTGTTCTTGGACAAAGTGCGCGAGTACAAGCAGAAGAGCTCGTAAGTTTTGGCTTCTTGATTGAGGATTAAACCTTTAAAAACTAAATTTTATTATCCCAAGTGGTGGCAAGCTGGTTGACTCCAACCCTGATATTGAGCGAGAGCTGAAAACCGAACTGGACCGTGTGGCCAAGCAGTACGGCAGCGATGGCAAGACCGACATGCTGAAATTCCCCGAATTCCAGTTCCCCGATGTCAAGGTGGACCCCATCACCCAGGCCCCCCAGTAAAGATCAAGCCTCGCCTATGAGTTAGTCTAATTGCTTTAAGTTCTGCTGCTGATTTCGAAATGTGCTCCCAAAAACCATGGGCACTACGTCAACAACAACCAATAAAATCTGGAAAACATCAAACGATACGTTTGTAAAACCCATCAAAAGTGTGTGCATCTAAAAGGAATGTATAGTGAGACATCTCATCATCATATCTCCTCATATTTCCATGGTTTTGAATCACCAATAAGTGCTTAAATTGTGCAATTAGTGCGTCCTTCAAAATGAAACTCTAAATACGTCCATCTTAACCAAGCAGACTGAGCATAAATCTTAAAATTCCATTAACGATATATTATACTTAGAAGCAAAACTTACAAACGAGTCCTAATATCTACAAAATAACAATCTGAGAGTTGTCTTACAACTCTATCGCGGAGTTGTTAATGCCTGTTGAACCGTCTGCTGGAGCAACTGCATCTTATGGTTGGTGGCCACCTTGCTAAATGTACCCAGTAGTGTTTTGATATCCTTGCCACTGATAAGGGGCACAAAATTACCAGCACAGGTGCAAAACTCTGCCAGATTCTCTCGCTTGATCTCGCTGCAGCGGGAACAGCGTAGGTCCTGCAGCACATAGGACATCATCTTGCGCTGCAGGGCATCCAGCATCCTCATCTCGATTTCCTCGTTATCATAGGCCACATAGCATTGAGCACAGAGCCAAACGGGACTGGAAAATCAAACATAATTAGCTAAAATGTATTAAAAGGTTTAGGCTGATGTACTCACACTCCGTCCTTCATGGCGCGATGTTTGTCCTTGCAGAGATCCAGATCCCTACAATGATTGCAGGCCTTACAGATAACCTCATTAATGATGTGACTATCACAGGGATCCTCCCATTCTGCCATATCAGAGAACTCCCCAATCCCAACCAGACGCAGCATATTCCGGCGCAATTCGTTGATCTGCTCCGCAAGCGTCTTGTCCACACTCAACGCCTTGATCAGGGTGCGGATGAGTTCTAGACCCGGACTGGGCTTTCCTTTGCCATAGTTCTTGTGCAGCTTAAGGATAAAGTCGAAGGCGCAGTGCGAGATGTCCTTGATGGCCTGCTCGGTGGTCTTCCTTTCGGCCAGGGATTGCATGAACAGGGTCAAAAGGGAATCAAACTTCTCGCGACAATCGTTTTCATCCGGCAGATGTTCACCAATTGTCCAGTTCAGCTCCAGGGAAAGTTCATCCTCCTGCTCCTGCTCAGGTTCGGTGATCTCAACGAGATCTCTGTTTTCCGCATCCTCTTCCTCATCCTCCTCTTCGTCTTCATTTCGTTCCGTATCCCTTCGCATGGTAGTGGATACTATAGATGACACTGTCTCATCAATACCCTTAGGAAGTTTACCCCTTATCCCTGAGAAATTAGCCTGATCCATCCAGAGCATAAAGTTCCAGCACTGCTCGAAGCTTAGCTGGATGGAGTGGAACATCTCCTTGTTCCTTAAGCTCTGCACGATGTAGTCCACATAACCCAGGGCATCCGTTACAGATTTCTTTCCGGAACTAAGAATGATCCTGTTGAAATCCGCATATACGATGGTGGCACCCAATCTCTTAAACTCGGCTATAATCCGGAGGAACATTTTCCTCATCAGATTGTTTAGGGATCTTCTCAGAGCAGGATCGTATAGTAAGGCATTACTAGAGCGCACCCATCGATAGAAGTGAACGATCTGAAAGTCGGAGAAGATGTTCCTATTGATGGACACCTCGCGCAGCCAACCATTCACCATGGAGCGCATCACTCGGAAGGCAGCTGAGCACAGAGCCGTTTCATCATAGCTGGGCAATGTCGCAGCCGGAACTGTGCCAATCATCTCCTCCAGAGAGACCTGTGGCATCACATCAAATGTAATGGCAGAGGAGGCACCTTCCATTTCCTGAATCCTTGTAGATTGCAGCAGAGCACTCACCGCCAAGCTGTCTAACGCCAGCTCCACGCAAACATCCGGATAAAAACCAGCTTTGTTCTGCACCACACTGATATTCTCCTCAAATTCCGCCAGCAGTCGACTGTCATCCGCCTCACGGCCACCCAAATCTGGTCTGGTGCTCGCTGACCACCACAGTACAAAGTTATGTCGCTGGAGCAGTCGGGCAAAGAATAGATCCGCTCCAAAGAGCACCGTATCTGGAGGCATATTGCCAATGGGCACATGGAAGTACCGACATTGATCCAACATTAAATCGAGGACATTGTTTAGATTCAAAAAGTGACGGATGACTGCTCTGGAGCCCTGACGTTGCCAGTCCAAGCCGGACAACAAACTGGCATCATCGGATATGTGGATCTGTGCCTGGGGGAACTCCAAAAGAATGGGCATGGCCAGACTTAGCTTTCGCGCCTCCAACGCCGTTTGAAGGCACAAAATGGTAGGACCCTGATGCTCCTGCTTGTAGGTGGTCAGTGCCCGCTGTATATGCCGATAGATCTGCTTGACATCCACCTCTATGATCACCTCAAAGGTGTAATCCTCAACGGGAATCTTATCCTTCTCTTCGTCTGTCAAATTCTTGAGCAAAGCCAATCGTTCTGCTGTATACAGCTGCCTCATGTTGGGCATCTGATTGGCTCGTACAGTGTCCAAGGCGAAGATGTAGGCCTTCTTGCTGGGCATAAGGATCATTGACCAGATCTCCTTCTTGGCCGTGGGAGTATTGTGCTGATACAGGTAGATCTTGCGCAGTCGGTTGCTAGCGCTTGCCAGATACTTGACCTGTGTCTGTGGACGCTGCTCCAACTGCTCGATACTGAAGGTTTCGAGATCTTTGGTGGCTAGTTGGGCCAAACGGCGTGCCTCTTCCCGTTGTACACCACAAATGCAGCCCATATCCATCAAAGCGCGGAACTCCAGGGTCATCTGTGTCTCGTAGATACCTTCGATGTCAGGGGTGGCCAGATCAGCTAACATTCCAAGAGAGTTATCACGAAAGAGTTGCTCCGGAACACTATATCTGTAGAGATTGAAAACGGGTCTGGATCGTGGCAGAACTCGATTAACTTTACGCCAAAGTTGACCCTCCTCAGGCGGAGCAGCACTCCGCTGATTAACATAGAAAATCCTCGGCACTGTCAACTTAATCTTGTGCAGCTCCTCACCGATCAAGGCCCACACGGTAAAGTGTCCCAGATCATCGACTGGCACCAGTTGCACAATCTGCCAGGGTTGGTCCAATAGGGTGCGTTGTGCTCGTCTCAGGAATCCTCCTAAAGTACCCGTAGCTCCTGTGGATCTCACCACTGGAGGTTCATCGCCTCTGGTTCGTTTGCTGGCTTGACGACTGCGTTGGCGCTGATCCTGCTGCCACTTCCATTTCTTTTTCTGGAATTTAACCCACTCTATTATGGATTTTCTGGTCTCACCAATGGGTGGAGGAGCGCCCAAAGCCTGACGCCATGTGGTGGCCTGTGGTTGCTCCTCCTCTTCATCATTCTCGTCTATCTGCACTCTCTTTCTTTTGGTGACCGTGGGCCGACCTGCAGCATCTTCTCCGCCATCTCTTCCAGCCAAGTCTTCCATATCACCCAGTTTATCCTCTTCTGTAACCAAAGGCTTCGGCTTGGGCCTGCTGGTAAACATCTCGTTGATGCGACGCTGCTTCAGGACATCGTTCTTCTCCAACATTTTCTTGTGCAACCAATCTGGATGTTGCACCCTGGGCACAGGATTGGACAATCCCTGCAGTGCTGCCGGAATGGTGATGATCTTCTGTATGGTTCCACCTAATCTCTCTATGTAGTAATTCCAATCGAGTACATCACGAATATCGGCATCGCCCATGGTGTTGTCCTTAAGCCAGCGACGCAAGTGATGACGCCTTACACTTGGCTCGGATTGGAAAATCGCCAAAGGGATGGCTCTTTCGGTGACAGGAGCGCCTTCGGGTTTCTTTGAGATGATGTACTTGCAGGCCAGACCCGCATCTTTGACCATCTGCTCACCCAGAAACTCAGCCAATCGTTTGGCTGTCGAAATAGAGGTACTCTTTTGAGCGCCATACTCCTCTAGCTTCTTGGACATGCTCTTGTTCTCCGAAATCAGTTCAAAAAGCTCAGAATCTGGGAGATTAGATCCTCTACTGTAAAGCACATCCAGCCAATAATCTGCCACCTTGGCCACTGATGCATAACATTCCTCAAGGGTGCTGCCCGCCAGGAAAGCTTCGAAGACGGAACTCTGGAAATTCTTGATCAGCTGCAGTTCACCACGCCGCTTGACCTCAAAACCCTTAAGTTCAGCCAATGAACCATCGAAATTGAAGACTGCATATCGTTTCTTTAGCTTCTTGCCTTCCTCTTTGGCAGCGGGTAAGACCATGGCCAGGTAAGGACCATCCACCTCGAAGAAAATTGAGTTTTCATCACGAATATCGTACTTGGGCAGATTATCCTCCTTATCCTTTCTCAACTCGTGATACTGATCATTGGTGAAGTGATCTTTGACCATAGTATTCAGTACTGCATTGGGATAGGATATGTTGATCTTCTTTTTCTTCTCATGGCTAGTTTGAATGGTGAACTCCTGCGGGAATGAACCAGGTAATATACACCATATACCATCAGTGTCCAGCTCCAGAGGACGACCAACTCTCTCGATGATTTCCCTGGCTTTGGTGATGATATTGGAACCAGTGAGACACACAATGCCTGCCATAGGCATGGAATGCCAGCGGGCTCCTCTTCTCATCACATAACCATAGAAAGAGTTCAGGATACACTTGTGGGCCAACTGCAGGGAATCGTAGAGCACTTCTCTGCCCTTGGCTGCTTTAATCTCAGCCGCATCCCCAGAAGCCACCGCAGCATTTACGGAAGCCTTTGCCACTTTGGTGAGACCTTTGTACTCGTATCGGCGATCTCGAAAAGCTCGAACGGTGTCCACATAGAAGCTGTTTTCCTTCTGGCAGATGGTTGAATTGCGGGTCTCTAATTTGGTCAGCTTGGTTTTCTTGTAAGCCTTGCGGCAGTAATCCGTGAGACGCTTCTTCTCGTACGCTGCTTGATCCTCTTTGGAGAGCTCATGAAAGGCACGTTGTGGTCCTCCAGGAAAGAGAGGTGGAAACTTCTCCGTTTCCAGCTGCTGCTGTATGCGTTGGAATTCGTTCCTGGAAGCGGGCAGCATTTCACCGCGCCATAACCAATCCATGGAGCGTTTGCAGCGAACTCCTGGCTTATTAAAGTCACAGGCAGCGCAATCCAGATCAGTGACCATGGCCGAAGGCTGCAGACGATTGGTCAGGATAATGTTGGGGTACATAGCACCCACATCCAAGTGATAGATGACAGGCTGCTCCAAGCGATTGGGTATATCATGCAGGCCCTGTAATCCCTGCACAATCTCCTGGCGGACTTCATCCAGATTCAAAACCTTTTCTAGGGGAATGCCCTCCTCCACTTCAATGGCATGTCTCAGAACTGCATCCACCTGATCCTGAAGTTGTTTAACCATTGTTGGATCTAGACGAAAACGGCAGGGTATATCCGCACGGAATACGCCGGATTCCAAAGCCTCCACATGACCACCAACATAGGTTTCCGAATCCAGTACATGTCCCTCGTTGGAGAGCTTATTCAGCTCGCTCTGATGCTTGTTGGGATATACGATCTGGGCATGATAGGCCTCCACCATCAGTAAAGTCTCACAGAGTGTGCCAGAACCCTTCCTTAAGATCTCATCGGGTTCCATGGGAATAATCGTATTCAAGGCGAAGATAAACGGATGAACATACTTCATGTACAAATAGTAAGTGGCCACGGCATCGGATACAGAGTAATTGGCCAGCACTTGAGGCTGCTCCACTGCCATCCGACACATGTCCTCCGGATCTAGTTCCACGGGATCGTAGCGCAATTTAGCCTTGGCCACTGCCTTTAGACCTTGAGATCCAACGGGTAAATAGGAATCTCGCTTCACCCAGCACAGACAATCCATGTGTATAGACGGACGACTTAGGTAGTTACCTTCCCGAAACTTAGAGAAGCCAATCTCCTGCTTCATGTCCAGATCATAGACAGCAGCTCGAGTCTCCACAAAGGGCCAATCAAAGAAGTCACCGTTGTACGTAACTATGATGTGTGGTCGGACCTCCATAATATGATCAAAGAAACGCTGGAGCAGCTGCATCTCGTTCTCCTCATTGAAAACTATAAAGTTTCCCTCAAACTCCGGCTTGGGTGTGTATTCAAAGTCATCTACATTGGAAGAGATGATCTCCCGATTGGTTATTAGATAACCCTGACCATCAATCATGTAGGAGATCATCATAACTTGATCTGTCTGAGCATCGGGAAACTTGAGGGGCAGCTTGGTAGTTTCTATGTCAAAGGCCAGGACAACGGGTTCGGGTCTGTCCAGGATATCCGGTCGGCAGGTGATGATTGGCAGTTCCACGCCACTTCTGCACCTGATATTATACCATTGTCCACAGAAAATACGCAAATCAATGGATACTCGTACGTGGTAGGGCACATCGTGCTCCCTTATGTCCACAATGCAGTCCATGTAATCCTGCTGTTTCTTGGCCATCGTAGCATCCTCGGAACCAGCTGAGGATTGGGCCAATGAGGTAGCCAGCATTTGCATGTAGTAGGTGTTGGATTTCTGTCGCTCCTGGTTCCTTCTCACAGCTGACATTAGTTCCCTTCTAACTTTAGTCATGGCTGTTTGATTCAGGAAGGATAACTTTATGTAGTGCTGTTGTAAGCCCGAAAGATGATTCGGTAAATCCAGATCCTCTTTGGTAATGTGTTCCAAGCTGGAAATTTGGCCGGAGTACTTGCGACCCAGAAATCGAGCCACTTCCAGGTGCATATTGTCCTCTGGACGAATGAGCAAATATGGTTGATAAGCCACCGTGCATTTGAAGCGGGAACCATCCATTTGGATGAAAAAAAGATCCAGGGCGGCTATGAGTCTCCTGTCCTCATCCAAGACTTCGTTCTGTAAGAGAGTTTATTACATTTATCCTCAATGTTATAAGGTGCTCCTAACTCACCGAGTGCATGTTAATGAGGTAGCCCGTCCGCTCCTGACTGTCTTTAACCCGATCAAAGCCATATTTTGAGTCGATTTTGTCGTTTTCCCGGGATTGGCGATAACCCGCCTCATTGAAGAAGTCGTCCCTAAAAGATCAGGAAAATCTTTTTTATGATCTTCCTTTTCCGGTACTTTTATTACTTACCCTTCCGTCCGGCTTTCGCTAACGAATTTACCCGTATTTTGCAGCACTTTTCCTTTGCCGGAGTCTGCCATTTCCGTGCTGTTTTGCAAAAATAAAATAAATAAATGTAAATAACAATTTGCCGCCAAAAATCTGCAAACTGTCGAAAACGTACTAAAGCGTTGTGAGAAATACTGGCATGGTAGAGTTTTTCAACACTGGAATAGGGGAATATTTGGCGCCAACAAGATAATTTTTGAAAATATAAATATGAAACTACTAATTCTACAGAATAAGTTATTTTTTAAGATTATATTAAATTATTAAAATATATTATTCAAAATTATGAATAATAGTGTTTATTGAAAATATGATAAATGATAATAAGATTTCGTAAGCTTGGTATATTTACCGCCCATAAATCATTAAAATTAAATTAAACTTATAAGCAGTAATAAAAACAAATCTTTATTTGGCTTCAAAAATCTTCCAAAATTTATAGTCAAATAGTAAAATTTAAATTTAATTACTTTTAAGGCATTCCTGGTTATGTTCATAATGGACATTAAATGGCCAATTTGTTGTCACTTTAAAGGACAGCTGCTGGGCACTTGAGTCAGCCTGTTGACCATGTGTGTGCTCAGCCTACTTCGCTTTTCTTTTCTAACTTCTTAATGCGCATTTTTTGTGTCTAGTTTTCCACTGCAAATGGCATCATGCAGTCCCGCACACAAACGCATTCATTCATAAAAATCCGGCTCACCTACACGAGTTGTAAAAATGCACCGCTAAAGAGGAAAAGAGAGAGCTGTAGAGCTGCGCGCATGCGCTCTTTCAGTTTTATTTTCTCTTTCTGCACTTGTTGCCCCTTTTTTTTACTTTTAATTTGTACCTTTTGTTGCAACAATTAAACTGCAGCAGTGGTTGACAATCAGCTATGTATATTTTTGTTGCACGTGTTTTGTTATGCAAGGCTGGTTTTTGAAATTTCCCTTTTGGCCAGGAAAATCGGGAATGGAATCATGTATCGTTATCCCGAATCTTATTGCCTTTTCTGGGTGCAGCTGGTTGTTTTTTCATGCCGCCCCTGCACATGCATTTACTTATGCTCTGTAATTTGTAATTTATGCGAAATGCGTTGCCAGAATATAAAAAACATCGCAGTCATTTGAGATTTACCTTCTCGCTCTATCGCACACACACTCTCCGCGAACATATAAACCTGTTTTTGTTTTTGGTTTTGCGGGAAAGAGAGGCTTTCGAACGCACAGTGGTTGTCATGGTCACCATGGGAAAATGTTACTTTTGAATAAAATTTTGTAGGGGCTGTTCGAGGGTAATTTTAATTTCCCATTTCCCTATTTTCCCATATTTTTGCAAATTTTATTATAACCGGAAATATATTATCATTGATCTATACAACAAATTTTTTTATTAGGAATTTAACATAATATTGGGAATACAAGTTTGAAGACCTATTTCGAATATGGAAGTAATTAAAACCAGAAGCTATAAAGTCGAGCTTTAAAGTTATTTTATATAGTTTGCAGTTTTGTTTGCCTATTACAAATAATATTTTTGTACAGTGTGCCTTTAAAGTTTTTGTGCTCGCCAAATTCACATTCAATTAATATTTCGCCACCCCTTTATGAATATTTAAATATTCTCAAGCTTTTGGACACTGTCTTCAATGATTGCTAAAAAAAACGCTCGCCCGCACACACACCCACACTCACTCACTCGCATATTCGCACTTACACATAGTTCTGAGCAAGCAGATTTTTTTAAATTGTTGCTATTTTTTTGTCGCCGCAAACACTTTGTTTTTGCTGCTCAAAATATGTAATTCTGATTTTCTTATTTCTTTTTTTTTGTTTTTGCGCTCATGATGCACGCTCTAGTGGGAGTGGGAAAGAGAAAGAGAAGGTGAGGATCGCCCACGCCATTTTATCTCATTATTTTCTCAGTGATCTCTGGGTGATCCAAGAAAAAAAGTGAATAATATTTATAAAGCACATTGGGACTTACTCTCGATTTTTATTATTTGCGATATTTTGTTATCAGTTGGGCGAGCACAACAATAACAACAAATTATTAATCTTTGCTAAAGTGTGAGAGACAGAGAGAGAGGGCGAGAGAGATTGAGAGCTACACTGGCAGTGCGTCGGCGTTGGCTTCGACGCTGCGTCTGCGCCGACGCCGGCGTCGCTGCCGCCTGTTGCCGCCTTCGTTTAGTCTGTTTTTGTCTCTCTTTCGGTCAGCGTGCACTTTGCGCTACGGTAAAAGTGATTTCAATGAATTAATGTAAAATAATAGAAATAATTCTAAAATTTAATAACAAATACTAAAAACAACATGTGTGTGAGTGAATAAGCAATATAAAAAGATCTGCTTGAGCATTATAAAGGTTAATGTAAGCCAAAAAACGGTTAAGAACCAGAGGAAACCAAAATCTATATATACCAAAATCCATCATAAAACCACAAAAATCTCCTCAAACATCGCGTGTGTGTTTTGCCTGTGTGTTTGTTTGTATGCGCGGATCCGTCGGCCTTTTCTTCCTCCGTTTTTGTTTCTTTTGCGCGTCTTATAAGCCGAGCTAAAACCGATCCTCGATTTCGTTGCAAGTTGTTCCTTTCGGTTTTTCGGTCTTTGGTTTTTTGGCCTCTGTCTTTGTCCCGGGCACGTAATCCCTATCCCTCTCTCTATCCCCCTAATCAACCTGCTGATCTGCCGATCCCACCGGAGGGTTAAAACATATATATACACCTATACCATATTATAGTGTAAAAGGGAGTGAGTGAGAGAAAGAGAGAGAGCGCGCCAGAGATAGTCATCGGTGCTCCCGACTCCATCAAGATTGTGCGCCTAATTTGAAGCTGTAATTAATTTGGATACCCTAATAAAACAAAAAAAAAATACAATCTCAACCGAAAGACGGGAATCCAGAACGAAGAACCTACAAGAATTAAGAACCCAGAAGACCCCCGCCTTCCCCGTTTCTGAGGGGCGCTATTTTATTGCTCCGCACCGGTAAGAAAAGTGAAGTGAAGTGTTGAAAAACAGTAGTTCAAGTATTAGTTTTTGTTATTTTACCTATGTACACTGTGAAAAATTTGATTTAAACTTCAAAAAATCTTCCTGAATACTCGAATATTGCTTTTTTGGATTTATTTTAGTTTTTGAAGAACATTACAAACTTCTTTTTACATTCTTATAGTAAAAAACTCAACATTTTTAGTTCCTTTTCAATGTTATATACAAATTAAACCCATTTTCAGTTTCAAACAAGTCATACTTTATAAAAAAATGTACAAAAATATCTTAAAATCATCAAGAACTTATGAGTAAGTCCATTTCGAGCTAATATTATTAGTAATATCTTTCAAAATTTTGGAAATTTTGTGAGTTTTTTACTTTGAAAGAAATTTCCTTGTTTTGGGAAGTAATTTCATGTTATTTTCTATATATTTCCTTAAAAATCTCTATCATAAAAATGAATAATTTAAATATAAATAGTTTTTAATCCAAGTGTACGTATGTAAACCCTTTCTGTGTTGGTGTTGCCTGTTTTCTTGAATGAATGAATCTAGGAATGAAAAACTGGTTTGGCTACCGAGCGATCTGCCGATCTCGCGATCTCGCCTCGATTCAGGATTGCTGCCTCTATAAACTCGTTGTTGGCCAACAGAATTTGAATTGGTTTTCTACCTCTTCATAGCCAAGCTAGTTAACTGACAGTGTATGTGTTTGGCCAGCAGGCTGTATGTGTATGTGTGGGGCACTTCCACAACCCTTGTGGGAACACGATCGAAATTACTACTGTTCCTTTTACAGCTTCCGGTGCCGCAAATGAGCTTCGGTTTTCCCCCTTTCCTCGATAGCCTTTCGGGTCATCAAATCGAAAGAAAAAAAACAGTTCTGTAATCGAGAATGTGTGAACGAACGAACGCTATTTGGTTAGGGCCAAGAATGTGGAACAACGATCGCATTAGACAATTAAGTATCAATAAAAAAGATACGCCAGTGCTACTCTCTTGACCTTTCAGCAAGAAAAATCAAAGGGGTTTGGCTGTTAGAAGCCATAATTGGGATTTTCCTGTCCGCACTTCGAGTTACCTGAAAAGGTTTCAAAAGGATTTTCTGATATGGGATTTAAATCAAAGTAATTATTAGAAGAACAGGGATCAAAAGGTTGTTAAAATTACATTTAAATTGCGTTAAAGTTGAAAGAGAATGGAAATTCTTCTAGCTTCTAATATTCCAAATTAAATGATTAAAAAAAATAAGAATAAATGATTCATTTTTCTATTGACATTCTAACATAGGTTATCATGTTTTGACATTCCATTGTACTGATCTTTTTTTTTATTTTTAATTTGTTTTAATTATTTTTAATAGACTTTTTAAGAGACTTACTTTATGAATGAAACTTACTTAAAAATACCACTCAAACCTAAAGATTAAGGCTATTTGATGACCATAAAAGATCATTTGACGATCGACGTATCGATGATCGTAAAACCTGATTAAACTGAAGTATCTTTTTGTTATTCTTAGCTCTCCAGATAAGTTAAAGATCCTTAAGAAAATGCCAACCTCTAAAGTTGCAAAAAGAGAAAGAAGAATGATAAGAAATTATTGCCATAATCGATAATTTGATGTGTGACGATCGTTGGATCATAATTGAGCCCAGTTCTTGCCCCCCTGTCTCCTACACTCTCTCTCTCTCCCCCTAAATGAAAGACCAGTTCAAGATCCTTTTCCATAAATACCCACATCAGACAATTACAGTTCAGTGGATGGTCGATCGGTCGGTCGGTCTTAGTCTTGGTCTTGGTCTTGGTTCGTTGCCCCATGCCACGTTAAACTGGGATTCTTCTTCGGGGACCGATGCTAAAAGTATCAACCTGCTGCAGACGACAGGCCGAGATCAAGATCGATCCCATGACAAGATGGTACATACACACAGATACTCCACACATACACACACAGCATGCGACAGATAGAAGAACACATGTGCGCACAGGCAGGCATCCCGAGGATCATCAGCGGATTCGGGATCGTAGAGATCCCTTCTTTAAGGCGCTGGCTGGGAAAGAGCAGCCACTGAAAATGTGTGTGTGTGTGTGTGTGTGTATTCTACCGTTACGTACACACCGAAAAATTGCACCCCTATTTGGTTGTCGTTGTTATTGTTGTTGCTGATGTCTGGTTGAGGAGTGTGCACCATATCGAAAGATCATATTCGTTTACAATCTGTTCCTGCAGCATCTGCTGTGCACAGACTCCTCCTCACCAGACATCTTCACTTCTTTGGTCCACTTTAATGTTTGGCCCTCCCAACTAAAAAAGAAAGGGAAGATTTTTGCTCTTTTCCAGGGAAAACATATGCTCCGATTTTCGTTTCGATTTGTGTGGTTTTTTGTTGTCGCCCTCTTTCTATATTATTATTTTTATTTTTTTTCGGTTATCTACGTGTCTGGGCGATAAGGCTTTGTGTTTTCAGATAGTTTGGCGATTGCGACTCTGTTTTTTCGTATTTTTTTTTGGCACCCTGCCGAATGGTTTTTTAGTGCCAAGCACTCGAAATGTTGCAAATCGAATTTGATTTTTGTAAATGAGTTTTAGTTTTGAACTCATTAAATGGTTTTCTATAAAGTCTGTCCCTTGGTAACAAGTATTTAACTAGTACTATCTGTAAGCATGGAATTTTACTTCTAATAAGTATGACTTGTCTAGTTTTTACTTATAAAATGAGGAATTTGCTTGAAAATACTTTCAACTTGATAAGAGTCAGGCGTCAAGTCATGTTTAATTGATTGATGAAATAAAGTCAAATTTTAATCTCTTCGTCGAATTGTATTTCCCCCAAATCCATTCACTTGAACTTGTTTACTCAAACGATCTTAGATTTCGAGTTTTTATGACTTTTCGTTAAAAATACTAACTATTAGTTGCTGTTTTTCATTCACAAGTATTTTCAGCTGAGTGTCATAACTTTTCTATGACAAATTTCACTGACTATTAATACTAGAAAGTTCAAATTTTTCTATTTTCCTTACCCAAAAACCAAGAAATCAATTGGACTTGCCAAAAGTTGCCAATTATCTTGGCCACTTTTATGCGTCAATAAATTATTTTCGTGTGAAAAGTGCACTCAGTACTTGCAGCCATCATATGCACTCTCAATCTATATATATATATATCCATCTACACAGAATGAAAATACATATAGATTGTGTGCAGATTTAGTAATGTTGTTGCGGTTTTCGTATTATTGCTGTTCTACATTGAATTGATTGCAATGGGGCGGCAGGAAAACTGAGAGGCGCGAAATAAATCAACTTTTTGCGGCGTTGCAGTTGCTGATTTTTATTATCCATTTAAATGTTGATTAACTTAAATTCGTTTTTAGTCCACTCACTTGATCTGTATATATACTTTATCTCTTTATATATATCTCTATATATATATATTTATATATATACTTTTTGTGGAAGTGAATACATAACTGCCCAGCTGGCCAGCAACGACCACGGACACGAAATAAATCAGCAAATCAAATCGAAATTGATTTCGCAAGAGAAAAAGCTGAAAATTTATGCAACATGACAGTGTTGCCCTAGGCAGAAAGGGGTATTCCTTCTTTTGATCGGTTGAATATAACACTATATATTAGAACTAAGTTATATAAGACCTTATCTATGATCTTGAACAGTTTTAGAGGAGTTTTAACCTACCCAAGTTTGAGTTTCAAGATATTCTGATGCCTCTCTCATTCTATGATCAGAATGCAAAGATCTTAAACCTTCAAAGAGTCAAAATTATTCGGTTTTTCCTCCTTTTTCTTCCCTTGGTTCATTGTGAATATGGCGGAATTTCTTCAACCCATACTCACTTGTATTTATACCGCAGATTTACATATACATATGTGTGTATATATGTGTATATACATGGCTGATAAGGCGGCTAGATAACTGTTGGCCACACACTCACCGAATGGCAAAGTACGAGAGCGAGGGAGACGGTCTTTGGTGGAGTCGTCACCGATGCGACAACAGTATCCCGACATTTGCATAACGTATCTAATTAGGCAGCCAGTGCTTAAAGATACTTTCAAGATGTAGCTCTAGATATGTGTATATATATATATATTATATACCTTTATGTAGATAAGCTTCAAGTGACGTGGAGGCGTTTACTGCGAAGAAAACAATAATATTTGTGGGGTCTTAAAAGTTGTAACAAAAGTTAACTCAATTTTATGGATTTAAAACTTTGATATTACATAAATTTGAAATTATTAAGAAGGAATGATTCATTTTTAACTAGGAACAAAGATTATTTTGTTAAAATATTTTATAATATCAAATTTTATTCACTATAAATATCCCACAAACTTTTTAAACTTCTTTTACTAGTTTATAAAGTAAACACTTTTTCTATTAAGTGGGATTTAATTACTTAAACTTAAATGATCTCTTTACATTCCAGAAATGGTATGAGAGTTTATGATATTTTATTTTAGTATATCAATTAATTATAAATTCCTTGCTTTTAACTTCCTTAATCCATCCAACCTCCCTCAAACTCTCCTTAAATCACTTCTAGCTAAGTCTAGTCTCCACATTATCGCCCCTCATTTTTTAGGTTAAACTTTTTTGTTCTCCATATTTATCAGCACTAAGCTTTAATCAAAGTACATTTCATGTAAATATATATTAAATTAAATGCGTAATTACTGGACATTATCGCAGGGGCTGTGTTATTTATACTTCGGCTACTACCGACACAGGCAAGAGCCCTCATTTGGGGTCGTCTTTGGGGAGTTCTTCTCAACTGCTGCTCTGGGCTGCTTTTCTCCCACTTCCGGTGATAAAAATTACAAAGATTTATTGTTATTCGTTTTAGATTTGAATGCGGTTTGTATTCAAATAGAAATCTTTAATACAATTATTAATATAAGTGATTAAGCGAGACGCAATTTGCCATTTAATCTTGAAAGTTGAAAACTAAAAGGATCATAAAGTTTTTATGGGAAACCGCAAAAAGCTATTAAGAAATGGGACACATTTCCTACCAAAAGCAAAGGGACTAAATACACTAATTGGGCAACATTCCTGAAATAAAATCTGTGTGATCTTCCTGTCCTGAATCTCTTTTTGTGGCGACACTTCAAAGTAACTTTTCATGTTGTTGTTCTTTCGTTTGAAACTCACATCCAAGATGATCATCAAGCGGTTGCTTGGTCTGGGCAAATATTTGAGAACTCCAAAGAGAGAACGAAACCCATTAGAAATATATTTAGAAAATTTGAAACCCTTTGACTTGGTTTTTGGGTTTACTATCCTCCAATTGCCATAGATGGATGCTGAGGTGTAAACAAAATAAAAGCGTGCCCCGTCGTCGGCACCTTTTGTTGTGGTGGGCTGGCGGAGACTTTTGATGTTGCACCAACAGACTGACTGTCATAATTCCTTAAGCAAATAATTGTGGATAGTAAAAGAGACAGAGAGGGGGAGAGAGAGAGGGTGAGATTGCCATGAAAAGAGGTGCGAACGCCAGTGGTGGGAGGTGCCAACGAGGTCTAATAAATGGCCAATAATTGAGCGATAATTAAAACAACTCACAAACACACCCTCACACCCCAGTAATAATTGCAGCGATTTGTTTATTATTAGCCAAAGCTAATTGTTTATTTTATTGCTTTTCTTTTTCCTCTCCTCCCTT
This sequence comes from Drosophila eugracilis, assembly GCF_018153835.1. Lineage (NCBI taxonomy): Eukaryota > Metazoa > Arthropoda > Insecta > Diptera > Drosophilidae > Drosophila > Drosophila eugracilis. The sequence goes on from NW_024573645.1 coordinate 3,558,512, forward strand.
CTAGATGCCTGCGCAATATGGAATTGGCTTTTTGTAAAACAGATCTATCTGCCACAAAATTTATGCTTCCCCCCGCTTTGCCCACATCTGCTAATATTGGTTCCACATCGGCGGTGGCTTCAACGGCATCCCACTTCCTCGACAAGGCGGCTCAGGAGTTCTTCCAGTTGAACGCCATCAACGGACATCACCTGTTCAAGACCCCGGCAGCTGGTAATCATTTCAATTCCTCTGGAAATCCCTCGCTTTTGAGCCAACTCAACGGCATTAACCATAGTAGTGGCAGCAGCAGCAGCAACAATCATTCGGGCCAAGTCGTTAGCACCATGAGGCTCAAGAAAAACCGCAAAGTTACCTTTCTATCCAGCTTAGTTGAGGTGAGTAAAAGGAAGTTTAAGTTTTAGATTAATTTAGTTTAAGTTGTCTTATTAGGGGAGGAATTTCTATAATGATCATGGAGTGGGTGTTAAGTAAGACTAATCCAAGTTAGTTTAAGCATTTATTTGTAATGTTCTTGACCTCTTAAGAAGTTTAAGTAAGCCTTTTGTAACCCCTTTTGACCTAGTAAAACCTTGATAATCATTAGCTTTACCCATTACCTCTCCTTAAATCTTAATCTCAACTCAAAACTAGGTAGCAATGACTGCACGTCGCTGATCGATCGGCTGCATAAATCTATAATTTCTATATATAAGCCCAAACGTATAAGTGAATTTGCTGATCAAGTGATCGATAGCCTGTCCATCGGTTTCTATCCCAGTTTGACAGCCACTGCAATGGGACAGACCCAATGACAGTGGGATCGTTTTGCAAATGCATATCACGTAAATCGCATTCTAAATTTGGTAGACCAAACAAAACGCAATTATTATGTATTATGCTTTGTTGCTTTGCCTTTTTTTTTTATTAGCAAACACCCTACTTTCGGGGGATACCCTAACATTAAGTATAATTTCCAAGAGAACTGATCATGGGGTTGAAATCTCAAGTAAGAGTGTTGCAAATTCGTTTGGCATTCCATTGGAAGGGGGCATCTTTTGTGTAAAAATCATCTTTTGTTTATTTGCTTATAAAAGTCATAAGCGTGCCACTTGGCTTATGACGCATTTTGGATAGACAAAAGGCCTGATCAAAATTTGGAATAAGTTGTTACGCCTTAAGAAGTTGGGACCTCAATATGCGTAACCGACCTACAAAAAAACAAAGTCAAACAAAGGAATTCTTCATCGTAAGGCTTCCCCGGCTGCAGTTTCCTTTTTATGAAATTCTTTTTCTTTTATGTCTTTGAATACTCTTTTAAGGGAACTTGTTCTTAAAACTGGAAATACCTTTTTTGTCATCCTTTGACATACTTTTTTGGTTTCGATTTGATGGAATAGCATAAGTTATAGAAGAAAGATTATAGTTTGAAATCCTAATAATCTAATAATCCTAATAAATTAGTTCTTGGAAGTTACAGAACTTACTAATTAGATAATTTAGCAAACCTTAATTTGATGATTTCATACAAGTAGATAATGAATAACTTTATATTGAAGTATCACCTTAGAATTATTGTAAAAACTAAGTCAAAATGGTTAATTTATGCCCTAGGCGGCATAGATTTGTTTTAAAGAATTCAAATCCTTAAAGAAGATTCCCTTAAATCCCAGAATACTCAAATCTTCGGCTATCAAACTCAGCCCTTCCTCTATATTTTCGCTCTCTCTTTGGGATTCCTTGTCTGCCATAAGAACTTGACGGCCGACCATCGGTGACAGGTCCCAAGTGAAGGCATTTGACACATCGCCTGCGGTAAGCATATCCGTTGCTCCGCCAAGCCGTTGACCACTTTCATCCGGTCTTTCGGGGCCAACAGCCTGTGACCCCAAGCTGATCCTTTCCACGTTTAAGAAAAAAAACCCAAAAAAGGACATGCGCATGCTCAGTCGCTTGGAAAATGCAGCCAGGTAATCCGATCTACAATGTCTGGCCTTTTGGTGGAGCCAAAGTTTTGGGTTTCCATGATCAAGAAGAAAGCCAAGTAATTGAAGACTTGTGGATTGTAAGGAAACCAAAAAGTTGGATTCCAAATTGGGAGTTCGGATACTCAAAATATTCGCTTGGAAAATTGATTATGATATGTACGAAGCATTTCGTTTGACTAGATGTGACCTCCATTATCATTAATCGACGCAGTCCGTGTGTGTTTTTTATGAGCAAGTCAAACGTACAATTCAATTTATTAGAACGCGTTCAACATCGGATCAGATGGCTGGACCCATGGGACACAATCACATTGGGGCAGTCCGCAGTCAATTGCCGGCAATCTATGCCACGACTTTGCAGCTATTGTAGCTCTGATTATTATTATTATTCTGCCTCAGTTTTACGTTACAACGAACGAGGGGCAAGCCACAAGCACACACACACTCGCAGACATACTTTTGTAATTGGGTAAAAGTGGCTTGTTTATAAATATGTACAACACAGAATCATGAATGTCTGTTTGGGATGATGATGATGATGGGGTAGAACACCTCTTTGGGGAGAGAGAGAGAAAAACTAGACTAGAAGATGCAAATGGCTGTGGGGGGAATGATCTCGGCCAGGAACAACAAACAAAAGTGATAGATAGATGGTTTGTGCTTAATAAATGGCTTTCTAATTAACAACTAAATGAGGAGTAAGCCACATGCCAAAGATTGTTTGGAAAGTCAATCAAAGTAAGGATTTGGAATTTATAGAAAGTCTAATAAATATGGAATAGTGTTTATGTAGTTTATATATGAGTTTGCTCTTAATTAGTTATAATAAAAAGCAGCTGGTTTCTATAACATTTTAATCTTTAAAAACAATCAAAAACTTTTGCTAAGTAATGCCCCTGGAATCCAAATGTTTTTGAGCTTTTGTGACTCATAAGATTTTGTTTTCTTCTTAAATATAAAAGTTATGAAATAATAAGATGTCATATTTATAAGCTTTAATGAATCAGTTTTTAAACTTAAAACCCAAAACTCATTTCAAAATTTCATTTCTTTCACAGTCGAAAAATATCTTCATCAAGGAGGAGCCCATACATGGCTGCAAGGATCTCTGCAGTTTGTCGGACATTTCCGATCATGAGGAGTCATTAGGTGAGTGGAAAACCCAACATAATAATGGTATATATAAATATAGATTGTTTACCCTGGCCAAGTGCTAACCTAACCCATTTGCTATATCGGTTTCGTATTCCTTTATAACTCTTCTTGGTTTTTTCTCTTGATATTTTTTTGTTTGTTTTATGGCTTTTCGAGGTCTGGCGAGTTATTCTGATAACAGATTTCCAAGAAATGGAAATAATTGAAGAGCAAAATGTTGTTGATGAGCAAAATGTTCAACAATTATATATGGTACTATCTTGACTCATATATATGTGTGATATATATATGATATCTGTATGTGTGTTTATATCTTATGTATGTTAGTCAGATTGATTAGTTTTGTTTATATGGGAAGGCTGTGATTCTTTAGAAATTTCCATTACAAGAAACTTCTTGGGAAATGTATTTTTATTTAGTTAATCAATAACAGAAATGAGCTTGGAAAATCTTGAAAGTTAAAATCTTACAAAATTTGAATTTATTAAAGTAGGCTATCTAACAGTCGTTAGAACCTTCCAATATATGATTTTATTATTATTTTTTTTGCCTTTTGAACTGAGCGATAAAAAGGCAACAAGAACAGACTGAAACTGAGGCAAAAAGAGAGTGAGCTTAGCAGGCAGGCAAAATAATTTGGCGATAAGATAAGCCAACAAAAGCGTGTTTGCTGGCAAAAAAAAGAACCCGATTATAAAGAAACAATGCCAAAGAAAGATATTTACGCAGCGTTTGTGTGGGATCGTTTGTTATAGCATAATATAGCCATATGCATTTATTAATATTATTATAATGTATATTCAGTCAATGAAGATATACATAATTCCCAGGCAATTCGCATAGTTGGATTCATATTTCAGTGAAAAGTCACGTCGTTTGTTTCCGGTCTGTGGCCCGGCCCAGCCCCCCATCTTCCTGAATAACTCCCCATTCCCCTCTGCCCTGGGCAAAGTGCCAAGCTAACGTGCAGTCACTCCCTCACTCGCTCATTCACCCATTCATTCATTCATTCATTTGCTCCTTTAAATGATCCTCCTACAAAAAAAAAAGAGATCTCTGCGCGCGGAATACATTTGCATTTGAAATAAACTCTCGAAATATATAAATATATACATGTATCTCGAAATGTGCAGCGCTACCTCTTGCTGTTGCTGCTGTCAATCAGGCAATACGTCAGTCATTCACTCACTCACTCTGTCAACTCTTCGTATACGTAATGTGACAAAACATCGTTGTCTTTGCTGCCGTTGTTGTTGTTTTTGCTGCTTTTGCTTTTCCTTTGCTGCCACATTTGTCTAGTATATTTTATCTATTATTTCACACACACACACACAGAGAGTGTCGGGCCAGAAAGAGATCTCATGTATTGGACAACGTTTTATGGTAATTTGTTATGCATCTTTTGGCCCGCCGTTTTTGTTTGCCAACAGCGAGAACAATGTACTAAAATATGTGTTAATAATGGGAATTTCTCGGTTTTTTTTTTTCTTTCGTATTTTTGGATTGTACTTGGTTTTTGGTTATGATCGCGATAAAGTAAGTTGCAGCTCAATGTGGCAACTTAAGCCCCAGATGTGATATCACTCTGGGGGAGCACCTAAAAAACTTGATAAACAATTACTCGGAATTAAAGCCTGATATGTAGAGTTTAGGGAATTTTCAGAGATTATAGGAAATATTATTATTATTGTTCTGATAAAACTAATTTTACAACTAATGATGGCACTAAGAACATAAAAAGTTAGTTTAGAAAGCCTAATAAAGTGTTTTATTAAGCAAGCTAATAAATCCAGAAAGGAAAAGAACACTTGATCCAAACTCTGATCAGCAAAATCTCAGTGTTTTCTATAAAAACAACAATAAACACTGCATTGCCATCTGTCCAAATCGTTGGGGCTAAAACGATCTTAGTATTGTTTAATGTTTATAAAAACAAATAATACAAAATCACATTGGGGATTTGGGGTATTCAGATTCAGTTTTTTGCCGAGGGGGCAGTCAGCCAGCGAGAGAAAAGGAACCCGAAAAAAACGTAAAAAGTATTTATGTATTTATGTCTTATCGCTGCGTAGAGATCAACAAAGCGCAAACAATTTCAATGTCAACGCAAACCCAAGACTAAAGTCAGTGCCCAACTAAATATACGAAATGTGTAGTGTACAAAAGGGTGGACCAAAGTTGCGTACGTTAAAAATAGGATTTTTATTTCCAAGTATAAAGTTTTTGGGAATATCACTCATACGTAGTGGGTGACTCAGGGAACCAAAAATTATATTGTTTTTATAATTACGATTTTTTAAGGTTTATGAAATGTGTAGATTCCCTAAAATAAGCATGGTTTTGCATCAAAATATTATATAAGTTTATTGTTTTTAAAAGTTTATTACTCATACGCACTGTGATAATTATCGCAATAAAAATCGTAAGTTGTACCAGATCACCTCAGCATGGTCCACCCCATTATACCTACGAATATGTACAATCGTATGTACAATCCTATATACATATCTCTTCGTGTATTTAGATGTGGGACCCCATTCGAGTCCCTTACTGAAAACAACTGGCAGCCTGAACTTTTCGCTCGGCGCTAGATGATCGCGGCCATAAAATGGCAACAGAAACAAAAAAAAAATATAAAATCACAAAAACTAAAACAGAAAAACGAAAAAAAAACGGAAAAAGGCAGAAAAAACATGCAAAAACGGCGACAACTGCGCAGATGCTGAATGGAAAATGGGGATGGCACATAAAAAAAGGGGGAACATCGCGGGCCCAGAAGAAGCAGAAAAAGATCGAGAGCCAGGCACGTAAATTTAGTTTACATTATGTGGACGAAAGATACACTTGGCATTCGAGGGGGTCTTAAAGTATATAAATTTGCCCTAAACAGCAAATTCCTTTTTCTTTATAATTTCAGCCTTTTTTCCAATTTTAAAAGAAAATCAAACCAACTTTCCAGATACATTTTTCTAGAAATAAAAGTGTTAAGAAGGACATTTTTCTTTAAAACTTCTGCCTATTTTGTCTAAGTGTATGCCAAAAGGCTGCCCTTATTTTAATTATATGCGCACACACAGATATTAACGCACACACTCGAACACGCACACTCATACGACTTAATCATCTCTCATTAATCATAAACTTTTTGAAAATAACAAGAAGCAAAACGAAACGAGCCAAACGAAACGAAACAATAAATAAAGCAAATTTAATTTTTGCTTATTAAATATGTGAGCTATGATTTGATTTGTATAAAAAATATAAAAAATTCAAAAATTCAAAGAGAGAGAGAGAGAGAGAGAGCGATCCCCACCAGAATAGTGAGCGTGAGAGCCTGACGTTGACGCCGGCAGCAACGTCGACTGCGAGAGCCCCACAACTTTCATTCATTTTGTTGCTTATTTCATTCATCCCCGCGCAGTCGACGACGCAGCCAGCGTCGCTGCTCCCCAGCGCTCTTTGGCTCTCTTTTTGGGGCCCTCGCTTGCCATCGCTCTCAAGAAACACGTTCGTTTTCATTCATACTCGCTAGCCAACAAAAACAACAAAAGTAGCTGGTTCTCGAGACAAAAAAAAAAAAAATAAAAAAGGCAAAGAAAACCAAAAAAGAATTAAAATGCAGTTGATGAATGGGGGGAATGGAAATGGAATTGGAAATGGGAATAAAAAGCAGCGACGAGTGGATCTTGTTGCCGTTGTCTCCCTTTCTCCCACGGCGATTTTGTTGTTGTTTCCTCTGTCATTGGAGCTTGATGTTTGTTTCCTTCCTTTTTTGCGTGTGCCTAAATCCCCTTCATCCTTCTCTTCCTGCTCTTCCTTTTTCCCTCTTTCTAGGCGGGTTCCTGCAAACCGGCTTCTTCCTCTTCTTTTCTTCTCCGGCTTTGTCTTTTGGGGCTCCTCTTTTTTATCGCTGCTTCCAGCTTCTCATTCTCCTTTTTCCCCCTCTGTTGACTTCGCTGCTATTGCCTCTGCCCGTGGGCGCGTCGCCGACTTTGGCTTGAAGTCCAACTGCATTCGTTGTTGCCTTTTTATACCCTGCAATATAAGATAATTTGGTTAATGATAGGTGTTTGACACCATGGTCACGAAGCCTTAACCTGGCTTTCAATTGTTATTGACAGAATATGAATATTATGAGAATTATCTGAATTATTTTTTTGAGGATTCAAAAAAAAAGAGAATTACACTAAGTAAGTTAAATTTAAATAAAGGAAGGGTATCTATTTATCAACTAAACAAAGTTATCTGTTATCCCCGTTTTGTTTTGTATTGTTTTTGTGTATTTATTTTGATTTTTAGCTGTTCGCTCTTGGAGCAACTTCTTATTTATTCATAATTTGAACTCCCCCCTTTCCAGACCCCCTTCACTTCCAATACCCCTCCCCTGCCACTCCACGCACAATTTGTGGGCAGCTGCTGCACATGGAAATGTGGAAAACTGGAAAACGAGTTGCCAACACACACTTGCTCGTGTTTCTGATTTTTAAGTTTTTTGTTTTAATTTCAGTTTTTTGTTACCTTTCAAATTTCTTGTTCACAGATCTTTTTTTCGTCTTCTGCGGTTGTCGTTGGTTTTTTGTTTTTTTTAGTTCGTGGAACTGCTGCGTTAACAACTTTTTGTTGTTGTTGCTGTAGTTGTGCTGCTTCTACAATTCATTCATTCATATTCAGAGTGCCGCATGTGTATGCGAGTGTGTTTGCATGTGGCTTTGTGCGTTTGTAGTGGGCTATATCGCCTGTTTTATATTTCATATGCACGCCACTTTGTACTCACTTACTATTTGTGATTTTCGTTTTGTTTGCTTATTTTTCCTTGCCTTTTTATTATTACTTTTTTTTTTTTTTTGGTTTTGTTTTTCTGTCTTGCCTTTTGGCGGTATTTCGCCTGATTCTGCTTTATTCATTCATAAATTTTTACAGCCCGACGTTTAGTTTTGTTGTTGTTTCGCCTGGAATTAATTGCTAGGGAACTTTTTTTTTCTTTTTGATTCATTTGAATTTGGGGCCTTTATGGGCGGAATAATACGGTGCATTATGGCATTCATTCTAGCCACTTCGAGATCTTCTCATCAGGAATTTTATTGCGAGTTTTTGTTGCTAATTTCATGCAGATAAATAAATGAATTATTGAATTTTAAGGTGAATTACGAATGAGAATATTCCCAATCAAGTTAGTTTGGATTTTATTCGCATATAAATTGCTGTTTTGAAGATGGGAAAAAATAGTTATTAGTTTTTGGTATGGTTATATGTTAGGAATGTCAAAAATTCTAGGAAAAACTCTTTTAAAACTCAAATTAACTGCTTTTTTAAGTAATTTTAGATAATGCCTTTGTAATACAACCCTTATATCACAACCTCTTAATAATGTCATCATAACGTTTCCCTCTGTAGCTATTCTAGTATGTAAATCGCTTACAAAAGACAAACAGACTTTATCTAATCACGTACCCTCAACGTTTCTAGTTCTATTTTCACTCCCATTTTCCATTCATCCACACCAGAAACACAATGTTATCAAAACAAAAGCGCTATTCTCTATCTCTTTCTATTTTATTATCATTTCGCTTGCTTTTTTTCTGGCTGTGTAGAACGGATGTGTCTAAATTGAGTGCATCCCATGGACAAATTAGCAGCATTTATTGTAATAGTTGTAGTTTTTGTTGTATTTATGTTTGTTTTTGTTGTTTTTCTTTCTTGGGATTGAATAATTTTCAAGTTGTAATTTAAAGCCCAGTCCATGGCTAATCGGCACGTTCCAAAATCTTGTTGTAATAAAGCCATAAAAAAAGAAAAAGGGCAGCGAAAAAAAAAAATAAACAACTGACCCAGCACAATGGCATATCAGGGTGACAACTTATCAGGCAACCCTCTCACGCGTGCGACCTTCACCAATTTGAACTTTACCAAACGAAAACTCACTTTTTTTCTGCTTCCTCTTCTTCTTCGCTCTAAATACCTAAAAAAAGAATCGAAGAACCAATGAGGTGGACGACGAACAGAAAATGAGAACAAATATTTGTGGCTGGCTGATAAGGTTTTTTTTTCTTCTTATCACAAGAGGTGGGCGTTGTTGGGGGGAGTGGTGTTAAGAGGGGCCCAACAGGCACTCAGATATTATAATGCACTTAGCCTACACCTTGAAATAACGGACTTCAAAGACACAAGAAACGTTTTTAAAAAGTTACTTAGTTGCCAAGGTAAACTAAAAGATAGGGAAAATGTTTTTTATCATTATGGAAATTGGTGCTTTTAATTATTATTACAATGGAACTTCGATTATACAATGATTTTTCATTATATGATAAAGAATTTTCGAAGTATTTTTAATTTTTTGGAATTTTATTTAGCCTGAGAATGTTAAAAAAAGATATTTTTATAGCACTCTACATTTATTAATTGGCCTTTCAGCATTTTTTTTTCATACTTTTCTTATTATAAGCTTCATTTTGAATACACAAAAAAGTTGATGATTAAATTTTAAGTATTATAATATTTTTTTTAAATTTTCCTTTTGTTTTTTATATAAATAGAAGACTTTGATTTGTTAGTCACTTTGTTTTAATTATCTACATGATATATACATTTCTTGCTGTCGACACCTGCCGGCGAGAAGCAGCTAGCTAGTTTCACGCCAAAGCATTGCCTACTTTAAAGCAGCAAGCAGAAAAGTAAATTTCTTAAAAATCATAGCATACCTTAAGGGAAATAAAAATAGATTAAGGTCCAAATTTAAAGTTAAGATTATTTTAAACAAATTTTAAAAATTTTTTTTAAGGAATTAAACTGTTGAAGTTCAAAAGTTAAAAACTGGATTATAATAAACCAAAACCAATTTTAATGAAAGTCTAAAAACCAACCTTGAATTTTAATTAAAAATATGAAATACGCATTTAACTTAATGACTGTCTCGTCTCAAACAACGAAATACCATTTTTTCTGCAAAGCCTTAAAAGTAAATCGCATTAAAACGAAACTTCAGCGCGTGCCGTCAACAAATTATTTTATAATTTAGCCAAAATGAATAAAAAATCCGATTTTTATGACCATTTTGGGGCAGCAATTCAATTAATCATAAATGCCAAATATGGATCGAAAATACATATATCAGATGAGTGAACGAGAGAGAGAGAGAGAGAGAAAAGGAAACCGAAAAGCCATTAGGAAATGCTGCGACTAGCAAATATGAATCAATTAATGCAACAAAAGGCAACCTGTCCGCAGACCAATACTAACCAAACTAACTAACTAAGAAAACAAACAAACTAACTAAGTCACAGTGAGAAACTGGCATCCAGATTAGATGATGTTGGGGCAACAAATTGCGGCAATGGAAACCCGTTCTTGGGACAGCTTCGATTGGATTTTCTGATTTACCAACCGAACGGCAATTGATAATGCAATCGATGAAAAATTGAATCATACACAGGATCTACCTCTATTTCGCGATCCATATAAATATGTTTTTTCGGTGGGAGAGTAGGAAGAGAGAGGGGGGATTGAGGAGGAGTGGTGTATGTGGGCTATTGAGAACACCTGCCTTGTCATAATGATTGTGCCTGCACAATTTTCCAGTTGCCTGCCTTCGGCATAAAGTTTTCCAGAAGGAGTAATATCGTTCTATCGATTGAGCCAACGATCGTAGCCCGATGATCATCAATTCAAGCGTGTCCACCTGGGCTCTCTCTCTCTCTTGCTCTTTCTCTCTGTTGGCCAATTTAATGCCGCTACCCCTTTTGGCCAATTGATAATTTAACGCTTCAATTGGCCCAAAAAGAAACGAGCTGCCTAAAAACAAAGGGCCCTATATGTGAATTGCTGCTATCAAAGACCCTACATTTTTCTGCCTTGTCATAATTTGTTCAGCATTTTAAATTAAAGTTGGCTTTTTAATAAGCCTAATGGGTTTTTTTCCCCAATTTTAAGACCTTTTCTGCAATTGTCATTTGAATTAAAAGCCATTTCGTTTCGGTACTTTTAACCTGAAAAAGGCAAGGGGGAACTTTTAACTAAGTCTATTGGCTTAGAGTTGCTATCCTATTAACTGGGTTTTATGTTTGGAAAGGCAAAAGAGTGGTAAAGGCTATCAAATGGAACTGTTTTCTGGTTAATAATAAACTGCTCTATAAATTAAGGTGTCAATTTGAGTGAGGAAATTTAATTAGAAGTTGTCTGATGGATATTTGCCAAATGATTTGTAGTTTCCTTTTAAGAATCCTGAGTAATTCGTTTAATAAATCCCTGTAAATACCCATAAAGTCCACCTCAATCTCTATTATAATCCCATATTTCTCACTAAAAGAAGTTTTTCTGATTTGTGAAGCTTTTACATTCCTCAAGCTAATCAAAGTCTGTTCAAATTGAAAGCCCATAAGTAACATTTTCATTAAAGAGCCTGCCTCTCATACCTCTCACCAAAACTCTTAACCCCAAAACTGTATCATTGAATCTGTGAAAAAAATGTCGGCGGCACTGGCGCTTTTGTGTCTATTCGAACTGAGAATTCTCTAAACAAAAACAATCGATAAATTTCCATAGAAGATTGCTGCAAGTGGCCAAGAGGCAAGAGATTTGAGTCGGTTGTAGCGCCATTCGCACAGTGGGTTACCTTTGATGCCGGAACGCAATTTATCAACGAATTTTATTGACTGTTTTCGTTGCTCGCCTGCATTTGAAATCCTCGCCGCCTGACGCTGACCATAACACCCACCCATCGAATCGTATCGTATCGTATCGGATCTATATAATCGGAATTTGTAGGAGAATCGGTTGGGTGACTGGTAACAGGAATTTGTATATACAATGGGGAATTATATTTATATAAATTGGGTACAGTGCGGGCAGTGAGTGAAGGAAGGAAGGAAAGGATTTTTTAGAGGGAAAAGTTAAATTATGAAAAGTTACTTTTTGTTTCTGATTTCTGCTTAAAGGGTCTCTTTAGTATAACTCCATCAAAGGATATCAATTATCACTCAGTTCCTTAACTATACTATACCACACTATATAGATACTAACGAACTATAGTAACTTATTCAAGCTGTATTCAAAATATAAGTCATTCCCTTTTTTAATGATAAACTTGACTTTGCCTGACTAAACCCACCTAAAAACTTGATCAAATCTTTTTAGGCATCTAATACACTTCTACTTTACTTCAAATTCTATTTCAAGTACCCCCCCTATACTTATGCCCCGCACTGTACTTGCCTTTTTGTATATTGTTTGCCTCTCAGATCGGAAGTTAATTTATTCGAGGGTTAAGCATTTAGTTTTGTTTATTTGAAACGGCCAAGATTTGTGGCTCTCCACATAAATTTGTTTGTCAATGCACCTTTCTTTTGTGGCCCTCCGCCCCTCTATTATACACCCCCTCCCCTCTATTTTATACCCTTCCCCTCTATTTTATAACCCCCTCTCAGTGTAGTATAGATCTCCCTCTCTCTTTGCCTGTTGAAATCCATTTAGTTATATATTTTAATTGCTTTCAGTTCATTTGTTTAGGTAGCTAGCAACGCTACTCGAGGAGTGTGAAAATCGTACGAGTATGTGCTTGCAACTTGCTGTGGCAGCAAACAGCAAGATGCAACTACAAGGGGGAATATCTATAAGCCTGTACTTGGTCCTCTTATTTTAGCCATGGCTAATGCCAACAAACACTCGACTCGATCGCACACGCAAGCTGCAACTGCGAGCAGGTGAAACTTTTCGCAGATCTATAGTTGGGGAGTTGGGAGTTGTGAGGAGGGGGGGTTTTGAGGTTTCAGGTGTTTTTGGTGGGCTATTTGGGGGAGTGAGCTGACTGGTAGCAGTTTGAACAGCTGACCAAACCGCTTTTGTGTCGGCATTAAAACATAAAACTGGTTGACTCTCTATGGGTCCTGCTTTCAGCTAGGGGATCTCCTATGTCCCCCCTCTTGAGAGTCATGGCTCAGCCCCTCTTGTTTTCTGGTATCTCTCTATTAAAAATAGTCTAATGATCAATGCTTGGAGTCTAGGTGATGCACTGAGAACATGGAGAGTACTTAAAGTTAGAAATGATAGAGAAAAAAACTTTCTTTAGATTGATAAACCGTAAGTTATGTTCTAAGTTTGATATCTTCAGCTTAGTCTAGTTTCAGTTTCTTCTTATATATGCCTTAAATATTACGTAAACTGATTAATTGCTTTTATTATTTAATACATCCTTTCTCATTCCCCTTTTTCCTCACTGTATTATATGCAAATGTCTTTTCTTTCGAATAAAACGCAGAGCAGGAAGGTGCAAGTTCTAGGGTCCAGTTTGAGCATCCTCACGCTGATCATTGTGGTTCCAGGGCTAGCAGGCCAGGTGCTAGAATCTGCTCTAGAACTTGGAGCAAGAGAGGGGAAGTCCAGAATCCAGTTGTTCAACCTCGGCAACAAATTGCATCTTCATTTGAGAGAGAAAAGAGGAAAGAAGTTATCACCGTGACCCCGGCCTCAGCTGAATGGCCCCCCCTCTGAAAACCTCTCTACTATCTTACCAATTATGTTACCAACAATTAAGTTAAAGCCATGTGGGCTAGGCGCCAGTCTCTCCCCCTCTCTCTTTTTCTGATATCTTATTTAAAAAACAATTAATATTTTGGCTGTTTTGGTTTGGTTTTAAGTTAATTTGAGTTTTATTATCTGCCACGCAGCGGGATGGCTAAAAGTGCCTTCCGTCACAGTTTTTCGGTTATCAATTAATGGCCAAATATAAATTTGTTCAAATAACAAAATGCCGAAAACGTCGAGACAAAATGTTTTTACAGCTTCTGATACATTTATTTATTTATTTTGGCCTCTTAATTTATTCGAAAGCCGTTAACAAATGGATACTTAAGGCCACCATTCGATTGAGATAGTAAAAAAGGAGATCTTAAGTTGGAGGTTTTTAGTTAGTTTTGATCTCTAGCCCCTGGAGTGTGTGAAAGCTATTAAAATTAGGGATTTTCCTTTGATTTGTTTTAGGTTTTTATGGTTTTTAGTTGGGTTCTTGGAGGGAGTTTAAGGCCTTAACTTAGTTAGTTAGTTAGTAAGAGTTCTTCGTAATGATCATTTTATTGAATATTTCCCCTAATGATCTCCTTTTCACTTCATTATCTTTCTGCTCTTGCTCTGTAATGAATAATTATGGCTAATTGATGCTGATAAACATGAATTTATGAATGCTTTTGCTGTCGCTATTTGCGGTCACTCTTCTATCAATTAAATGGCTCTGACTTGCAGCTGTTTTGATCAGTTTATCAGCTATGAAAGAGAGAATATATCTTTAGTATATATACTATATATAGTTATAAGCAACACAAAGATTTAGCCTTGCCAGCGAGAGTCAAGGAAAGTTAGCCTTATCTGCTTTCAACCAACTCTCGCATAAAATACGATATTTGTGCACCGAGATGCGTCACTCTCTGAACTGCCACATGTCCGATAAAAAACAGAAAAAAAGAAGCAAAAAAAAAAAACAAATTTCATTCATGATTCAAGATAGGCCCGGCGAAGGCTTCGCATTTGCGAGTATCTGAGTACGGGCCTAGCAATATATATATATATATGGACTATAATCTATCTGCATGGCACAGGCACAGGCACAGGCATAGTCATATATCCACACTAACAAAAGATACAAACACACACTCGTGGAGCATATTTAATTTGAGGCAAACTAGCAATGATTAGGAACATCCGGTTTACTAACCGAAAAACCAACCGAACAACCGAGCAAACGAATCAGCGGAGCCAACGAATCCAAGCCCGGGCTGTCCAGGCAGGCATCCCATTCCCATTGAACAGTAGCTACAGTGAGAGAAAATAGTATGATACTAACTATCAATCTGGAATAATTAAGACACTCATGAAGAATATTCCTAGAAAGAGGTAAATGGGAAGGCTTAGGGGATTCTTTTTGAGATTTCCTTAAGTAATAAGATATAAATCTAAAGTTACCTAAACAATTTCTTAACTAAAAACCTTACTTAAGAGATAATATATCTAATCTTTAATGCAATATTAAGCTATATCCATCATTGTTTTCTCCCAGTGCTGTGCGACAACAGCAACGACACTAGTCGTCCCATTCAACTTGATTCGTTCTTACGAGTATATGTCTACGCCAACGTCATCATCATCATTATCATCAACAGAAACTAACATGATCATGATGAACAGCAGTTGATGCCCCAACATCATCATCGACTCTTTCAACTGCTGATGTTTGAGATGCGGGATGCTTGGAAACTGAAGATTCTGATTCTGAGAGTGTGTAAGGGGGGTGTCCGCCGTTGGAAGCGCCATCCGTCGTGGCCAAGCAGCCTCTTGAGCAGCCTCAGTTTCTGGACATAAAGCTGAGAGATAATAATGTTGTTGTTCTCGTTGTTGTTGCTGTTGTTCTTTCAGTTCTGGATGCTGTGAAATCTTCTGTTTGGAGTTTGAATTGTGTGTAATTTGTTTGCTGGCTACCAGGCTTGGCTACTGTATTTTGCCCCGACTTTTCCATGAACATCTACACACGATCAAGTTGAGAGGAGTGGGGAGAGGGGATATAGAAGGGGGCTAACCAAGATGAGATCTTTAAGGGGGATCTTCAGCGGGGCTCTTTGTTTGTTGTAAGCCGCGACAATCGTCGGGCCCAGCTTAAGTCTGCTCTTTGGGGCTCCTCTCTTTGGGGGCCAACCAACATATCCGATCGGCATCCGATCGTTCGGTGTTTATCTTTAAGCTTTAAAATGTGAAGTCTCTCATCTGGGACTCCTGGATCTTGGTCACTCCTTGAAGATATATATATATGTATATAACTGCTGACCGCTTCCTTTTGGTTGCTTCATTAGAGCCATGAAGGGGTTTCCCCCTCTTTGGTTACGCTCAATTATTGATATTCATATTGTTAAATTAAATTAAATTGCCGGTTGAGAGAGCTTTAAAACAGGCTTAAGCTGCAGGAGATTAATGATTCTTCAGCTCCTTATAGTCTATTTATATATTCTTTTAGATTAGTTAGTAGTTGGCAGTAACGCAATGTTAAGTTGATTGAGTTTGTTGATTGATTTTTGCGTTGATGAGTTTTATGGGGATTGGGGAAAAGATTTTAAGACTCTTTTTATGTTTTAAGTTGTTTGTTTTCTGAAGTTGAAATGATCTGGAAAGTCTAAATAGATATCTTTAGTTACTATCTAACTTACAAATATAGAAACTTAACTAGCTGTTCTTTCATATCTTCTTGTAAATCAACTTTGACTTCTTCCGTTTAGTTTGAATTCAAATTAGAGCTACTACCGTTGTGTTAACTAAACAAGTTCATTCATAAACACTCTCAGTTAGTTCCGTTTCTTGGCCAAAATAATTTCTAAGAATATCTAAGAAACCTTTAATCTACATATATTTCCGATCATTAACTGTATTTTTTAGCCAACTTACTAGGTGATTGACCCTTTTAATTATTGAAGAAGATAAACCCACACCGCTTCTCATTGATATCTGCATGGCTAATTTATGCGTAAACCGCTGATTTGATTAAAAGAGGAACTTGTGAAAATATCAAACCGAACTTCCCATAGCAATTAAAAGCCAATTAAGTCGATATCTTCGTCATATCATCATAATCGGAGCCACAACATTTGCCAATATCTATACACGAAGAACGAACTAGTTTTTATTCACAGGTTGTCTTTTGTGGGTCTGCCTGTTTTCTACACACACACACACACACACACACTCATTTCATTGATTAAAACAAATTGATAATTAATAACTTCGATGGGTGCAGACAGGTAAAAAAAGAGAAGGAAAACAACGAAAAGATCGGAGACTGGGAAACTAGTTTGGCCCGGAAACATATCCTGTGTCCATTAACTGTTTTACGTGCTTGACAAACTTCCGCAGTGGGAAAAAAAGAGTTTGCTTTAGTTTTTCCCAACCCACTTGGCTTCCTTTGCTGCTGCTGAGGCAGTTGCTGCTGCTGCTGCTGCTGCTGCTGCGGATGCTGCAAATAGGTTGGACCTGGGCCTGGCCAACACCATCCCGTCCGAAACCCCACTTGACCACTGGACACACAGCAGTTTTCTAAGCTGATTTGAATGTCAGATAGATGTATGGCGGCCGTGCTAGCAACTTTCGCATTTCATTTGGCATGGTCTTGAGTTTTCCACTAGCTCCCTCGCTCGCTCTACTACCACCACCACTAGCACCACCTCCATCATTCACTTAGCCTCGCTTTGCTTTTGGCCAATATCTGGCCAGTTGATCAGCTCCCCCTAGCTCTCTATAGCTTTGTGCTTGAAGCTCTGGCTAAAACAGCTCCCAAAACTCGAAAAAGAAAAAGTTGCATGCGTTTGTGGCATGACTATTATAGCCATGCTATGTTTCCTTATCATTTGATACCCTAAACTATGACAATAACTACTTTTTGTAAAGAAGAGAGATTCTTAATTTAATGTGAAATAAGAAAAAAGTCTATAAATTTGTGTTTTTAAATAGTTTGAGGGACTATCAACATAGTACATAGATAGAAAGTCGCAAGAAGCAGTTCTTAGTATCATCCTAAAAGGAAGATCCTTTGACTATAGAAAAATATCTTGATCTTTGATGATTACTCAGTTAACTATATAATCTTCATACTATATCTATAACACTCAACATGGCTTATCCTAAAAAAGTCCTTTATATTCCTTTCCCTTTTAATAGGCACTTCAGGTTCGTTACCTTTTCCTTTTTACATGAAAATTTGTTGCGTTTGTTTTAAGTTTTTTCTCACATTGACCGGATGAGCAGCTGCTGGGGATCAGGTGAGGATGAATATAATAACATAAACCCCAATATCAACAACGGCAGCGATCGATCGACTGAGAAACTGAGAAACTGAGCAAACTGACGAAACCAGTTCCCATTGAGAAAACGGCGAATATTGTGCCTAGAGGGGGCCAAAAGCAGGAGAGGGCAGGCAGAAGAGAAGGAGGATCGGGTAGTGGACTCCACTGGCCGGCTGGCCACTACATGAATTAATCACTTCGTTTGTAGTGGACCGATGGGGAGATCCAATCCCAAACTGAAACAAGGAGGAGGAGAAGGAGGTGCAGAGAGAGCAGGCGGGTGGCGATTCATGGACATGGACTGCTGGCATTAAAAACCCCCAGCATGTGCGGATGTGGATGTGGATGTGCGAGTTTTCCAGATCAACGGATCTCCCTCTGTGTGAATGGAAATGTGTGGCTATATGGCTATGTGTGTGTGTTAGTTTGAGCGTGCCAAGATTTTATGAATGAAATGATCGACAGCTGAATTGCAAAATCGTTAAACAACGAAAAACTCTCAATGCTAGATAGATAGACCGATAGATAGATATATATATATATATACTTTGGTTGATGCTTTAGGTGTCCATTGATCCAACAGGTCGTCCATCGCATCCAAAAGCGATCATCATGATCATCATAATCATCGGTGGTCAACGTCAACATAGCGCCGATGGAAAACTAATTTCTCTTAATTATATTGCCAGCGATCTTTTGCAGAGTTAATGAGTGGTGTTTGTTGTTGCTGTTGTTGCTGTTGTTGTTGGTTTCCCAATGATTTGGCCCCAAAAGATTTATGACCATGCATATAAAGATTTATATATATTGGCCTGGCTAAGACCATAGATTTATTTGTGATTTCCTTCGCAGTCAATTGATAGTTTGTCCGTTGCTGTTTGGTTTTGGCAAAGATTTTGATGGGTTTTCGTTACGGAAAGAGCTGATCCATTGGCCAGTCAATTAATCAATCAATCTACTCAGTATTACACCTTGTCTTGATGCCTTGGGTGTGGATTATTGATGGTAATATAAGAGATTTTTGTTAGTTAAGTTTAAACCAAAATAGCCTCTCATGATCAAAAGCTGAAAGTGGGAAACACGAAATGAATTATTGGCCATAAAATTCAAGCAAAATTTTCATATTTAATGTTTAGTCTTGGGTAGTGAAAGAATATTGGAATACAAATTTTGTAATTTAACGTTTGATTTCTGCGTCATTGGGGGCTGCCATATAACCTATACTTAATGATCGGCTCAGATCTGCAATCACATGCCTAAACATTTCCCTTCATAAAACACTCATAACATATCTTTCGGAACAGGGAGGTATATATATCTATATATAGTATATATATATAGCATACCGATTGCACTTCAAACAGTTGCCAAAGTGTCTGTTTGATATCAGACATTCGGCGGCGTTTCGTTGCAAGAGGCAAGAGCATGTTGCATGTATGTATGTACGAGAGAGCCTCCACTTACTTCACACCTTTCGTATATTAACCCAACCCACCAATAACACACAAGTGCAATGGCAACAAACACGTCAGTTTCTGGCTCTTTGATCTTTGATCCGAAAAGAACACAACCCCCCAGCCAGCCAACCCCCCCCTTTGGTACAACTCATAATTAGTGGGAAGAGCAGGAAGAATAAGAACAATCGTTGGCATTATAGATAACCCCACCAGAGATCATAAACTTCGATTTTTGTGTTAGATATTCTTTCTACAAATTTTCATTAGGGCTTTTTTCCGTTTTGTGTCGTTTGATGTTTTCTCTTCTATATTTTCCATGCCTTTTCCTTTCCTAAAAACGGAAAATAAAATCCAAATTTATTGTGCCAAAACTTGCTTACAAATATAAATCGGTTTTGATATTGGAATATACTATATAGTTAGTATATAGCTGGGAACTATGCTTGTTTGTTTGTAAACATTGACAAGTTCCGTTGAAGTTGCGATTTGGAAATGGAAAAACGAAAATTGAAAATGCCGCGCTGTCTGTTTCGGTTTTTCTCAGCTTTTTTTTCCTTCTCTGTTTGTGTTCTTTAATGTCTTTGGCTTTGTGTTTTTCTTGTTGAAACAAAATACCCATAAAAATTTGAAAAACACAAAGTTTTTTCTTCTCTCCATTTTCTATTTTTCCAAAGGTTGCCTTGATTTTGGTTTTTCCCGGGGGGAGAGCATATTAAAAATGAATTTATTTGCTTTTAGCCAGAAAAATCGCGGAGGTGAACAAAGCAAGCAACCAATTTTTGGGTATCTGGGACATACGATTGATCTCAGTTCCGTTTTTCGGCATTATCTTTTGTCTCTCTCACTTTTTGATAGAGCTGCTATCTTGCTCACACTTTGGTGAGAGTTTTCGTTTGATCATCAATTTTATGGCTTGCAATTGTTATTTGGGGATTTCCACCGATTGACTTTGGCCTGTCCATATAAATTTGTTTTTCTCCCGTTGATCGTTTGCTAAATAAACATTTTTACTTGCTGCTAGTGTGGATCGAAAAACAACAACAACAAAAGCTATAGCTGCCAAAATGTTTCTCACTTTCGGGTCAAATAATTGCCGCATTAAAGTTATGTCGGAATATATGTCGGATATATGTATTTCGCGGCAAGTTCTTGGAAATGCATTTCAAGCTGGCTGGTTCTAAGAAAATTTGACTCAAAAATATATATTTTTATCAGCAGATTTTGAATTTTTGGGTAAATCAAGTTACAGTTTTGGTTGAAGATAAGGAAAGTGAAAGAAAAATATGTTTAAATTTGAGCAAAAAGTAAGAAATCAAGAAGGAAAACCACAAACTTAACCCCAACAAACTTAATTCAAACATTCTTTGAGATTTCCAAGATCTTGATCAAAATCTCCCCCTATACACTCCCTCCTTAAGCTATCTTAATTTACTGAAATCATTGTGAACTATGAAAGCTGATTTAACATTATGAATAAATGCAATTAGACAAACTGTCCGTCCGTGTCCGCCCACCATCAATTTAGAGAACAACAATTAAACTCGGAGAACTGGAAAAGGAGGCTGGTGAATTGGTTTTCTTCTTTTTTTTTTGTCATAAGAAATGAAAATCTTTCCATGGGGGCTAATTGAATGGAATTAAAATTGAAAGAAACCAAATTGAAGGCAAAACTTGGCGACAAACTAAGAAAGGGGAGACAGCCCAGCCAGCCATAGGTTTCCTAGAAACTTTATCTTTAGTAATGATGAGTCAACGATGTTTGCCAACAAGCATGTCCCTATCTAATGTTTATAAAAATTAAACTATTCAAGAAATATATAAACTATCAGTCAAGCTGTCTGAGGTTGTAGCCGAGGGCTACTAGACAGCGGGTTGCCTTTGTTATCAGCCATTAAAGGCAGACACTACCTGTTGAAGTGACTCAGTGCGGTTCCCAAAAAAAAAAAAAAAAAAAACTCCCCTTCGTTTAAAAATCAGAGCTAAAAATTATTAAAGGGGGAGACAAGATCTCAGTGGCGGCTTGAGAAATATTTTCGCCAAAAAAATGGAAAAAAAGAGAAACCCCAAACAGAAGGAGCGAATTTTAAACTGATTTTTCCCACGCCACAGACGCCAAGCCAGTAGAGTCCTTGAAGTTTTTTAAGAGGGGAGCTTGGCGGGGGTCAAAAGCCGCCAAAGGACTTGGCAAGTCGGACATGACCAAAGCGTAGAGAAAGAGAGATAGAGGGTATAAGGCCGAGGTCTCTTTTCGAGGATCATTAGCAGGTAAAAGCTGCAGGACGCAGACTTATTGTGTGTTAATCTCTTAAGGAGTCTTTCTTATAGTTTGTGTTTGAGTAACTTGAGTCTTTTTTTAGGATTTTATTTAGGGGACAGAACATTAATATATATATATATATGTTTTGTAGTTGGTCTGTGTATTGGGAATCTGTCAAAATAACACAGCGAACAATTCAAGTTCAAGTGCGTGGGAATTTTATTTTCTGCGAATTTCGCTTTCTACTTGCTATGGGGAAATACAAAAGGGGTTTGAAAGGGTTTGTTAAGGGGGTTAAGTTATTAAAAGAAAAGAATTTGGTTTAGAGGGTTTAAGTAATGTAAATTAAGTTAAGGTGATTGAAGTTTTTGTTGGATTTGAAAAATGAGATTTATGCAGAAAGTTAGATGATGTTTTATTTTGTGGAGAAAATGAAAGAAATTTTGAATAGAAATTAAGTTTCTTTTTGAGTTTAGTACTTTAGTTGGTTCTATAATATACCTTAAACAAACTTTAACTAATATATAATGTAAAAAATCAGAAGATGAACTTTTATATATTTTAAAATTAATATTATTAACAGAAGATACTTTTGATATTCATACTGAGTTCCTTAAGAGCTAAAGAAAAAAAAATATCCTGTATTTATTTGCCATAAAAACAATATAAAACCTTTCTTTTTAAACATATTAATGATGTATAAAACAGCCCAATAAAAGAATTTAAAGAATCTTTAAGACTTAAATCCCTCTTAAGCATTTCACCCTCTTGATTTTGGGATTATCTTCCCCTAATTTTCACTCCTTCAAAAAAAAGAAACCCTCACAAATGCCATAAATACATAATCCCCTTGATACTCGAATCACCTTCATACATCACAACTCAACCTCACGTGCAGTTGGCTAAATAAATATTCCCATAATTACGGAACACACACCTGAGAGGTGCAACACTTTTCATGTCCATTGATTGTCGAATGTGGCAAGTACAGCGACTACTACTTCGGCCTACCTTACCTTTTCCAAAATTGGGCAATTAATTTGCTTTGCCCTGCTCTTTCTCTTGATCAAATTGGGTTCGATCGTTTTGCACCCTGTAGACGTGATGCACTGCATCTTTGCTTGTAACCCCAAAAGAATCTCAGATGAGGCATGTGCAGCATGCAGCATGCAGCATGCAACTCACTCTCACACACACACCCATACACACATGCCATTTAAGTGTTGAGTGTGTAATTTTATATTTCCGGTGTAGTAAGTTTTCGTACGACAACTCCTCGACTCAGGGTCGCAGCTCCCTCTTCTTCTCCTGCTCCGTCTTCTTCTTCTTCTTCTTCTTCTTCTGATTCTTTTTCTTCTTCTTGTTAGCCCAGCGCTCACTTCTCTTTTACACTTGCTTCGCCCCCTCTCTTTCTACTTTTGCTGTTTCAGCTGCAAATGTGCAACAAGCAGAAGTTGATTTTTTTTTTCATATAGCCTCGTCCACAACACACAATTCCTGCAATTATTTTTATATCGAAAACTCCCCAAACACACACAAACACAAAAAGCACACTCACCGATACTCACTCCCCCTTTTTGGAAGGCAAACCCCCCAACCTCTGATTGTAACCCCCAACTCGGCACCTCCAACCTCCTCCGCCTCCGCCTCCGCCTCCTTCGCGACGATCGCTCCTCCTGTCATGCATTTTTATTTTATTTATACTCGAATGTGTATTTTGTCGTAATTTGGCTGCACATTATTTGATTTATTTGCTTTCAATATAATTTTCAGTTTCTGTCTGTCTCGGTCTCGGCCAGCCATTCTCTTTACCATTTTTTTTAGCCAGAATTCTGTTTTTTAAGTTCTGTTTTTCCTTGCTTTTTTGCTTTTTTCTGATATTAAGGAAACTTAAGGTGCTTTTTTGGAATTCGAGGAAATGGTGGGATTGGGGGGATTAGGAAGATGGGAATGTTTAGATACTCTTAATAAAGGTTAAGGCTCTTAAAAATAAGTTTTGTTTTGGTATTTTTTAACATAAAAATCATTAAAAAAATGGGGATAATCAGGATGTATATTCATAATTTGTAATATATATTAAAAACCTTTAAAAATCTACCAAAATATGTATGAAATAAAGACAATTTAACATTACAAATTACTTCCCAAGAATCTACAAAAATCTTCCCTTTTTATTAAGATTTTTAATAATCTATTAAAGTATCAACAATAAATATTAAAATATTTCTTTCAAATTAAATATTTCCTTAACCTTTTACAGGGTATCCCCTAGCTTACTATCCCCCTTAAAGCACATTTCCCAGCTATGCTTTTTTTTATGTTGACAACATTTTCCAAGAACTTGTCACATTTTCTGCCTCTGTTTGAATTTGTTTATTTTTATTTATTTAATTCCTCTTATGACGCCCCTTTTATTGACTTAACTTACGATTTAAGCACTAAATGAGCGGCGTTTATCAACAGGCAAGATATATATATATATAATATATATATATACCAATTCCTACCCAACATTGCAGTTAAACCTCAGTTTGAATTTCAATCAAATTAGTTGACTTGTTCTTAGCCTCAGGCCGTAAACGTTTATAGCTCACTGAATGTCAAAAGGACCTTCGGGAGTTGGGAGTCTTAGGTAGACCTACAGATGCAGATACTTTCATTATAGATACAGCTATGGCTGGCACTATATATTTTGCCATAATTACCCAGCCTCTCAATTGCATCTTTGTAACTGGGATCTAGTATCTTGCATCTGGTTTTCTGTATATGTATACCCATCTAGCCCATCTCATCATCGATGGGACCGCCCAGGCGAGATTGCCAGGCAAAAAGGAATATTATACAATTTAATAGAAGAGCTTGGATGAAGGCTCCCACCCTTCCCATCTTCTCCACAAAGTTGAAGTCGAAGTTGGTAATGAAATATCTAACGACCGGAAGTCAATGGCAAATACTTAATAATGTTGTTCGCTTCGCCTTTGTGGTTTGCCAGTTGTCAGAGTTTGTTGGCTGAGTTTCAATGTTTGCCTTTTGGCTTTTAGTACACTGAGGGAAAGGGTTTTTAGGAAGGTTTTTAATATATTTTTTAAGAAATATAAGTTTAAAGATTTCAAAAGTTGTTTTTAATCTTAAAATCTACTTAAGTTTCTTAGGAAAAATGTTTTTTTTTCACTTTCCAAATTGAGTGCTAAATTCTCCCCTTTCCCGCTGTGCAATTTCCCTCGATTGAGAATTGCGTGCAGCTTGTTGCGCTTTCAGGTGGCAAGCTGTGGAACACCGCTAAGTGAGCACTTCAAATTGCCTTTTGATTCGTTTCAATTCGATTTAACAATCACCCAACAACCATTCCATTCAAATTGCAATTTCTTCGGTTATCAGCGTTGATAACGATCTGATCGAAACAGGAAACGGAAATAGAAATCGAATTTAATTGTTTTTACGCTACGATCGTTTCTTTTTTATGAATGAAACTTGATGCTAACGCTATCAGGAGGGCAGGTCTCCTAGCTGCCTAGCCGATAAGAAGTAATTAGTTCAAAAATAACCTGCACTAATACATTTTCAGCTAGTACTTCTACTTCCATTTCTGTTGAGTTTCCATTTCCGAGAATTGCTGATAAGAATTGCTGTGGGGAGAGTAGCGCGCGCCATTGCCTGAAAGCCGTGTGCTAATTTGCGCAATTACTCACACTCTAAGATTGGCACGAGTCCCCAGTTCCACCCACAAAAAGGCAGAGTATAACAACACTCAGTCTCCAATTTCCTAGTGAAAACCATTGACGTAGTGACTAACTGATTAAGAGAAAAATATAAAGCGGGGGTCTACATGGTAGTTAAGTAGATTGCCAGCCTGGGACTAGAGCATCTCAGGGATCGTTAACATATTGGAAAACTAAGGCACTTGCACTTCCTTTCCGCTGGACTACGTGACTTCTAAAACGTTCTCGAGCCAAAGCAAAGGCCTCAGATTGGCTGAAGCTAGAAGCCAAGATTAAAGCTGGACCGGCATAACTCTTGATTTTAATAGCAATCTTTGTGGGAAAATATGGAACACATTTGTGAGTAACTGAAATATGTTTATTTCCGTTGAAAAATCAATCTTAAGTTAGGCTTGCTGATAATTTGTTGGGAATTTTTCTAGGTGGCACTATCAAGATTAAAAGTCCAGAAAGATTTATACTCCCTAGATAATCTCTTAACCAAGAAATTAAAAACCTTCCCAACCAAACCTAACTAATTATCATTTAAACAGTATAACAGACGGTGTAAATATAAATATTAAAAAAATATTACAAATTAAAAGAAATTAATCATACGGGGGGGCTAAACCTAGGCCTCCCAGAAAAGCTACCAGCTAAGCGTGACGTGGATGTGAATGTAGATGGATCCATCTCGTGATCTAAGAAGACAGCAGACAGGCAGGCGTTGTCCAGTGTAGTAACTGGTGGTGGTCTTCATGATTGACCCATTTCCAGAGACGAGCTGCAAAAAGTGAGGCAACTAGGAGCGAACAATGAACACCTCGTATGATTACCAACCGCAGTGAAGTGGAGTTGGAGTTGGAGGATCTCTTGGCCATGTGTGTGGCCCAGGTTCCTAAAACCCCTCCCCAACCCCACCTCCCTATAACTTCAGTTAGATCACATAATGAATTTTGAACACGCACAGACGTTTTGTAATTTTGAGTTGTAAGTGCTGTGTACTTTGAAGGTGCCCAAGCCTGGGTTAGCGTCTACTTCGTCTACGACTACTACAAGTCATAATAATTGTTATAATACATATGTATGCAATGCCAAATATGTACGCTGTGGTGTTGGCCATATATTCATGGCTATGAGAAGTCATTTCTTTAACACGCAGCCCACCTTGGGATTGCTGTGTAGGTGCACTGAGAGAAATGGTTAGGGAAGGAAATGAGGGAAAAGTCTATTTAGACTCATGATGGGAGGTACTAGAAATGTATTTTAAAGTCTCTTTTTATAAAAAATCACACATTTTACTTTAATATTTAAAGTTTTTATAGATAAAGTATCTAAACTGATGAAAGATCTTGACTATTTATTGATACCTTTTTTTTTTTTAGAAATTTTGATGAACTTCTAATAAAAAGGCAAATTTAATAACTTAAGCTTACAAAAACAAGTTGATACGATGCTACGACGATGTTGATAATACTACTAAGTTAGCTAGCCCACCTCAACTAGATAAAATATCTTATTTTTTCCGGTGTCATTCAGGTAAACGTGTTAACAAAGATAAAGCCGAAGCCAAAGCCAAAGCCAAAGGGTTTCCCCTGCATTTGTCGCCAATTATGCGGTTTTGTGATAATGACCAAATGATCTCCCTCCGTCGCCGTCGCCCTCTCTGTCTCGCACGTAATTTCAATTCATTCATGGAATATACTATAAAGCCGCGGAGTCAATGTTTCGCTTTGTATCGTATCTTATGGATTCGTTCATTCATAAATTTACCTGGTCGCGGCGTAGTCATCATAATAATAGCTTTATCTTATCCTCTCCTCTGGCTACTTTCTTCGCTCTTCACTCTGTCTCTCCTCTCAGTCCCTCCTCCTATATCAACATACATACTTCTATAGCTCTCCCCTTTGCACCTTATCGATACATCGAACGGAAGCAGCGGAAGCGTCCTCAGTCGACGTCGACGTCTCGATCGATTGTTGTTCTTGTTGTTGTTTTTGCTGGTCGAGTGGTAGCCTGAGGTATTGTGTCTTCGAAATGCGAAGCGTTCCCTTACTACACAATATCGGTGTCTTCTTCTTTTTGTTTTTTTTTTTTTTTTTTTTTTTTTTGTTGTCTGGAGTTTCTTTTCAGGCGAATGCGCGTGTGAGGCAACACAAGAAATTCATTCATAAATTGCTTGTGTGCCTGGGGAATTCTGTTTTTTTTTTTAGGGGGAAGAAACTTGAGTAGATTTGCCATATGTGCTCTACAATCTGGTTAGGAAATTATGAAAAAATATGGCAAAAATATATACAAAATTATGATAAAAAAGAAGATAGGAAATGCTCTTTCAGACACAGAAAAGATAAAATATTTTTAGGTTTATAGATGGTTCTATTCAAAAATATTCTAAAAATGTTAGTTTTTAGCATAATTAGTTTAAGATTTTCCTAAAGTTTTTTAAAACTAAATCTCTTATGTTAAAGTTCATTTAAATAAAAGAAGTTAAAGTTCCCTGTTTCCCAATTAACCTAAAACTTTAAACTTGAATCTATAACATACAGGGCTCCATTTCATCTCGAAGTTTTCTCAGAATTCTCCTTAAAATATAAAGTCACCAAACTTTTTCATTTCTGATCTTAGCATTATAATATCATAGCCTATCAAAAGATAAGATTGGGCTCTTTTTTTTGGCAAACTCTTATCTATTTCTAGCACCTGTTACACCCTGTATAACCGCCCATTTGGTCACCTGTTGCCAGTGTTCCGAAAAAAAGTCGCCTTTATTTGTGTTTGTTCTCTTCTTCTTGCATTATTTTTTGCTTTAATTTTTTCGTTTGTCTGTGTTTTGTTTTTTTTCGTTGCCTTTTTGCCTTTTTCTCTCGGCTAAACAAACAACCTGGCAGCGAGTTGTTGTTTTACTAGCTGTTGCTGTTGTTCTTGTTGTTGCTGCTCTGATGATGGCCGTTTCCGTTCCAAGCACACACACACACACACACACTATTAGATACATATACAAATGAGAGAGCACACATGCACACCGACACGCACTTGCATCGTTTTATGAATGAATTTCATACCATTTCGTTCCGCAAGATTGTTTTGAGATTTACGAGTTTCAATTCCACTTGTTGCCAGCTCTCTTGGGCTCTCTCTCGGTGTGTGTGCGGGAATCTGAGTGGCTCTCTCCTGTATCTCTCTCTTTCCCGCTCGTTTCGCTGCTTAGGATATGCAGCTCTATAGCTACGGATACGATCGTTTCGTTTCAGTTTGGCTTCACAAATCCAGCAATCCGATAGATACACAACAGAACGAACGACGAGCGAATCTTAAAAATACATATATATTTTTTACATTTCGTGTGTTTTTTGATCAATAAAAAAATCTAATAATAATAAAAAACAAATTTAAATAAATCTCAAGTAACAAGAATATTGACTATCAAGTGTGTCTTTGTGTGTGTGTGTGTTTGTGTGTTCCTTCTGTAAACCCGTTTGCTAATGTTGACAATCTGTTAATGGCTAAATGGTGCTGTGATATATGCAATTAACGTTTCAATTGCCACAATTAAGGCGCGACAATTGCACACCCAAGATACATTTGTATCTTGTATGTTTGACATTGATTTGATTTTAAGAAAGGGTCACGACTTTCACTGACATCTCAGTTCAATTCAAGATTGTGCCGCACACCACCAATCAATTAAGTTCAATTGAACCATAATCATCATCTTGCCCCCTTTCGCACCCCGCGTTTGACCCCTGTTGACACCCAAGTGCGTAAACAAATTCGTTCAACAGCCGATCTCTTAATTGGCTCTACTATGACCAATGAGTGGATCGATTGGAATGATAGTCGGATGTTGCCGCCGCTCCGATCGGCCAACTATAACCATCACCATCATCAGACCTTCTTGCCCAATAACTATCAGTGTTTCTCAAGCAAATTTCATCTGAAGGGTCAAAAGTTGCAACAGCTATCCACGAATCATCATAGCAAGCTTAAAGGTGGGCTTGTGGTTTATTTTCTTTACTTAATATTGTTTAGTTTTATCCAAGTTTTATATAAATTTTTAACTTATTTTATGTTTTGTTTGTCTTGCAGATGTTCCCACCGCCTTGCCACCCCTTACACCTGGCACCAATCGCAAGGTCAATGAGGTCCTGAAGGCCTCCTTTGCCTCCTGGGAAAAGGAGGTACAAAAATGCAACATAACCAAAGGTAAGCGGATGTTATTAAAAGGTTGAATATCAATTTGATAGATATTTATAAGATATTATGTGATAAAAGATACTTAGATATCAAAGCATTCGCGTTCTAATAAGATTCAATCTAATCAATCTGAATTTAAGATGTATCTTTCTTGACTTTTTAACGTTATTATCTAAAGAACATAATCCTAACTACTAAAGAACGCCTATTTCCCCTTCTAACCAATAAAAAATTGAGTCCTAACTAACCGTGAACTATCAATTGGAGTTCCGGCCTGAGTCTCAATGAATATTAATAGTTTCCCACAGCAATAACAAAGTGCACTCGCTCCCACGCCTAATTAAGTCGCTGTCAAGCAAAAAAGCCCATTAGAAAACTATTAATTTCCATTCGTATTTCTATATCTATTAACATATTCCCCCCAAAATATATCCCTCGTTTAGATCCCCGTGAATGGACGGAGGAGCATGTCATCTACTGGCTAAATTGGGCCAAAAATGAGTTCTCACTGGTCTCGATGAACCTGGATCCCTTCTACAAAATGAAGGGCCGTGCCATGGTGGATCTCGGCAAGGAGAAGTTCCTGGCCATCACCCCGCCCTTCACCGGCGACATACTGTGGGAGCACTTGGACATCCTGCAAAAAGGTGAGTACGTGACCCGAATGAGCCGAATAAGCCGTCGGCAAAAGTGTAAGCCATAAAACATGGTCATGGCGCCAGTAACGAAATTTACCTGCCCCAATGATAAAAAAAAAACCAAGGGAAACCTAGGAAAACCCAGCAGGGCAGCCCAAAACGGAAGCCTGTCTAACAAAGTCAAGGAGTCCATGATGGGTTTGGGGCTGGGTTCTATGTGAATGGCGTGGAGTGGGTGGCGGGCGTTCAACTGGTTCTCTGACCTGTTGAGCACTCCTCCAACCCTTTACTTTTCACTCTTTTTTTCGTGTCCTCCTGACGCTTCCTGTCCACGCTGAAATTTGATTTCGAGTGGAGGTTGCTGGTTGTTAGTACACTGAGAAAATAGGGGAGAGTTTATGGGGTTAGATAAAGGGAAATATGTATGACTTAAGGAAGCTTTTCTTAGCAAAGTTTGGGTTGTAAAATTAGGAATTAAGAACTTTGATTAGTTTAAGTTTAGTTTAAGGCTGCTATAGAGACTCCATAAGAGAAAGATGATTCTTAAAGTGTGTTAAAAAATCTTTCTAAAATATAAAACACTTTTAGCTATACTTCCCTTTCCACTCATAACTTAAATAATATTTTTCATAAAACTTTCTTAAGCCATAATGTTAAGTTTCCAGTGCAAACTTACAGAAACCCTTTATAAAAAGTAAACAAATTTTGAATTTTTCATATTCCAAACTTATTGAGTTTGTCAAGCTATTAGTTTGGGTCAACCTTATTAGTTTTTTTTTAAGAATTTAATTTAATTTGTTACTCATTCACCTTTACTTTGGCATAAACCCCCCCCAACCTTTGGCACATTTTCACAGATTGCGAGAAACCAAATGAGGATATTGTCCATGGCAATTCCTTTGAGTCGGCCACCACTGCCTCGGTCTGTGGATCGGACCACCAGGTGGCCAATTACCCCACCGAGCCACCCGCCAACAACAACAACAACAATAATAGCAACAGCAGCATAAATAGCCGCCTGTCTATGGATTATGTGACGTCGGCGGGGAATAGTGATAATAAAAACTTCCACCGAGCCACGCCCCACTCCCATAACGGTAAGTAAATCAAACTGAAAGATAGTTATTAAGGACATACTGAGATGTGTATTAAGTTTGGGGGAGAAGTGGGTCTTAGGAGGAAGGTTTTCCTGATTGGAAAGGGTTTATCGAAGGGGTTTATTATGATTTTTTTTAAGATTTGATTTCAATTTGATCTTTTCATGATTATTATTAGATGTATGGTTATTTTATCTTAATTTTTTTGGAAATATTGTTTCCTTTTTCCTGTTTTCTTTTACATGGTTAAGGAAATCCTAAGAAAATGAAACTTTTTCTCATTGGAAGTTCATTTTTATAGCTTTTCTTAAGTACTAACCTTATCAACTTAAACTCAATGTCGCCTCATAAATTAATTACCCCTTTGAGGAATCTATGCAAGTTATTAAAATTCCCTAATCTCCATTAATGGTTCCCCAGAGCTTAACATCTTATCATTATCCCTTATCAATCCCAATAAGAAAATTCCTGGAAATCATAAACTTTTAAAGATGATTAAACCATAAAGATATGATGAGAGAAACGATAAGAGAAACTTTCATTCATTTTCTGCTAAGCCAAAAACTTAATAAATAACCAAAAATCAATCTAAAAAAAATTCCCCAAAATCATTATTGAAATCGAAATTACATCGATCGATCTTAGATGGATATTGGGGCTCATTAAGCTTTCCATTTAATTTATGGCAACATCCTCGGCATCGATTTTGGCCAAATGATGAACAGTTGTTTGGCATGTGTTTAGTGCATCCGGCGGTTAAAGCGATGCTAAATCACAGGCAGATCCATAACTAAATTCAAATTGAGAGCCAATTTAAACAATTCATTTGCTAAGATACAATGTATCTGACTTCCTATGCAGCAGCAGCAGTGTGTATTTTGACTTTATCTGAGTTATATTTCTGTGATTTGAATTTATTTATGTGAAATTGAAACGGAAATTAAATTTTAAAACAAATAGCAAAGCTGTCTGTCGGTGTGTTAGCTTGGCGCCAGCGTAGGCAGCATATCTAAATATCTATTTAAATTGTTTACATATTTATAGAGAGAGGGGTATGGGGGAGGGTAGAGGGTAGCGGAGATAGGAGAGGAATGGAATGGAGTCGACGCCAGGGCACAGCTTGAGATTGAGATACATTTATTAAATGCGTCGCCGTACAAATTGGAACACAGCAGCAGCAGCAGCATCATCATCATCAGGCTGCATTGTGCCCCTCCGTTTTTTTGTTTTTATTTCTCCAATGTTGCAGTGTCAAGATGATATAGTGTGTTGCATTATTAATCAACTGACCCCCAGCATGGACTTCGGCGCTGGCGTCTTCTGATCGTTGATGCCACTAGAGACCCTGGCAGACTCCTGTCGTTTTAATAAATTAATTGAATTTATGGTCTTTGACACATTATGACCATAAATGTTAACAACATTTATATTTACATATTACAAGATGCAGACGTGTGTCTAGTTAATGAAACAATCAATTTGGGGAGAGAAATTTGTATTTTCCTGATTTTTTAATACTCTTTTTGGGGAGTTTTTAAGAAAATTCGAAGTTTTATGGCCTTAAAAAGCTTTCTTTTGATTTATTTTGAAAGATATTTCTAGGATTTTAAGTTTAATATATTTAGTTCGTTCTTAATCTTAAAGATACTTTCAAGAATGCTTAACAAAGTGTGTATCTTTGAGGCTAAAATCCAGCTTTTAATGGATAAAACTACTTCAGTCATAACTAAGGTTATTTCCTTCATGATTTGTAGTAAAATGTTACCCATTTTCTCCACTAAAACCCCTAAGATACTTCTTAAAATCCCCTTCGATAACATAGCTAGTTCGAACACATGTAAATCCCTGATGATCTTTTCAGTGACCACGTTCTGATCCTCAATTTGATTCAATCATTTGCATTGCCTTTGTAGCCGTGGAAGTAGCCCCTGTTGTTGTCAGCATTCTTATTATTATTATTATTATTTCAATTTTGTGGATAAGCCACCGTTGTCTGGGGGCCCCTACTCCTCTCTCTGGCATAGTCATTGTCCCCCTGCTTAACCCGCATCTACAGAAATTATCCAACTCGGATCGTTGGCCAATGGTTTGTAGGTTGGTTTTCTTAATTCGTTTCGATTGTCTTTTTGTCAGTCATTAATTTGCTGCATTTGCATATTATTGATGTTGTTTTTTCTCCTTTCAATAATCATTTGCATACGATAGTAGTTTACGCGCTCTCTCTCTCTCTCTGTGAGGGGTGTGTGAAAAATTGATTGACCCCCAGCTGGAGAGGATTGCTAAAGAGATTCCAGAGAAAAAGGGGACTGAGACTCCCTTAAGTGCGTGACTTGTTGACACTTTTAACCCCCAACTCCTGGCACTCAACTGGTAGGCTTCTTCCTTCTACTCCTAAAAAAAGGTAATTATGCAGATGAGTGCCTTTAAGTTTATGGCATCCAGGTGTGCTGCCTTCCTAGGTAAACTATCCAAACCTATCAAAACCTTCACAGCCTTAAAAGTCAGTAATTAAAACTAAAATACAAATTATGATTAATTATAGACATTAAAGAATCGAGTTCATGCCTTTGGCGAAACGAGTTTCCAAATCTTCAAAACTAATAAAAACAGTGTCATGAACACGCTTCACTTTTGCTATGGCCAACGAACTGAGTCATTTTCTTAGTTTTCCTCTGTTTCTTTGTTTTTTTTTTTGTGTTTTTTTATTGTGTATTTTTCATTTAATTTGACCCTCCCACTGGTGCAACACCTACAAGCAAACCCAACGGAGCGCAAAAAAGCTGAAAATGTTTCAAAGTTTCATCATCGCTCGTACGAAGAAGAAGATTTTTAGTAGAGGGGGGGAAGTTAGTTTGTATACTAGTTGAATGATTTACGATCTTGCACTTTAACACACAGCTGGAATTTATGCATAGAAGTGTTTTTAGTTTTCCAAACCCCATTCCTCCACCCCATTCATATGGAAAGCATTTTCATTTTCATTCGCATTTCGATCTAACGCTTAGTCAGCGGTTTAAAACAATTTTTGCACACATCGAAAGATACAATGGGCCAGATAGATACATAGATACATATGTGAGGTTGGATGGCTGATTGTTCGACGGACTCTATAGACCCCATCATGACCAGGGTCTTTCGATGTTTTGGTTGAGAGCGTATCTAGGCTAGTGTATCTTAGATATTTGCACGCAAAAATTGTTGCTGCCTTTTTTGGTTGTCTTTTTTCTGTTCCATCTTCTTCTTCTTCTTCTAGATCTATTGTTCTGCTATAATCTTATATATATTTGATTTGTTTTACACTCGTATGATGTCATTAGTCTGCATGTGAAAGAACCCTTAATGAAACCCAAGTCGATGTGGTGGGGAGAAATCAAGTTTATTTACCTTTTGGGAACTCTCCACCCACCCATTGTTCCACTAAATTTAGATTTGCGAAAATCACCGAGATATATATATATATATATATAGCTGTTCCTATTCTATGATTTGCCATTCATGAAGTTTTATTTTTGTTTTTTCTGTGTGTGTTTCTGTGTTGCTTTTTTATTTCTACATAATAAAATGCCTGATGCGTGAAATGTTTGTCCAAGCTTGAAGAGTTGCCATTGTTGCCTCTTGCCGGCTGTTGATTCATCATCGTCATCATTATGATCATCATCATCATCATCATTATCATCATCAGCTCCATATAACCTCAGCCCAGGCAACCGACCGATCAACCGACCATAGAACTGTTTCTGTTTCAACCTCTTTTGGATCCCCCGATCTTGGTTGCCTCACAGAATGACACATTTAATGCACATTTGACTTGTAGATACATCTCGGTGAACAAAAGCTAAAAGCAACTCCAACACAGTCACATGTATCTTTGAAGTTCTAGCATGTGACATGTACGTAAATTCTACAACCTCACTTTGGCTGGCCTGGCCCTCTGTCAAGTTTTAGTTACAGTTTGTTGGTTTTGAAAATGACAATGGAATGACAATCTTTCAGTTCTCGCCAAAGGAGGCACAGACATGTGCCAGACGACAGTCAACGTTGAAAGGTAGAAAAGTGAGCTTGGAAATTTCACTTTCATTTTGTAGGGGTTTTGATTGTAGATTTTTGGGAAGAGTAGCCATGGAGTAGCAAAGAATTTAGTTAAAAACTAAAAAGAAACGGTAAGATTGAGAATATAAGCTAAAAGCTGTCAAATTTTTACTAAATAGTTTTCTAACTTTTTTAAGCGTAACTTTCAAATTTCTAACAACTGTAAACACCTTTCCACCTCTTTTTCAGTACCCCAATTTCTGTAAAGTCATGATTAATTTATTCATCTGAAAAATGTAGTAATTTTCAACCCATAATTTAGCTCACTTTTTTTTGTATTTTGCATAAAATTCGAATAAAAGATTAGCCCACAAAACGAAGCAATTTTCGCAGTTCCCTGGAAATCAGAAAGCACATAATTATACATTAACACAAAATACATAAAAAAACGAGTATGTAAGCCAGCAGAATTATTGGGAATCCAATGGATATGAAATTAAAAACCTAGCAAGAAGAAAAGCCAGCAATTACCATACAATTGTGAAGTGGAAATATGGGAAATATGATCACCTCGAGGGCTTACCTTTTCTTTGTATTAATTACACTAAATTCGACCCATTAACGCAAGATAGTTTTCACCTCCCACTAATTGTTGGGCCAACAGACCAGAACCCTACCAAATTAGAAGTTATAGAAGTTCTTCTTTTAGTTTTTTGGTGTTTAAGTAAAATCTTTTTCGATACGCAACATAAATCCCAAAAGAGTCATAACACGAGGGAATTATGTTGATTGCAAATTTGTTAAGGTCATAAAGTGGAATTTCATTTTTAATTTCAACGCCATTGTTTTGTTGCAAGTGAAGAAACTCAAAAGAAGAAGAAGCTCCGAAGAAGAACCAGAAAGAGTAGCATATTATTATGGCATTTAGCGGAATTTAAGGCAACCCACTTCAGCCTGAAGTCTGCTTTCAGCTTGCTAGCAAATTAATCATTCGCCCGGTTGGTTAGTGTTATGGAGAGGAAGGGCAGAGAACGGGGGCGTTTCTAGAGGCGGGGGAGCAGCAGCGCCTTCAGGGCCAGAAATCACATTGTCACTAATTAACATAGTCGACGCCGCCGCAGTGTTGTTGGGAGTTTTCGGACTACGACTACGCGCCTGCGCGCTTCGCTGCCTTAAACAACAGCTACTGAAGATCGGCTTTACTATATAGTTTGTCTGGGGGGTTTATAATATAATACAATGTTGTATGCTGATGGTAGAACTAACTCTGATGGTGATCTGAAAAGGGTATGGGTAGGGAGTATGGGATATAGGTGGGTGCCAGAGCGCAGAGAGCTGTGAAAATTCAAGTCAACGTTTTCAGTTTTCTGCTAGTTTTCACTACAGTTTTTGTGCTGTTTAGTTGGAGTTTTGTGGGGGTTTCTGTGGGTTAAAGGTTTGACCTTTTGAATTTAAGTGTTACTATATGTTACCATATAATAAAGATTATTAGATATTCAACAAGAAGTTGGTTTCAACTGTAGTTTTTTCGATTTATTTTATATAAAAAGTTACCTTTCTCATCTAAAAGTCTTTCACAAATTAGTTTTAATAACTTCTGATTTATTTTCTGGTTTGTCTTTGCAAAGACTTGATTTTACAAAAGAGTTTCTTAAAGAAGATATATAAATATTTCAATCTCAAAGATAACTCTTATATCAAACTAATCCTAAGTACCTTTAAAGTCGTTACCCTTAACTTACCTATCAAAAAATTTCCCTTAGTTCGGTGCATTCTTTAGCCTTATTTCTAGTTCTGTGTGAGTTGGTTCTATGGCATTCTGCGGTTGGTCCGAGTGAGTGACTGAGTGGCTTGCATAACACCGCTGCCACATCATTCGGTTGCAGCAGCAGCGGCGGCGGTGGTGATGGTGGTATTGCACCGAGCCTCCTATCTATGCATACATTTATCTATCTGGCGCGGATTTCGTTTAATTTATTACCATATTCAGTTGAATCCGACGCGCAGCCAACCGACATTGGTTCTAATACGGCCTGTAGTTAACCCTCTGATGCCCCCTCTTTCTGCTCTCTTTGGAAATCTCCCCACCCCCAAAATGGAATCGCGGATTGCTGATGATGTTGCTGCTGCAAGAACAACACTATTGTTGCCGCCTGTTGACGGCGGCGTCTCCTCGAACTTTAATTTTTTACGTTTCAGTTCTGTTTTGTGTTATTTTTTTTGTTTTTTGTTTTGTTTTTTATTCTGATGTATTTCCATTTTATTTCGTTACGTACGTAGATGTAAATTTACGCCATAGAAAAGCGTTACGGTCGAGTTCATCTAAAACAAAGAACGCTCAAAAGAACAACAACAACAGCAGCAACAACAGCAACGCCAGGCGAGGGAGAAAAAATTAAACATTAAATTTGTATAATGCGAAAGCCGCTAATAGTAGGGGGAGTGAGTGAGAAAGGTGAGTGAGCAAGAGAGAGAGAAAGAGAGAGACTGTATTTGGAGGCCCGAAAAGGCAACGAACGAAACGTGAAAAATGAAAGAGACGAATTGCATTTGATTTGAGATGCAAATGCAGGAGGAGGTCATATAGAAAGATATATAGCTGGGTATCTGAAAGGTATTTGGGGATGGTGTACTACCTTGAACTGGTAAACTAGGGTTGAGTTTTAAGGCATGTGTTGAGAAAGCTTTTATTTGGTCTAGATAAAGGTAAAGGTGAAGCCCATAAATCAAAGAAAGTAAATGGAAAAGTTTAAGATTTAACTTAGATTTTTCTGATTGATTTTCAGTCTTAATAACTAACACTAAGACTTACTTAAATCAATATAATTATTTATCCAAAGATTAGTTATAAAAACTAGCATTAAATCCATCTCTAATTAGAGAATTATTAACCTTTTCTCATCTAGAAACCTACTTAACGTTAGCTAACTTAATTGTAGTTTTTATTAGTTCATTAATTGGCCAATCTTTAGCTTGCAAATCAGATCATAAATCACAAAAACACAATAATAAAAAAAACTATAATTAAAAGGTAATAATAATATATTTAAGAATTCTGAAACCAAGACCAGAGGCTGGCCGGCAATTAATTTGCAATCAACTTTCAAAACTCTGTTTGCAAAAGGCAAAAGCACTTTATGCATCATTAAGAATTAGGCAAACAAAAAGCCAAACGACAAAATGGAGAAATAGGCAGGCAGACAAACAGATACATTCGACAATAAAGATACATTTACAAAAAAAAACAAAAAAAATAAGTATCTTTGTATCTTGCTAGTCTGTGCCAAGAGCTAGCTGGCTTGCCCAACGAGCGAACGCCAATTTATAATTATTAACTCGCTGCAAACGGCAAACAAACGAATCAAATAAATAAAATCAAATCAAATCTGGTTGAGCGGAGGGGGTTAAGGAGGCTGAAATCATGTAAAGAACTGAACCAACATCCGTTGGATGAATGAAGTGGAGTGTATCTATGTATCTTTGTATCTATGTATCTATGTATGCATGGAAACTGAAAAGCCAGGCCAAAGCCGGTTGGCGATTGACTGAATGAATGGCCCAGCGAATGAATCAATGAATGACTGAATGAATGAATGAGTGTGCTGGAATGAATGAACTGTAACTTGTTTTTTTTTTTTTCTTTCGATTTGGCAGACAATCTGCCAAGAGACTCTCCAAGAGTCCCCCCATCTGTAATTTGGCTTTA
The DNA here is from genome assembly GCF_018153835.1 of Drosophila eugracilis. NCBI lineage: Eukaryota > Metazoa > Arthropoda > Insecta > Diptera > Drosophilidae > Drosophila > Drosophila eugracilis. The sequence goes on from NW_024573645.1 coordinate 3,597,514, forward strand.
CCTCCGTTTTTTTTTTTTTTATTATTTATTTCGTTCGCCTTTTTGAAAAGAGTTCACATGAGCGACAAAATGTTGACCGGATGTGAGGCTGCGTTTTTTACTCTGTCTATCTGCCTGCCTTGTCGCTCCGCTCCTTTGCCTGCCATCTCGCTCTGGCTTAATTATATTATTAAAGCAAATTTCAACGCTAAAATTAATAACTCTGATGAAATTATTTCTCAGTCTGTTGTGGCAGTGGCTGTTTAGCTTTTCTCTCTTTCTATATCTCTTCTCTGCCTTTCTGAGGACATTTTGGTTGCCACAATTTCCGTTGCATTTGCCCCAAAAAAATATCCGCCTAACCCTTGACCTCATCCTTCAAATTCATCTTCCATCTATCCATCGATTTCTTAGTCTTAGACAAACTCAATGCGATTAATCGACTGTCAGCGCCTTGGCAATTTCCTTGCATATTTCCGTTTTGAGGCGTTTTTCCATCAGCTTTTCTTTTTCGCCTTCCCCCTCTCCGCCTTCTCAAACATTGCATTTCGTGTTTATTTACTTTGGCAAAATGGAAGGGGGGTGGGGAGGTGTGTTTGGTAATTTTGCAATTTTCATTAACAATTTTCGGTCTTTGAGTTTTGCGGCGGCCGCGTGTTCGCTAATTGAATTGTGTTGAAAATTTGTTTTCTCTTCGTGAAAAGTTGGGGCGGTGAAAAACTAGCGATTGATGGGAAAATTTAAGAAGCAGCAGAGAGAATTATTAAGAGATTAAGTAAGCATTTAAGTGCTTATACAAAAATACTTAAAAAATACTACAAATCGTATTACCCACCATTAGTTCTTAGTCACTTCCGGTTATGTATTTTTTTCCTCAAAAACCTCAAAACAACACGGAATTTTGATGCTAAAATCAACAAACAAATACTTGAAACCAAGATAAATCCCAGGGAAGGGAGTTTCAGGTGGCCCTGAAACCACCCCCTATCTATAAGAATGCCTAACTCTACTGACCCGCAAACCTTGGGAAACTAACAAGTGAGAACAACAAAAAGAAACATTTGGTAATACCCACTTGTCCTGCCGCGGACAAATAACAAAATTATATAGAAAATGCAATTGGAATAAAGGATATAGGGAAATGCAACAAATCGGTAAGGGAACTATGTATATGCTATAGGGGTGTTTAAACTGAGAAAAAATAGGTATATCTTCTATAAACTTGAAGTTCTTTAAGACAAAGCTAAGACTTGGTAAAGAAGAGTAGAAAAGAAAAGGTTTTACTAAGTAAGAGACTTTATTTTCTATTTAAAATCAAGAATTCACTTTCTAAGTTACGATTTTTAGATAATTTTTCTTATTAAAAAAAACTTTCTTAACCATTTTTCTCAGTGTACTATATACAAACTCCCATTTCGAGAGGGTTGTTGAGGGTGAACTAAAAATTCCTTTAGTTTGCAGCAGCAAGTGCAGGTTGTTACCACTAAATTCGGATAGATAGATAGGGGGTGCAAGTGTGTTGTGGCAAGTAGTGCTGCTGGTGGTGCGATGCCTATCAGTGGATGCAACCACCATGCAAAGGACCTGTGAATGTGTCCTTTTTGAGTTTGGCTATCTCCTTCTGCTGGTTGGTTGGTTGGTTGGTTAGGTTGGTTCGTACTACATTTGTGGCAATAATATGTCCAAGCTCAAACACCTGAGTTTACCAACTCGAAACGTGGGAAAATTCTCAATCTTACCCAGCACCCTTACCCCTGCTTTTCTTTGGCTAATGCAATTTGGTAGAGGCTGAAAAGTTAACTCGTAAATTCTGTGCAAAACTTGAAAACATTCTCAGTCTCTCTTTTTGGCTTTAACTATTTCTGTATTTTCTGATCTTTATCAGTTTGAGACTTTGGTTGCCCTGCTTAGGCCATCTCTTTCGCTCCCTTTACTCCCTTTTTCTTATTCATTTTCATTTAATTTTCACATCGTTATAGCCATTGTTGTTGTGTCATTTATTTGCCTACATTTGGCTGTTCTCTTTTTTCGTTATTTTATGTTTTTTTTTTTCGTTGTGGTTTTTTCTTCTTCTTTTTTTCACTCTCTTTGTTTTAAATGCGTCAAAGTGTAAATAAATTTGAATTTTCAGCCTGCTTTAGCTTTAATTTTCAAGGCACCTCTCCGTTCTCTCCTCTTCCTCTCTTCTTGCAATTTTAAAAGTGTCGAGCCGCTTTTTTTGTTGTTTTTGTTTTATTTTTTACAGAGAGCTGTCGGCCTTTCAGCGTTTGATCTGTGCGCTTGCGCAGCTGATTTGTTTATATTTTTTCTGTCCACGTTTGTTGTTGTTTTTTTTTCTTATTGTTTCATTCGCTGTTATTTGCCAGAGCACTTGTTGTTGTTGTTGCTGTTTACCTGAGAGGTTTTACTCTATTTACTTAGTCCCCTAGTAAGTATCTGTAATGCCCCAAAACTTGTCCACTCAATGTCCATAGATAAGAGATGAAAATGGTTGGGTGTTGGCGGGTAGCTAAGCGGTTTACAAGGTGTTTTTCGGTGTGTTTGTTTAGACAAAAAAAAATATGGCAAAAAACATGAAAAGGTGTACGTGTATTAATATAGAAATAAATACAGCTAAACTTTACGAAATGTATTTTAAATATGAAGAACATTCTTAACATGGGAAATATATTAACAGTCTAAATATATAAAGATACAAAATTTTCTAAGTAAATTTTATCATATTCGGACTTAAATTATCTTAAAAAATAAGCTCTTTTTCCAATAGCTACCATATCAAAAATCTGTATAAGATTTGCAGTTTTTATTGAAAATTGTACTTTCCTAAACATAACTTACCTGTTATTTTTACATTACCAATCAGAAAGTTACTAAATTATTAGTAAAATAAACGTTACAAAATTATATTAAAAATATGTTAGAAAAAAAAGTATTTTCTTATATCGTGTTTTAAGAACAGTCTTAGTACTTTAAGTACAAAATATTCTAAGAAATCTTTACGGTTTCAGCTTTTAAATTATCTTAAAAAATACTAAAATCCTCAGGTTTCTCCCCAAAAGATAGCTTCTAAAAAATCTTCTTAGTATTATAAAAAATATTTGAAATATAATATATTCTTGGAATATTTTGCCATTTCCGGTCCTAATTTGCATACAAAATATTTTCATATTTATTTTTTATTTATTTTTCTAAGATTTTCATTTCTAACAATTTTTATAGATTTTGCAGCAGTTTTCATTAGAAGTTAAAAAGCACTTACCAGTTATTTTAACTTCACAAATTACCAAGTTAATAGCAAACACATTTCCCACCTCTTATCACAAAGATCACTTGAATATGTTTTATAATTTGTCTGCCGTTTAAAAGTTATGGCTCATAAAGTAATAAACATAAGCGAACACCACCCCCTCTCTCAGTTCTCCCACGCTACACCCTCTCGAAATTGTTCTTCGTGTCCTTTAACGAGACATTACAACGCAATGAGCTGGAACGACTCCCTCTCTCTCTCCTGCCTCTTTCAGTTGTTGTGTAATTTATCAAAAATATAAAAAAAAAAGTATAACAAGTTAGTTCGCCCAGCGTGGGAAAGCCTGAACTACTGACTAGGCTAATAGTTGAATGGCAATTAAAAACTCATTGCATGCAAGGTGTGTGCCAGGATACCATGGCTACCCACTCCCTCTCTACTCCCCACTCCTTACTCATTCTTGAACAAAAAACTATAACCCAAGGATTGGCAAAATGTTTTATTGGCTTGCATTCATTATTTTTGGGTTTCGGTTTCGGTTTCAAGTGAAAAATGAGCAACAACAAGCAGCAGCAGCAGCAAGGTCGCCCATAAAGGACCACTGCCCGCAGGACATTTCGATGAATCAAAGCGACGAAGCAAGCAAAAACAAAAAAAAGAGAGAAATGCGAAAAGAACAACAGGCAAGCAAATGAGTAGACAACATCCGGTAATTTACTTCCTTTAGTTCCGTATCGATGCACCTTGAGTCTCTTCATTCATTCCTTGTTGTTTTCCCTTCCAGACCCAGTTCAATGCCTCTCGCCTGGGTAGAGATTTCATTGAGATTTTCATGAATGAAAACTGCAAGAACAAAGGGCGAGGGTGAGGGCGAGGAGGGCACAAGTAAATTAGGCAAGCCCGAAAGTGGCCAGGCAGGTAGATATGATGTTCTCGGGATCTCAAGATCTCTCATATTGGTATATAGATCCCTATGGCTCCGCATGTCGAGCATTCTAATATCCCTCTATATCGCTTGACTGCATCTTGTTTTGATAGTATAGGGGAGGAGGGGGTAAGGGAGATTGTGGCATAAGGAACAAGGAAGAAGGAAAAAGGAAGGAGACAGGATCAGGGAAAAAAAGGGAGCTGGGGCAAGGGCAGTTGAAGGAACACTGACTGCCTGCAGTTTTCTCACACTCACGGTTATTGTGTGGGCGATGCCTGCAACTGTGTGTGAGTGTGTAAGTATCACACAATCTGACCAGTAAGGAAATACACTGAACCAAAAAATGTAGATTTAGGTTAAAGGGAAGTATAAATGAAAGTGGGAAAAAATTAAAGTACATTTAAGGGATTTTTAAAGCTGAAAGGGATTTGGGAAAGGTAATAAAGGGATTTTTGTGTAACTCTAATAACCCTTAGAATTTATTGTTTCTTCTTTGAACTTTTTTATACTTTTAAATCAAAACTTAAATAATACAAATTTCATCAACTCTATGCCTTGAAAAAATCTTATAAATGTGTTTTTAAACAGTTACTATCTGTTTAGAAGTTATAGAAGTGGTTAAGAGTTTTAGGCAAAGGTTGTAAGTTCTTAAACCTAAAACTCACTACAATTTGTCCATATTTTTGTAGAACTTTTTAATAATATGAAAACTAAAATTGAATTTTATATATTCCATCTACTTGAAGTCCTTAAAAAGTTTCTATAATTAAGTTAGTTAGTTAAGATAAGTTATAGTTATAAAAGTTACTGCAAGTCATTGAAAATCCTTGATTTTCTGAGGCAATGAAAAATCTCAAAAAAATTATTAGACTTTCTATAATATATAACTTAACTTATAGTTCCATAATCAAATATTTCCCTCACTTTAGAACCCCCCGAAAAAAGAGCAAACGCATTCAGCGGTGCACAACAGTTGTCCCTGGCTATAGCAGCAGCAGCAGCAGCAACACATGTTGTCGCTGTCCGAAATTCTGTCGACGCACGCAGTTCTTTTTTTTCCTTTAATACTTTTTTCCTATATAACATATATATATACGAGCAGTTCTCCCTCGCCGGTGCTGATGTTGTTGTTTTTGTTGGCATGGTGATAGTCGGACAGGTGCAGAATTCTCTGACATTTAGTCAGCCGCTTGAGTTGCAACTGCCCCGCCCCCGCAGCTCGCTGGAAGGTTTCTTTTTTTTTTTCTTTTGATATTCACATTCAGGTTCAGGTTCAGGTTCATTCGTTTGTGCTTTGCGGTACTCTAGCTGTTGTTGTAGTTGTTGTTATTGCTGAAGGTGACCGCATGCCACATTTTGGGTGCGTTGTTGCCGCGCAGTGGGAAACGGCCATAAATGAGCCATTTAGCGAGTCACTCTCTGTGTCTTTCTGGCCAACTGTTTCTTCAAACTGCACATCTGACGAACCTGAAAAAGATATATATATATATACTCGTATATAGGGTTAGAGAGGATCCTTCTGGCTGGCAGGAGTTCTGATTGAAGATCACTCGATGCTCATTTCCGGTTTAACGGAAAGTGTTGCCATTGATCTTGGATCTGGTTGTTAAAGGAATTCCTTTGGTCGTTCAAGTTGTGGAAGGGAATTAGAGCGCCTACAAGATGGGCTAATATTGAGGTCTATAAATCATTCACTTTCTTCTCAATCTCAACATTTTTGAAACATTTTGTATATAAAGCAAAGATCCTGATTCATAGAACCCCTGATTGATGACCTAAATAGCCGCCAGCAGCATCATTTCCGGTTTTATGATGTATATTGTTAATGATTTTGTACAAATATTGAAGGGATGTCAGGAAGTGTCGCAATGATATGTCATTGGAAAAGGAAATTCAACATGTAATATCCCAAAACTTTAAGGGTTTTGAACTGAAAATGATGGATAAATGTTAGATCCGGCAGTTAATCCTAAACTCCCTGTCTTAGCTCAAGAACTTGCATGTCTCTTACAAGATACAAAATTTGCATACTGAAAAGATCCAAAGACATGATCTGTCACTTCAAAGATCAGTTTCTCACGATCACTTAAACCAGATAACTAAGTTGGTTTTGCATTTCCTTAACAGACTTTAAGGAAGTTAGAAGATCTATTATATATAATCAGTTAAGAGAGAGAGAGTGAGAGAGAGTTCCCAGCATGATCAGCTAATTTGCTCATCGAAATCTCAAGAACCTGACCCACAATCTTGATACACCTGTCTGAGAGCTCCGATTTCCTGTCCTTCCTTGCCATTTCCCATGCGAACAGCATCCCATCAGTTAGTGTCTCATTTTCGCACAAAAGTCACAGGCAAGTTCTCAGTTTTCAATCGATCAGTTTAGAGATCCCAAAGATCCCATCAGATCAATGACATTGACGGTGTTCTATAGTAACTTTAGCAGGATCATATCCTACTTCACAAATCCACAAATCCAAATCCAAATCAAGATCAAGAGCACTTGGCAGCGTTTTGCTTAATCAAGATCGATAAGTACATCATATGTGTGTGTGTGGAGATCCTATGCCACATCCAGCTGCACATGCGTTGTTGCCATGTTGCTATCAAAGTATCTGGTTTCATTTCCGCTCTCTCGCTCAGCGCGGCGGCCAGGAGCTGTGAAACGCATGGCGGCTATGTAAGAATCCAGCGTTATTATGATTATTATTGTTGTTTGTATTTAGTGAGTGTGTACATATGTGTGTGTGTGTGTTGTTTACGGCTCCCAACAATCAGAGGTGGTAGCTGCTTTTCCTACTCTTGCTTCTAGATCTGTTTATTTTGTTGTCAAAATGCAGGTATTCTTCTACCAACTTGAAATTGCATAGAAGGCAAAGGAGTTGGGGAGGCAGTTTACATAGAAAATTGATATTATTCTTGGCCCCTTGCACGGAAGCATCAGCTTCAGAACAGGTGGTTTCGGATTCTTCTCTCTCTAAATCAAGTGGGGGGTTGGGTTGGGAAATGAGTATTACTGGGAGCTGTAATTATGATAGTATGCGTGTCAAAACATCAGCAACAACAACAACTACTAGCTTGTGTTTACGATTTCCTTCCGTTTTCCAAGCCTAACAGTTTATTTATTTATGTGGCTTGTCTTCTAACAGGTTCTCTCTCTGTGCTGTGGCATGTTGTTGCCTCTGTCTCTCTTACACTCGTCTCTTTTTTTTCATTTTAATTGATATGCCTCACGCGCAAATGCATTGACATCCGATTTACATTAGCGGGATGGGGGCCGGAAGTGCTTGCATACAAGATACAAGCCACAAAAAGATATATATATATACCTGAGATATACCTCAGATCAAAGACAGAGAGAGAGTGAGTGCAATTTGCACACGTGCACGTGGAGGTAACTGAGATCCTGGACCCTCCTCTTCCCAATCCTAGCATTAATTTGATATCAATTGAATGGCTGGCAGATCTCGAGTGTCAGCTCGAACAGCTGTGAGCGAAGGAATCCTTAGCTTGGGTCTACTTTAGGCATCTCCTTTGTTCTTCCCGTAGGCGCTTCCTGCAACTCCTCCTCTCCCTGAACCCCCCGAAATCCCCGAATCCTTATTGCATTAAACGTGTAATCCTTTTGTCAGCGCAAAACGAGTTTTAATTGAAATTCAACTGAAGATATGCCTAAACCATTTTGCTCCTTTTTTTTTGGGTTTTGGCACACACCATCTTATGATTTAGTGCACTGAGAGAAAAGGGGATAGTCATAAGAAGTAATTTTAACTAACTATAAAGATATTTGACTACTTCTTCCTGTTTTCCAACCTCATCTTTGCTTACATATATCTTTAAGATACTTTCAACTTTATATCTAACATTTTGCTCTGAATTTTCTGCGTGTTTCCTTAAACAAGACAATAATAATTATTATGTTAACCCTTAACTGGCGAACGTGTGCGTTTTCGGCAAGTAGGATCTACATTTTCACTCCCCTCAAGACCAAGAACCGTCGTCCGTCCCGTTGTCGTCGTGTTTTGTTTTCTTTATCCCTTTTTTGGTGGAAGTGTCGCCGGTTTTATGAGATTGTGATTGGTTTTCGGCTTTGGTGGTGGCTTTTCATCGGGTTATATGAAGTCTAGAGAGGATGGGGAGGTAGGTAGGAGGAGCCGGGGTTCGATGGTTACGCGCTCCTCTTCAAAATGTGCGCACGTGCTTCAACCGGAAATGGTCGTAAGCGAGGCGCATCATCTATCCCTCTCTCGCTTCTCCCTCTCCCTTTCTCCCATCCAAGTAGCTCTGCTTCTTTCACTGAGTTTTTTGTATTTCCGTTTGTTTTTTTTTTTTTTTTTTTTTTGATTTTTTTCTATTGTTCTTCAGCACTTTGCGCCGCAAATCAAAGAGAGAAAAAAAAGACAAGAAGCTAACAACAAAAAAATTGTTTTTAAAAATTAAAAATTGTGCTGAAAGAATTCTTAAGTGGCCAAAAAAATAAGACGAAGCTTCATCCTTTTTTGGCCATAACCAAACATGGTCAACAGCTGTTTGGTTTGTTTGTTAGTTTTTTGGGGCTTCCTTTTTTTGTATTTATTATGTATATGCCGTTAAATTGGCAACTTTGTTACTCGTTTTTTGTAATGTAATAAATATGCTTTATCAGCTTGGAGGTGCATTGGAGTTTTCCAGGAAACGGCGGCCACTTGAGGCCATTGCAATGGCTATCAGTGGGCCAAGAATCAACAAGCGATTCCCCGCGCCGATAAGGCCAGCTGCCTTCAAAGCCTGATAAGCGAAATATTCACCTATATATATATATACTATATATAGGTTTCGATATGGGGTTTATCCACCTTGGGGCTTTGGATCTATCTCTTCTAGTAGTGGAAACGTGTCATTTTGGTTTTCACGTTTCGAGCTTCTCGTTTTTAGCCCGAAAAGCCAAAGCAAAATTGTCATTGGCCAGCGGACGATGGAAAAAATGCCCCAAAACACGTTTGACCACCATTTTTTTTTTCATATTTTTGTTTATTAGCCAAAACAAAAAATTATTTATATAACACTAAAAAATATATATATATGTGTGTGTATCTGAAATGAAAAGCCAAGTCAAAGACACGTACGTTTGGAATAGTTAACTAATTTTTAATTTCTTGCTGCTCTGTTTTTTCGTGTTTTTCTTTTTTTGGCATGATCTCATCGAGCTAGTGTGTTTGTGAGAGGCGGCAGCCAATCCCACTTTGGCTCATTATGCCAGTATCTGTGAGATACATTTGCTGTGTGCTGCCCAGCTAGCTGATGATGATGATGTGCTGCCCACTCGATCATCATGGTAATGATCGCCAAGAGGCCAACCAACTGACCAGTGGGTTGAGATAGCTTCGTTTTTTTTTCTGTATCTTTATATTCCGCTGTCTTTTGATTTGCTGATGGCCATTTTGACGGGCCTGGCGAGTTGGCGTTGTTTAATGATCTCAAAAGTTCATTTCAAACTGAAACTGTACTGTTTGGGAAACAGAAAATATATCTGAAATTGGGTTTTGCATGGGGAGAATTCGTATTTCAATAGATAAGAGTTTTTATTTACAACTTTTTGTGTTATAAGATAAAACTTTAAAGACTTTTCGGTTGGATTACAAGTTATCACAATTTTTGGAACATGACTAAGGCCATCACTTGAATTGCTTTTTTGTATTTCTTTAACCCACCACAAATTATCAGTAATTTTAGACCAAAAATTCTCAAGAATTTTAACTCAATAATAGTTTAATTTTTCCTAAAAAAATATAATTCATTTTAACGGGGAATTTTCTGAGATTAAACTTGTATTGAATTCATCTTTAAGTCTGAGTAATTTTAAAGCCATCTGCGAGAAAGATTTTTGGATAAGAAAAATTTAAGGTTATTATTAAGGTTAGAAAACGTTTGTCAATTTTGCCTATTAATAACTTTAACTATAAGGATAAATATTTCCTTTAAAAATAAAACGTTTCCTATCAGGAAAATATAAAAAACCTATAGTATATATCACATTTTCTTTGAGAAATATTGTCTATATCAGAGGAAGTCTCTATTAATTACGAACTACAACTTATCAATGGGTATAAAATGCTATTTCGCCATGAATCACCAAACAAATACTCAAGTTTTGGAATAATATTACCCAACATTTTATACTTTTTAATTCTCAACTTAAAAGTGCAAAAAAAAAAGGTCCCAAATCAACAAGTCCAACTTCGAAATACATTCGAAACTCTTTAAGCGAACGTTTGCCTGAAATGCGCAGCGGCGGCTCATTTAATTTTACTCGCTGTGTGGTTTTTGGTTTTTTGTTGTCGTCGTTTAGTTTAGTTAGTGGCACTAACTAAGAGAGCAGTCGATGGATGGCTGATTGAGCGAGAGCGTGTGAGAAACACCCTGTGAAAGTATTCTCGACTCTCGGACTCGATTATTATTATTTGCCATTGGCACATTCGTATCTGTATCTCGGAATGCGGGCCCGAAGTCTCTTAACGAGCCGAAGCCCAAACACACGAAGTGATCTCTCCCACACAAAGGCCAGTAAGTGTAAAGGAGATAGCTTGCTTAGCAGAAAGAGAGAGAATGAAAAACGAACAAGCTGACGAACAGCCGACGAATGTATCTGTATCCAACAACCCGAACGCAACTTCAGAGCAACTTCATTTCTTGAACGGATGTCGAAGGTGGCGGAGCTGACGTCGCGCTTGCTCTTTGTAAAAATACTCGATACCCTCTAGATATATATATATATCAGAGTTATAGTGGATATCCCGAGCATAGTGGATCTTAAATCACTCATACGACGCGTTCTTTTTTTCCATTATCGGCAAGGCAAAAGGCGCGCGCATACGATAAAAACCAAATGCGAATTTAAGAAACGGAAAAACAACACTAAAATATATATACAAACTGATTGTCGCGTGGAATGAAAACAATGTACATATAGTTTGCCAGATATGCGCATTAATTTATCGGCCGTGCCAGAGCGACGATCGTGAAGTGCTGCTGCTAACAATTAATTGCCATTAATTCGCTACAAAAAAACAAAAAAGTGCTAAGAATTCGCGACGGTGTGTGAACTACAAATGCCGCAAATATCTATATTAACAAGTGTCAGCATATATACTCGAATATATTGTTAAATCAATCAAAATCCAAATGAGATTTAAGGGAAATATCCCGCCCTCATGCTTAAAAACTTATCAATTGACCAGCGGACCAGCCAATTGATTAGGAAGCAGCCCGCATCCGAATAAAACCACAAAATCATATACATTCTGTGGTCTCTTCTACTCTGTAGTATCTGACAGTGCAAAAATTAAAATATATATTGTGTTGTCCCCAAAAACCAAAGTGAAGTGAAATCAATTTTAATACAAATGCAAGTAGCACCAGCATAAATTTTAGGGACAAGACATAATCATTTTTGATCAATTGAGAGCTGATCCCGCAGATTTTGCCCAGTTTTTAGAGTCAATGACGTGCACTTTGACCAGCGAGGTGGAGTTTCCGTTTTTGAGTACCGAACATTTTGAAGCAAAGAAATGCCGCCCTCTGCGTTTTTAGTGAATGCCAGCATAATCAGTGCCGCCAACGCCTTGGACAGCGACAAGGAGCAGCAGCTTCAGGAGCATCTGCAACAGCAGCAGCAACACCAACACTTCATAACCAGCAACAGCAACAGTAACAGCAACAGCAGTAATAATAATTGCCAAACGGCGCCCAATTACAATATGGTCTTGCAAAGCTATGAGAACTATCCCAGCTATCATCTGGCCCAGCATCATCATCATCATCATCATCACAGTCATCATCACCAATTGGGACAGCAAACGGCACTGCATCATCATACGATGCAGCAGCAGCAGCAGCAACAGCATCAACAGCAGCAGCAGCATCACCTGCAACATCCCCACAACCAGCAACATCAGCAACATGGTTACGGATCATCTCAGCTGCCACCCCATCATCGTTTATCCGGCGGTAGTACGGGCAGCACCACAACCACCTCCTCCGGCTCTAGTTCGAGTGGCTCCTCGTCGAGTGCCTCCTCGCAGGGATTCACCAACGGCAGCTCAACGACAACAGCTAACAATCTGGTTGGGGCATTGAGCAGCTCCACAGCGGCATCGCTGGGACTGGGCTACTTCAATGATGTGGCGCCGTTTGTGGGCGATGGCAATGCCTACTACACGGACTCGGATGTCAACTTCTTTAGTTCAGGTACAGGTCAGCAAATATTTACTGACATCAAAAACTCAGCTTTTAATTACGATTGCTGGGGTGTGAAAAACAAGCCAAGGGACAGGGGGCAGTCAACAAACCAGAAGAAGATGCGTTCGTTGCGGTGGCATAATTAAATTCGTAATTTGTTTTTAAGTGTTTGACACGCAACAAGTGAGGGGTGGCAAAGAGGGTAAGGGAAAGGAGGGTTTTTTATGCATAGAGAGAAAAAGTTTGGTGTAATTTGAAAGATTTTATAAGATTTTAGTTGGTTTTTTAGTTTAAAATGAGATTTATTTATACTTAAAATGAGTTTTTCTTGGCTTGATTTTAAATAGATTTGCTTTTTGTTTGATTTTTTATCAAATATCTTGTATCTAGTATGTGAAAATTAATCCATACATCTTAGCTACAGTTTCTCAGCCTTAGATTACTATTTTTTAAGATACATTCATTATAACAGACGTGATCATAGTACCATGAACTCAGATTCTAGCCATATATTTAATAAGAACTTAAAACCTCTTAAGCCTCAAAATATTCCTTAAAAAATAATACACTTTTCTTATATAAAAATATAAAATATTCCAAAATTTCCATCTTCATATGATACTTGTTCTAAACATTTAAAATAACTTTTCCTAAAACGTTTAACTAAAGTTAAATATAGTTTACTAGCCCACTTTTCTCTGCGTGTAACAGATTGACCTGGTGATAAGTGGCTTGTTGAGCGTTAGAAGATGCCCTCAAAGCGGCCCCACTGCCTTTAGATGTATCTTGCAGATGCGGATACATTCGTTCGCAGCTCTCTGGAGGCGGCACCTAAAGAGGCGCTGCCAACTCTTTGGCCAGCCAACGGAGGGCTGTATCTGTATCTTTGTATCTTTGTATCTGCGAGCGAATGGGAAACGAAACGAAGAGCTGGGAAAGCTCATTTTTTTCTGTCTTCGCCAAGTGCAAGTGAGATGGCAACACAAAGAGCTGCGCATGTATATGTGTATGTATGTGTATGTGTGTGATGTGCCAACAGGTTTTCGTGTAGCCCACAGATACACGAGTGTACAACGAAATGTGTTAAATTTCGCTGTATTCGCAATTAATGTAGCGTGCACACCATTAGATCGGGGTGGTTATGGTTGTATGAGTGAGTATCTGTGTGTGTCACGCTATGTGTAAGTGTATGTGTTCGCTGTGATTTTGATTGGTTTTCGAAGTCTTTCGCCTCGATTGAAAGAGACGCCCCATTTCTATGAACATCATTTAATTGAAATTGAAAATTGCAAACAATCTGCAATCATTGACAGTTTTTCTAGCGTGTGAAAAATTCTATTTCGCATTTTACAAAGCTGCTGCTAAAAATTTCCCATGAGAAGTTTTCTTAGCTTTTGGCAGCTGAAAAGACATTTTTAATTTATGATTAAGAGGTTTTTTAATTTTAATTTTGATATTGTTCCAAGTATTTGGTGGGGAAAAGTAGAATTTATACTTTTTATCCGCTGTGGGTTTTCCTAGAAATACAGAGTTTAAATTTTGTTTATATGTTTCGTTCATAAATTTTATGAATTTTAAGACGAAATCTTACAACTTCATTGAGAAAAAGCCATTTAAGATTCTTAAAAAAAGAAAGTGGTGTGATGTCAAATCGAAGCTAGAACATCTATATATCTAAGAGATAGTATGACATATAGTTTTCTATCTTTCAATCTCTTAGATATTAAGCTGACTTTCTCCAACTAAACTGTTTTGACTTCCCAAATTGTTATGTCAAATTTAAAATCGATCAACGACCACAAACTATCAGTTACGAACCCCTATATCATAGGCACTATCCATAACCATATCGAATCTCATCCAATTACTAACTATCTTTTCTTTTTGTTACCCCTTCCAGGCTACAACACCAGCAACACACACGACCGCAGCAACAACAGCCCGCCCCCGCAGCAACAGCAATCGCAGCAGCAGCAGCCGACTGTCAATGGCAGCGGCAGTGCCAGCAGCAACAACAACAACAACAACTCCATGCTACCGCCCGCTGCCCAGCAGAATAACAACAACGAAAACAACAACAACACCAGCAGCAGCAACACCAACAGCAACAACAGCAGCGGCAACAATAACAGCGGCAGTAGCAGCAACAACAACAACGCCAATGCGGGCAGCAATAACAACAACAATAACAATAACAATATTAACTACATGACAGCCATGGCGGCGATTTACCAACATCAACTTAAAGAGGAGCCAGGCACTCAGAATAGTAACCTCGGTGGCTATGGGGGAAGCAATAGCCAGAATGATCCAACAGATTTAAGTAGTTATGGCTTACCCGCTCACCTGGCAGCCTATACAGGTGCTGCAAGTGGGCAATCAGTGGGTGGTGGAAGTTCAGGTGGCGGTGGTGGTGATGAAAGCGATTATCACAGCACGATCTCGGCGCAGGATCACCAGAGTCAGCAATCGAGTGGAGGCAATGGCAGTGGAGGAGCAAGTGGCGGTAGCACTGGTAACAGCAATGGTTACATGGACAGCAGTTCGGAGTTCTATGCTTCGTATGCGGGAAGGGGTCGCTTCCATGACGGCTATCCCGAATTTACACCATACGATGCCCAATCCTTCCAGTCGATGGGCGCCCAGCCCACAGCCATGGATCAATGGGGTGCTGCTCATGCGCATCAGCATCCGGCGGCTTACATGAGCACTTTGGGTCTGGACAAGAGCCTGTTGGGTGGTTATACGACGCAAGGTGGTGTGCCGTGCTTCACGGGATCGGGTCCCATACAGCTGTGGCAATTCCTGCTCGAATTGCTGCTGGACAAGACATGCCAGAGCTTCATCTCGTGGACAGGCGATGGCTGGGAGTTTAAGTTAACGGATCCAGATGAGGTGAGCTTGATTAACTTAACTTATGTTTGAAAGTTTAACTAACTTTTATGTTATTTCTTTAGGTGGCTCGCCGTTGGGGCATCAGGAAGAACAAACCCAAAATGAACTACGAGAAACTTAGCCGTGGTCTTCGCTACTATTATGACAAGAACATCATCCACAAGACGGCTGGCAAGCGATATGTCTACCGTTTTGTCTGTGATCTCCAGAATCTAGTTGGGTAAGTAATCAAAAATGATAAAAAGCAGAGTTCCCGGATACTTTTCCAATTGGAAACTGTTTTAGAAAAGTCTTTAAAAACAGAAACTAATCAAGATATTCCCTCTTACAGGCACACCCCCGAGGAGCTGGTGGCCAAATATGATCTTAAGATTGAGAAGAAAGATGTGGATTAGCTGGGGAGCAGCGACGAAGCTGCCTGAATCGGGAGCAAGTCCAGGCGATCTGCTCCAAGCCACGGATTGTACTCAACCAACCGCAAAATACTTTCGAGCGTTATTGTTTACCAAGCGTGATGTTAGCTATTAAGCAGCCCCCCAAAAAATCTGCGATCTTGCTACGAGATTAAAGTGTTGGCCAAGAAAACCCACAACCACCCTCCCCTCCCCCCCTTTTGCTTGTAATATTATCATGTAAAAAATAATTAGACTTTTGAATTAATTTGAAATTAATTTAAAAATACTTGAAAGTTAGTTTTTTAAGACGATCAAGAAGAGTAAAAGAGAACCAGTTGGATATCGATGAAGCGAATTAAATTTGAGAATTCTCTGTGTGCAATGCGATGATGCGGTGTTTCCTCGTCCACACATAGTCTGTAGATGAATGTCAGTTGCAAGGATCGAAAAGTTGATAGAGGCCATATAAAAAAAAAAAGAAAAGAAAAGAAAAGAAAAGCATGTGTCCAACCTTCCCAACCCCACAACAAAAAGTGATATTAGAGCGCAACATTTTGTTATACTTACATAATCATTTTACCCGCACGGGGCACCACCACAAACATTTCAAAATCATGCATGTATATATAGCGATGAGGATGTGTGTCTGTATGTATGGCATTATAAGTTAGTAGGTCTCTAGTATTTATGTTATAACCTAGTACAACTAAGTTTTCCAACTTCCAATGCCTCTATATATATTATTTTCTCTGTTCTTCTATGCGCTTCCGTGCGATCCCAAAAGTTTTAAACGTAAAACGGCACAAAAGTTGATCTTCTATTCTGGATTAACTCTTGTTAGCTTCTATTATATATATAATACTTAGTAAGTAACTAGTGCGTTAATGGACAGTTCAAGAAGTGTTTTATTTACCTTGTAAAATGTGTCTGTCTGTGTGTGTATAGCTATTAACTACTTAAGTCTAGCTCGTAGATGCTTAGCCACGTATTACACGCATAAACATAACGTTATATCGATACATAGATACACGTACATTTGTAGAGCAATTCTAAAATATTGTATTTATACAAGCGTAAATCGTAATATTAAAAGCTACCAATTAACATTGCTAAAATGATAAAACAAAAAAAACCAATAAATGAAAAAAAATATATGAAATTACATCAAAAATGCTATACCTATATTATTCTATCCTAGTTCTCTCTGGGTTACAGCTCAAAGTACATAAAATATATATCGATTGTTTTATTTATATATTTGAAAGGTGTTGTTCAAAATTATATTTTTTAATCTTGTTAAATTGGTGCCTCCCAAAATGTTACCCAATTTGGCAAGAATGGGACTCCAGTTGCGGAGATTGAGAGTTGATAAAATTTCAGTTCGTCTTAAGCATCAGATGCCGGAGAATCTGAAGAAAGTTGAGACCGACAAGGATCCAGAATTCTCGGCAATGGTCCTTTATTACTATCACAAGGCTGCCCAGACCATGGAGCCAGCTCTGATCAAGGAAATGGAGAAATATCCACATCTAAAGCCCGAGGAGCGACAGGCACGCGTCTCTGCTATCCTTAATCTTCTGGGAAGTGTTTCAACCTCGGTGGAGGTTAATTTTCCGATTGTAAGGAAGAATGGCAACTATGAGATTATTAACGGTTATCGCTCCCACCATGTACGCCAACGTCTGCCTCTCAAGGGCGGTAAGTTGTCTTCCCCTATTAAAGAAGATTTAAAGATTTACATTTTTGGCCAAAAAATCAAAATTTGCAAAAAAAATTACAACATTTTGACCTAAAACTGCAGTTCGACTAGAAATAAGAAATCAAGCTCAACGAGGTATAACGTTCCATATTCCTACCATTATTGGCTAAGTTATGGACATTCTAGTGTCGTTTTGAGGAGAAAGTCGGGATAACCAAATTTCGCATTTTCGATAACGGGTAACATCATTTTTTTTTGCGAAAAATGGCCAAAATTTTACATTTTCAACTTTGAATGCAGATCTCATAAGATTTAAAAATCAAGCCCAACGAGGTATGACGTTCCTTATTTTGAGCATTATTGGCTTAGTTACGGGAACAATACCATCATTTTGAGGGGGAAATATGGAGAAATCAAATTTTGCAAATTCGATAAGGGGTAACATCATTTAAATTTGCAAAAAATGGCCAACATTTTACATTTTCATCTTCGAACACAGTTCGTCTAGGAATTAGAATACAAACATTATGTCATTAAACATTTGGACCATTATTGTCCAAATTATCGGAACTATACTGTCATTTAGAGGAGAAAAATGGGAGATAGCCGAATTTCTCATTTTCTCTCATCAAATATAAGCAAAAAACGCATTTCGATTGACGTACTAAGTAGGCCAAGTCTTCTTCTTTCGAAGGGATATCGTTGTTGATATAGTTACTTTTATATTTGTTTAAATATTATATTTAATTTCAGGGATCCGTTACGGCTTGGACGTAGATAGTAACGAGGTAAAGGCTCTCGCCGCCATCATGACCTTCAAGTGCGCATGCGTAAATCTACCATACGGTGGATCGAAAGGCGGCATCTGTATCGATCCCAAGAATTATACTGTAGATGAACTTCAGACGATCACAAGAAGATATACCATGGAGTTGCTAAAGCGTAATATGATAGGTCCTGGGATCGATGTACCAGCACCCGATGTAAACACCGGTCCACGGGAGATGAGCTGGATTGTCGATCAGTACCAGAAGACTTTTGGCTACAAGGACATCAATTCATCGGCTATTGTCACGGGAAAACCTGTTCATATTGGTGGGATTAACGGTCGTCATTCGGCCACGGGAAGAGGTGTATGGAAGTCGGGGGATCTCTTCATCCAAGATCAAGAATGGATGGATTTGCTTAAATGGAAGACGGGCTGGGATGATAAGACGGTGATAGTGCAAGGATTTGGCAATGTTGGCTCCTTTGCTTCCAAGTTTGTGCACGAGGCGGGGGCCAAGGTCATCGGACTCAAGGAGTTTGACGTTTCTTTAGTTAATAAAGATGGCATCGATATCAATGTAAGTGTTAAAGTATTTCAAGATCATGATATCTTCTACAAAGACTCTTTTCGATCTAGGATCTCCTTGAATACAAAGAAGAAAAGAAGACCATTAAAGGATACCCCAAGGCTGAGGAGTCAAAGGAAGAGCTGCTAACGGCAGAGTGCGACATCCTTATGCCATGCGCCACTCAAAAGGTGATTACCAGCGATAATGCCAAGGACATCAAGGCTAAACTGATTCTGGAGGGCGCCAACGGACCCACCACACCAGCTGGGGAGAAGATCCTGTTGGATAAGGGAGTACTCATAGTACCCGATCTCTATTGCAATGCCGGTGGTGTAACCGTATCATACTTTGAGTACCTAAAGAACATAAACCACGTATCCTATGGAAAAATGAACTCCAGAACCACCTCTGAACTTATCATCGAGCTGATGAACTCAATCAACGAGGCTTTCTGTCAGTGCCCATCTATTGGCCTTGTAGGTTAATCATGAATATCCCATTGAAAAGTATTCTTAATTTTGATTATCCTTTAGCCCGAGATCAAACCCAATAAGAAACTAAAGAAGATAAGGGAGTGCACCACGGAGGCGGACATCGTGGACGCAGCTCTCCAGACTGTAATGGAATCTGCTGCACGTGGCATCAAGCAGGTGGCTAACAAATTTGAGCTGTGCAACGATCTGCGAAGGGCTGCCTATATCTGGTCCGCCTTCAAGATTTTCCAGGCCTTGGAAAGCTCCGGTATTTCTCAACAGTGATTTGGAGCAATCACTTACTCTAAAATTTTCAATGAAATTTATTATTATTTATTACCTCATATTGTTAATAGTTTTTTAATTTTCTGAAAACTAAATAAATTTTCATTTTCGAAAATCTTGATCATATATCCTTTGGAATAAAATTCAAATCTTGTTTAAAGTTTTGATAAGATATACATTCAGAAATTTTGTCATAACCCTACGGATAAGAAACCTAATTACAGACTTCTTTGCGATTCAACAAATCCCAAAGTTTTGGGTTACAAATTTAGAAAGACATTCACCATGGATGAAATCAAAAAGTTCGACAAGCACACCTTCCTAGAAAGCTACCTTCTCAAGCACAAGGAGCTTGGCAAGCGTCAGCGCGAGTACAAGAAAATCCTGTCCAGCAAACTAAGGACACGTAAGGAAACGATCATCGAGGCCAGCTATGAGACGGCCATTGACCAGCTGGGGGAGGAGAAGAATGATCTGAGGGCTCAGATATGGGTGGCCAGTGGCACGACACACAAGAAACAGAATAATCGATGGCTGGAACTGATTCGCTGCCATGTCGAGTGCCAGGAGAATCTGTCGCAGGACATCAACAACCTGAAGACTTCGATTTCTAACATGGAAAAGGAAATCAGTCGCATGTCTAAGCAAATATATAATCTTAATCGTTTAACCATTCCGGATCAGCAACATCAGGCCTATGTGATGAAGGCTCGCAAGAGGATGACCATTCTGGAGAACTCCCTGGAAGTGGGTGTACGTCAGGAATGCGGTTTTACTGCAGCCAATGCTGATCTGCGCGAGCAGCTTATCCGCATCCTGAATCACCGCACTTTCTTCAATGATTCCTATACAAAAATGGTGCAGAAACTTAATAGCGAGAAGAAGTATCTCATAGATCTGATCGAATATGCTCTAAATACCTTTGATGGCTGCATTGAGGTTTATGAAAAGATCGATTTGTTGGCCAAAAGAGAAGCCAAGGAGCGGGATCTGCGACGTGTGGAGATGCAGGGCATCATGCGAAAGGTGGCTGCCGATGGAGACAACACCGCTTTCCTCAACTGCAAATCCAAACCCCGAGAACTGGCTGACTTGCAACCCAAGGAATACAAGCGAAGGGACGAGTTCCGACGAGTGCACAACAAAAAGATTAATCTTTATAACTCAGTGCTCCAGAAGATCCTCCAGTACACCGATTCCAACAATATGGACGAAGTGATTGACAAGTTCCAGCAGCAGGAGAGTCTCTACTACTCCTTCTTCAACTATGCCAACGAAATGAGCTACCACATCACGATGCTTAACAACTCGGTGAATCGCCTATTTGAGGATATAGTAAACCTCAAAAAGGATAACTCCAACACCCTTCAGGATCAACTAGACCAGATAGCCAGCCTGGAGAACAAGGTTCGCACTAAGCAGGAATCCAACATGGAGCTGCACAAGGCTAGGGAAAGCAACGATGCCAGGTTGGAGAATCTTCTGCAGGGCGTGGAGACCATTTGTGATATGTGTTCCATTGATGCCAGCCCACTGACCAAGCTCCTGGGCGATCACGCCCATGTCAACCTGGTCAATGTCAATCGATTCCTTAAGCTGCTCGAGGTAAGGGTCCAGGAACTGACGGCCAGCGTTTATGTGATGGAACGACAAGAGGAGGGTCGCTTCGAATATGTGGTCAAGCAGATCGAGAAGATCTGTGAATTGCCCACCGATCTTAATGACATTGTGCTGACCCAACAGTGTCCCGAATGTGCTGAAGGAGAAGCCTTCAACATGGATGAGGGTGGCGATGGTGTCCTTGTCCATACGGTTAAGGAAGCCAAGAAGAAGCTGTATGAGAAGGTCACGCAGCCGGAGATGCAGTACCGCCTGCATAGTATCAGCCAGTGCCGTTTGCCACGTTCTCGTATTTTGGCTGCCAAGCGTAATATGTAGAATGTTATCTAGTTTCTTTGGATCATTGGTGTGCCACAGACGCCCCAGGAAGAAGGTTCCTTATGGTTTTCGTTTTAATTTAAATATTTGTGCAAGATTTTCTGGCTTGAGATCTAACTTTAAAATTCTCTGAATCATCCATTTTCGATCAAAAATAAATAAACAAAAGCTACTATTGATGATGTTGCTCTATAATTCCATTAAAAAAATAAATTTTCAATGTAATAATTTCAATTCATGCTAGTTTTTATTAATTAACAACTAAAAATATAAACTAAATATTCAAATATTGGTGCTAGATGTTTGGTATGTGGAATGCATTAAATATTTTCGAGCGTGGGTGATCATACGAGCTAGTAGATTCTGCGGCTTAGTTCACTTTAAGAACTGGTCTCTTTTTTGTCATCTCCCAAGCCCAATCCGCTGATCAGGCCACCAAGGAAGCTGTCTACGATGGGATTGCCACTGCCAGCAGCGGCGCCAGGAGCAGGAGCTGGTACAGCCGGGGAAACTGGAACAGCATTGGCAGTTCCACAGTCATACATGCGGTTGAGCTTCTGGATATCAAAGTCAGAGAAGCCATTCCTCTGGCCCATCTTCTCAGCTCCATTGGCTTGCTGTGGATGCAAAAATTAAGAATGTAAGTTTTAAAGCAGAAATTCCAGGTGTCTGTAATACTAACCATGGCCAGAATGGTGGGCTGTCCGTTGATGGAGAAGGCATTCTTGGAGTAGTGCATGACACTGCCATAATCATAGGGAACTCCAAAGGCCTCGGTACGGGCAGCCTTCTCGAAGTTGTTCATTGCCGAGGACTGGACATTGTTGTACTGAATGGCCACATAGCCATCACGCTCCATTCGATTTTGTTCATGGAAGAAACCCAAAGCATGCATCAGCTCATGCATGGCGGTTCCAGGACGACTCAGACACCCAGGAGACTGGAGATTTACCTCCTGCTTGCCACCCACTCGACCAACAGAGGACCAACAACCAGAATTATCGGATTTAATGGAGATGTAATCCCTCTCAGAGCTGCGTCTCACAAAACGAATGCAGGTCCTTCGATGGTACTCGGCAATGGCATTCTCGATGGTGGCCATGTCCTTAGCATTGAAGCTTCCACGGATCTCATAGGGCACCACACCATTGGGCCAGCGGGAGGATTGAGTGGGCAGGCCATTCTTCATGATTAGATCCGTTTGGGGCACCAGCATATCTCCCTCCAGGTAAGTGCCCAGCTCCTCAGGATTCATGGCATCCGCATCGGCACTAAAGTTGCCCACTCTGCCAGCGGTCTCCTTCTCATCTGGTTTGCCAAAGAGTGCTGTTCCTAAAGGAGTTAGATCAATGATGTCCTTGCCAAGAATGGGTGCCGCCTCCTCCAGACCATTTCCAGGAAGCTCGATGACCTCAGTGTCATCATCATCGTAGGACACAAAAGGTAAAGCCTGGCAAACGGTTAAAGCCAAAGCTAGGACTAGAAATACTTTTTGGTTCATTGTTGCACTTAGAATTGGTTTAGTTTGGATTCGATTGCCTCTTGACTGAATGTCTAGACTTGAACTGTGCTGTGTTCTAGTCTGGCTGGGATTTATATATTCTCTCCAGCATAATCTCGCCGCCGCCGACGCTTTATCAAACTTTGCCGGTGGCGGTGGCTTTGATATGCATAAACATGTTTTCCACGCGGAAACCTTCGGCGGAGCTGCAATCGTCATCGCTGGCTTCTTGGATTGTCACACGCTTTATGGCCAAGTAAATATTTGGCCAGCGCTCTCGTTAAGCGGTTATTCATGTGGCTGTGGCTGCTTTGCTATTGCCATAAAGTGTATCAGTAGTTTGTTTGCATATCTCTAAAGTTTAACGACACTTTATACGTAATTTTTCGCCCCCAAAGGGATAACCGATAAGCACTATCGCGCTGACCTCTTCACTTTATGGATTTATACCGCCTGCTAGGCGAAGATATTCCGGAATAATTTGCCGACTATTTAGAGTGGAAAGACACGCGGAACACCAAAAAAATAAATTGTGTCTACGGAACTCTATGACACGCTTAACAAATCAAACGAAATGGCATTGAAAAAGTTCAAACCTTAGAAGTACTTTGGAGTACGTGTCTATTAAGAGGAAGACAATTCTTTTCACAGACTAAACTAGCTTTAATTACAATAAATCGTATATATAGGAGTATAAGTTACAGAATGATTGAGAGAACTTGTCTAGGACCACTCTTGGCTGGCCCGAACTAATATGATTCAAATGAGACTTTTGCGCATTCTTAAATACTAAATGTTATTCACATGGCGGTGACTTCAATTGATGGTGGGAAAAACAGAGCTTGAAAATCCCAAGACTTCGCTCATTAGCCAGAACAGATCAGAAAAGTACCGATCAAAGCATAAACATCTGTGTTTGCTCTGGCCACGAATTAAGTTCAAGTGCATGAGACATGTTTGCCTGACTTTACAGTCGAAGCTAAACTTAATGATTAACATAATATATGTTTTCTAGGTATCGAAGCTCATTTCCACCACCATATTGGAATCGGAGTTGGAGTTGGCAAACTCCTCTTCCTCATCGAACTTGAGCTTCATCCCATTAAACTTGTCCGAGTTCAACAACCGACGACTATTGGCTGTGATATTCTTGGCCACATCTCGCAAAGCGGCACTGCAAATCTCATCAATAGTAGCCGAGTCATCCATTAGGTCTTCAATGCAACTCTTAAGGATGGTAGATGTCACAATACAGTCTCTGTTAAGAGCCAAACTCTTGTGGAAAGCTTCTATGGCGGGATCTAGATTGCCCAGCAGAGCATGTATAAATCCTATAGAAGTGTAAGTAGTGGGACTCTGAGGCTTTAGAAGAAGGGCCTGCAAAAGTCAATAAGAATAAGTTAAAGATCGGAAAAGTTACTTTCCATACTGAGACTTACATATTGAAAGTTATAAAGGGCTTCCTCGTACTTATGCACTTTGCGCAACGAGTGTCCCAGGTTGATGAAGAGCGGCTCCCAGCGGGCCGAGATCTCCTCGTTGTTGAGCTTCGCCCGCTGTTTCACAATGTCTACGGTGCACTGGAAGATTGTGGCAGCGCCATCGAAAAACTCATACTCGTACTTAATAACGCCCAGTTCATGGAGAACATAAACATCTAGCGGCGCTATATTCATAGCCTGTAGGAAAAACTTCTCGGCCAGCTCTAGGTTTTTGGTTAAACCACATTCCACACCGATATAGAGCAGCGGCAGATGGCAACCGCGCATCAACTGTGTGGCTTTAAAATATGCAGCCATTGCCTGCTCGTGCTCATTCTCATTGGCAAAACTGTGTCCGTAGGCTAACCAAGCGGGGCCATAAAGTCGATCCAAAGAAGTAGCTTTGGAGAGGTAACGGCGGGCGGGATCGCTTTTGCCAATCATGTCGTAGTAGCAGCCCACGGCGTACCAGGAGATCGCTTTGTCCGGATAGCGATCCACCAGCTTGTGAGCCACGTAAAACAACCTATTGAAGTCGCCGTTCTCCACTAGGCAGGCAATCTGAATAGTCAGAGCGTTGTTATGGAACGGATCCACCTTTAGTAGTCTATTCGAGAGGAAAGACAATATGTAATAATCAATAAAGTACATTTAATTTTCTTTACTTACTCATTAAGTATTCGCAGGCACTGTTTGTAGTCGCAATCGTAGAAACACTTCTCAGCTTCGGAGGCCATTATATCCGTACTGCGTTGCACTCGATCCAGGCAGTCTCCGAGGGAAATCAGGGTGTCTGTGTCATGATCACGCGATCGCCTCCTGCTGAACGAGTCGAACATGGACCTATGTGAGGCATCAATAAGAGAAGAGGCCTTTGAAAGACTCGTTTGCAGGGAGAAAGTTGGTGCCTTGAGATCCTCCAAAACTCTGCAAAGTAAATACATTTAAAGGTGTGCAAAATACTTTACAAATCGATAAGACTTACTTCTGGGCGGGCGACATGAACTGACTGGGCGTAAGCGGCACCTTGATGGCGCTTGCTTTGGGCATCTGAGTGTCCGAGGAACTGGTCTGCTGCACACGGGCTGTAAATTCTTTAATAAACTTGAGTATATCCGGATTAACAATGGGAGATATCTCCTCAGCATTGCGGGCCGAAATTAACTCGTAGTACTTTTTCAGGCGGGATTCGTAGAGTTTTAATATCAACTTGGCGTCCGTTTCGCTAGATTGCTGTGCCAGCGGCAAATGATGCATCAGCTCAAATTCTGCAAGGAACAGAGAGTTATTAAATGTTTTTAGGGGGGGAAATATCAATTACCTTCCCAAGCCATTAGCATCTCGTGCTGAACAAGCGCCTCCAAAGCCTCAAAACAATAGATGGATTTGTGAAGAGCCTGGACATAAAAGTCCATAGCCATGCCGCGATTGTCGAGGGCCTCGTACACCTTGCCCTTCATCAGGTAAATGGATGAGAGGAGTTCGTTCCTATGGTTTTCTTCGCCACCAAAGACGCTGTTGCTCTCTAGGTAACAGCCACTGCCAGCATCAACGGGCTGATTGATCAGCGAGGTGGTCATGACCTCTACCTCTACATTCTGGATGGCTGTAGCTGCTTCCGTAAACTCCTTGGCAGCATAAAGGCTTTCCAGTAGGAGATTGAAGCACGGCAGTGAGTTTTTCTCCAGCTTGTGGTGTTTTATCGTGTGGGCGGCTCGATGGTACTCCCCTAGCAGGAACATACACTGCGCCTGGTAGTAGATATCCCTGGGCTCCTGACCACTCAGTACGGCCACCTTCTCCGCCCAGAAAAGCGCCGTGGAGTAGCGACGCTAAAAATGCAATAAGATTTTTAATCGGACTCTGATTGCCGGCATTTTTATTTAGATTCTTACCATGTCTATAAACTGTTTGACCAACTGCCGGTACAAGGACAGATCAATATGGTCATTAGTGGTGTCCGCACTGGTGTTTTCCGCGTCTCCTGGCATTTTGATTCAGCAAAAAATGGTTTTTATTAATAAGAAATTGTAAAATGTTTTGCTACTTCTGGGCATTAAGCTAAGTGAATAGATCTGGCAACGCTGTACAAAACAGCTGAAGTTGTCATTCACTGGAAACGGTTGTTTACTGCACTGAGAAAAACGAAATTCGGTTGGAATTATTATAACAATAATAAAAGTAATACCACTTAAAATAAATAAAAAATTTTGGTAATTCAAAGAAAGTTTTTTTGATGCAAAGTATTTTTAAAATTACCAAGCATATTATTTTACCCTGCAGTGTATGCAGTATTCGAATTCGGTGTTCTGACATTATATTCAGTGAAATAGGAATATTGGCAACATATTTAAATTTTAAAAATAAAATATTTTCAATTTTTAATAAGATCTAAAAATTTAGTTTCAGACAAAATATTCCCTTCTTTTCGGCAACTTCGTTTACTGCTTCTTTTTTGGCTAAGAAACGTATCGAACCAGTGAGAGGCTTTTAGTTTGAGAGAACGGTTGCAGGCGGTTCGTTCGTTGGAGCCTGGCGAAAAAGTCTATTTAAGCAGAGTTGGTGGCCGTGGCCTGCCCATAATATCAGAAAATCCCGACAAAAATTCAAAAATAAAATATCACGGGATGATATTTCGTTTCTTCTATTAATTTGTATTTGCCCCGGCAAAGTTCGCTAAAAACTAAGGCTCATTTTTATAACGAATTAAAGCATTGCCATTCAACAATCGAAAAGATTTCAACTATCAAAATAGTAAAAAAAATAGTTAACAAAAAAAATGCATCCGTGAGTGGGAAGTTTTGGCGAAACAGTAGCGGAAGGAGAGACGGAAAACGACGAAGGGCGTGCAAGGCAAAAGTAACGGTTCCTGTGCGGCGTGTGTGCGAGTGTGTGTAAAAATGTGCTTGGCGGACGACAAAAGAAACGGGATGCGATTGCGGGAGCGGAATTAAAATTAAATTCACACGAATTTATGTGCGAGGCGCGTGTTTTTGGCAACTCCTGGGTATGTATTGGTATTGCCGTGAGCCGGCACAACAAATTGTTGACAGAAAATCAGTGCAGTGTAGAATAGTTGGTAGGAACAAAAAAAAACAGGGCAGCGGCTCAATTGGCATTCTCTCATTCTCACCGTGCGTATTTTACAACTTTACAACCACACACTACTAGTATGTGCCGTTGGTTTGGTTTTCTTTTGCCATTGCCTTTGCCTTTGGCTCACGTCATCTCTCCAAGAACAACAACAAGCAATCGCCGCCTTAGCTACACAAGAAAAAATAAGGGCGGTTACTTGTGTATGTTAAAATTAAAACAAATTGTTAAAACAATCTAATATTAAAAATTCTTTACTCCAAACTACAGAGTAATATAATCCAATTAATAATAATTGCTTTACCAATTTTTCTTCCTGTGTACACACTTATTCTTACTACCCATTATTCTACGCACAGAGAGAGAAAGAGAGAGTGGAGAGAGAATGAGACAGGGCTTGGCTCCATCTCCATTTTACAACTCCAACTTCACTGCCGCTGCTCATTTCATGCTGATTTATGGCTCTAATAATAGGTTCGCTCAACACACAGCTTCCGAAAGGATTACCACCCGAAAGGATAATGCATAGTTTGTGTTATTGGCGACCATAAAAGGGGACTTTTAAAGTAAACGACCCAGGATTACAGTTAATTACAGTTAGCCGGAGCATTGAAGAGAGATAGAGATAGGGAGAACGGGATACGCCTTGATCGATTTACGGCATTTAACGCTCAAGTGCGTACGCGTGTGTTTTCTTTAAACTCCAGTCATTCGGAAACTACAAAGAGAGCGGTGTACTACACTACTTATAATTAATTCATGCCTATGATATTTTCAGGGCTTTGGAAATTTGCATCGTTGACGAGGCGGAATAATGAATCGATGACTATTTGCTGCTGAAACGGCCACATCTGCCAGCTGTCTTGGTTCGCCTTCGCACCCCTCTCGCTCACTCACTCGCGTTATCCTGTGGAGCCCCCAAAATAGACAACAACAACAAAAACCAGACTCCTTGCCCGAGGCTCTCGGCATCCAATTCGAACACCAACTAGATCCAACTCGAACTTGAACTCAAACCGCAGCGAACTCCAACCAGAAAAGCCTGCGCAGGAGTGAGAGCGAGAGAGAGAGAGACGGTGCGCGAGTAGGTCTCTCCGCCGGCTGAGGGAGAGGGAAAGGAATAGAGGCGGAAGTGGTGACATCTGTTTTGCCGCTTTGTCAGTTTGCGGATGCTGCTCCTGCCGAACACGAACGAACGCGAACGGGCACGAACGAACAAGGCGAGCAACGTGAACAAGTGTGGAAATTGGAATTTTTATTCAAAACAATGCCCCTGCTGCAACAGGTATGTAAATAATAATAAAACCCATTCGCACTCCAGAGCGGTAATTGAAACGCTCACGTACGACTGACTGGAGTCGAAAAGAGAAAGAGAGTGAGAGAGAGAAACAGCAATGGCATGAGCGAGCAAGAGAACTAACGTCATCAGCTGGCTTTTTCAGCTCACCTTCCCAATTGGGATTCGTGAGTGGCTGGCCCGGGATGATCCTAATAAGATTAGTGCCCAACTTTACGCCTGCCTCACTTCTGAGAGTTTTTATCCAACCAACTCACCCACTGAAACAGCTCCTTTTACGCCCACGTCTGTTGCACATTATGAGTAGTTAAATTCGATTAAACTTGCGGCGTTTTGTGCGCCAGACACTGCTGCGCCTCCTTTTTGTCCTTGCTGCTGCCTTGCTGTGGGTGGGCATTTAATTGTACTCTTTGTTGCGCAAAATAGTTGCGTGATTTAATTTCGCTCGCCTTTATATGTTTTTTAATTCACTTAAATGAGATGATTCGATTAGGACACTCGGCGGCACAAAAAAGCGTTGGGAAAAACTGGAAAAGCTTTGGCGGAACAGCAAAAACAGCGCTTAAGTGGTTGCATGTTTTTACAACAGCTTTACAGTTGTCATTTTTGTATTCCTTGAAAAGCTGATCCATATTTCCATATTTCTATTTATTTTAATTTATATTACATACTTATTGGAAAATTTTCAATTAATAATCCATAAGATTCAAGGAGAATAGTACTTAAGATGTCAATTATTGGACATATTCTACATACTTATTTCTCAAAAGATTATTTGTCCCATCTTGATGCTTTCTTTATCGTCTGAAAAATTAATTATGCTCCCTGACAATCCACTTCATATCAATACACATCAAAATTATGTCAGATGAGGCAATTGCCCTTCACCCCACAACATGCGAATTATAATGATTACAACAATATCCTTTATATGATGATACGCACATGCTAACCAAACCCGACAAGTCGCGCCCATGCCCCCGACCCCAGACTTGATTTAAGCGATCCTAAAGCGACTGTCAATATGTGTGACAGGTTTTTTAAGACGTTTCCCCCCGGTCGCCGAAGCACTTGGTTCCATTGTTGGCTATGCTTTTGCTGCCGCCCGTTTGTATCCTTGCCACGTCTTCCGCCTTCGGAAAAAGTTGCTCATTGTCGACTGTGACAGGAGACCCGGACCCGTCTATTGCTCATCATTCAGGCATTTGACGACAGACGACAACGCACAGAGGGGGTTGAGGAAAAGCTGCCTTGACTACGTCAATGGATTGGGGATGGCTTTCAAGAGGAGAAGGCAAGAGATGAAGATGGAGATGGAGGTAGAGAGAGGTATGAGGTATGGTCCTGGACTGCATCCATGGCCTGACAATGGAGCTGCGCATTTGTTACAATGTTTACACAAATATTTAAGGATAATCCGACGATTTCAAAGGGGTTATTATGCAATTTTTCTTCACATTTTATTGTGGCTGCCAGCAGCGGCAGCAAAATGGCAAAAAATAGACCCAACTGAATAACTAAATGCAAAATGTCAATTTCGTCGTGTAAGCAGAGTCTATCCCCCTTGCTGTATTGCTGCTTGTACATTCATATTTATTTGCTGGTAATGCCTAAAATGCGTCTACTTCATGCCAACGTGGCGTGTACTTAATGTCCTTCCCCCCTCTCGAATTATTCATATATATCTATTTTGTTTTTTTCTTCTTATGCATTCATTTCCATTGCGCCATTGCCCGCTGTTTAAAATGCCTATAAATAATATGGGATGGCCTACCCAGAACGGAAAATTTGTCGGTCATAAGAAATGTTGTACATTTTATTTGCCATTTTAAGCCGTGGGATGTGTGATGTCCTGCTCTGCATATGTCCATATCCTGCTGTGACATCGTTTCGTATAGCATTTTCATTTTATTGTCCTTCGGCCAAAGTCCAAGGATGCTTTGGGTTCAGCTCTCGATTGGTAGTCCAAGTTGAGTTCTCTGCAGGTTAGTCCATCTTTGGCTTCGGGGAGTTGGTAACAGGATGTTTTAGGATAGGAGATAGAGAGGTCTGGTCTGGAGATCTGCCTATTATTTATAGTTTATAAGTTTAACTAAATATTTAGTGCGGAAATTTATGGAAATGACAAAAGTAAATTATTAATTGTTATAAAAAAGTGTCCCTAATTGGTGGAATACTAATAGACATTGAACTAGATTTTTAAACAAAATCACTCTCAATAATTTTGAACTTAAAGTCACTACTGCTCAAACTTAAAGCCTTACCTGTTGCTTCCTCAAACCACAACACCATAAACCATACACTTAATAGTGTAATTAAGTGAACACTTGGCCACTTTTCCTAAACGACTGCCTGCAAATGCCAGTTATTAGCCGTCTCAAATTTGATTTCCAGCAGGCAAATCATTGGCATTATTCAAACCCGAACTCGAGTGAATAGATGAGAAGAATGATGAGGAGGAGGAGAAGAAGAAGGAGAAGGTGGGGAATCTTTTCAAGCAAATGATTGTGTTGGGCGGTGGCGGCATTAACAGTTGGTTATGTATACTTAAGTATATGCCCCAGGCCATCTTGGGATGTCCAGGCAGCCAGAGAGCCTGCTATTTCCACTTCTACTCTCAATACTCCTGCTCCTGCTCCTTGCGGCTGCTGCTGGTGGTTGTGTGATCCTTGGCAGACTATTGGAATGTCTCGACATTTCGCGCAAATGCCAAAAGTACAAGGCAGGCTAGGCGACCAAGGCGTCCTCCAACAATGCGGTGGCAGAGCAGCCCCAGGGCACATCATTAAAATGTCGATACCAAGCAAATCACACGCCCGCCGCCAGCAAGAAGGATAACAACCAAGAAAATATCAACCAGGGTGCGTTTGTTGCACAGCGGCCGTTGTGGATTGGGTTGTACCAGTGGTAGTTGGTATTAGGGCGTAGCCCATTGCAATATGAGCCTCTGGCATTTAACAAAAAAAATCAGAAAAGAATAAAAATAAGAGTGCGGAAAATGGCAGAAAAAATGAAAAATACAACAAAAAAATAAAATGAAAAACTGAAAAACAGAAAACGAGTGCAAAATTCAATTGAATTTACTTCGCCAGACGTTGCACACACTACTACTGGGCTCAACTAGCATTTAATGCATTGGCAGTGCGGCATGCGTGGTTGTGGTGTGCTCCACCAACACCAACACGAACACCAAACACCCACTGCCCAATCTCCTCGTGACCCCCTGAACTCCGCCTGATGCCCACCATTATTGTGGTTGAGCGGATGACGAAAGGTGGCCTGGCCGAGGGGGTATCAGGCCTTTTGGCCAATGGAATGAGCATCAGCAGGATGATGATGAGGCATGAAGGACCAGGGATGACGAAGGGGGCAGTAGTAGTGCGGCGGTGGCATATACTACAATGCTGTTGCGTTATCATTAAAAGCGAACAAAAATGCGGCAAAAGAAAATAGAAGCAAACAGCAATGAGCAACAGCAGCATCCAGTCAGTGCAACAACAACAACAACAATAACAGCAACAACAATAAAAGGCAAACCACAAAAGGCCAGCACCCAGTCAGAGGAGTCGCCTCTTGTTTTCTATATCCTAGCAAAGGTTACCAAGAACTCTGTGAAGGGTTTCGAAACGTCCATGATAAAGCAGTTTTGTCCTCATGAGGAGTAGGAGGTCACAAGTCCTCTGTTATGAAAAGTTGACAAAAAGTTTAATCTATAATCTACCAAGGTTCTTATAATGAAATAAATTACTTTAAAATTATGTTATTTTATTTATCGAACACTTAAGATTAAAGACAAGTTCGACTTGAACTTGTTGAAGTTTACATAAAAGAATATAGGTAGTTTATATTAAATCTTGGCAATACTTATTTTGGCTAATTAGGGGTATCATTCTTTTTAGGTACTTTTAGGCGTTAAAGAAAAATAAATAAGATCAAAAACGAGATATTTAGGATAACTCATAAGAAGAAAGTTGACACATCCTATAGTATATTAAATATAGCATACTTATAAGGGCAGTATCAATCACTCTTGATTATTAGAAGAGCAGACTTTTTGGTCTCTCTATTAATCTAAAGTATATTTTCTATATATTTTCTATTAATTATGTATTATCACTAAGCATCATCCATTGGATATCTTTTCCCCTTGCATTTTTGCGACTTTGTTGTTTTTCTGTTTTTAAATAGGCCCGGAAAAGTTGTGCCTTTTTCGCCTCGTGGGCTGCCTAAAAAATGTGCAGCATGCACCCCCCCGGTGGTGGGGAAGCTTGCTTGCACCGCCATTTGGTTAGGAGCTGGAGGAGCAAAAGCACCACCAACAGTAACAGATCCAGCGGCAGTAGGAGTGGCAGATAATACAGTGCGGAAAAAGCGCGTGTTTTATTTCCACTTAGCACTCATACAAACGTGTGCATGTATTGAATGCCTGTTGACGGCTGCTTGTCCCCTCTTTCTCTTCTTCTCCTTCGTGCTACCAACCAACTAAAGCCACCACCCAACATTATACCACCCACCCGTAACAGAGAAACAATAACAACGGCAACAAAGCGCCGAGAATCGGAAATGTTGCCGTTGAAACTGAAATGTCGCTACGCTTCTCTCGTTTGTTTGGGCGAAAGGAGGAGGAACAGGAGGTGTAGGGAGGGGCTGGCTACGCCCATGTAAAGGCTGGTGCTGTCACTGACTTGCCTGAATTACGATATTGTTATTATTAAATGGATGGGCTGCATGCGAAAGGAAGCTGCAACTGCGACTGACTCCGCTGAAAAGAGGGAGGTGTAGTTCCTCCTATACAGTCCTACGAAGACGTCTGCATGCGCTTTGATAGTTGAGTTTTGATCCAGAAAGGCATTTAATGTCTTGTTTTCATATTGCACAGAACAGAGAACGCTCCCAAGGCAAGGCAAGGCAAGGCATGCAGTTATGTAAATATGAAGGCGACACATCGCGTCGTCAAAAGCTGATGAAATGGCACTTCTCCTCGACATGCTCAAACTCAATTTAATTTGCCCAGCCATTGGCATTTAATGAAATGCACAGCACAACACAACACAACACAACACAGCACAAACAGAGGCACCAGCTGCTAAAGGATGTAAGAGGAGGATTCTCGATTCAGGATTGAGGATGCAGGATATGTAGGCGCAGCAATTACGTGCCAGCACTGCTTGCTGTCCTGCAGGCATTTGCATCTTATCGAAGTCCCTGCTAACGTCCCCTTCGACTCCTCCGAACAAAGTTCAAAGTCGAAGAGTTCTCGACTCCGTTGAATGGTTTTTAATTTACAAACATTAAAACGCTTTCGTTCCACGCCTTCATTGCATTCTAGGGAAATCCACTTAGCTGAAGTTTTACTTTAGATCGCAGGAAACTTATAAAACATAAGAACAGGTGAATTGAAGGGGATAAATTCCTTGATTTTCTTGAATCTTTGATTAGGATTGGCCGTTTGTTAGGGGAACAGGTAGATAGGTAGATTGCTTGAAGAGTTATCAAATTTTTGTTCGCTATATAAAGGTAATTACCTAAAATATTCATAATCCAAAACTAGCTTAATACCACTCCAAATAGTATCATTATATCATAATTTTTCAATAGTTTCTTGGCTTATAAAAACTTTGTCGTAAATTGAGTTGCTTTTACTTGATTTCCCCTTTGGCATTCAGCGGTCGTTTTGCCTTCGCCACTCAATTTATAGATCACAGCTCCATAAATTGTGCATCCCGAATCCTTTCAGGGGATTTAAACACTCGCCACGTAATATGCAAACACTCTATTACCGCTGGCAAATTCAAATGCATTCGCCCATAACTCTTATCCTTTATGGACTTGTCCTGCTGCATCTCCTTCTCCTCTATCCCCCTCTTGGCCATTCCATTCCATTCGCCCACAAGTTGGCAACATGTAATCGGCCATAAAAAATTACAACTGTGCATTAACCTCTGGCTGCGGTCACTGAGAGCGGGGGTAAAAATGGCAAAAGGGGCACAGAAGAGGGGAAATCGAAACGAAACGAATCGAATGAAGTGGCCCTTAGGGTTGAAGGGGGAAGCGGGGACAGCGGTTGCAGGGGCAAGAATGGCGACGACAAGGACAACGTCGTTATTGAACGCTTATCACTACATGCCATCAAATTTTAATGCCGAAAACCCTTTGGGCCAAAAAGGACCAGAAGCATTGGGCAAAACGGATGAAAAACAGGAGCAGGACATCTAATAAGTGTTGTAAGCGATGCAAACATAATAATTTGTATGACTTCTGAAAGCAGAAACTTGTAATTTTACAGAGGCTCTGGCCCCGGAAACGCTTTTTAGCCAACCTCCTTCTTCTCTTTCTTCTTTACCCAAACATGTGTGAGTGTATTCGCTAAAATGCAGGCCAGGCCAGGCCAGTCGCAGGACCAGGACCAAATCACCCAAACCCAAAGGCAGTCGAGGCAAATCGCTTGCCAAAAATGAAATGCAAGAAAAGCCCAAGAAAATGGCCAACGGAGAGAGGGTAGAGGAGGAGGCAGAGGCAAAGGCAGAGCCAGAGGAACACAAAAGCCAAGTCAAATGGACATAGGATAAATAACTACTGAGTTATGGGTGGAACGGCTCCTTGGCCCCTTGGCTGACATCTTTGGATCGGACGCAGAGAGATGCCGAATATCTCCATGTAGCCATCAGCTGGCAGAGAGTGGATGTGGTGGGATGGGAAACAACCCGGGCACACAGCAACGCCATTGAATCAAATTTTGCAAATCCTCGACAAGGAAAGACAAGTAGCAGGAGGAGGAGCAGCTGAAACTGAAACAGGAGCTTCGATATATGGGGAAGAAGAGGGCAGGGAAAGAAATTGAGCAGTCAATAGGCCAGGGTGCTATATATGCGTCAACGGGTGGTTAAGATTTTTTGTCGTATTCAATTTCGTTGTTTATGGGCTTTTTTCCGGATCCCAAAAAGTAGTTGTTGGCCGGGTATTGCTCTTTGATTGAGCTGTTACCATTGTAAACTGAGAATTTGGGATTTACGTGTTGGATTTTCATTTCACTTTTAAATAGTATTTTCTATTGTGATTTATAGAAGGTAAAACTTAAAGATTTTACCATCTGAAATACCTTTTAAGACTCGTTTAAAAGTAATTTTTGTCTCTTTTATATTGTTTTAAGAAGTTCTGATTCTAATTTTGAACTAAGATGTACATTTTAGGATCTTTTGAGACTTAAGAACGATTTCTTTCTTTTAAATCCCCAATCTCTAAAAACATCAACTTTTTAAGCATTGGCCGCCATTTGCCCCTTAAAAAAAAGAGCATCCCTGCTTTCCTTCAAGGGCGGTGGCCTTATATACTCGTTAGTCCCTTTGACGCCTTTTCTATTTCCGCCAGCGAAAGCTTTTAGCGTCTTTACTGGTGTTTTTGGAGGGAGAAGGATGCGGTTGCGGATGCGGATGCGGATGCGGACGCGGCCTCGGCATTACAAAATAGCTTGAAGACTATTTGTAATTTGCATTCATTGACGCCGCTTTTTTTATCGCTTGCCACAAGTTGTAACTGTGAGTGGGCGGCGGAGGCGGCAGCGGCTGTGACGTATGTAGGCTAGAAACAAAGTCTGAAATCTCCCCCATATGGGCCACAATGACGCCTCGCCATGGAGCCGAGTTGTCCGGCACATCCTTACATGTGTGTGCGTGTCGTATGTGTATGTGTGTACGCTAGATGTGTTCGTGCCATTTCCGACTTTGCACGTACCTTCATCAAGTTGTCATTCAATTTTTAAATCCATAGCAAGTTTTGTACTTAACATAGTTGTGACATCTTGACAAAGACTAAGGAAGCCGTCGACTGTCGCTCCCCGTTACCGGCATTCAAAACTTGCCGCCGGATGGAAGTTCTTTTCGTTCCCCTGTCAGTCCCCTTTTTATGTTGGCGGTAGATCTTTAACTTCAGGCCATACGCTCCTCCCTCTCTGACTTTTTACTGGATCCATCTGGGCCAGGAAAATCGCATCAATTCCACTCGCTGAACAAGTGAGCAAATGAGTTTTTCCAAGTTAATTTAAGTTCTTATGAGATTTCTTTGTCTGAAACTGATCACTTGAGAGGTTATTGTTCAGTTCGAGTTATGATATAAGCTATTTTCTATTGTCTCTTAAATAGTTAAAATCAGTTAAATTATTGTCTCTACTCACTTTGATATCCCTTTAACTCCCATGGATAATCAAGGACTCCCTGGAGAATCTCTCCTGCAAATCCTCTTTAGGTAACTGGGACACAACTCTTTGACATCCACTCATCAGCTGACCATTGACCGTCGTCGTTGACTTGTTGCCTTGGCTTTGGTACATTTCGCTTTATCCTTATCCCAAGTTCTCATCATCATCATACACATCCACATCCACATCCCAGATAGACACACTTCCTTCAACCGTTTCCGATTGCTGTCACTCCTCGTCTCGGTTTTCAGTTCTCGATTCGTTGGCTTTCTGTTCCGTTTTCGTGGGCTGCATTAATCCGGCGTAATGAGTTGTACGCCATTTTGCGCTAAATTGTTTGGTGAGTGCCTGATAACAATATTTGCACTAATTTGGCATTTTTAAGTGTGCTCCACTGACACTTGATGCGCTTTTAATTGCGCCCAGGCGTTGGAGAGTACTTCACAGGAGTGAGGGGTGTAGAGTGAGAGAGAGCGACCGAGGAAGATTCGGGAGGAGAAAAGTGCGACACAAGGGTCGGCTGCTGCTGTGGGTGCTGCTGGTAAAGTGGGTGAGGAGTGCTCTGGGAATGCTGCAGTGAGGTGGCATTGTCTCCTTGTGGCTGTCCTCGTGCGGTTGCCATGTTGTTGCCACCGTCTCTCCTCTGTCTCTCTCTCTCTCGCTGCATTGCCTGGCATGTGGCAAGAAATGTGAAAGATAAACGATTCATTAGTTGCTGCTGTTGCGTTGCAAGGCAGGAACACTCCCCTTACCAACTTCCCTCCCCCCATGACACACCTTACAAAAAAAAAAAGGAGTAGACTGAGAGACAATAAAAGTTTTGCCAACTGTCGCCCGTTTTTATTACGATTGCAGTTTAAAATCTCTTGCTTGATGTCATCGTTCTACAAAACGCTTTTCTTCCTCTTTTCATTTGCAGTACGACACTCCTGATTGCTCCGGTTCTGGAGGCAACATGCGTGCCCTAAGCGGTGGCTCCACAACGGACCTCCTGCAGAAACACTCGATCAGCTCCTACTTGGATCACCATCAGCAGCAGCAACAACAGCTCCAGCATCAGCATCAGCTGCAACTTCAACATCACCAGCAGCAGCAACTGCAACACAATCTCCTGGACAGATGCAGTGACGATGGATTGATATCTTTTATTAACGGTGAGAAAGAGGATTATAGTTCTTAGGATTATGTCATAAGGTTCTCTCTCAAGAAAAAGTTCTAGAAAAGGTGAAGGCGTTTTTAAGAAATCGCTGTTTTCGGAAATGAAGATTCCCTTAGTATCAAGATAACTTTACAAGATAACCTAACTTTCATTTTAATTATTACAAAACATTTATAGATCAAAAACTTGTAAAAAAGAAATCCCTTTACTTTGCTGTCAAAATCGTTGGCTGCAGGAATGTCAGAACGCCACAGAGAAAATTTCATTAGTTTTTTACTTTTAGAAGTCGGCACACATAATTCGTAGGCACTCTTGTCATCATTGTTATTAAGTTTATTTCATCATACACGTCTTTATCTATTTCCTTTTTGTTTTCAAGTTGGACTGCGTGCCGTGGTCTGCGGTAAAAAAAATTTTCATTTACATTTCGATATAAAAATTACATCACAACTGCAACCGAAAGAAGCGCAAATTTAAATTTTAAAGTCCATTCGAAATTTTAAATAATATAAAAAAAAAATTACATAAAATATAGTCTCGCAAAATCGTCTCCGTCCAAATATAAGCGTTGACCTAGAAGCAGGATTAGTAGTTGAGGATACCCATGCTAGGAGTCGAGAAGCCATATATGAGAAAGTCAGCGATGATGGCGGTAGAGCAGGACTCGTTTGAATTTGGCAGCAACAGCGATGTGAGCGACACAAGTCGCAACCACACAAGCGAGGCAAGCTCCAAGGACCTTGGCAGACTGACTGCCGGCGACGGGGCACAGAACTTGGCCCAAGACGGCAATGCCAACAGCAGCAACAGCAATGGCCAAAGCAACATGGACAACACAAACAGCAACTGCAGTACGCTTAATTTATTAGCAGTTTTGTCGAATATTTGCAAAGTGCTTGAGGGGCAATAGTTTTGATTTATCGATGGGCTGGGCAAACTTTACGATAATTGTTGACATTCTACACTCTACTTACCCAAACCATCTCACTATTTACTTACTCTGTCCAACAGATCCAATCACACTGAACGATCTACTCGGCCTGTGCGGCGGCAATGGTGTCGGCAATAGCCAGAACCAAGCGTTGACATCGACTCCAGTGCAGGGAGGAGGAGGAGGAGGAGGAGCAAGTGGAACTGCAATTGGTGCAACAACACCAACAGGAGGAGTATTACAAGCTGGGCCAGGACTGGGATCGAGCCAGGGAGGAGGAGGAGGAGGACATACCATTACCGCCACAAACAACTCCCATCCGGCGGTCAACTCATCCGCCAGCTTCGGTGGCAACGGCAGCAGTAGCGACGTCAATAATCTACTGCTCGCCAGTGCTGCTGCCGCTGCCGCCGGTGATGGCGTTCAACTGTCCGCCAATGCGGCTGTCTACGCTCCACTAACGCCCAGCTCCACTCAATCATCGGCCTCGCCGGGCACCAAGTCATCCGGTTTTGACTACTTCCAGGTAAGACCTTAGGTGTCGATTTGGGGAATTTCCCCTCCTTGTGACCTTCTACTTCTCTCTCTCTTTAACTGCACTAAATTTGCACTGAATTCTCGTAACTTTTTGCTTGTAATCGTATATCTATCCCTTTGAAAATCCAATCCGTGCTTCACACACGGGTGAACTTTTAAGTCTTATGATTTAAATAACTATATTCCACTCTGTCTCTGTCTCTATATGTTGATGAGTGGGTCGAAAAATTAGTAATTTTTTAAGATAAGTTTGAAACATTTCGATATTTTTACATATAACAGATTAATATAATAGAAAAGTATCTCGTTTTGCTTTGTAGATGGTATTAAGTATTATAAAATCTACTAACTTTATGATTATATATAGAGACTTCTCTTACATAAGAAAATTGCTATATTAATCTTAACTTAACTTAAGATAAAGTTGAAGTTAAAGTTCATATTTCTCAATATTCCAGTAAATATCTTAAGTATATCCTCCAAAACTTCCTGAAATTGTAAACATTTGTGATAAAAATCGACCCACTCTATGTTTGTCTTACATAAAATAACCTTGCAGTGATTTAGCATGTGGTAAATCTTTACTAAAAGTAAATAAAATCTTAAACTAAAATTCTTGCAAGGATATTAAAACTTCGTTATAACGAAGTTAACTGGTTGTCGTTACCGTGTTTCCTTTTCCTCATTTTAATTTATTTATTTGTTTCCATTTTCTTTCTTTCTTTTTGGGTGAATTGGCGAACTTAGTTTGAAAATGTTGCACAAAGTAACCCACTTAAGGCTTTCCAAAGAACAAACATCAGCTTCGATTGCTCTGCACCCTTATCGCCAAGTACGCCTACATCTATTTACAATCGCTCCTTTCACAGTTCACCTTTAGTCAGGTAATAACCGAATTATGATAATGTGTGGCACTATCTCTACTTTATTTGACCATCTTGATTAATCGAGTCCCTGTTGACCCTTACAGCGACAGCAGTAATTCTTCGAGTGGCATTGGTCTCTCCTTGGACTCCATCAACATGCTCTACCACCAGCAACAACAGCAACAACCACAACAGCAGCAGCAGCCACAGCAGCAGGGTTACTCCAATCTGGGAAACTCTATGGGCAGCGGTTTAGGTCTTAGCCTGGCGAATGCCTCTACGCGATCAAACTCGCCAGAAAGTCAGAACAGTGGGCAGTCAATCACCGAGCCTAACCTACTGGACATGATTGTAAGTCTTGAAAAAGAAATATTTTTTGCACTTTTCTAGCGAGCTTAGATTCTAATAAAAGCAAGAAACTTTTGATTTTTCCATCATTTATTAATAAAAAAAATATTCAAACGCCGGACTTAATTTTTGTAAAATATTTTTTTTAAGTTTTTTCTTCAAAATTGCAGTTGTTAATAGTTACAATGGCTAAGGTTTTATATAGGGTAAGACCAACATGGTATCCCATTAACCATTAACCATTGTATCCTCTTCTAATGATTAAAGTATCTCAAATTAACAATCTACCAACTACTTTCAGAATCTACTGTCTGTGAATAGCAATAAAATAGCCTCCATGCAGCAGCAGCAGCAACAACAGCAACAGCAGCATCAACAGCATCAACAGCAACAGCTGCAACAACAGCAGCAGCAACATCAGCTGCAGCAGCAGTACGCCAATCTTAATAGAAGCTACGAACAGCAGTTAGCCAATGGAGGTGGCCAGCAGCAACATGGCTACGAGCAGAATGGCGTGGGCGTGGGAGTTGCTAGCGGAGGCAATGAAAATTGCCTTAGTCAGTATACCCTGGAAAACCTCGCTAGCGTGGACATGGAACTGGCTAAACTGCAGAATCTACAGCGGATCAACACGCTGAAGTTGCTGCAGGCCCAGACGCAGCAGATGCCACTGATTAATCAGCTGTTACAGAGCTATGCCGGAGGCACCATAGGCAATGTTGCGGGTAACCTGGTAAACTCGGGAGGAACACCGATCGTTACAGAATTGGCGGGAAACGGTGGCGGAGGAAATGGGACCACCAGTGATGGTCACCTAGATCGCGTGGCGAAGTTCCACAGAAGCTCGGCGGCCTTATGCGATGCCACATGCACCTGGAGCGGACAGCTGCCGCCACGTTCGCATCGTATGCTCAACTATTCTCCCAAGGTCTTCCTCGGCGGTATTCCCTGGGACATTAGTGAGCAGTCGCTTATCCAAATCTTTAAGCCATTTGGATCTATCAAGTAAGAGGATATAAAATCATTAATCAGCTTCTGACTAACATAAAATCTTGATCTTAACAGAGTGGAATGGCCTGGCAAGGAGCAGCAGGCTGCGCAGCCCAAGGGCTATGTTTACATCATCTTTGAGTCGGACAAGCAGGTTAAGGCCTTACTTTCGGCCTGCGTGGTCCAGGTGGATGACTCTCACAGCGGCAGTAACTACTTCTTCAAAATTTCTTCCCGTCGCATTAAGTCCAAGGATGTAAGTTTTACGATAACTATTAAAAACCAGTTTTAATATAACTTCAATCTTTAAAATCAGGTTGAAGTCATACCCTGGATAATCGCCGACTCCAATTTCGTGCGCTCCAGTTCCCAGAAACTAGATCCAACGAAAACTGTGTTTGTGGGTGCCCTACATGGAAAACTTACAGCTGAGGGCTTGGGAAAAATCATGGACGATCTTTTTGACGGCGTGCTTTATGCTGGAATTGATACGGACAAATATAAGTACCCGATCGGATCGGGACGTGTGACCTTTAGCAACTTCCGGTCCTATATGAAAGCTGTTTCGGCTGCCTTCATCGAGATTAGGACCACGAAATTCACTAAGAAGGTACAGGTGGATCCTTACCTGGAGGATGCCCTGTGCTCTATATGCGGAGTGCAACACGGTCCCTACTATTGTCGGGAATTGTCGTGTTTCCGGTGAGTTTATTAATCTATATTTGAGACTAAAATTCAAATATTTGATTATTCTTGCAGATACTTTTGCCGCAGCTGCTGGCAGTGGCAGCACAGCTGTGACATCGTCAAGAATCACAAGCCCTTGACACGGAATTCCAAGTCACAGAGCCTGGTTGGCATTGGACCATCATCATCGACTGTTTCGCTGGCCTCATCTAGCCATAGTATTCGGGAAGACAACAAGATGGGTCTCAGTCAGCAGCATCAACAGCAGCACCAGCAGCAGAAACACCATCAGCTTCAACAACAGCAATCGCAACCGCATCCGAACCATAATCTGATGGGTCTCTCGGTAGCTGCCAGTGTCGCCGCTGCAGCACCAAAGTTAACCTTCCAGCAGCGACTAATTCAAAAGGAAAAATTGCATTATCAGCATCACCAGCAGCATCAGGCGATTTAGACTGCTACGCAGGCTTTTATCCGGAACCGTTTTAACGGAAATTTGGACTTTTAGGCAACGTAGAAAAAAATTCTATTGCAGCCGAGATGGAGACACCGGGACTTATCATCGTCATTATCATTGTAAACACAGTTTTATTGATGTGTATATTAGATCGGTACGATATGAAGCTTACACGTTGAATTTCCTTTAAGGTAAATTAGTGTTTAGTAGGTCGACACACCCCCAACACCAAACACCCTCGAAATCGAAACGAAAAAGACGACACCCCCATTCTACTACTATTTTTTGATAATCATGCTTACATATCAGCATTTGGAGCTGGCATTCGAATGCTAAACGAATGATACATGAAATGAGCAATTTCATTTACTCACAGAAAGAAAAACCCATAAATCAGCTTACTACTCAAGTTACTTTTTTGGCTAAGAAAGCAAAAAAAAATTGATTTCTAATTTTGTAAATGTCTAATTTTTAAGCGAACAGAAAGAAAGGAAGCCGCTTTAAAGAGAGGTTTAGGATTATCATATTTGTTATGTTTTGCGCTATTACTGAGGAATTTTATGTAGTTTCTTTTTATATAGCCAAGCCCCCATAAAGACCCGAGTTAATATGATTAATAAGTAGTATTATCATATATGATTTGGATTGTCCGTTAAGCGTTTATCAGGGAATTTCAATTTTTAAGAAAACATTTTAAAAATTGTAAATTCGTTTAACTCACAAGTCCCCCCTATTTTTTGTTACTCATTGAATTTTGTTACACACCTGAGTTATTATATATATATAGCCATATATATATATATATTGTTTAGTTTTTTGTTTTGGATTAGTTTTAAGCATTATCATTGTGAAGATTAGCACGCGATGCTTGATGATTGATTGATGATTGTTAAACTTTGTTTTAAGAACTTATCTTTCTTTGGCTTTTTTGGCTGTACCAGTTTTAGAGCTCATTGGCTATTACTAGGCCTATCATTTGTCAATATTAATTTCATGTATTTTTGAGAAAGGATCTCTCCAGCGCTTATCAAAACTAGAATCTATATGTAAAGAACCAGATATTACATATTGTAAACATGATCACAAGGCTTTATATAATTTAAAACTTATTAATTTTTGTAAAACCTATCAAGATTAAGGGAACCTAACTTAAAACAATACCTTTAAAAGAAAACTAAATTGATTAACTAAAAAGAAAAAATAACACCACTAACACACACACGTACTCACCAAAAAAAAACCAAACAAATATACAAAAAATCG
This sequence comes from Drosophila eugracilis, assembly GCF_018153835.1. Classification (NCBI taxonomy): domain Eukaryota; kingdom Metazoa; phylum Arthropoda; class Insecta; order Diptera; family Drosophilidae; genus Drosophila; species Drosophila eugracilis. Next base: position 3,641,708 of record NW_024573645.1, read on the forward strand.
CTTTTGAATTCGCCTTGGTTTCATTTTGGCAACACTTAATCCACGCTTCCCATGCTAATTGTTAATCTCACTTAAGATGAAAACGAACTTTAAGTAACTTAGTCTAATATCAAAAGTTAAATTCAAACGAATTTAAGCATAAAAACAATCAAATTACTTTACCAAGCAACTGAAATACTCCAAAAAAAAAACAAGAAAAAGAAAAACCAATGTAATCGAGTAGTTCAGAGAAAGAAAAATTAACGCTGCGGGTGTTATGTGACATTTTAAACGCATTACTACTCTCTAGGCATTAATTGTTTTTAGCATTATTAACTTGGACATCACAACACTTTAACACACACACACACGCATTACGATGAACCTACAGGGATTTTATGGTAGTCTTCGAAAGAAACAAATTAAAAAACAACAACTAAATAATTAACAATAATAATAATAAAAAAACAATAATTGAGAACGACGAAGTGTTAAGAGACGAAGGCTAGAACAAGGCTGCAGACTAGTTGAATTTGTTTTAGTTTTTAAAATATAGATTTGCAAAAATAAGCAATTTTTAATTAACCAATATGAGAAGAAAGAGGAGGGATTGCGGGTCTAGGGTAAACATGGATGCCTCTTAGTGTAACGGTTTCTGTTGTAGCGCCAAACTACCTAGCTTAGTTTTTCCTTTTTGGCCATGGACATGGCCGGAAGTGTGTATAAGTAGCAATAAACCCCCAGACCCACAAAAAGTGCATTGTTATTAACCATATTTACCTAGCTATATATACATATATATACACGTACATACATATTGCCTTCGATTAGGAGCGAGGAGAAACCCAAGCAAATCACCCACTTAAATCGCTTTAATGCCAAACCACAAATCAAAAAGCTTATTGACTACTTTTAATGCAATTACTATATACGAGTATATATATATTGTATATTCCACATCCTTTTGCCTACCAAGCGAAAATCAGCCTGGAATTTGACTATACATCATATATAGTTTGTAAAATAATGGATATCAGGAGTTGCGGAGCATAAAGAGATATACATTTCGCCGTAATACTTAACCTATAAATACCATAGACCCAAAAAACTGCATAAGGAATACGAAAACACACACACATATATATATATATTTTAAAGACAAAGAGTTAGGGATAGACGAGGTGGTAATACCTTAACCTAAGCTAGACAAAAACTGTGTACAGAAGACATACAGATTAAAATGGTGCTTTAGCTGAATTATTAGTAATCGTAAGACTTACCTTTTGGGATAGGAAAACCTAAATGCTCCAAGAAAATACCTTATTTCACTCGTTAATGAACGTATCTTTTTTAAACTTAATTTTTTTAGCCTTAATAATTATTAGGTGTGTGTTGATGGGTAAAGGAGATCAAGGCAGTACCATTATTTTATTGAGAAAAACCAGCAAAAATGTTTCAAAATCTATTGGAAAAACCAAAAGTGTTTTTAGCTCGCATTTCACAAAACACACACATTAAACTAACACTAAAACACATAACATTTTCGTAAACAATTTTAAATAACTATAAAATTTACCATATTTTTATTAACCAAAGGGAGTAAAATAAAGAAATGCCCCCACACATTGACCAGGGCCAAACTTTTAAATGGAACTTTTTAAGGCTATTTCGGCAAGAATCAATATTGGCGACTCTGAAATCTCGATCGTATGTTAAACAGTTTTACTTTAATGTTTTTAACGCTTTTACAAGCTTAAGAACCAAAAATACATAACGAGAATTTTAAATTAACACGCAGATTTGTGTGTGCAAGCAAACAGTTTTAAACTTTTCCACACTGGCTTTTCAATTTATTTCAAATCGAAACATTATTTTATTTCCTATCAAAAATCGAACTAATAAACTAAGAAGATATATTAAACAAATGTATCAAAGATTAAATCCAAATATGTGAAGAACAAAAGAGACATACACACAAAATAAAGTTTAAACGAAATGTAAAGGAACCAAAATCGAACGCTTCCCACGCAAAACCGATAATATTAAATTTTAGCAAAGTAAAAAACTAAAAAACAAATGGAACATTAAGAAAATATGCAAAGCGTAATTAGGCAACAATATATATACATATATATATATAACATAATAATATATTTAAAAAAATAATAAACATATTTTACTGACGCAAGTCATCTGGATTATCTATACCGTCTACTTTTAAGGCATTCTACACTAAAACAGAGTAATTATTTTTAAACTCAGCTAAGGTGCAAATCAGCAATGAGGAAGTTCTATCGAATGGGGAATATCTAAACTTATGCCGATATCTCTTACCACGCATTAACTCTAACCTATATACTGTACTCTCAAAAACTAACTCTCCATCATATAAATTAACTAATCGTATTCGAAAAACAAACCAAACCCTATATACCAGATATTTTTACTATCGTACTATTACTACTGATTGTACTGTATTTGTCAACTGTATTCAAAAAGACACAAGCGAACATGTGAGACACATTTTGGGGGAACATTAAGCAAAAAACTTTGCAAATTGAATTTTAAACCAACAATATTTGCTCGGCAAATGTGTAAAAGTTAGCGAATTAAGTATAAGAATGCAATAAGAACGGTTTTTAAAAAGACTATTATACAACCTATATTTATACACCAATGATATATATATATATATATATATATATATATATATAATAATAATTCAGAACGGAATACTAAGCTTTTAATGCAATAATCAAATACCACATATATATACTATATATACATACACGTACATATATATATATATACATATATTTTAATAATTACTTGAGGGGGCAATCGAAAGGCGATTCATCTGAGTTAGGCGCCCCCGGAAATTCGTATACTGTTATAGCAGATATTAAGAGGAAGGAAGGATATTTAGAAGAATATTTAGTAGCGGGCGTCGCAGCTTCCTTGCATATAAGGAAGTTGACTGGCGGCCCAACTAATTGATTTTCCCACCTTATATAGGAATATAAACAAAAATTACTGCAGTGCCATTTTAAATAGCTTCCGATAAGTATATAAAATTGATACATAAATACCTAGTACAGTTGGTCCTTAGTTTTTTGGGGTCCTCTACTAAAGGTCTAACTTGTTCTTAACAAGGAAACTATCTGGAATCCAAACACAGAACGGAAATACAGTTTGAAAGTAAGAAAAAGTTGGATTTATATAAGAAAGACCACCATAAAACTACGGACACTGTCTTTATGTACTAATATAATTATTACATATTGTTATGAGCAAGAGTTCAAATTGCATTATGGTTATAACGAACACGGAATACACACACAAAACAACAACAAAAAGCAAATGGAACAAAGTTGAACATATTTTGAGTGCATGAAAATTTTTTGGGAACTTTTTGAGGCTTTTTTTGTAAATGGAGCGAGAAACTTCAAAAACGAATATGCAATGAAAAAGTGGAAGAAAACGGAGAAATATTTAAAAATAATACTAAATACAATAATAAAAAAAAAGTATATATATAAACTCATGTAGCTAGGTATATTATCGAAAATTAACAAATCCCAAAGTATATAAATATATCTATATATGAAAATAACGAGAATTTTTATGAACCCCGTTACGGCAACAACAGCAACAAGAACAACATAAACATAAACAGCAAACATTAAGGGCTATAATAAAAAAAACCGATAAACACACACAACTTCACATTCATACTTCGTACATTTAAAGAGCTTACCTTAACGATGGTGGCAGTCAAGCAGAGCAAACTAACATAAAAAAGAAAAACAAAGATAATAACTAGTAATTGTTAATATTTACGCGCTTGCGGCACAAACAAGCAAATAAATTATGTACAATGGAAATATATTTACTAACGAATGTTATTTTTAACCAAAACCAAGGTCAGCAGTGATCGGTTCCCTCATGTAATCTATAAATCCAAATATTTAAACTTGAAAACCATGCATAACAAGTATAATATATCAGACATATGAGTATTTTAAATATGCCTAAGAAAAACATTGTATAAACTAAATGAAAACGACTGCTAAACCGACAAATCGTTCGTGTGAACAACAAATAATATATTAATAACTCTGGTAATGAACCCTCGCCGGAGGGCTGACAATATATATATACGAGCGGGAGCCTGTACATTAAGTTAAACATTCTGCTGGGTTACGAAAAGGGCAAAAACACAAAAAACCAAAATATATAAAATGAACTACATGTATCCGGAAACTAACTGAACACAATAAAAAGAAGTAACAGATAATAAAGGACACACAGACCAAAAACTAGTTTTTCTTCTTTTTTCACCATTATTAAGCTTGTATTTTGTGCTTCTTTAAGGAACCTACTAACTAAACCACTTTCGAGTGCCGTAATTAATAAAATCAACGTACAAAAAACGCGTTACCGACTAGCTTAAAATTCTGATCAACAAATACGAGTACACAGATTGCAAATACAATGATGACGGCTCTACTACTTGTTCAGTCTTCTCTTGGCAAAGATCTGGTAGATGCCCAGGCCAGCGGATAAGGTGCCAATGGCTCCAACTTGGAGAGTAGAGAGCTTGCCGCCCCACAAATAACCCTTGGGCAGTGTACTGACGGCGTGTACAAAGTCTAGGGAGATGCGAACGATGGAAACCATCTCCAGACGATGCTTGGTGATGGTTTTGATATCCAGTCTGTGAATTCAAAAAATAACTTAGTTGTGATTTTTGGAAAATGTTTTTACAACTACTTACTCATTGATATTCTTAGTACGATTTAGTTTGTCCTGATTTAAAGAAAAATTCCGCATTGTCCTGGAAAAAAAATCAACGTTTTGGCATTGTTATATATTGATTTTGTTGCATATCTTACCTCATGAGGTTCAGGTACACCGAGAGAACCCAGAATATAGAGCTCACATTGTCCCAACTATCTGCATTCTTGACATCCACAATCTTGTGCTCGGCCAGCCAACACACCTTCTCAATAGGATAATACAGCAGATCCACTATATTGGCCGTGACTCCCAGAACAGCCATTATACGATCAGGTTCATTCTCACCCAAACCGTACTCCAAGGCATACTGGATCATAGGGATGTCATCAATGAGTCGTAGGGTGGCCCTCGCACCAGAGATCTTCGAGCTGGCGGTGGCATATCGCTTGGCAAGATCCGGATTCCGCTTGGCATGGTATCCAGCCACCAGTTTGGCACTGTAGCACAGCGCCTTCATTACCTAAAAATAAGAAATATTCTGGGTTATTAAGTATAATATATTCTTGAAGTCGTAATTTGTACAGCTTCTCCGCAATTTGTTGTTGAGCCGAGTGTTTGTTTTATCACGAGAGGTTTGCATCTCTGTTTACCTTTACATGACCCCAATAGGCCGTCATCCCTGCATTTTATGGAATTGCTTGGTTGTCACAAACAGATAAAATACTATCAGCGATAAAAAAAACACAGCGAATGCCACAATCATCTCGTCTGATGGCTCCCAGTGGAGTGGTCCTACTACCAGAATGGGTTAAAGACTTCGTAGTTTACCCATTAATTCTTCAGTTTGTTTACTTTGTCATCAATGCATAAGTTATGTATTGGGAAGGTGTGTATACTAACCTGGTATATAAGACATTTATATACCCTTCTAGTTCTAGCATTCCAAGCTTTAAATGTTCTATACCATTCAATGATGATCATTTAATCTTTAGAATTAACTAATTCATTTGCATAGGTTTAAAAATACTGTTGTAGAGTTCATCAGATATAATATATTATTTCCCATTTTAAAAACCTCTCGAAACTTTGTATAACCCCTGAAAGGGTATAAAAAACATGAGGTGGTGGAAGAGTGGGTGTTATCTAGTGAATTGCGTGTTCCTATATGGGCCAAACCAAACAAACCTTTCGTTCATAACGTATTATCCGCTTTATCTGGCAGCGGGTTAAGGGTTTGCCGGCTATAGTATTGAGCATTATCTTGACTCGATCGTCGCCAAATAGCGACTGATAAGCGGAGAAGCAAAAAATCCATTGCGAAAACGCAAGAAGTAAGGCAAGGTCCAAGCTGATGAAGCTTCCTTGTTCAAAACCTCCAGTTCAATGCCAGCTTCAATAAGCAACAACAACAATGAGAAAACCTGTTGGTTGACTTTCGATTTCAACCGAGCCCCTTCAATGGACCAGTCAAAAACCAAAACCAGTCAATATGCCACGATGCATTTTTTTTTATAAATTTGCGCATATTTGAAAAATTACGTGGTTAAAAAACGTAAACAAACAGGTGTGCGGCTAATTATTTGGCAATTTACTTCGTTGAATGGGCCGGGTTTTAATTTTTTACCTTATCTCGACCGCCATAGGAATCGATAATATCACAGAATTCGTTCACAAACTTGGTCGTGCTGCCCATTATTGCTCGTTTAAAAGACCAGGTACTGTTTTATATCAGCCAAAAACTCGAACTGAAACACAACAACGAAAACACAAGAAGTTGACAATCGCAGGCGGGAACCCAACAACACAATCAGCTGATGGTCATCAGTGATGGCAGCTCCATATTGATGTAGCTAGTCTTACGCATTGGAAAAAAAATCAAACAGAAAAGGTTAATCGAAGTCTCTCAAATATTGACAAATTCTTTTCACAGCACCATTATGTAAGAAGAAATTTTAAATTTGACCGAATATGATAGTTATTAAATTTAATAATGTGGCAATAATAATAGTGACTGTGCTTATTTTTTAGCTAGGAATTAAGATTTGCCAGCACTAGCGACAACAAATGGTAGAGCAACAGCTGTTTCAGTCGCTACCGATAGTCGCTATCGATAGACACTGACTATCACCGTAATCGGACGCTACAGATATCGGACGCACTGCAGGACGGGATCAGGATACGAAGACGGATTCGGCGTGGATTACACTTAACGATGAGCCTGCCAAGCGCCAGCAGCCACGGCCACGCTGCGTCGCCCGTCTACAGTAACAGCAATAGCAACAGTAACAACAAATCGAGTACGGGCAACAAAAAAACCTCCTCGAAAAATGATTTACTGCGCTGTGCCGTCGGTCTTTTACTGAAACAGAAAAACTACGTGGTAAGAAATCTCCAAATATAGTTTTCAATGTAATTAAAATCCATTATATCCCCCAGAGTAACGAAAGATTTCGCCGCTCGGATTTTTTGCTACTGCAAAATAAACAGCAGTTCGCGGTAAACAAAATGTTGGACACGGATTTGCACGATGGAAATAGCTTTACCTACTCTAATGTCCAGGTGATTACCAACAACCAACACACAGTGGACCAACAATTTGGACGGTTCTCGGTGTTCGTAGAGGCTCAAGCGGAGCCACTGCGTCTGGAAATGAAACGCTTCTATGGACCAATGTTGTGTCATTTCTACCTGGATCTCCTTAAGGCTCGAGAACCGCGAGGCGCAGTGGAGTTGCTTCGAAAATATGCCCACTTGGTAGCCCCTGTCGATATGTACGATGCACCGCCGCCCACCAAGATTAACGGCTGTTCCACAACAGCCAATGAGACCACTTTTAATATACGTTTCGCACGGGAAGCCCAGGATACTGGGGACACGGAACTGGACTACTTCATGCGCCTGGTACAAATCCTGAGTGGCTACACACGGTTGGAAGCAGCAGAACTGGATGATACAGTGGCTCACTTTCGCTCCTCCAAATACGAATTACATACCACAGCTCAAGTGGTGGAGAGGATTTGTAGTTATCTCCAGCGGCGGGGTCATGTTTTGATTATGAACCTACTTTACACTTGGTTACATGTCCACATCGTGGAGAACGAACAGCGAGCCTTCAGTGAAGATCACCTGCTTGGCCTGACGGATGACATGGAAGGTGAGGAAGCAGAGGAGGATATCGTTTCTAAACCAATAGTATCCCCAAGTACCCGCGGAGATATCAAACCAGGCAAATCCTTAACAGAGAAATCTAGCCGAAAGCGACCCGCTGAGGAGCCAAACATTAAGATAGAAACAGACATCAAGCAGGAGATTAATACTGATGTACCTGCAGAGCCCAGCAAATCCCAATTGAATATAGACGCCTGCTTGGACACACTCAAATCATCCACTGAACAGATACTCAAGGCCCAGGTGGAACTACCGCGATTTCTCAGGATCAGCGAGCGTTCAGGGGGCCTCACCTCCGCCCACTTGGATCCCACTGAGTGCCACCTATTAGCCGGGTTCGACAACTCTGCCGTACAGCTGTGGCAGCTTAACCAAAACAGTTGCCGCGGCAAAAGCTTTTACAGGCGCTATCCGCAATCACAGTGCCCATGGGAGCTGAACAACTGTGTGGAGGAGGAGGAAATGGAACAGGATGAAGAGGACAGTAGCGAACAGGATATAAAGTGCTCTGAAGAGGAACGAAGGGAACGCAACCGGGCTCGGCATTGCAAATATGCTGACAATTCCTAGTAAGTTTAAAAACAAAGTTTATTTCTCATTATAGAACCTAAATCACTTTTTTTTTTAGCAACGAATACGGCGGATTGCAGTTACGAGGGCACACGAGAGGAGTCACCGACGTGCGCTTTTCCGCCCATTACCCACTCATGTACAGTGTGTCCAAGGACACAACCATGCGGTGTTGGCGGGCGCATAACCTTCACTGCGCAGCAATATACAGAAGTCACAACTATCCAATATGGTGCCTGGACGAAAGTCCGGTTGGTCAATACGTAGTCACGGGCTCCAAAGATCTAAGTGCGCGTCTCTGGTCGCTAGAGAAAGAACATGCGCTCATTATTTATGCCGGACATACGCAGGACGTTGAGGTAGAACTTTAGAGTTATTAATATCGTTAAGCCACATATAAATTATTATAATTTCTTTTTCCCCAGTGCGTTGCCTTTCATCCCAATGGCAATTACATAGCCACCGGTTCGGCAGATCACTCAGTGCGTCTGTGGTGTGCTACCAGCGGGAAACTGATGCGAGTCTTTGCGGACTGCCGTCAGGCGGTGACCAAGCTGGCCTTCAGTCCAGATGGAAAGATGTTGGCCGCCGCCGGAGAGGAGACCAAGGTGCGGATTTTCGACCTGGCCGCTGGAGCACAGCTGTCTGAGCTCAAAGATCACTCCGCGAGTATTAGTTCTCTATCCTGGAGCACGCACAATCGGCATTTGGCCACAGCCTGTTCCGATGGCACCTTGCGATTGTGGGACATCAAGAAACTATCGCCAATGGGGTAAGGTTTTCCATGGGAATAAAATAAGAAAGAGTGTTCGTATTGTTTATCATTTCACAGCGACAACAGTAGTGCTGGAAGCTCTTCATCAGCTACAACGAATCGTGTGCTAACTCTCAATAGTTCCTGCCAGCGTTTGGTCGATGTTTTCTACGGGGACAGTAAGACGCTTTACTGCATCGGCACCTAAATTATGGATGAAACTGAAAACCGAATGAAAGTTCACCTTCTCATGGTTTATGTTTGAAAATAATTTATTTTTAATAAGTCTGTATAATATTACTGTTACTATCGTGTGAAACAACTCGCTTTCCTGTCATTTCCTTTCTCTCTCTATATATATATAATTAATTCCCTCGCTCTAACAATCCGTGATGTCTTCAAAACAAAAGTGATCTTTGATAGCTTCATGGTTTTGTTTCCGTTAGCTTTCTAGTGGAATAAAACAATTTTGATTACAGTGTAATGCCTTTACGTGCATCGCTTACTGGTCAAAGCTGAAGAAGCTTTTTGAAAATGCGGATATGTCATAGATTTAATGACTTATTTTTTATAAAAGTTATAAAATTTGTAAATATTAAAGTTAAGACGAGTATTATCGTTCAGAATAATCGCATTTGAATTTGTTTTAACACAATAAAATAGTATAACAAATATGTCGGTGTACTTAATATAAATTTTTTTCTTAATATAATAAGAACATTTCACCAAAAAATCTAAAATTTCTATAAATCCTCATAACTAAATATTTAAAAATAAATTTTATTAGCGATGCATCTAAAGACATTTAACTGTATTCCAATAATTTAGGAGGTTTGATATAGGATTGGGTTTACATTTTCGTGTAACATACATTATATACAATTGATTTGCATGGAACCTCTATGATTTTGGACATTCGCACAGCCCTCTGGGACAAAGAACATTGAGCTTAATCTAAAAGTAATGTTGGATTGATCAGTCAACATTCTTCTGATCTTTAAATTATCAAATTTCATAAAATTTTCATCCTAGCTTGTTGACTGCCCCAATAGGATGCAACAAAACGTTGTATTATTCGACTTTCAATATTTATCTTGTTGACCTTGACTTATTAACTAATTCAAATATGGGGCAGAACATGAATAAATAATAAATAGCATGCAATTTTGATACGCATGCAGACAAGAGCAGTCCAATTCCGCGACGCACTGGGTAACAAAAGGTCTAATATCACAGTGTCTCGTTTAACTGCCAATTTCAATTTGGAGGTAATCCTACTGTGAACGCCTTTTAATCAGATCAAGTTTGCTGCTTTTGCTGCTGTTGCTTAAGTTGTCGGTAAACAATTTGAGTATAAGATTGTGGCTCTATTGAGTAAACGCATCTATCGTTTATGGCGTCCGCGCATGAACTGCAAGGTCTTGGCCATTAGAGGCGCCTTTTTGGACCGTCCAGGACCAGCACCTGTTGAATAAAAAATAAATTAAGAGGTGGATATCAAAATTCGTAAGTGATGAACCTAAATAACCGGATTCTTAAATCACTTTAATATAGTTCATTTATTATTTTATTGATAAAGTCAATAGACTTAAGGACAAACTCTGGCAGAGATTAAATCTTTGCTTCTTTTCTCCTATCATCGTTACTCACCCACTTGGGCCGTGTCTCGGGTGGCGGCCAGCACACGAAGTCGTGCATCGCCCACCTTAGCTGCATTTGGTGTTACGCTGGACAAGGAAGCCACCCGGGCAGCTGGAGTCGCTATAAGCTTGCCCTTGGTGCCATATTGCTCTTGCTTACGCTGCACACTGCGCGGCGGCTTTACCATTGAGTCTACAAAGGCTAGCTGAGTCTTACGCACGGGTGCCTCGCTAATCTTTTGTGATGCCTTGATGCTCTCGGCGAGAATGCTGAGTTTGCGATCCTTCTCCTCTTGGCAACGCTGTAAGGAAAATTTTGAGCGGTGTTAGTTGGTGGGTGGATTATTTAAAGGGGTAGTGAGTTTCTACCAGGAACATCTCTCGCCACGTCTCCATCTCCTCACGCCGTTGACTGCGACAGTGTCGCTGGACATGCTGCTGCCAGAGGATATCACTGTCATCCATTAAATATGGGTTGTACTCCTCGAAGTTTAAGAGCTGCTGAGGTGTGGCGCGTTCTAAAACAGGACGAAGCACCTCAAAGGGCACGCCACCCGTGTATTCCAGGGCTAGAAAAGAAAAGGGTAAGCATAATTTTAAAATTAGGTAAATAAGCCAGTTGAATGTGTGATCTCACCATCAATATTCTTCTGAAGAACACGCGTACAAAGATCGAAGAGCGAAGGGACCTGTAGAATTTGACCAGTTCTTACGCCTGAATAGATCTTTGTGCTGTATAAAGATGATATTATGCATTTTATATCAAATTAAAAAAGGTCGTAACGCACCGCATAGTTTTGGAGGATATGCCTTGGGCGAGGGCTTCTGATTCATTAAAGTAACGTGATGCTTGGGGTTTATGTGAGCCGCCTTGATTAAAGACCACGTCCATAACCGTCTGATTCAATGGCAAGGGCTTGTAGTTGTTTGAAATGGTGGGCAGTTCCAATGCAATGCTTGGGTCCAAGGGCTCCAGCTTGGCTGTTGATGCTAGCAGCTCGGGTTTCTAAATAATTGACATAAGTTACTAATATTTACTAATATTTCTATAAATTACTCTGGTGGTTGTCGTCCGACTGCTAGTTGACAGGATTTCCCTGGTTGATCCAGCCGCCGTGGGTATCGGTAAAGTTGACGAGGAAGGAGCTGTATTCGGCTTGGCGGAGAACTTGCTCTTGCTGCTGCTGTTACCCTTCTTGCTGCTCATGGGCATGTTGAGCAAGCCAAGGACATCGTCGAAATTGGCGCCCATACTAGAGTCAAAACCGTCGACAGAGTCTTCTTCTGATTTCGGCTTAGTTTTTGGTATCTTGGCTTTTTGGGCCTCTTCCTCCGGTCTTTGGGGACTGTGGGAGCGCTTTGATGACTTGGAAGAAGATGATGATGACTTGTGTTTGCTTGACTTGTCTTTTGCTGGCCTCGTCTCGCTGTGAGCAGACTTATCCTAAGAGAAAGTTATATTATTTAGGATTCTATTTGGTCTGATCTTAGAGGAAAACTTACCTTTTCGTGCCTGCTTTTGCTGTGCTCGCTCTTCTGGCTCTCAGACTTGCTGCTCTTGTGACTACTACTAGATTTGCTAGAATCCTTAGACTTGTGTTCGCCATTGGATTTCTTATCTCTGTGCTCTTTGGTCTCCTTGTGACCCTCCCTTTCCTTATTCTTATCCTTCTCTTTCTCCTTCTCCTTGTCCTTATCCTTGGACTTGTCGTGGCGACTACTCTTATGTTTCTTATCCGAACTATCTGACTTGCTTTTGGAGTGACTTTTGCTACTACTGCTGCGGTCATGCTTGGAGCTCTTGCCGTGCTTTGACTTGTGTTTGCTGGTGTGCAAGTCCTCACCGCTGGATGAGTTGCTGCCTTTGTTCTCCTGATCGGGATCCTCATCACTAGACTTTGACTTGCCCGAATCCTCTTCATTATGGCTAGTTGTTGGAGTAGCGGCGATTGCAGGCTCCTCTTCAGCAGCCACCATGGCCTTCCATTTGGACACCAGTGTCTTGGCCGCAACACCCACTTCTCCATTAAACTTTCGCAGTGCATTCACCGTCTTGCCAATTCCAGTTTCCTGCAGGTGTTCGAATTTGATCGGCAGATTGAACAGCTTGGTGATGCAGTGCAGCAGCTGTTTTGTGCGAAAGCAGGTAGAGAACAATGTGATTAAGACAGCTTAGCAAAAGAACGTGAGGGTGAAAGGTTAGCGAAAAAGAAGAGCAAGTTGAAGTCGAGAAATGTGACCTTGGTTGTTAATGTCTATATGCAAATTACACAAGGTTAGTTAGGGGAAAGTCAGGTCAGGTACTTGGGGATGAGATGCGTTGGAAATGTGTCGAAATAAATAAATAAGTTCAAGGAAAAGTAGGCTATAGACAGGATTTATTGCTCCAAACATGGGATTATCAGTAAAAGGAGAATAAGGTTGCAGGTGATAATGGTGGCTCACCCGACTTTCATCCTCGCCGTGCTTCTCAATGCTACGCTGGTAGTGGCGCACCACATCCAACAGATTGCTAGTGGAGGCCATCGCGTCGCCCCTAGATTTCCAACACCAAATAAAATACAACAAAAAATCGAACGCAGGCAGACTTCGTCTATTTTCCCGTTCCCTTTTTCACTTTCCGTTTTTTCTTGCTTGTTTTTTGGGGAGGAATCCAGGTAAACACACGCACACTGGGGCACACACAAGCACGGGCGCAGGCGGAAAAATCTCCGGTCGCGAGGCTAACGGAATTAAGATATTTTCACGTGCATTACTGATTTTACTAACAATTTCTTGGCCTTTTTTCTTTTTGCCAACAGCGAAAGAAACCAAATGAGATTTGCTTTTGTCGGCGTGGCGTTTGTCAACACTGGTCGAACAGCTGACAGTCAGAGTTGCTCAAAGTGTCATAAAAGGCCACAGAAAATTTGATTTACAATTCAACTTTTATGATAGAAATATCAACATATCAAATAACAATTGTAACAAATGTGTCTTTTCCCACAACAACTAAATTATTCAATTACGATAGTTCGTGGTATTTGGTTTAGGCGGCTACCCTTTCCACATCTGTTATCGCTTATCGATTGTTGTTTCACCATCTGAGTTAATTTGGCGTCCTTTTGGTTTTAGTTTTATCTAAGGTTTGGCGCGCCTTTTTTATACGCAACCACGATTATCATATAATATTTTGTATAAGCCAGGATGTCAGACGACGATTGCGATATATTTAGTGCTGCTCGCAAGCGTGTTCCGGTGCTAGGTAAGCTGAAAAGTAAAAATGACCCAGGCGTTTTGCTCATACTGGACTTCTTTCACAGCTTTGCCCAAGGAATCGTATAATCCCAGCAATGATTCTTTCTCCAAGGAAGTAGACTATGATTTCTTAGAAGACAGTCCCAAGAAACCGAATAAGACCAGTAAACGGAAGCCCCCAGCAGCACCCCGGGAAAAGCCTCAGAAAAGTAAAAGTGGTCCTTCGCCGCCAAAACAGACTAAGCTAGAGCCTCCTAAAATAGATAAAGATGAGGACGAGGAACGGTCCCTGTCCCCGGTATCAAAGTTAATCCTAGAGATGGAGCTAAAGAATGCCAATGAAAAATTAGCCGAGTTGAACAAAAGTCCTGTGGCCAGACGTACTCGGTCCTCACTCAGCAAGGTAGAAGCACTGCCTGCAACGGCGACGTCTATTGTAGAGCCTCCCGCCAAAAGCCAGCAGAAACCAAAAACACGGGGAAGAAAGAAAAAGTCAGCACCTGCAATGGACAATGTTTCGGATGTTGTTGTTTCTTCACTTCAAAGCATTGTGGCCGTAAGCTTATGATTATCAAAGATGTTAAGTATTTACATAATTTATTTCGTAGAGCTTAAACCAAAACAACAACAGACGCCAGACGGTGGCAGAATTTGCAGCCCGTTCAAAGGTGGTGGACAGCATTGATCTGGTATCAGCGGTGGCTCCGCGAGTGGAAGGCTTTGTAAGTCCAAAAAAAAAAAAATGTGCGCCTTAATAAAGCTAAAAAACTAATTTTCTAGGTAAATCTTGATTCTGAGGACGAACAAGAAGCTCCTACTCCCGTAGAGGAGGTAAACATCTTTGATAACGATAATCCCACCATAGAAGTAGCTCTGTGCTGGTAAGTGATAATGCATTTTGGTTCATTCAGTTATTAACCCTATACACATTTTCAGGCTTGGCGAAATTCAGACTTACAAACTGCGGCAACACCAAAAGTTCAAGCATTTGTTCAAGGAAGTAGCAGAACGCAATGCAGTAGACGAGAATGATATTTCCATAGATATGTACCATAATTTTATAGGACCCGAGGATACTCCACATGGCATTGGTCTTAAACCCTTTCATACGCTCAGTAGGTGTCCTGTTTTAAGAAATGTGTTCATCTTTGTATTATCAATATTATTTTTTTAGGCGGGCATGCAACAAAATCCAACAATCACAACAAAGTGCTGGCTAATAAAGATGACCCACAAGCTCTAAGTAAGAAAACCAAAAAGTTTCAAGTGAAAGTCCAAGCGGCTAAATGGAAGAATCCAATGGTTATGTCAATGAAGAAAAGGGATACCTTCAAAATGTTATATATCCAGTGTGCCGAAGAGATGAACTGTGATGCACGCCTCATTAAGCTTTTGTAAGTGTGTATAATTTTCCAAAGAAAATCTATTTCATATATATCTCTTTAAAGTTTTGATGGCGAACTATTAGATCCGGATGATACCCCCAAAAACCAGGATATGGAGTGCAATGAACTGATTGATTTACAAATTAAGTCATAATTTTAAACACATATGTAATTATTCCAAAGTGTTATGAATTTATTAATATTTTTTGATCTATGCTGTGCTAGATTTAATGTCAAAAGTGTTTAAATTACAAATATACATGCTTGTGAAATGTTGTCATTGCACTTATTCTAGTTTATTCCGCGAATATTGTACTTTAGTTAGGGTTAAGGATCGTATATTATGCTTAAGTTTTATCACTTATTTACAAACTTATTTACAACACACTCGATGAAAGGGTGATAGATCCTGTTGTGCAAAGATTTATCTCCAAGGGTATGTTTAAGTGGTGTTAATTATTAAGGGAAAGCGTATTCGCACTTCGACTTGCGCGAAATGTCACCAAGTAGAGCAGCGGGCAACTTCCAAAAACCCTCAAGCATTCATTATACACCCCTAATATTTTGTTTATCTAGCATATAGCGCACTCACACAGAGCTAGAAACAGATCCCAAATGGTTGTTTATATTGACAGGACGAGAGCGGATGCTGCTGTGGAGTTTTCCCATTTGCGGGGGGTGGTTTTGGGTGGGCGGCTAGAAAGAAAGAGAGTATGGGGTGGCTATAATAGTTGCCTCCTGCCACCGGCTTTGCTTTGCTTTCTCTCTCTCTCTCAGTTGCTACTCTCTCGATTATCCTTGTGCAGTTTCCCTTGGAATTTAACTGCAAAAATTCTGACACAGCGGGATAAAAATCTCTCTCACTCTCTTTCTGGAGAGAAAGAAAGCTCTGATGGGAAAAGCTCTCACCGTCAGATGAAGGGAATTTCTTTGCTTTCGGTGGCTTTTCATTCAGAAAGAGTTTATCCTTCGTGCTTGATGGACGCATTTTATTCGCGCTTCTTCTATATAACAAAGAAAAACCAAAAAGTCATTTTCAATCGCATGAAACTCATTGTTATTGAACTCCGTTTGTTTTCCAATTTGTTTAACCCCGATTCCACCGTCGCTCGTTGTGTGTTTGTGTTAAAACGAAAAATCAAGTGAAACGGCAAACTGCAAACGGCAAACGACAAGCAACCAACTCATTTATATGTAGTATACAAAAGTGCTGCTCTATTTGGCGCCTAAAAACGGAAGGATACTCGTGGCTTAAAGCATCAGCTCTAGGTAAAAACATGACTCTGAATCGTGTTGTTTGTATAGCCGCTTTGTATAGACATCCCGAGGCAGGCATTTGTTCACTCCAAGCTATCCACTCCATCCATCCAGCCAGCAATCCATCCATCTATCCACTGGCATTGACAGTGACGACTGACTCTGACAAATGTGTTTGTCATGTTTACCTTGTGGCTTAAACAAGTTAATTGCCGAGCGCCAGACACAAAAACCAACACAGTCAGCAGTTCACATGAGCAGCCAACTCCTTCCGGTTCTACATGTGTCCATCAATTATTCAGCCTGATTGTGGGCATTAAATATTGAAGCTATGTCCTGCTTATGAGCTGGAAGATCGCACAGACCTATGTAAGCCTTGACTGGTGCTAAAAATAAAACGTGACACCTGCAAAAATCCTGTACGTTTAGTGCGTACAGCCAACCCCCACAAATTGCCACCCAACCTAATGGCCTTGGGCTGGACACGATGGCGCTGAACTGCCTTCAAATGGGACTCTGAGGGCTCTCGATTCAGCACTGATTGCTTCAGTCAGCAATCGAATGTACACCACCCACCCACAGGCATTCGCAGCGTTCACCCACCCGGATGACCTTCAATTTGCCTTGCATATGGTCAAAATTAATAATGCCAGATTCACCTAAAAGCTTTCAACATAAAAGCTGCATAAATGCAGCTGCGTAAAAAGGTGGACCGTTGAGCATAGGTAAAAGAGGATGTTAGGGGGCGGTGGTGGTGGTGGGTGAACTGCCATAAAAAATCCGCTTGGCCATTTTTCTATACATATAAATTTAGCACCGTGCGATAGACCGGAAGTAACGTAAAACGTAACAAACGACACATTGGGGCACAATTTGCACACGTGTCGCATACGCAACACACACAC
The DNA here is from genome assembly GCF_018153835.1 of Drosophila eugracilis. Lineage (NCBI taxonomy): Eukaryota > Metazoa > Arthropoda > Insecta > Diptera > Drosophilidae > Drosophila > Drosophila eugracilis. Next base: position 3,659,343 of record NW_024573645.1, read on the forward strand.
ATACACACTCACCTTGTTGGCTATTTTTGGCTGCAGTGTCCTTTTGGCCAGGATACGTATATGTTTGAGACTTTTTCCCTGGCCGCTCCTTTCTTTTTTTTGGTTGCTTTGTATGCAGCGAGCGCAACAAGCCAAAAAAAAGGAATCACAAAACAAACTGACGCCATTTTGCCATTAATCTCGACCACTTTATGGCCCAGGCCAACAAACAAACTTGCCCCTTTCCGGTATACCCTTTGCATTTTTCGGGGTGCTTTAGTTTAGTTTTGAGTTATTCTGTTAATTAAGTTTGAAAATTGTTTTCACTATACATTCTTTGCTTTGGACTAATCACATAAGATGTTTCCTTTTACTTAAAGTCTAAATATTTATAAAATTGCTATTAGTTTTATTTATAAATCGTAAAGTTTTCCCAAATTGCTTTCAGTAAGGGATACTTATTATAAGTATTTATTAACAAACTTCAAATTATGGATTAATTTTTCATAAACTCATTAAATATTCAAGGTTATTATCCACACATTACTTTTAATGAGCCTATCAAGTGCTGGGTAAAATGTCATACTATTAATAAGTAATCCTCTAAAAGCTTTAATATACAATGTCTACATCACTTTAATGACTTAATATACTCATAAGTAATAGTACAAGCACATTAAGTTATCCTTTTAATTTGCTTATTAGATTCTACAAAGAAAGGTCATGCCCTTTTGCTATGATTGGCCAAGTTTTCAAGATAATTTCCACGTGATTGAAGCTTAACTAAATGAGCCAAGTAATGAAAGCATTTTCTGAAATAACCAAGAAAAGTTCAATTGAAAACAAAGTTTGTTGATGGCCAAAGTTTAACTCTTATGAAATTATTATTATCATTCATGTTTCACCCTAGAAAATCAGAGTAGATAAAATCTCTTGCCGCATAATTTAGGGTATAGGAAAATCGCCGCTTTATTTTCCTTCAACATACATATGTATTTCTTTGTTTGCTCTATTCATTTTGGCTTTTTTGCCTTTTTTTTTCGTCCTTTGTGCTTTTACTTTGTTGCGCCATGTTTATTTTTGAGTTGGGCCCGGCCCTCGGAATGGAGGTGGATTTGCTAATGGTAGCGGTAGGAGCGTTTTGTGGCCAGCAATGGTTGCAAGTGCTTCAAATGGCTGAAAGGTTTATGGGCCCGTCCAGTTCCCCATTTACCAGTAACAGTACCAGTACCAGTACCAGTACTAGTAGCTTGCCGGAGTTCGCCCTTCCTATAGTTCTTTATTACGTTGTGTGTTTTACCAACAGCAAACACAATTGCCCGGCCCCGCCTCGACTTTTGTTTCAAGTGCCGCCGCCGCCCCCAACCATCAAATGGAGTGGCCATCACTCGGTCTCCGGATCCGCATTTGTATCCGCATCCGCAAGCGCGTTTTCCCTGCTCGATTTAACTGGGTCTAGTGCTGGGTTCTAATCCTCAGACCTCTTATACGAAAGTATACACTTAGAGAAAAATAAAGTTTTGTTAAATTTAAAATTAATTCCTTTTAAGTTAGTCAATAATAAAGTTAATTTTTGTTTTAATGTTGTTACACTTTTTGCTAATTTTAACTCTTAATTAGTAATTATTTTTATTTTAAGTCCTTTTTATTCTAAGTGTATATTTTGTTTTGCCTTTTGGGAGGAACTTTTTTAGCCGCTGGCTTAAGTATTTTAATTGTGGTTAACTTTTAGTTAAGAGATTGTAATAGTCAGCAAATCTCTACTTAGAAGAACTTTAAAAACATGAAATATTAAAGAGCGACATGTTAGAAGAGATTAAAACTAAAGATAATTTCTTTGAGTGTACTCGTGCATTGAACTGTTTTGGCGCACCTCTTCGATACTTTTACGGTGGGAGACCGATTGCAAATCCCTGACCAGGCGGTTCCTTCGCTGGCTTTGAGCCCGTTGGATGGATGCCTCTTGCAATTACTGTCGACTAGGATACCAAGTCACCCCAAAGCACCCACGAACGAACCTCTGGGACAGCTCACATTTGATGTGCATTTGCATTCCTGGCCCTAAGGCTATCGAATGCTTTTTAGTCCACGACATTGTCATTGTTGCAGCTCGCCTTTTTTCTTCTATTACTCCTTTTTGCTATGCCACAAAGGACACTGGAGTGCAAGGAGGACGGAGTGGAGAGGGTATTTGGAGTGCGAGGGCTTTTATTAAAGTTTCGTTTTGTTTGCCTTCTGCAACAATGTCCTGGCACCGACACCCACGCCCACAAGTGGCGACATCAGTTGCAGGCTCCATCTCCTGCTCCACTTTGCTGTTTTTTTTTTCCTCCAGAAGTCACCGGAAGTTGCAGTCTAACAATAAGTTGAAGAATACTGAATGCTGGCTACATTTCAAATATATATATAAGCGTGTTCTTATTTCTTATTAATTTTTGTGCAGCCAAGTGAATTGAGCAAAGACATTCTCTAGAAAAGATGTAACTATTGTCTTGCAGATTCTTAAAAGTATTTGCTTGGCTGACACAGATATCTTTCAATGAGATACATTTGAAGAATATTATTTATTTATGAACTATTTTTAACTTTTATTATATATATTTAATTCCAGCACAACATCAACACCAGGAACTGGACCAATTTTTGACCGATAAAACGAAATCAAACACAACAATCAACTCTACTCACCGACCTTTCTAGTCTTCTACACATACACCCGTTTACACTCGAAGAAAAACCCTTTTGTACCGACCACTTTTTTGGACAAACATATCGCTGGTGGAGAACCAGAAGGAGAAGTGACATAAATCCCAAACCCATCCTCCTCCAATCCTGCCCTTGAACCAAGCCAGGATCAATCTTAATCCCAAAGCAGATCGTGCCCCGTGGCAAAAGAATCCAAGACGGCGCCACTTAAACCACAAGCCTACAAAATTGGCCGAATGTTATGTTGTGGCTTCTGCTGTGGCAATATGTCGAAGCGAGATTACAAAGTGGCCACCACCGATGGCATCGAGCTGGAGCCGTTGGGCGGCGAAAAGTGCGACAAGGATAAGGACAAGGACAAAGAGAAGCAGACAAATGGCGTCACTTTTGGTAAGTCTCAATAAAAAACCATTGCAATTGCCACAATGCCTGGGGGAGACACATAAAAAAAGTGCATAATTGCACTCGTGCATAATTCCAACGCTTCACGCAATTTAAACTCCTCTTGGGTGCCAATTTTGGGGTTTCGCCGTTAACGTCGCCCCTCTGGGATTTATGCATCAAGTTGTTTTCTTAATTACAACGAATGCAAAACAAAAGCATTAAAAATGCCATGTCTTGCATCCGTTACTCATACGCCTCGTTGGCCAGAGGCAAAGAAATGAATGTCACCAGCATCCAAACCCTCATTTCTGTCCCCTCTCTTTTTCTCTGAGATATTTTTTTGCATTTCCTTAAGCGCCGGCAGCCAAGTTGGCTGAATTTTCCACCCTGACAGATGTCCACCGGATCCGGCGGGCTGCTCCAACTGGCAAGGAGGCCACCGACAGATAGACAGGTTGGCGGGGGTTTCGGTGGATCGGTGAATTGGCGGGTTGGTGGCACAAATGTACTCGAGTGCTCTTTAAGTTGAAATTTTACGCCCAGTCAGAGTTTTGGCGTTGCCGGGGAATTGATCCCCTGGGGCCATCGATTGTGGTAATGGGTCTTTGATAACCATTTTGTCTGGAAAATCAATTCAGCCATTGGAGGGGAGTCAAAGGGTTGGGAAAATATATATAAATATTTTAAATCAAATAGTCTAAATACCCAATAGTAGTTATTCATAAATATTGACTAAATTACAATTATTTTTAATCTGTTCTTTTAATATGAACGGCATAAAAGTATGCTATGAATTTTAGTATTGCTTTTATTCAGTATCTTAAACTCTTTAACCTAAGCTCAGGATGTTTTAAGGCAATATAATAATATTAAGGGCAATGGAATACTAATATTCATCGAAGACCTCAGTAGGTTAATGAGAGCATAACTCTTAATTATCCAATATTTACCCCACACATATTCCAAAAACCAATATTTGAGGTCGTCATCAATATCGTGAGAAGAGTTAAATACAAACATATGCAAATCGGTGTTGACTTTATCAAGGCGGCAAATCGTTCCACTTGGGCATGCCGTGGGCCAAAGTGGGCCAGTTGCCTTCGCCTTCGGATAGAACAGCCATCCTCTCTCCGACCACATATGCCCTAACCACCACCACCAACCAACTCTTTCAAATCAGTGTCACGGGAACAGGACGTGGACGTGTTCTCGTATCGCAACTGCCAGTCGAGCAATTAAGGATGCATAAAGTGAAGTAACCACTTGACTCTCAACAGCCGCAGCGGTGTTTACTTTAAGGGAATCCAACTTAACCTTTATTTGGTGGCCACAAAAAGGGAATCGGTGAGATTTAAGCTATTGGAGATGGAGAACTTATATCTTAATGAAGCTCGTGGATTTCAGTTTTAACTATGAATTCTTAACACTTTTGCGTCTCAAAACTCCCAAAGAACTTAAACCTCGGAAACAGTTGCAAAAGCTAGGTGGAAAATCCCTTTAACCCCAAGCGATTTAAAAGGTTTCTGTTATGCGGTGTCGCTTCGAGGCCGAACACCCGTCAAAGGGTTAATGGAGAAGGAACCTCTCCTCGGAGGCGGCTGATGTTGATAATTGCAGGATGCGTTGTGTTGATTGCAGGCTGAATGGGCTCAACGAAACACACATACATACGATGTTACAGGAGCACTTGGGCCGGGGCTTGACTCAAATAAAGAAATCCTGCCTATCCCGGACTGCATCAGCGAGATAAAATGGGTCCACAAGAAACAATTGAAGCGGCAAGAGCCTTGCGCTGCATGCCAAAGTGTGGCACCGAGTTACCAACATCTCCTCTTCGTCCTGCTCCTGCCATTTCCTATACGAGTGTGGATGAGTGAAAGTAGAAGGATACATAGAAATGAAATGTGTTTTTGGGTCAGGCAACTTCAAACTCAAAACTCAAACCAGAAAAGTGGAAGTCGGGCGAGAGGCGTAGGCAGGAAGAGGACTCCCCGGGACAGGAAGACGACGGAGCGGATGAGGAGTACGACTGGCAAATGGAATATGGAAAATGGGAAACTGACAAGCGAGCGAGCCAAGTCAACCCGTCAAAATGTCCGGGGCGAGCAACAATTTATTGTAGCGAAATGGCGCAGGCGAAACACAATTAAATGCAACTACAAAGGACACAAGGATCCCTACCACCACAACCAACCCACATTTACCCACCGCCCACTGGGCGCGTAATTAAATGGAAATGGAAAATATTGCCCGCGGGCCCCCTCCGTTTGAAACGCAACAACACTCGGTACTTGTTGAGGCACTTGAAGTCCTGCCAAGCCGCGTGCATTTGGTTTCATTTGTGCTATATAGCATACCCTTTGCCCAGAAGGGTTTCCAAATATAGTCTTGCACTAGGAAAAGAAACTAGACAAGACTTTATTTCATTTTAAGATTTGGTTAAAGAGCAAAACCAAAATGAAATTGTTATTTAAGAATTTATTAAAAAAAACAACAGAAAATAGGTCGGAAAACGGCTTATTTATTAGAAGAAAAGTAAAACTTGTAGTAAATTAGATTTTAAAATATATTTCAATCCAACCTAAGTGCATCTAAAATTCGGTAGACAGCTCTTCAACTCACCACAGAGAGAGAGAGAGAGAGCTGAGCTCAGCTTAACTGCAGTTTCTGCACAATTAGTTCGCCACCGTGTTTGATCCGCCTCAGTTGATACCAATGCCATTCAAATCGATGGCAGAGGTGGCCCCTGCATCATCCCTAAAGCCCTTTCTTCCTATAACCTCTCATCTGAGCACTTGAACTCTACTCTTCCGATTTGCATTATTTGCGCCAGCAATGAGTAAGTCCAAGTGGCCCTCGAACACGGTCTGCCAATTAATTAAATCATTGCAAATGCCTTAAATTGAGTGCGCAAATAACCAGTCGGACCTCAGACCACTACGTCTGCTTTTTCTTATCGCTAACCAAGAAATTTCCAATCGGCATCACACTTATCATATTTCCAGCAGCTGCGATTTCCAAATATATAAAATATTTCAGAAAGATTTCAATGTGTTATTGTTTCTCAGAAATTTTTGATAAGAACAAAAAGGAGATTAAAGTGAAATACATCAAAGCACTATATATACCCAGGAACCAAGTAAACACACCAAAGTTTGATTGTAAAAACATTACAATTTATTTGTCACAATCATTTTATGTATATGCATATAGTAAAGAAACCCTTTAATAGGTGTAATAACTTTTATGTTTGATTTTTTGAACAATCGAAAGCCTTGGCAAACGAGGGCACCTTTGGTAAGAAATTGTTAGTCATTTCATCAAACTCAAACTCATTTGGAAGATTCAACTGTTTAGCAGAACTCTGGACCAACGTCAACCAAGATAGCTGACTTAATGTTTTCGTAGTGAAGCTGGGCTGGATGTGACTAAAACGTGAACCCGGGGCAAAGTAGGCTTCATGGACCAAATTAAGGAGGATGACGACTATCTGTTGCACTGCCACAAATATTTTACTTTCGGAGTTCTGCGAGCAGAATGGATCTATTGTTAATACCTGATGATCGTCAAACATTTTAAGTAGGGTACCATTATGTTGACTGCAAATATTATTCCAGTAAATTTTGAATATATGTAAAGCTATATTAAAGCCTAGTGGACCCATCCTAAATATGTCGTGAGTCTCATTTTCAAAAATCGAATCCGGCATTTCAATGTAAGGATCAATGATGATTTTGCTAACATTTTTATGATTTCTGAACTCCAAAGCTTTCGCAAAGGCAGAATCATAGTTGTCTTCAATGGAAAAGTTAAGTTCCTTGTAGAAGTCGGTTACGTAGTCTCGATGATTGACTTTCTCAGGTATGTTATCAAAACTTAACGTGAATTTTTTCAAATTTTCCTGAAGATCGGAAATCTCCGATGTCGACCAGTTAAGTGAGTTCCTTTGTAGTCTTATTTGAAGTTGTTGGCGAATCGCTTCGAAAATATTTTGTGCCTGCGTTTGGAACCAACTCACTTTTTCGGGTCCCAAAAAACGTTCTTCGTAGATAAGTTTGGCGGCTGAATTGAGGTAATGGTATATATGATTTCCACAGTGGCGAACCCTTTCAAAAGTGGGTATTCTTATTGCCGTGGTTAACAGAAATCTAATCTCTTTTGTGGCACCCTTTTGGCCCCAGAGAGTTTTTATCCTGTTTATGTCTTTCGAACTCCATATGATGACTTTGGTGCTCTGCGGTATCGGCAGACCGTAAATTTTCTCAAGGCTTTTGCTCACCGACACTCCAAGTGTATTCTCCAGTTCCTGCAGAGTTCTTTCTTCAAACCCAAAATCTGAGTATCCAAAACTTTTATAAGTCGTTAGACAGATATTGTAGAAACGCTTCACTTTTCCCTCCAGGCTAACCTCATCGAAATCATTATCCATTAGTTCGTCAAAAAGGTTTTGCATTTTTGCGATTGGTGAGTTCTGGGGGACATACTTCGCTGAATAGTTTCGAAAGTTTTTGCAGGAATCCACACTTTCATCCATATAACCAAGCATTTCGTCAAGCAATAAGGTATTTGGATCGGTCCTGGTACTGTCCTTAACCTTTTCGACCGCAGTTACTGCACTGAAAAGCAGGAGGCTGCTGATCCAAAAAAGAGGTCTAGTTCTCGCCATCGCAAATATAAAACTGAAAAACCAAATAATCAGCCAGTCGTATTTTGTAGAGTTCTTGAGAAGAAAGACCCTGAAAGTGATTTTAGTGATTAGGCTCAGCTTATCAACTGATTTCACTGAATACAATTCAGTGGGGATTTGAACTTTTATTTAACAAATTCTGAAAAGGCATGTGCATTAACACATCGCACTTGATATTGGGATTCAAGGGAGTGCGGGGACAGTTGAAGACATGGCCAGGCCGAACCTCGATCCTCAACTCTGCGTGAGAATAAAACTCGTAGAAAAGCTCTTTGGTTGTGGCAACGTTCCTTAATTTGTGGATTGAGCTGCTGCTGTTTACAAAGTCCACTTTCACGTTCATCTTGTCCTTTTCGCACATATATGTATGTACTCTGAATTATTTTACAGGAATCGAGAACCAAATAAAAACACCAAATTTATTTGTCACAATCATTTTATGTATTTGCATATAATGGAAAAACACTTTAATAGGTGTAATAACTTTTAAGTTAGATTTTTATGACAACCAAAAGCCTCGGCTAGTGAGGGCACCTTTGGTAATAGATTGTCAAGCAGCTCATTTATAATGCCCAACTGTTCTGTTATTGTTTGAGCCAACTTCAACCAAGATAGCTGGCTTAATGTTTTCGTAGTGAAGTTGGGTTGGACTTGACTAAACGGTGAACCCGGGGCAAAGTAGGCTTCATGGACCAAATTAAGGAGGATGACGATCATCTGATTCAGTCCCAATACTTGCTCACTTTCGGAGTTCCGCGAGCAGAATAGATCTATTGTTAGTACCTGATGATCGTCAAACATTTTAAATAGGGTACCATTATGTTGACTGCAAATATTTTCTCTGTAAAAATCGATTATACCATAAGCAAAATTAAAGCCTAGTTGAGACATCCTAAATATGTCGTGAGTCTCATTTTGAAAAAGTAAATCCGGCATTAGACTGTAATGAAAATCAAAAATGATTTTGTGGCCTCCATTAACAATATTAGAATTCTGGTCTAATTTGCTAGAATTTTTAAGATATTTGAACTCCGAAGCCTTCGCAAGGGCAGAAGGAAAGTCGTCTTCAATGGAAAAGTTAAGTTCCTTGTAGAAGTCGGTTACGTAGTCTCGATGGTTGACGTTCTCAGGAATATTTTTAAGACTTAAAGTGATTTTATTCAAACTTTCCTGAAGATCTGAAATCTCCGTTGTCGACCAGTTAAGTGAGTTCCTCTGCAGTCTTATTTGAAATTGTTGGCGAATCGCTTCAAAAATATTTTTTACCTGCGTTTGATACCAACTCAATTTTTCGGGTCCTAAAACACGTTCTTCGTAGATAAGTTTGGCGGCTTCCCTGAGATATTTGTACACATAACTCGCACAGTCGCGATCCCATTCAAATGTTGGTCTTATTATTGTATCAGACAATATAAATTTGATCTCTTGTGTGGCAGACACATTGCCAGAAAGAGTTTTTATCCTGTTTATGTCTTCCGAACTCCATATGATGACTTCAGCACTCGGCGGTTTCGGTAGACCGTAGATTTCCTTAAGGTATTTTCTCACTGGCACTCCAAGTGTATTCTCCAGTTCTTGCAGAGTTCTTTCTTTATACCCCAATTCTGAGTAATTTTGGCTTTTATAACTAAGACAGATATTGTAGAATCGCTTCACCTTTCCCTCCAGGCTAACCTCATCAAAATCATTATCCCTTAATTCGTCAAATAGTTTTTGATTTTTTGCGATTGGTGAGTTCGGGGGGACATACTTCGCTGAATAGTTTCGAAAGTTCTTACAGGGATCGACACTTTCATCCATATAACCAAGCATTTCGTCAAGCAATAAGGTATTGGGATCGGTTCTGGTCCTGTCCTTAATCTTTTCGACCGCAGTAACTGCACTGAAAAGCAGGAGGCTGCTGATCCAAAAAAGAGGTCTTGTTCTCGCCATCGCAAATATAAAACTGAAAAATCAAATAATCAGCCAGAAAAGAAAGTCGTATTATGTAGAGTTTTTAAGAGAAAAAAAATTCAGGGATTAAGCTCAGCTTATCAACTGATACATACACACTCAGAACAACATTTAAAAACAATACAATTCAGTGGTGATTTTTCCTTTTATTTAAAAATAATTCAGATAAGGCATGTGTCGTACTTGATATTGGGATTCAAGGGTATAGCTGAAGCTATCAGCTTACAAGAGGAGAGTCAAAAGCACCATCGTCACCGATCGTGGCCACTACCCGGTCTTGATCCGACCCTGCTTCACTTTACGGCTGCAGAGGCGTTCACAAGATTACCGATCGTTATGGGCAGCAACTTACCGCAACGATCTTTCCAGAACCAACCACTCCGTGAGCAGCGACGTGCCACGTCCTCGTGCATAAGGTGTGCAGGCGGAGGATATTGTAGGCAAACACGCTGCTACAATACTCTATACCCTTATCTTACATGTACTAAAAAATATTGTACAGAATTGTGAGATTCTGTAAATTAAACCATATAGAAGTACTATATACACCCAGGAACCAAATAAACCCACCAAAGTTTGATTGTTTAACCATTACAATTTATTTGAGTATACAATCGTTTTATGTATATGCATATAGTGAAGAAACACTTTAATAGGTGTTATAACTTTTAAGTTTGATTTTTTGGACAACCAAAAGCCTCGGCTAGTGAGGGCACCTTTGGTAATAGATTGTCAAGCAGCTCATTTATAATGCCCAATTGTTCTGTTATTGTTTGAGCCAACTTCAACCAAGATAGCTGGCTTAATGTTTTCGTAGTGAAGCTGGGTTGGACTTGACTAAACGGTGAACCCGGGGCAAAGTAGGCTTCATGGACCAAATTAAGGATGATGACGGTTATCTGTTGCGCTGCCAATAATTCCTCACTTTTGGAGTTCTGCGAGCAGAATGGATCTATTGTTAATACCTGATGATCGTCAAACATTTTAAATAGGGTACCATTATGTTGACTACAAATATTGTCTTTGTAAAAATCGAATATATATAGGGCTATATTGAAGCCAAGTGGAGCCATCCTAAATATGTCGTGAGTCTCATTTTCGAAGATCGTATCGGGCGTTTTAATGTAAGGATCAAAAATTTTGTGGACTCCATTAACAGTATTCAAATTCTGGTCTAATTTGCTAGAATTTTTAAGATTTTTGAACTCCGAAGCCTTCGCAAGGGCAGAATCAAAGTCGTCTTCATTGGAAATGTTAAGTTCCTTGTAGAAGTCGGTTACGTAGTCTCGATGGTTGACGTTCTCAGGAATATTTTTAAGACTTAAAGTGATTTTATTCAAACTTTCCTGAAGATCTGAAATCTCCGATGTCGTCCAGTTAAGTGAGTTCCTTTGCAGTCTTATTTGAAGTTGTTGGCGAATCGCTTCGAAAATATTTTGTACCTGGGTTTGGTACCAACTCACTTTTTCGGGTCCCAAAACACGTTCTTCGTAGATAAGTTTGGCGGCTGCCCTGAGATAATAGTATACAGACCTAACACAGTATTGTTCCTTTTGAAGAGTGGGTAATCTTATTGCCGAAGACAACAGGTATTTAATCGTTTTTGAGGCAGCCACATTGCCAGAAAGAGTTTTTATCCTGTTTATGTCTTCCGAACTCCATATGATGACTTCAGCACTCGGCGGTATCGGCAGACCGTAGATTTCCTCAAGGTATTTGCTTACCGACACTCCAAGTGTATTCTCCAGTTCCTGCAGAGTTCTTTCTTCAAACCCAAAATCTGAGTATCCAAAACTTTTATAAGTCGTTAGACAGATATTGTAGAAACGCTTAACTTTTCCCTCAAGGGTATTTTCATGAAAATCTTTATCTTTAAGTTCGTCAAAAAGGTTTTTAAATTTTACGATTGGTGACTGCAGGGACCACAGGATTGGGACATACTTCGCTGAATAGTTTCGAAAGTTCTTACAGGGATCCACACTTTCATCCATATAACCAAGCATTTCGTCAAGTAATAAGTTATTAGGATCGGTCTTTGCTTTGTCTGTATTTTTTTCGACCGCAATTACTGCACTGAAAAGCAGGAGGCTGCTGATCCAAAAAAGAGGTCTAGTTCTCGCCATCGCAAATATAAAACTGAAAAACTAAATAAGCTGCCGGAAAGTCAAGTCGTGTTTTGTAGAGTTTTTGGAAAGACCCTGAATTTTCAGAGATTAAGCTCAGCTTATCAACTGATACATACACACCCAGAACTACATTTGACAACAATACAATTCAGTGGCGATTTGAACTTTTATTTATAAATAAGTAGAAAAGGCATGTGTGCTACCACACATTACACTTGACATTGGGATTCAAGGGAGTACGGGGACAGTTGAAAGCTTGGCCGAACCTGGATCCTCATCAAATTCTGAGCGATAATTAGGCCAACACAAATTCGTAGAAAAGTTTCTGGTCTTAATTTGTAGATTGGGTTATCAAATGTTGGTTTGCCTATCGTCACAATATACTTCATGCTGTCAACAAAGTCCATGTTTACCTTCATTTCGACGATTTCGAAATATATAATTTATCAATGCAACGGTGATCTGAACTAAGATCACGATTACGATTAAGTTTTATCTCTTTTGTTAATTGTTTCTGCGCTAACATCCGAATATTAGGACACTTCCTCTGAGTTGCTGCTACAATTTTTCTTACATGTACTAAAAAATATTGTACAGAATTGTGAGAGATTAATTTAAAATATATAAAAGTACTATATACACCCAGGAACCAAATAAACACACCAAAGTTTGATTGTTTAACCATTACAATTTATTTGAGTATACAATCTTTTATGTATATGCGTAATGGAAAAACACTTTAATAGGTGTTATAACTTTTAAGTTTGATTTTTTCGACAACCAAAAGCCTCGGCTAGTGAGGGCACCTTTGGTAATAGATTGTCAAGCAGTTCATTTATAATGCCCAACTGTTCTGTTATTGTTTGAGCCAACTTCAACCAAGATAGCTGGCTTAATGTTTTCGTAGTGAAGCTGGGTTGGACTTGACTAAACGGTGAACCCGGGGCAAAGTAGGCTTCATGGACCAAATTAAGGATGATGACGGTTATCTGTTGCGCTGCCAATACTTGCTCACTTTCGGAGTTCTGCGAGCAGAATGGATCTATTGTTAATACCTGATGATCGTCAAACATTTTAAATAGGGTACCATTATGTTGACTACAAATATTGTCTTTGTAAAAATCGAATATATAATAAGCTACATTAAAGCCTACTGGAGCCATCCTAAATATGTCGTGAGTCTCATTTTCGAAGATCGTATCCGGCATTACAATGTAAGGATCAAAGATTATTTCGTGGCCTCCATGAAGAGTATTCAAATTCTGGTCTAATTTGCTAGCATTTTTAAGATTTTTGAACTCCGAAGCCTTCGCAACGACAGAATCATAGTCGTCGTCAATGGAAAAGTTAAGTTCCTTGTAGAAGTCGGTTACGTAGTCTCGATGGTTGACTTTCTCAGGTATGCTATAAAAACTTAACGTGATTTTTTTCAAACTTTCCTGAAGATCTGAAATCTCCGATGTCGTCCAGTTAAGTGAGTTCCTTTGCAGTCTTATTTGAAATTGTTGGCGAATCGCTTCGAAAATATTTTGTACCTGGGTTTGGTACCAACTCACTTTTTCGGGTCCCAAAACACGTTCTTCGTAGATAAGTTTGGCGGCTTCCCTGAGATAACGGTAAGCAGAAGTCGCACAGCCGCGATACCTTTCAAGAGTGGGTATTATTATTGTATCAGACAATAGAAATTTAATCTCTTGTAGGGCACCCACATCGCCAGAAAGAGTTTTTATCCTGTTTATGTCTTCCGAACTCCATATGATGACTTTAGCACTTGGTGGTATCGGCACACCGTAGATTTCCCCAAGGTATTTGCTCACTGGCAGTCCAACAGTATTCTCCAGTTCCTGCACATTTCTTTCTTCAAACCCCAATTCTGAGTAATTTAGGCTTTTATAACTCGTTAGACACATATTGTAGAAACGCTTCACTTTTCCCTCCAGGCTAACCTCATCAAAATCAGTATCCTTTAATTCGTCAAATAGTTTTTGCATTTTTGCGATTGGTGACTTCTGGGGGATATACTTCGCTGAATAGTTTCGAAAGTTCGTACAGGGATCGACACTTTCATCTATATAACCTAGCATTTCGTCAATCATTATTTTATTTGGATCGGTCTTTGTTTTGTCTTTATCTTTTTCGGCCGCTGTTACTGCACTGAAAAGCAGGAGGCTGCTGATCCAAAAAAGAGGTCTAGTTCTCGCCATCGCAAATATAAAACTGAAAAACTAAATAAGCTGCCGGAAAGTCAAGTCGTGTTTTGTAGAGTTTTTGGAAAGTCCCTGAATTTTCAGAGATTAAGCTCAGCTTATCAACTGATACATACACACCCAGAACTACATTTGACAACAATACAATTCAGTGGCGATTTAAACTTTTATTTATAAATAAGTAGAAAAGGCATGTGTGTTACCACACATCACACTTGACATTGGGATTCAAGGGAGTACGGGGGCAGTTGAAGGCTTGGCCGAAGCCAGCTAGGTTGGCAAGCGATTGATGGAGACGAGCCTTATCAGTCTCCTCACCATTGAAGTCAATGTACTCCTCGTCTCCAATTAGATTCTGGGCATAGTTCAGGAAGAATAGTTCTCGCAGTTTCATCGTGGTGAAGCTTGGTTGCAACTGGCTGTACCTGGAGCCCACGCCGAAGTAGGCCTCGTAGGCTAGTTTAAGGGCCGACACATCAACTACTCGCTGATCCATATATTCCGTGTAATTTCTTTTTAGACAGTTTATGGAATCAACATATTTTTCATTCTCAATGAGGTTTAAGAATTTTTCACTGGGGTTTCCCTGGGCATCATAGAGTAGTGCCTCGGGAAGCATGCCCTCCATCAACTTCTGGGCGAGAATGAAACCCAGGAAGCTAACCTTGAAGACATCGTGTCCTTGGGGTACATAATACGGGCTTTGCAGCATATCGCTGGGCAGGATAATTATGTTCTCTTTCGTTATGTAATAAGGCTCTGGGGTGGTGGTGGTTAGAGTATCCTCTAGGAAGTAGTAAGCATTTCCCTTGGCTGCCGGCTGATTCAGTAGCTCCAAGACACGACGAGATCGTACTTCCAAGGTCTTCAGCTGGGCAGCTGCGTAATCCTGATCCCTTGCCAATTGCAAATCTCTGTAGAAGTTGGTCACGAAGGCTCGGTGATTCTGATCCTTGGGTTTGTTGCCCAAGTTAATGTTCATACCCTGGATTTTCTGCTTGACTTGAGTGCGTTGTCGTGGTGTTAAATTGAGTCGGTTTGCATCGATCTTGGCCAGGAGTGGAGCACGCACGGAATTGAAAATATCCTGGACTTCTGTGTCAAATTGACTAAAGTACTTGCTGTCGTACAGGTAATTGCTGCCAAAATCCATGTGTATACGTACATCCTTAATGCATTCGGCGGCATCGTTTTGCTCATCACTGGCACTGGTGCCCTTCATGAAACGGGCAAAGCGGGCCATCATATAGGTTGCAATGACCTCGGGGTCATAGGAATTCAAAAGATTCTTCAGTGCCACAAAGTAATCAACATTCTGGATTTGCACCTCAAAGCTTTCTGGGAAGGTACGATCGAAAACGATCCGCAGATATTGTCGCCACGGGAATCCATTCTGCCTCTCTAACTCACTCAGTGTCAGGTCATCATTGGGTTCGTCCTCGACATTGGCCAACGCCCTTATCTCATTCTCCAAACGTTTAATACTCCTAGCCAGCGACATGGCCTTTGTGCGGGACACACCCAGTCTTATCAACAGCTTCTTGGTATTGGCAATGTTCCTCAATTTGTCGATTGGGGTATCAAATGTTGGTCTGTCTATCGTCACCATATACCTGCTGCTATCTACAAAGTCCAGTTTCACGTTCATCTTGACCATCAGGTTATCAAAGCCAAAGCGACGCAATCGTGCCAAGGTCAACATCCATTGGAACTGAGACTTGGGCCATCTGATATTACGTTTGGTGAACTGCGGCCAGGTAAATGCCACATCCGGCTCAACTAGCTCCAGGTAGTGCCTCTCCGAACGGGATTCATTGGTGGCCGTACGGCAGGTCTGATAGAAGCGCAACACCTTAGCCTCCACACTGTCCTGGTCGAGCAGGATCTGAGCGCTGAGAGTCTCGAAGATCGAAGCGAATCGATCAGTCACTTTCTTTTGAATCTCGCCCAATACCTCACTGTAGTCGTCCTCCTCATGCTTGTCCTCGTAGTTTCCGCCTGCATATTTCTGGAAGTCCTGACAGGGATCTGCCTTGTTATCCATATAGCCCAGCAGGCGATTGACGAGCTCTTCGTTGGGATCGGCCGTGTATAATGGCGTAGGTGCCACCCATCCGGCCTCCACGGCTGCCCAACTTAAAATCCAAACCAGACAGGTAATCCAAGCAATTGTTTTTGATTGCGCCATCCTCAGCGAATAACTAATAGATCCTCCTGCAGGTGCTGCGTCTTTTAAAGGCATTCCGAGCAACTGATAGTCGAGGTCACTACCAGGTGGTGGCCGCGATTAATGCAAAATTTCGCACATTTGCTGATAGCCAAGGAGATGGTAATTAGGTGACCTGATAAGACGATTCACGTGTGTTCAAAGCCAAGGCCAAGGTTTTCTGGTTTTCCAAGGTTTCTCTAATCTCTTAGTTATTTTTAAATATATCAAACTTGCTCTAAAAGAATTCAAAGCTATACATCAATAGATAATGTATTCGCATACAGATGTATATTTTAGCCACAGCTGACAAGCCCTTAATAGTACAATTACAAGGCTTCGATTACAATAGCCACCCTCCGCTGATTCTTGGCCAAGTGTTTGCCCTGCATCAGTGGCAGTAACAGCTTAAATTTATTGATTGCTTCATAAACAGCGATTATTTAACCACCGCATTTCGATCCGTACTGGAATGACCCAGCAACCCCCAAACCCCTACACAGCCCATTCCAAAAGTCTGGCGAACACTTGTGGCCATCTTCAGCATGTTCAACCAGTTAGAACCCCAAGCGATGGGGGGATTCTCAATGGGATCAATATGTGGCAATGTGCGGAGGCTAGTGGGCTGTGTGGGTGGTGATTGTGTAGCACATGACAAGTCACAAGTGCGGCCAGTAAATTTGCATGCGACAGCAAATACTCAATGGTCGGACACAAAAAGCGGGGGTTCGGTTAAGTGAAGGGAAATGGTGTTGAGTAACTCAGTTAGCACGGGTTTCATAGGTAATGGAGGGGTGTGTATGCTAGAGGGAAAGGTCTCTTTGAGGGTCAGAATTGAAAAAGGAAAACCGGAGAATCGAATCGAACGTTTGGGCAATGAGTGCAGCGACTTTTGTCTCCCTGCTCGGAATATTGCACTTTGTGCATTTTTGTCACCACTTTTTGAAGGTAGTTTTTAAGAAATCTTAATTAATATTGGACGAATAAATATTTCAAATTTATTATTAGTTAAGATATCATTTCCACATGTTTTATTAAACAAAAATATATTTAATACTTGCTTATAAAAACTTAAATGTGCGATAATCTGTTTTTCCATTAAATCTCAAGTCTTAAATTGAGGCCATAGAGTTTCTATATAATCGAATTGCAAATTTTTCTCTGTTATACTCAACACTGTAAGCCATTTATAGGACAAGATCTGAAAAGAGGGCGTTTGTCGAGGCGTGGCATCGCCTAATGAACACGATTCAACGCGATTCCGACGAGAAGACCGCGAAGGGAAAACTTTACACTAACGTGACGGCGAATTTATTGAGTTGAAGCCGCCGAAGCCAGTGGCTTGGGAAATTGGGAAAACGGCAAAGAAAAGGGAAGGATGAGGGCCAGAGGAGCATCCCCATTTCTGTTTTTCCGGCAAGTCACCGCGAACCGGTGGTGTGTTTCTACTTTTTCTTCTTCTATATATGTATATATGTATATATTTGTATATATGTATCCCCAAAAAAACTTTCGTCGCATTGCCGGAACAAAGAGGCCAAAAAGGGAAAAAAATGGGATTTCATTTGCCGGCAAACTTCCTAAAGCGAATTACCATTTACGGTTGAGCTTTGTGCTCCATTTGTTGATTGTTCTAGTTGTTGTTGCTGTTGCCATGTCGACCTAAAAGTAGGCAATATTACACAGCATCGTAAATCCCAAATGGTAGTGCTAGGAAAAAAACAGAAATTTTAATCATAAAAATTGCATCCCCTAACGGCAATCTCTAATGATAGAAGCAATTTTTATCGCATTTTCTCACATGTCAACGAAATAATTATAATTCTGTCTTACGAGCAAAAACCGGAGTAAATCAAATGTTAAAGCGCAGGCAACTCATCCCTTAAATGGGAACATCTAATGATGAGCCCCTTCGCCAGATTGAACTATTTGGCCAAACAACACATGATAAACAACACAACACCGAAAGAAACAACAACAACAACAAATCATTGCATGTGGGTGGAAATTGGGGGTGTTGGGGTCCGTTAAGGGTTGCTGCGATATTCGTTAGCCTGGCAACACTTCACTATACACTTTTCTTTTAATACCCGCTACTCGTGGGAGTTCAAGGGTATGCTGTATTCGTTGAAATAGTTTGATAAGGTTTGAATGGAAGATTCTTGTACTCTGATTTGTCGGATTATTTTCTAATCGGTTTTCTCATATTCGTTTTTAACATTAATATTTAGTAATTATTCATAATTGTAGCGGAATAAAAAACAGTTATTCTAACGGGTGTACAGTATGACCAAAGCTTTTCGTCTTAAGTTTGTTTTTGGTTGGACCAAAACAAAAATCTAGTCAGCGGGAGAAGATGGAAAGGGCAAAAGGAAGGGGAGAGAGGAAAGAGTGGAGAGAGAGGGGGGAGACACCAAACATAAGGGCTCTCCAAAGAAATTTCATTTTCACTTTTGCAGGTGAGCGAAGCTCATCCTAACACAAAGAGAGAGAGAGAGCACGAAACTAGAAATGAGAGAGTATAATGAGCGAGAGAGCGGGTAGACATGCGCTCAACTTCCTTGGGGTTGCCACCTCTCATCTCGCAGGGTTGCTGCATGCCGTTTCGCTGCGGCAGCATCCAGTTGGAAAATGTACGCGCACTCAAACGCAACAAAAAGCGCGTAACAGAAGCGGCGAGGTTTCGATAAAGAAAGGACACTAACAATTCGGTGTTGACAAAAACGACATACACACACATACACACAAGCGAATGCGTCGCGTGCTGTCCCCTTAACTCCCCACCTCCCCATCCCGCTGTGCGTGTCTGTAAAAGAAAGTTGAAATTGCCAAAAAAAAAAAAAAAGAAAAGTGTAGTGAAGCAAATCAATTGGTGGTTATAAAAAGGAGAAAAACCAGCCAATTAAAGTGCTTTAAATCCAGAAAGAAAGTCATAAGTAATTAGTGTTTATAATTATTTTTATTGATCTGCCCAAATTGACCTTTTTACCAGAACCCCTACTAAAAAAAATAGCAACAAGCTCTTGAGCTATTTCTTCTTTTTTTTTATAATTAGCAAAGTGAAATGGAATAATGAACCGTTATGCTCTGTCGCCAAAGAAAATGCAACTGCAGCTGAGAACCGCAATTCAGTCAAGTGGCAACAATGGCGAAAAAAATAGGAAAAAAGGGAGCAGCTGAAGGCAAAAAAGTGCGAAATAAAAAAAAAAAAGGGAGAGGGGAGAAAGGTAAAAGGTGGGCAGGAGGAAAAAAGAGATGGAGGGAAGGGAGAGAGCGGGGCCAACTGGAAAGCGCACTATTGACATATATACGCGCAGATTGGAGCGAAAGAGAAGAAGAAAACGCCGCATAAGACAAAACAGGAAATTCACTTATACACGCGCACAAGGAAAAGGAAATTCGCGCTGTTGAGCTTTGCATTTTGACATTTCATTTCAAAACACAGATTCCAGTGAGAACACTTGCCCTCTCTCTCTCTCTCTCTTTTGCAAACAGCGCTCTCTCACTCCCATTTCGCTCTCCCACACTTTCTCTCTCTCCTTCACGACTCCTTCACGTTTTTTATTTTGTATTTTTCCTTTATTTTTTTTCGCTGAGCAAATGAGAATGTAAACAAATGCCAAATGGCGGCCGCGTTAAACAAAAATGAAATGGAATTGTCATATATGTATGCATTAACACGTTTTTAGCATGGTGTTTGGAAAGAAGAGAGGAAGAGGAGAGAGGTTAGGTGCAGTCACGAAGTCAAACAAAGGGAAAGCACAACAATCGCATTCGTTCCACTTGGAAATTAGGATTAGGCCTCATTCTGACATTGACATTAAACAAAGAGGAAAGCCAAAAACAAACAGAATGCGAAACCTCATTAAAGACTGATTTGGGCAACAACAACAACTAGTACTACTACAACTGACTAACGGGAATTGAATAGTTAGCAAATGTTGTTGACACCCGTAAATAGTACTTTTTATGGCCTTAGTTTTTTTTGCTTGTCATATTTGGCATGCGAATAACGTGTATAAAAACGGTTTTCGTTTGTATACATCACTTTTTATGGCAGATTTTATTACTAAAAATCCACTGAGAGTAATATAAGTTTTGTCCTTTATTTAATTGCTTTCGCATACCTACATACGTATACGTGATTTTTAGTACTTTGAATGTGAAATTTATAGCCTGCTTTACGGCTGTACAGAAAATATATATAAGCAACTTTTTTAAAAGAGACTTAGAGATATGAAACAAACTACTATTTACAAATGTATTATAGTTAAAACTTAAAAGAATTGAGAACAAGGGAACATTTTTTTGTCCCGCCCCTCGACCTTCTACTGTTATCAAGAGCAGCTGATATTGTGGTTCGAATCATTTAATCCAATAAGATAACAAGCCTGAATCATAGCCACCTTTAAGGTGTGTGCTTTATCTGCAATTTACCAATCGACAGGGCCCAAATCAAAGTTGAAAATTAACGTTGCTACGCCTAACAAACCATAACCACAAATTATGCCTGAATGATGCTACAGGCGGTGGCCAACTTCAGATTCAAGAGGTCCTCAAAGGCAGACACAAATGCGGACATTAGACATTACATACAAATGCCATACAAAAAAAAAATGCCGGCTACACAGTGAAAGAGATAGAGAGAGTAAATGAGAAAGAGATGAAAGCATATTTTTTGGGGGGTTGATTTTTGGGCGTTGAAAGCGCTTTTCACTAATTCAATGCGACATTGAAAACAGTGAGCTTGAATGCGAAAAGTGCAGACTCTCAGAAGGGATCCATAGAATGTTACTGAAGGGGTGGTTGGGGGTATTGGGCAGAAGTAGTCTGACTAGACGGAACCGGAAGGGCGTCAGCGTCTGGCTTTTGGCCAAATTTGTGGGGGTGGCAACAGAACCGGCTAAGGCAGAGCCAAACGAAAGTGCTATCTGCATAAATTATGTATGTATATTTCTGGTCGCCCGATTATCAACTCCTCAAAGGCGTCACATTTTTTGGCAGTTTATTTGGTAGTCTAGAGGGTGCAAATTGAAAAGTCCATGGCTAAGGAACGGAATTTTGTAGTAAAATATTCAACATTCCTTAAAAGTTATTATCAAATTTCAAGATAATATAATATTCAAGATGAGTAAACGGAAGTAAAGAGTAAATCCATGTTTAAGTAAGCGTATAAAAGCAATCAGATAATATTTATGTTTATTTTTCGGCCAACCGATTATCGACTCATGAAAGCTACTTCAATATTTGGCAATCAATTTTTCGGGTAAAGGGGTTGCAAACGGTAAAAATCCATAAGCACAGAAACCATTTTCAGGGCATTGGTTGTGAATAAACTATGAAGAAGAGCACGTGACCAAGGAAAAAAGATGGGGGTTCTGGCAAAAGGGTTCGACCTGGTATTGGCTATAAAGTGATTGTGATTTCCGTTCTAGAGCAAATAAGCCGGCAATTATTTGTGGCTTGTGCCGAGATTATCGAGTGTGTGTGTTTAAACGGCTTCACTGCGGTTTCGGTATCAACTTCGAGACCCATTTCGTTTACGGCCACGGGTTAGCAAGCGTACGTATTGGCCGGAAGACACAGAGACACCGGCCCCGTTAAGATTTCGGTCGTCGGCGGTGGTCAGAGAGGCTCGAAGATTTGGCGTCGCGAGCGCATCGAGATGACAAATGATCCGGACCTCGATGACTGTGCTTTTCTATCCGGTAAGTCTTGGGAGTTTAAGGATAGCTATGAAATGTACTTAAGAGAAATGTCTCTTAAATATTTAACAAATATTAAAATATTTATAAACAACCTTCTATTTAATCTAAAAATCTTCCACTTCGTTGCGTTTTCAAACAAAAACCAAGCACTTCAGTCTGCTGCCTGCGTTTTCTCAGTGAGCTGACCCCCTTTTTGTGTTATTTTTACTCGAGTTGCACTCAACTCCAGTGGCAATTGCAATGCAACCCATCCGTATGAAATATTTGCACAGCCCCACTATGACTTTTATACGGAGTTTAATTACATTTTGGCCATTTTGCACGTTTCTTTTTGACAGGTGGCGAATCGAGCGGCGGACGGCAGACTCGGACCGGAGTGGCCGTCTGCTCACAGCGCCGGGCTCTACTTGTGGCCGGAATCGTGCTCGGCTCGCTGCTGCTGACGGCCATCATCATCGCCTACGCTGGACCGCAGAACGGTAAGTTTGCCCCGTGCCCCATGACCCATGCCACATGACTGGTGCTCCATAGCATCATCCTCACTCCGTTATTTTCTTTTCCTTTCTTTCTACGAGTTTGGTTTTTTCTTTCATTTTTGAGCATATATTCACCTCGTTCGTTTTTCATTTCCACCCACGAAACAGTACAGGGAGCAGTTTGGGGTCACCCCTTTTGTTGTTGTTGTTACTTGATTACGCCTTTATAGGGGGCGACAGGATATGTAGTCAATTGGGCGACGGGGGGAAATGACGGCTTTGTGGCATCGAAAGGGTCCCCGAAATTTGACAGCTTTAAAAATGGGAAAATTGTAAAAGAGGGATTCAGTTTTGACATGAATGGAACAATGGAGTAATATAATTTAGTTTCCTGAAAAGGAATTTCGTAGGATGCGGGAAAGGTTTCAACTTGCTTTATTTTCGATATTTGGGATTTACACTTCAAGAGATTCTTTTTAATTAATTAAAATATTAAAGAAAAGGTTAGAACCTGAGTAAACTTTAATAGGAACCCATTTATTACGAGCAAAAACCTTAAGGCACACACCTAGTATAATATTGCGAAAGCTTAGGAGTCATAAATCAACATGTGTAAGGGAATCATGAATAATGTGGCCCATTCTCTGCAGACGCCGCCAAGTATCTATGACTAAGGCGGCCTCAAGTTGGGGCCCAATAAATCCGTATAAATGGTAATTGAATTCCTTGACCGGCGGCGTTCAAAGCAGGTCATAAACCATCTGGCCAAGCAATCCATTTAGGCCCCCGAGTAATATGCTTTTAACCATATTAAGTTGGGGTTGCATCAGTTTCATGCCGCGTATAAATAGATGCAACTGCATTACCTGATCCCCTTCCCCCCTGCTTTTCTGTGCTGCCCCCAATCGACCTGCGGCACCCTGTGTCCCTGGCCATATTCAATTGCAGAATTATTCAAAGTGCAAACACTCACATGCTCGCTGGAAGTTTCTGTTGCATACTTAATGGGGCTAAATGCATTGGGGTATAATTGCATTAACCCTAGGGAAAGGGAAAACAGACCACACGAAAGCGTGTTTGTGGATTGGAAAGAGAAGAGAAGGGGTACAGGAAATGTACACAGACACATGTCTGGTGGAAAGTTAATTTTCCCTGCTGCGAGCTTGATTATCAATCAGCCTTTGCCGCCGTGTATGTAGCTTTAACTTCTGCTTCCGCCGATCCAATTATAGAATTCGAACCAAGCTTTATACACACATTTTTCTTAAACCCATCCTATACAGTATCTATCTAAATATCTATATATATATATGTTCATGAAGAATCTGTTTCATTTTCTGACCATCGTTTGTTTGTTTCCCATTATCGTTTCCTTCTTGCCTTCGACTTTGTATACCAAATGTTTATTATATATATATTGAATCTTTGAAAAATATGAAATATTTCTCTTAAATGCTTGTTTGATTGATTGGTTGAAATGTGAGTAACAATTATGCCAAAACCCGAATACTTCTAAACTGGTAAATAGCCATGACAATCTATATAATCCTTCGGCATGTTGATGTCATTGATCATCTGTTGTTTCCTATATTATCCCCTTCTTCAGTTTTGTTTTATATTTTGTACTTACTATCTCTAGATGTTAGATCTTTTATTGTTTATATTTCGCTAGTGGGAAGGAGAGGAGATTGTTTTGATTTTAATCTTCATTGTAAATACTAAAGATCACAGATCATGAGATGAGTCATTGTCACAGACAGGAGATATTTGTCATATAGATGGTTGATTTACACACTACTAACTAGAAATTCTCTCAAGAAAGTGCACTGTTACTATAATATATTGAAGGACATTCACAGTTAAGATACAAACTATATAAATACAAGAAGACTTCTTATTCTTTAACTTCTTCTCTTTGTTATGAATTTATATTTTATTTATTAAACTTTTAAACGATGTTTATTGTTGTAGATTCTTATGTTGACTTCCGGATGGCTTATGGATTATAATCGTTAGATCTTCAGTCACTTCCACTGCTATTGATATGACTCCATCGCGACATTCAGCTAGAAAGAATCCGCATTTGTGACTTTCCCCTTATTTTGAGTTTCTTTCATTCCCCTTTTAGATGTGCTAATGACTTGAACAGAATCCAATTATTAAACTGATTTAACTGCTAGCTTTTATTTATTCTCAACCCCCAACCACGTCTTAGATGATATTCCCTCCCTATAACATTCTCTCTGTTGATTGTGTATAATGCAATTTGCTTTAACGAACTTAGCTACGAATCCCCGAAAGAGTCGTCCGCGAAGATGAGGAGTTATGAAAGTCTTCTCAATTTCTATCCTTACTGATTACGCTCATTGAATATCCTTGCAGACTGCTCCTGTGGATCAAAAACGGTGTCCGGTTATGAAACGGATGAAGAGAACAACACGCAGCCCTTCAATCCGATAGCCACCAATGGAGAGCCATTTCCCTGGCTAGAGAAGATGCTGCCCACCAGTGCGCGTCCACTGCGCTATATGGTCACTATCCATCCAAACTTGACGACATTGGATGTTAAAGGTGAGACAGGCCCTCGAAAAAATGTTATTCATTAATGGAAATATAATTCGATTGTCTGACTTTCAATTCATTCGCTTTTTCTCTTTTATATTTCCACGTGGCCAGGTCAAGTCACCATCGATTTGCATGTGGAGAAGGAGACCAACTTCATTGTGCTGCACATCCAGGACCTCAACGTCACCGAGAAGGTAAACCAGTTGCAGTCAGTTGCAAATGGCATGCAAATTAAGCCAATTAGCGTCTGGCTCGAGTACGTCCATTGATTGCATTTGTAATCGTCGTTCTCGATTTTCGGCAGGCCATCGTGACTCCGGGGCCCAAGGGCTATGCCCTTAAGATTGTTAAGGTGCTGGAGTTTCCGCCCAGGCAGCAGCTCTACATCGAGGTGAAGGAGAAGCTAAAAAAGAAGTCCAATTATACCCTCAACCTGCGCTGGTACTCCAAACTCAATCCGGAGCCGGAGGGTTTCTATGTCGACCAGTACGAGAGCTCTAATGGTGTGGAGAGGTAAGAAGTGGTCTTCTAATGTTTTTTTCTTTAACGTTATAATCAAAACTTGTAGTTTAAGATCCTTTAAATTAAATCCTTAAATTTGTATCTTTTTAGATTACTTGCTGCCACAGTTTTTCGAC
This sequence comes from Drosophila eugracilis, assembly GCF_018153835.1. Classification (NCBI taxonomy): domain Eukaryota; kingdom Metazoa; phylum Arthropoda; class Insecta; order Diptera; family Drosophilidae; genus Drosophila; species Drosophila eugracilis. The sequence continues at coordinate 3,684,978 of NW_024573645.1, forward strand.
CGAATGGTGCACGGCGTGCCTTCCCCTGCTTCGACGAGCCGCACGTTCGGGCGCCATTCCGCATCTCTGTGTTCCGGGATCGCTTCCACATTGGTCTGTCCAATTCCATAGTGCACACCACCGAAGATGTGGGCTTCTACATGGGCACGGGATTGGTAAGAATGATTGAAAATAAAAAAAAAAACTTAAAGATATAACAAATTATTTCTAATTCAGCTCCGCGATGACTTCATTGAGACGCCACCACTGCCAGCCGATGCGGTGGCCTGGGTTGTAAGCGACTTCCAACGCGAATCCCTGCAGCCCTCAGCGGCATATATCCCCACGACACCAGCGCCACCGGGTTCCGGAGTGGGTGGCAAGAAGTCCGCCCAGCTGAATAATTATACCCAGCTTAAGGGCAAAAACCCGCCGGTACGAAACATCACTGCCCTGACTCATTCGTTGAATGTGAACCTGACGCCACGACAAAACCTAACGGTTGTTCAGCCCACGACGACGACGGCCTGGCCTGTGAATCTCAATGGAAATGGAAAGCCATCGAATCTAACATCACTTTCTCAGTCCACGGGATCATCGATAAAGAGGGCTCCCTCGTATACCTTCTATGCACCCAGGGATCTGTTAGTTCGCTCATCTTTCATTCTGCACACATCGAGGGATGTTCTGGAGTATCTACAGACCTGGTTGGATATCAGTTATCCCCTTACCAAAGTGGACTTTGTGGCGTTGCCTTCGCTGGATCGTAATATGATCTCCTCGCTGGGATTGGTTACCTTGAAAACGTCTTTCCTGACGGATCCAAGTTCCATAACCTCAGAACAATATCAGTTTAGTGCATTAAGGATTGCTGAGGCCATGGTGAGACAGTTCTTTGGAGGAATAACATCCCGCAAGGTGCTCAAGGATGTATGGCTGTGGGAGGGATTGATTCAGTATTTGGGAATCCATGCCTTGGCACCACTGCAGGAAAGCTGGCCGCTGAGAGAGATGTATCTACTGAAGATGGCCACAGCAGCGTTGGACATTGATGCCATCCAAGGATGGGATAGCATTATGAATGGCACAAGCCATGATGGCAACAATGAGGAGTTCTTTGTCCAGAAGACAGCTGCCATATTTTCCATGTTGCACACGGCCATTGGTGAGGATCGGTTCAGGGGCTGTCTGGGTTCTTTCCTCAAGGTGAATCGATTCAGAACCGCCGAACCCACTGATCTTTGGACCATTTGCACTAAGAAAGCTAATGGCTCGAAGAACATCAAGGATATGATGACTTTGTGGACACACCAGCCGGGTTTTCCTCTTCTCACTGTCACCAAAATGGGCAATAGCATCTCCATCTCGCAGAGACCTTTCCGACCTGCTGAGTTTCTAGCCATCCATGATGACTCCTATGATGGTAATAACTACAATAAGACGGCGTTGAATGCCACAGATACGCCAAGCACTGTGCCACCTACAACGCAAGGTAGCAAGCATAAGTCGGTGCCACATATGAAGTGGATCTTCCCTGTGACCTATGTGACGGATATCAACAATGTCAGTGAAACTCTTTGGATGCAGAATGTGGATGGTACGCTAAACAATATATTATTTGTAACTTTTCATTAGACTTTCCATCTTTATTTTAGTTACCTTCAACGTTCCGGAAAATGTCAAATGGATCAAAGTGAATGCAATACAAAATGGTTACTACCGAGTGGTCTACAATGATGATAACTGGGCCAATCTCATCGATGAGTTGGCTGCTAATCCCAAAAGATTTACCAGCGAGGTAAATTGTCAAGAAATCTGTAAATTAACTTAAATAATAATTAAATGCATTGCTCTTATCAGGATCGCTTGGGTCTTTTATCAGACGCCTTTACCCTCTGCCATGCCAATCTTCTGCCCTGTGAGATCACCATGAACATGATCCAATATCTGCCCAGTGAGACACACTATGGACCTATGGCTCTGGCTTTGAGGCATTTGGAAAAGTGGCGACGCATCCTTAAGTACTCAGAGTGTTTCCTGATGCTCAGCGAGTTTATCAAGATGAAGATCTCCACGGTGATGGAAAAGGTGGGCTGGTCGGATGATGGTGATGTGGCCACCAGGTATGTTGGACTTAAGTTAAAATTTTGAAGATCTTAATTTAATGGGTTTTTTTACCTTAAAGGTTACTGCGTCCCGAAGTGCTCTTGGCATCTGTATTGTGGGAGGACATTGACAGCATCAGCAGAGCAAAGAACATGCTAAATCAGTATCTTTACTACAATGGTTCCGCTATACAACCTAATCTTAGAGAGGTACCTTCTGCTGGTTTTCCTTTTAAAGAAAATCTATAATAATGTTTTCATGAAAACCTTACCAGGTGGTTTACACGGGTTCCATACTGTCCGGGGAGTACATCTACTGGCAGCATTGCTGGGAACGCTTCGTGAACTTGCAGCGCACGTCGGAGACCTTCGTAGAGCGAATGCAGTTACTCCGAGCTTTGGGAAGAACCAAAGATGCTTGGCTGCAGAATCGCCTTCTCTCACATGTGACAATGCTGCCCACTGAGGAGGTGGTGCAGGTTCTCAAGGCCATTGCTGGCACACCCACAGGTGGTGCCATGGCCTGCCGTTTCCTGCAGGCCAAGTGGTTTGAGCTGGAGAAGCGCCTTGGCCCTGGAACGATCAGTTTCGCCAAGGTCATATCGGCCATAACCCAATATGGGGCCACTAAGTTCGACTATGATGAGGTGAGTTATCTGACAGGAGAAGTTATTAGATTTCTTATTAACTTGATTTTCCTGCTCACAGCTGAAATCCCTGGTGCATCGCTTTGGTCGAGGTCAAGGGATGTCTGTGCTGAATATGACCTTGAGCAGCGTGGCCTCCAACGTGGAGTGGGTGGCCCGGTCACAGACCTCGCTCTACAAGTGGGTGGAGGGCAACCTGCACTCGCACCGATAGAGGAGATAGGAGGTCCTCTCACAAAGTTCTCTCTCTCTCTTCAGACTCATTTGTAATTATGTTCCTCTCTCAGACACGAATCTTAAGTGAGCTTTGATTTCGCCGAGTTAACTAACACTATGGATCTATATATATATAAAGATATATATATATATGTACTCTTTACCATATCATTGCCAGTTCGATCGATCTCCTTGGTTTTCTCAGTAGCTGTCCTATATATAATTTTAGTACTTAATGTTAGCCCAGACACTCGACCCAAAATGTAAATTGCGATTATAGAAGGCCCCCTCCCCCAATTTCTAGCACATAACGAATGTGTATATCTACAACTGAACATAAGGATCTATCTATATATGTATATTGTATATGTATGTATATTTTACAAACCAAACATATTTAGAGCAATGGATAATTGTAGTTTGTAAGCCAACAAAGAACAAAGAACAACATATTTTTTCATAAAAACTTAAAACTAAAAACTAAAATGAAACAAAAGAGAAGCCCCCTCAAAAAATCGCTAATGAATGCATTCTAGTAACTGTATAGCATATGTTTATTAGTATTAGTAAGAGCGCAGTGCTCTCGTGAGTGTGTGTGTGTGTCCGTGTATGTGCGCATCGAAATATCACAGAAATCTTCCTTATTTTGTCCAAGAAAAACAAGTTCATGTAACTTAACTACCAATGTATACCCCAGGCTGCCTGACCAGCAAACCAAATTTAGAATATCTTTAATTTTGTTCATTAAATAAGTTTATGATTTATAAACAATCATTTTAGAGTCAGTATTAGCTTCCAAATTAGAGATATATGCTTGTTAATTTCACATCACACAAAAATATCATATTTAATTTGATTTAGAACAAGTTTAAATTCGAAAAATGTTGTCATCAAACAGGTTTAGCATTTTTTTTAACCAGTAACTTTAATCGCCAAAGCAATTAGCTTAAAATCTGTTAACGATATTATATGGCTGCCATAGTACATAAACTATCTTAAGCCATTCATAATTAACCAAAAAAAAACATATTTAAAATCGCAGAATGTAAAGTAAAGTTATAACTTTCTTGGTAACTCTATTATGGTCTGAGGTCAGGCAGGCAGATAACTTAGGAAATCGAGATACGAAATAATATATAGACAAGCCCCATATGTACATACATGGCATACATGCTTTAGTAGTTTGGCTAGAAACCCAAAAAGAAAAAAAGAAAAAAGAAAACGTATTCAACACTTTTTATTTCCGCACTCGCATAAGAAGTAGAAACCAATGTTTATCAGATTACAACGTTCCGATTACTACGACTCTTGTGTCTAATTAAATAGGTTTTACTATGTGTTTTACCATATCGCTGGTTATCATTTGATTAGTGTTAGCCTGACCCAAAAGATAGCCCGAGGTGTTTGTGCAAACTGAGGGAATCCGTGAGACTTTTGCCACTTGAAACTCTTAGTCCGACGATGGCACGCCGGTTTTCTGTCTTTATAAGCTATATGGAAAACGTGTATAGGCTGTGCCATTGGCAACGCCCAGCGATAAGAGTGTGCCATGCGTCTAGATTATCTGGGGATGTGGACAGTGCCGTAGTTAAGACAGCTTTCAAGGGGGATATTACAAAGAAACAGTCTAGCAAACCCAATACCAAGTTAACAAACCCCTTTTGGCCATGCCTGAGATTTCTATCTCTCTCTCTCTGGAAATGGTTAAGCAGATTCAAAGTTAAACCTTCAACCATATTTGACTATGCTAATTCGTAAATTTGTATTTCGCATCTTAACATTTCGAGATCTTTGATTTCGTTTTTTGGGAAGAATATGTTTAGCAGAAGAGTTTATATATAGATGGTAACGATTTGCTTCTTGGCTAAGACACACAAAGACTAACTCAATGAATGATACTCGAAGTCAATCGCTCAGATACCCCGAAATAAAATGAGATATATAGAAAAAACAAACCGACAGAGAAATACAAACAAAAACAACTTTATTAGCGACAAAGTTAGATCACAGAGAAAACACACAGAGAAAAAAGAAAAACAAGTTTTGGAGCGATTTTACGGATTTTCGACAAATGTATAAGCCAAACACAAGCAAAAAAAAAAATAAAAACAAAATGAAAAATGACAACAAACCGAAATAGAGATAAAAAAAAAAGAGAACACAGAATATGAGAGATACACAGAGGAAGATTTAGAAAGTTTTACAGAAGAAATGAGAAGAAACAAGATTTTGCTTTGGTTCTAAACTAACTTTTAGTTTTGATTGTTAACCCATTTCATCGTCTAATTGTATTTGGACAATGCATATCCGTCCACAGCTTTGATTGACTTAACACCTTTGGGTTCCATTTTAGTTCATCGAAAGACCCACTCACATGACCTATCCTCGAAATCCTTTCCTTATCCGCTTTGTCCTGGAGTTGAAGATTCGCCTTTTTTCTAAATTCAAGGATCAAAAACGAAGAAATTCTAGTTAATTTTATTAGTGGAAATTTTTTTGCAATCGGCATCAATTTGATAAGAAATTATGAATTATGCATTGGCTATCAGGTTTTATATATATATATATATACGAAGATATATATGGAAATCGCGCGTAGGGAAAATACAAAGTGTATCTAGAATGCAATGGAAAGCAGGCAGAGCAACTCTAAAGACGTAAATCTAATTGTATGCTAATGATATATACACATCTATATATAAATATATATATATATATATTTACATAATTTAATTTAAGTCAAATGGGAATATTAATAAAAGCGATAACTAATCTGTAAATCTGTGTTTACTTTGCCTATCTTTCAGCGAACTTTAACATTTAACAGCAAGTTTGTCCTTTCGCAGAGAGCGTAAAATCTAAATGCCAGCGATAAGAACTCAATTTATTGGCCTGATATTATCACGATTAATTTAGTGTAATTCAGTTTATGGATCAAATTGCTTTGCACCCGCGATTCCATTGTTTGTCCTCCTATAATTTGTAGTCAATTTTCCTTTTTTTTTGTCAGGGCCAGAAAGGCACCGGAAATGCCAGACGATTTGGTAATCAACGCTTATTGATTTGGGATTCAGCGACAGGTTTCCCTGGAAACTCAACTGACTGAGTATAAAAAACAAGGAAATTTATTATTCAACATTTTATCTGTTTTTTGATAATGATAGTAATGGAGTATAACCAGTTTTAAGGTTATTTTTGTGAGGTATGTCGGTTGGCGGGTTATTTTTATTCTAATCATTATCATCTAACAAGAACACTTAACTTAATCTATACATTTTGTTTGGTAGTAGTAAGCTGATATGTTTGGTCTTGGCAACAACAGGAATCAAGTTGTAAATGATGGGAAATGTTTATTAAATTTATAGATTTTTTAAACATATTTTTAAGGAAAACATTTTGACTTTTTGAATATTTTCTATCTATTTTCTGAATAAAAGTTGGTTATCAATTTTTATTAACTTACATAAAAACATAACAATAACCATTATTAAAATTATTTTTCTTACTCCTATCAAACCGTGGTAACTCTGTTTAACATCCACAAACGAGCTGGTCACACTAAAACACCATGATAAGCGCTGATCCATAAAACTCTTTAAATAGACCGAAATCCCCCAACAAAAGCTGTGATTCAGGGTCCCAACGAATTGGCGCCGTCAAGCGGAAGATGTCGTTGGAATGGCCCAGCTGTGCTGCTAGCTGCGGATCAATCAAGAAGCTGCCGCCAACAGGTGAAACAAGAGAGCAGCAACAACAACGAAGTAGACAAGCAGAGACGTCGACGTCGGCTGAGCACTTGCCCTGCGCTATCTGCTTGGTTTTATCAGCTTGGTTTGGCTTGCTGATTGCGGGCCTACTCTCTCTTTTGCTTTGGCTCTCCCGCTCCCTAGCTCTCTCTCTGGCTCTTAGTGTTTTTATTGGCGACGCAAACAGCTGAAACAACGCCGACCGAATGTCGGGCAAGCATCGGCTTTTCAGAGTTTTTGTCAGTGTTTTTTGAACAGCCGTTCAGTGAATTACAATCGACCAGCTTTTCGCTCGCTCGCTCACTTACCTTACCGCCAACTCCCCGCTCGCTCTAACTAATCAACAAACACCAGCTGATTTTGGATGCTCTTAAGTGTTCCACACGTCGTATACGTAATATCTGACGTTGCTCTTCGTCGTATTTCTTGGAGGCGCAACAATAACAAGTGTTTTGAGCGTGGCGGGCTTTTCTGAAAAACAAAGTTTATAAACAACAACAACAGGCTAATAGCCATTAAACCAAACAACAACAACAACAACAAGTTTCCAGCCTAGGTAACAAAAATAAAAAAAGAAAAAAATAGTTGAATAAAATCCAAATTACGGGTGCGAAATAATTACATTTAAAGGCGGACAGTTGAAGGGGCACAACAATTGCGTCGTTAAACCCGCCGAGTTAATTTAACCCCCACCCACCAACCAACCCCCTCGCTCTCACACTATGGAAATGACTTCCCAGTGTGCCAGTATAAGTGCGCGTGTGTATTGGCATTAGTGTATGTGTTTGTGTGTGTGTTTTTGGCATTCTAGGCATTCGACCTAATCAACAAGTTCAATTTAGTAGTCAACTTTTTGGATAGAACTGACGGCTTGCTCTCTCATTCCTGCACATTGCAAATATAGTTTATATATATAGAAATATTTCTGTGGAAATTTTGCGAACAAACAAAATCTTTCGCATAAATTTACCGGCATGTGGTCATCATCAGTGTTCGTTCTCTTAGGCGCTCTTCGAAATGCTCTTCAGCGCATAAAACAAGAACTGTATAAATATTTACATTAATTGCTGGCCTGTGTGCGTGTGTGTTTGTGTGTGTTTTTGCTAATGATAATACAAGTTCCGCAAGTTCAACGACAATTAAATAATATTGAAAACAATCGAATGAACTGAGTTACGCTTCAGGGATTCCATAAAATACACATACTATATACAAAAGTGATTAACTAACTAATAAAACCCAAAATTGAGACTCTGGATCTATTATTAAGTGCGGTGGTGGCTTCTAAAGACTTTGTCACGACATTTTCACTAACTAACTATTATTAAATCTCCCCACCCATGTAAATTATAAACTCGAACTGCATGACGATCCCTTAGCAATGGTGTTTCTACCCATCTATTTCTCCTCCTCTCACTCGCTCTCTCTTTCTCTTTCACTCACCTGTTGATGCGACTTTGTCAGGTAATTGCTAAAATCAATATGTACAGTGTGTCCGGGGCAAAGAATACTCGATATCGGGACAGACGAGGCTTGTTTTGAACTTTGCTTTTAGCTTTTTTCTCAGTCACATTCTCACATTTTTTCTCGCCTTTTTTCCCGAGTCTTAATTATGCCCAGTTTTGATTCAAATTATAAACTCGACAAGGCATCAAACGACAGTCTGAGACGGCTAAAAACAACAACAACCAGAGGGTATTTATTATAAACAAGGCGGGAAAATGTTGTTACACATATGAAATAGACAATACCCTAGCTTTGTTGGAAAGTTTAAGCTCAAAGACAAAGGAAACTTTTCTCTGAATCTCTGTGATCTTTCTTCACAGAATAAAAGTAAAGGGAATAATTTGTAAAAAATATTTTAAGGATTTGAATAAAAATGAAGGGTTAATCTTATATCTTAACACAACATTTTTAAAGATTTTTAAATTATGTTAAAAATTCTTAGTTCGTATTTCTATAACTTTCCTTCTCGAAACTTTATTTCTTTGATATAATTTTAAACCCAACAACAGCCTTAACCAAAAAGCGCATCTTCTCCAATACGCCAGTGTATATCCATTTCAAAAACCTTAAGAAACTGGTTTTGTTTTTATTTTCTCGGCTCGAACAGATTTGCAATGTTGGCTTCGATTCGGGGAAAAAACCGTTCGATATTAACCAAGTTAGCATTGTGATTTCACTCTTTATAAATATATAAATACCTGGTCCATAGCCAAGGATGATTTGCATAAATGGAAGCTGCTAAAGATAAGTCGTATCTAGTATTTATGTTTGCACAAGTGCAAAGTGCAAAATATGCCTAAAGGGATTTAAAACACAAACTGAGTCATGTCTATAGATTGAGAGTAAACCATAACTAACTTATATCACAGACACTTGACAGTTCAATTAACTAGTTTCTATAAATCAAATAATTATTCATTCGATTGATTAATTGGAAGTGTTTTGTAAGTAATAAAACTAATTGGATTTATAGCTAGCTACTATATCAATTCTCAATCTAAAATCCCTTTACAAAACCTATTTTATTTGTAAACTAAGATTTGGCTAGCCAAAAAGCCCAAAAAACTGGCAGTTCTAAAACGCACTTTGTATCTTACAACTTTCATTTCCAGTTTGGTTTACAGCCAGACTCTTTTTTTGTTACCAACTTGGCCAGTGTTTTCCCGTTGTTTTTGTTTTTGTTGCTTATTCTCACTCTCCCGCTTCTTGTCAAGTACAATCTCGTCTTCAAGAAACAATTTCGTTCGAAGATTTTCCGTTGGCTTCACTGGCTTTTTTAACTTGCCATTGTACTTGATTTTTATATTATTTTTTTTAGCACTTTTTGGGTTGAGTCATGGCAACAAACCAAAGATCACAACGTTTCCGAACTGTTAAGTCTGGCCATTATTCGAAGCGGCGTTGCGGGATTCCCAGAAAGCCTTAAATTTAGCCATAACTCTGTACTCCTCAACCTGTTATTGTTTTGAAAAATAATTAATAAGATTTGGCTGAGATCTTGAATGTCTAAGTGATGGGTTTGATGGGTTTCTCAACTTCTGGGGGGCCCTTATTAAAGGTGGAAATACTAGAAAATAGTTAATAAGTGGTTAGACACACTTGCTATATGACAGACAGATTAATAAGTCAATATGGGGGTATAGTATAGGGCAAACCAGAGCCTCAATAAGGTCTGAAAAATAAACACTCTATAAGTGCATTGATAATTACATTGTTAAAGGTCAGAATAATAACTAATTATACTAATATAAACTGATTTGTTCGTACTTAAGCTAACTAACTAATCATACTAACAAACTTAGATTAGTTTGTACTTAAACTAAAGTTTCTGTTTACTATAAGAAATATCTAAGAAAGTTTATACCTTTTTAAGATACTCCCATCAGCACTCATGTATTAACCATTAACCATGTGACTAATACTAAAATTTAAATAAACTGAAATTTTAACAGACTTTTCTAATGATAACAAAGAAAGTACACAGCTTATAAAAAAGTCTTATCAATCGATTTCAGACGTTTAAGACTCATGATAGGTTCCCATAATTTAGCAGCGAAACCAATTTTTTACGATCCCTTTATGGACACAATCTAATCGGAAAATTCTGCGAACAAACATTGGCTGATGTAATTTGCATGCACTCAAGGCAGGGTTCACTGTACAGTTATAATTCGCGTGTAGGAAATCCATTTATGGCCACTGATATTCAATACATAGTTTTCATATCAATAGATAGATAATGAATGCCGTTTCCACATGGTTATCTTCTCTATTATATTCTTGGACACAAATATTGTTGTTGTTTTTGTTGCTTTTGGGCATCCACTGTACTTATCTACAAACTGATTCCATGTGAATATGTGTGTAATCTTTCTCATAAAATGGCAAAACGCAATCAAGAAATAAACAAACCATTTAACTTTGCTATATCTCCCTTTCGAATTCCGCCAATCGAAGTACGCTTATCAGTATTTATAGCTCTGTTACAGTGAAAGCTCGATTAGGGGGATACGGATTAGCTGACACTTCGAGGAAGTTATAAAAGTTTCTTATTACAATTTGGCTTGGAATACGGCATTCATACTGATTCATTCTTTCATTCAAATATTACAAAAATTTAAATATTTTTTCCGTTTTTGCCAAAGAAATTAAAACAGAAAATTGAACGACAAAGGTTTTGCTTGACTTTTATTCGCTATTAGGACTTTCTCAAAGGAACTGTAAAACATTTACTAAATATAATATATTTGTTATAAATTAAAAATCTATTTTTTGATTTCCTTCTCACCTTTAAGGAACCGCATTACTCAGCGAGCACAAAGACCTAAAAAACCGACCCATCCTTATCTTCAATTTCAACGTTCGCTTTCATTCCAGTTGACATTTTTGACTCATCACCATTTGTGCCGGCTGATAAGCAATCATGATCGACCTGGAGGACCTGCCCCGGCTGCAATCCTTGTCCCCGGCCAAGGATATCGAGGATACCTATCACCAAACCCAACTGCAACCGAATCCCAAGAAGAAGGTCACCGTCCGTGTGCCCATTGGACCGCCCTCGAAGCTGGCTAAGTTGATTAAGCCAACGGTGGCTTCTACTCCTGCTATTCTGACCACGCCTACGCCCACGCCAGCCTCTCTAGAGACCCCACCCACACCGACCTCGACGACGACCTCAGGTAACGCCAAGAACATTTGGCGAGGTGGCTTCCATTTTACCACGTTGGTGAGTATTGCTAGGGGTTAACCTAACTGCTATACCAAATTGCCAGCACAAATGTTGTTAGGTCAGGTATTAGGGATCTCCTTTCAGAAGCTATCATATCTTTATATGACCACCATCAATCTTAATTAATTTTTATATGTGGGTCTTTTAGGCAAATTGAACTTTTTGTTTGGCTTTAATGTGAATCATACTTTTGATAGGAATACTACTTTCTTTTTTGAGCGCGGCTAATGTCACCTATTGTTTTAGCCTTCTGGTATTTTGGTGCTAAAAAATCATTATACGATATGATATACCAATATCACCACCATTTATATATTAAATGTTGATAGATAAGTCTTAAAAATTCCGGCATCTACATTTTATCAAGCCGTCTCATTTATTACTTAAAATGAGTAATATATTATCTACTACTACTTCATACATTTATTTATCATAAAAATTACGGATAGTTTTTAACCATCCACAAAATATCTTTAATTTTATCCCTAAAATAAGCATCTTAATGAATGAAAATAAATCAAAAGTGCCTATTAAGCATTTTGCATGGACACGTGTCCAAAACATGTAAAATTAAGCCATATCTACATATGATTACATCAGGTGTTAAGCTTGAGAGCTTAAAATCTTAAATATAAATAACTTTTTAGCTTAAATTTTAAGTATATCCCTACTAATATTTAAATATTGAATATATATGTAAGTTACCCCAAAATAGCTTACACCAACCCGGAGAACAGGTAATTATTTAAAATACATTTTACATTAAGAATATAAATTTCCAGCAAAAAAGCTTTTAAGTACTTAAAAACCCACCGCAGTGGTGAATTATAATATAGACATGAACGGTCACATTGAGCTTTCCGTCACTGTTAGGAAACCAGTTCTAGTACGACCGCATTTGAGGTGACGAAAAATACTTTCAACACATGAAAGCTCAACAGAGTACCAACTAGCTATCTCCCACTGGCCCCACTGCAAAAAAACACCGCGCTGAACAGACGTTTTTTTTGTTGCTAGGAATCGGTAGTGATCAAAAATCGCGACCAATTTCGACGGCGGAGAAATTGCCAAAAGTTGACAAACAAACACGTTTTTAGTTACCACGTAGGTAAGCCGATAAGCGAAAGAGAGTAGCAAAGCGGACGTGATGTTAATTTGCGAAATAACAGTGAAAGAAGACGCGTAAAGTGCGAAGTACACGCCGCTTAACTGTGTTTGTGTGCGTGTCCGTCTGGCTGCCTTTTAGTTACTGTGGGTGTGTGTGTTTGTGCCGGAACAACAAATAAAAAGTTTAAAACTACAATTGCAAAATGTTGCATGCCCCACTAAATAAATGCAACTCATTGCTGCGGTGGTGGGTTAAAGTTATCAAAGCAACAACAACGAGACCAACAGGCTAGCAACAACAGTTATTCAGCAATCGCCCCCTCTTTGTCTTGCGCGCAGTCTCCCTCTCTCTTTCTCTATGTTTCTCTGCCGCTCAGCTGACAGACTGCAATCGAACAAAAAAAAATCAAGTAAAATAATAAAAAGAATACAAAAAAAAACGAACGAAGCAGCAATTTGATAAATAATTTGTTGATGCAAAGTGCAGAGCGAAGGTTGAAATGCTGTTGCCGGTTAGTCTCGAAGTTTCCATCTCGCGCTCGCTCAATTTGTTTTGCTCTCCCGTGATTCTCCGTAAAAATTAAATCATTTTGCATTTAATTAATTGCATTAATTGTGGGCACTCGCGGTATTGGAATTGGGAAAGAAAAAAACAGCAGTTTTATGCTTTTCAACGTGTGCGTGTTATTTGTTTTTTCTTCTTATTATTTCGGTGTGTGAGTCAGAGAGCGACATGAGAAAGGGGCGATAAAAGCAAACAAAGGAATAAAAAGCGATGTGCAGGCAAAACACATGAAAATATTAGGCAGTGCAAAAACAACAATCAAAGCGAAAATATTTTTGTTTTAACCCTTGATTGGCTTGCTTATGTTAGGTGATCTCTGGACTTTCGTTTTTAAGATTTAAAATTGTTTTTGAGTGAGATGAATAATCCATAATAATAATCCATCCATAATAATTTATTATTTTAAAAGCGGTTCAAAATATTGAATAGCTTGTAAATAATTTTTTAATAATAAATCATGTGTTGTTATACGAATATAATCAATCGTTAATTTAGTTAATATTAACTAGAAACATCGAAATTGCAATAAAAATAAGTAGGTCCGTTTTAGGGTTAATAAAAGAGACGATTTCACCACGCAAAACGGCACTCACACACACACACACAGTGGCTCATATGAAAGTGCGTAGCAGACGGCAAAGAGGAAGAAACAGCTGTAATAAAATTAAATGGCAATTGTTATAAATAATAAATAGCAATTAAATGCTAATTAGCTGTTAAAGAGAAAGTTCAAGGACGTACATAGATATTTTAAGTTATAAAAAAAATATAAACGCGTGTTTTGCAGCAATTAAAAGAAAAAAAACAGAAAAAGAAAGTGAAACATAAACAAATAAGGCGGCTGTTAAAAAGTAAAGAGGAAAGTGAACGTTAAACAATAAACCATCATTCACCATTGTGTGTGCAGCAGGAAGGAAGAAGCGGAGGAGAGGAAACGCAGAAGATTCAAGCTGAAATATACAACAACAACAACAGCGACAACAAGGAGAACATTTACTGCGCCGCAGCATTTTACCGTTGTAGTCGGGCTCTCATCATCCAAAAAAAATTTGAGGTGAGTGCACTGCAATACACCCACACCCCAAAGTACACATACATTTAATCACAAGAACCCTCTCATACACGCACATGCATACGTCATTCGGCCCCTCTCTTTCGCACATGCCTTTTCATTGAGAATCGAGTTTGGTTTTTTAATCTATTATTTTTTTTAATTTAAATTGTTGTTGCCTATTGCTAATGGCTTTAAACAAAGAAAGTTTATATCGAACCTCTAACGAATTTCGCACATTTGTTGTTGCTGGCCGTCCTTGAATTGGGTGTTTCACTTGGCATTGCGCACATTTCAAACGCTTGCGAGAGAGAGACCTTGAAAAAGTTCAAGTTCAAAGCCATTTCGTCTGGGTCTGGGTCATTCCTTCCTTTTCACTCTCCGCCTCTTATTTGGGTGGGTGGATGGATGTCTGTTAGCCCATGGTTCAGGTGGGCGGGGTTGGGACAGGATGGGCATATTAAATGCGTTGTAGATATGGCCAACAAGGATAAACAAATATCAAAAGAGAATTCAATTTCGTGCTAACATTCTTGACCTGCTTAATGGTCTGTGAATATTGAATTAACCAATGTCTAGTGCTGAAGGTCATCATCATCAGCCTTTCTAGGCTAACCACTCTGGTTTCCTGTATCTTTGTTAAAATTTCAATATTAAAGAAACTGTCTAACTGAGAATTCGATGCAGCTTTAATAGATTAGAGATCTGATTAGATCAGAAAGTAATTGCATACTAGATAATATTTACATTGATGAAAAAACGTAATAATTATAACAACTAAAATATCGAAAAATTTATTAATTAGAACCCATTATCCCCCCGGAAATGAAAACTTTCTTTACTACACTTCCTCGTGCTCGCAGTGCTTTATAAAAATCGAATGGCAAACACAAAGGCCGAACCACTCGAAACAAAAGTATTTTCATTTAGCATTCAAACTGCATATATGGCCATGCAGCTATGTACATCTCATATACATATATTACACTATATAATACTTAACAAATGGTTATGCTTACTAATTCCATTCTATTTGTTGTCACATCTTGATTTGCTTACAGAACGAAACCGAGGACAGTCATCAATTAAAAGTGAAGAGCATTGGAAAATCGCGGGAACGTCGTCGTCGGCGGTGCAAACTGCGAATTTTCTGTTTTTGCGCAGATTTTTGGAACGAGTGAGAAAGGAGGCCGGTAGGCGGGGCAAGGCGACGTCATTGAACGCATAGATCCCGGACGACGCAGCCATCGAGCTGTTGTCCGGGACGGAGATCAACAAGAACAACAGCAAAAGAGGTGGTGGAGGAGGAGGAGGCGGGCAGAGGTTGGACTACGGACTATAGAAGTCACCCACGCACCCATTCTCTCATAGATTGAAACCCCTTGAAGCAACACAATGATCTCAAATAAAAAATCGTATGCTATGAAAATGCTGCAGCTGGCTTTGGCCTTAAGTCTGCTGCATTATAATCCGGATTATCTACTCCATCGCTGGGACTCGCAGCTGGAACTGGGCACCCATGGCGATGGATGGGAGCTGGAGATGCTACGCTCGGTCCATCGTTTGGATATGGATCAAAACCCCTATGGAAATCGTAAAGGATTGAGTCCGAGGATTGAAGATCTACTGAATTTCGATGATCCCTCATTGGGAGGTGTTGTCAATGGAATGGGGGAGTACAAGCTTCCTCCGAGTTTCAATGGCAGCACCTTCGTAATGAATCTGCATAACACCACCGGGAATAGTAGTGTCCAGACAGCAGCTCTGCAGGATGTACAGAGTAATAGTGCTGGAGCCACTGCCAGTTCGGTGGGGGTTGGTACCGGTAGTTCACCCACATCCGGTGGACCAACTAGTGGATCAGGACTAGGAGAAATCCACATTGATACCGCTTCGTTGGCAGCTGGAAATGCAAACCATTCGCTCCTGCATCCAGCACCTGAATTGGACATTTTCCTTTCGCCACATGTCCTGCATGATCAGCGTTCGATTTGGGAACAGAATCTGGCGGATCTCCATGACTACAACGATTTGAATTTGCATCCCAGTCCCTATGTAAATCTACCTCTTAAGGATGGCCAGCAACAGCCACCGAATAGCTCGCACTTGGATCTCAGTTTGGCTGCCCTACTTCATGGTTTCACTGGTGGCAGTGCCACGCCTTTGAGCAATGAAGCCCTCAACGACAGCACGCCACATCCCAGGAATCTGGGTAGTGTCACAAATAACTCGGCTGGAAGGAACGATGGGGATGGCGAGGAGAGCCTGTATCTGGGTCGACTGTTTGGACAGGACGAGGACGAAGATTACGAGGGCGAGATAGCCGGTGGAGTGGCCAATGCCTGTGAGGTAGAAGGTCTGACCACCGACGAGCCCTTTGGCAGTAATACCTTCGCCAATGAGGTGGAAATCGGAGATGACGAGGAGGTAACCCAAAAAACACTAAAAAAAATCACTTAAAGAAAACCACGCAAGTCAAGTAGTTTGAGTTAAGGTAGGTTTACTTTAAGCCGAAGTACTTTTCATATTTGAAACTAAAAGGTATATTAGATTTAAGTTTTTGTTTTGGTTTCATGTACTTATATCATCATAATCATTAAAGCAAAGTACAAATAACTAGGTCTACGTTCCTAAACTAACATATTTTGACTCTCATTTTCTCCGTGTGTAGCTGTAAATGACTTTGATTTGACTGATTAGAAGGCACTAAAATGGCACCACCTGCAGAGTGTGTGCATCGGTGTGTGTTTGTGCTCATTATCAAGCGGTGTTGCTAAAAAAAAGCTTTTTGCATTGCTAATGAAGATTCGCGAACCCATCGCTTGACCCATTCCCGTCTAGGGTTCTCCCCTTGGCGGCTTCCTCTCTCCATTTCTAACTGGTCTTTGGTTTAGCTTTCTTTATAATTATAGTTTGTTAGTTTCCCCCCTAAAACCAATCGATATTCAAATGTGACTTTCTGTTATGAAGTATGGTGTTTGGTCATTCGACGACGACGATGAGTGAGTCTGACAATTTGCTAGCTTATCAGTAGATAAGGTTTCTAACTTTGTTTACACATCAGCATGACTGTTTGCCATGGTTATCCACTCATACATTGTCAATCTATTGGAGTGTATCTATAGTTGGCTAATAAGTTAGTTGGATGCCTTTAATTGAGAGATTAATGGAGAGCTATCGATGGTTAGATAGTGTTTATGAATCTCAGATATAGATTATATAGTCTGTTCTGTTCAAACTGAAAGAAAAACGATATTTAACAGCTTTCTTGTCTATATACATAAATCTTAAAGAAGTATTTTTCCAAAGAAAAGACATATCTTTTGTTTGTTTTAAACATTTCGAACCGTGCGCAACAACTTTCACCGTCTTCGAGTCTCCTAAAGTTCACATATTATATGCAAACACAGAAAACAAGCAGCAATTAGGTCATTAAACGCTTCGACTGCGCAAAAACCCATTTAAACTGCGAAACAACAGAGCAGCCAAAAAGCAAATAAGATATATATTCGTATAATGTGGAAAGGGATTATTAATATTCAATTAAATAATTACCAAATGAGCAGTAAAACTGGAGTTATTTATGATTACCGAACATAATTCAGGCTTAAAATTAGGGATTGTATGGGATCAGAACTCATTTTCCTTTTAGGTAGGGTCATTCATTTGTTAAATCGCTTTAATGGCTTACAAATATCGCCATTTATGTGCATGCGTCTATATAGATATGAATCAGTTTTGTGTGTGCGCTCGATTTTTATTTTTATTTCAAAATCAAATTGAATGTCGGCGACAAATGTGCGGCGATTTTTTCATTATTTGTTTTTTTACACTCATTTTGCAAATTGCAACTTAAATATGCATAAATATTTATACTTGGCCTGGCCAAGATCGTCTGACAAAGGGGGTGGAGTGTGTTAGGCGGGAGAGATATGGCCGAGACAGGAGAAGCGAGATGACTAACTCGGTTTTATTTTCGATTTATTCAGATCTTTGTTTTTGCTGTTCTGTCGAGTTGACTGCAATTTGATGTTTTTTTCGCTTTATTTTTTATTTTTGTTTGCTGTGTTCCAACATGTCACGAATGTTTTCCATTTTGGCTGATGACGGTTTTATTTATTTTTTTCTTGTGTTCTGACTGACTGTATGTTCTTGAGAGGAGGCAGCATGCATATGTACATAGAAGACATACTCGTAAGTATGTGCTTTTGATATGATCTAATTAAATGCATTCAGCATTCGCATTGCATAATCATCGAAGCGATGGCGATTAATGATTGCTTTTTTGCTTGCCTTTGTTCTTTAACTTTGAGTGGGTTGTGAAGAACTTCCGTGATTTTATTGAGTTGTGCATTGCCTTTTGTAATTATTAAATCAGACATTAAGAGGTGTATTGATCAGGTGTTGTTAAGCTCTTTTAAAAGAAGATTATATCATTTTTAAGGAAAGTTATTCAAACTAAAGTGCTTCTAACGTAAAAAGAGTTCAATATAAGAAGTTTCTTTCTTTCTACGTCTTCCTAGGTTGATATATTCTAACGATAAATGAATAACTAAACAAGAGTACTGGGTATTTCACGCTCTAAAAATCTGCATTATTATAAAGTTCTTGTTTGGTAATTACAACTTGCGGTAGCACAGCTGCTAATCATTATTCCATAAACATATATGGCCATAAGAAAGAATAAGGTAGTTCCCCCACAAAGAACCATCTATCTTGAACGGGTGTATGTGTCACCTTACCCGCCCCAAAAAGATCAACTCCTCTCCACCTGTAGCTATCTATCTCTATCACTAGTTCTCCGATGAGTAAGAAAGAGAGGTCGCCAACAGTGCGTATGTGTGACCTCATCACACACACTACAGCACTCTATAGCTGACAAACTCAAAACTCAAAAACTCTACTTTGTTGAATGTCGTCTACCTCGCGCTGTCTTTCCACTAATTGCAAATCTACCAAGCTTTGTAGCTTTTAACGTTTCGCTTTAACTCATTCGTTTATACTTGTATTTATAAACACGGTCAGCGTTTTTATTTCTCTTCTTTATTTTCCTTATTTTTTTTCTTGTTGTTTTGTTTTGGTGTTATTTTTGGGGTCTCGGTCTCGCATTTTGATTGAGATTCGCAAGAATGAAATAAAAGCTCGCTGAAAAAAGTGAGAGAAAAGATTCGTTGAACTTCGGTTTTGATACTCTGTTAGGGAGTTATATAAGGTTAATGATGGAGTTTATTCTTGTTGAACTATAAAATTCTATAAAGTTTATATATTTATGCCTATAATGTGAACTATATAAAGATCTATAAATTACACTTTAATAAACTTATTTTTATAACCTTTAATTTGTAGAATTATTTTAAGCCTTGAAGAGTATTTTTAATACGGTTTTTCAAAATCTTCTATACTTTCGATTGAGTCATAGCATCTCAGGTGTCGTGCATTTTATTCTCTTTGTTTTTCTCATTTTCCATTCAACAATTTTCCATTATTAAATCACTCTTATAATTGCTCAATTATCACTTTTGTCTTGATTTTCCAATCTCAGTGCATGCATATGTGTGTGTGTGTGCGTGTGTATGAAAAGGGGTGGCAAAAACTTGAAAACAAAATCAAAGAGTGAAAAACAGCTGATTTGCCGGCTTTTCTTACACACCAAACTTTATGCATTTCACTTCACATTCAGCCGGCTCTCTTCACCTCATTCAGCAAATACACCACTGGCAACATTTGTTGCTAAGGAAATTCAACATTCACCTCAGACAAAGCTAAATAGTAATGACAACAACCTATGCTTAGCAGAGTTTCAAACTACAAACTTTGTAAATCGATTAATAACTATCGAAATATGATAACGTATTAGTAGGCGGTATTTTGAAATTCGAATTTGCTGATAATGTCAAAGTAATCTATTTTTAAGGTTGTACTTATAGTCGGCCACTTGGGTTTGGGATACTGCCTGCCTGTCCGACTAGCTCTTATCAGTCGCTGGTTTCAACTTTACGAAATTCGTGCAAAACAAACTTTATCAATTGAAAATAATCAAAAAATTATATATATATGTTTATGAGCCCCTCGAAACTGCTAATCAGCCGCCTGGCCAGACATTCTCGATCGCGACCAAAACGAAAGTTTCAGTCTGCGTTATGCCGATTTACAGTGAATACGTTGAATACGAGAATCGCCAAATCAAATCAAGCGGAAATCAATTTTCAATCGTCGTACAAAATGTGTCTCAACGAGGAGTACAAATATATGCACATTTACTTAGCGGTCTGTGTTGGCTTCCAACTTCCTATATAGCATATATATATATATATATATATATATATCTTAGCCATTAATCTGTGTTTACTGGGAATAAACTTTCTATTCACATGGCAAAGTGTTGGCAAAAAAAAAAGACAAAAAGAAAGAAAAAACTTAAAATATATATATGTGTAAGGCCTGCAAATTGAAAAATAATTTGCCTGTAATTACGTTGCATTTTCCCACTTAATTACCCTGAGCCAAAGAAGCTAAGAAGAAGCATTAGCTTGGCTATAAGTGTTTATATTTTGTACTTCTGTTTTTTTGTTGGCCTAAAGTTTTGTTTCCCACCAAGTTTGTTGGTTAATTTCCATAATTAAATACCGTTAATTATGGTTCGCGAACTTCTGCTAAGAGCCATGCTATACACTTTTAAAAACTAAGTTGTTTTCTATAGAATATCACACAAAAACCTTCAAATAAGTTAACTTACAAGTTTTCTTTGAGTGTCCCATTCAGTGAGCAAAAAGTTCAGATGTCAAATTGATTATAAGGTCGAACAAAAAGCAGCCACGAACTGAGTTCAATTTTCAAATTGATAATTGCAGGGAAAACCTTTTTCGATGACACAAAAATGAACTGTTATTAAGGCCTAATAGCTTGGCGGGGTTGCTGTTGTTGCCAACTCAAAAGCAGGCAGTTAAAACAGGACACTTGAAACAGGGCTTGAGCAATCCGTCAGATACAAGTGCATACACATATATAGATACAATTCAACTTTGTTGGTGGCGGCACACACACACACACACAATCTGCAGTCTTCTGTGGGCTTGACGAGCTCATGATTAATATGCGCCACACTTGGTTGCCGCACTGCGATCTCGGAACTCTCCTCCTTCCAATCTCCTACATATTGTATCTTGTATCTGCCTTTTTCTTACGGATTGGATTTGTATCCCACAGATGCGATGGTGAAGTGATCGCTCCGTTCGTGCTGCGCTGTCAGTTCAGGTGTCATCAGGAAAATCTTTCTTTTTTTTCGCCGAGGCTTTATTAATGACTCTTGGCTCCTTTCCCTTCCTTTTAAGTCCCTGTTCTTTCCTCTCTCTCTGTGTCTCGCTTACTTTCTTTTGCTTTCACTTGACTTTCATCATTTGCCGCCTCTGCAGGATCAGAAAATCATTTATCTTGCTAAAGCATTTTGTGTTCTGTGGTCAAGTTAATGGTTAAAAATCGGTTCAGTTAAGCGGACTAATTGCCGCCACAAACGGTTACAAGTGTCAATATTTTGATGCAACATGGGGGGGCAGGCACAGCCAAACTTCGTGATTGATTGTTTCGGATCACTGTTGTTGCTACACCGTCTTAAGGTATTACTCAGATTTTAAAGAGAATTTTTATACTGTTTTAAATTCCCGGGTCTTATCTGCCACTTATCAATGCTCGAATACGTTAGTTAGTTGCTCATTCAAATGGTTGTCTCGAGAGCGCCCCACGTGTCGATTCGAAGGGGGAGAATTGAAAAGTTCAGCGTGAACTACAAGGTCACGGAGAGAGTTTCCCAAGCCCTAGCGATAAGAATTGGCCCATAAATATGGCTATAAATGTGGATCAAGGCATTGGTCTAGTTAGGAGTTCTTAGGAAGGTTGCTAGCAGAAAGTTCATTGAACTCGTATAAGATCATGTGATTAAAGTGTCTTCCATGTACCATTTGTGACTCTTCACCCTTTTTCCTGTTTCGTTTCCTTTCTGAAATTCCAAGTTTAAATATGTATATTTATGGTGCTTCACGGACCTCTTAGACTGTCACGTATTGCGCGAAATTCTATAAGTACAAGATAAGGTCGTATTTTCGACCCTAACCGATAAGAACTGTAACTCTGGCTACACTGTAATTTAAAGGCTATGATAAAGAGAATTTATTAAGGGAAGATATTGCTTAAAGTTTTTTAATGAAAAAAGTAAAAGCAACTTGTTTTAACGTTTTGTTTTTTGAGTTTCTTTGGAGAAAAGAAAACTTCATACAACTTCCCTTTTTGAGTTTAATTAAAAACCAAGTTTCCAATCAGCAGCCATAAATAGCTATATACGACTATACCCGCACGATTATATATGTTTGTAATGAACAACCCCCCACTTGATATGTTGAAAAAAAAGAAATAATAATGAAATGCCAGCAGGGGAGGATTCGGTTTTTTGGTTTTTGGTTGGGATCCGAGACCTTCTTCTTTCCTCCGCTCAATTTAATTGCTCATTTTTACCGAACATGCGCAACGCACAGCAGCACACATTCAGATACAGTGGTTAGTCTATAAGAGGAACTTGGGAACAATCAAATAATTAATAAGTCACAAACTAGAATGTTGATTTCGCGGAAGGTTTAGACATAAATTAATATGGTTTTGATCATATTTTCTACCATAAATTTTGTGTAAAGGGATTTTTGACTTGTTTTAACAATAATCTTACTAAAAAAACATTTTTAAGTTTAAATTTAAAGTTATTTTTTTTATTAAATTGAAACTAATCCAAAGATGCAAGCTAACTTCTAACTCAAATAAAACTTAGTTTCCTAAAACCTTCATAAAGATAGTTCAACTTCTACACGTTCTACTGTATTTACGGGCACATGCTCCCTGGGGAATTGGCTCTGCTAGCGCTATCCCAGCTGCTCAGTCGACGTCGCTGTCAGCGGTGGCGCGGCAGCAATTGATTGGGCTCAACACAGTGGCCCTTAATTTCTCCGGATGGTTCTCAGGGAGGTGAGGAGTATAGGAGCAAGGGAGACGGCAGCAGAGACCAATGATGCCGCCGCCATATTCTGCTGACTAATCCAGGAGATAGGCGTGGCCACAATGATTGATTACTTTTTGTTGCCACTGTGGAAAAGTCCAAGAAAGCCTCACGAAAAGGGCCAAAAAAAAAAAAAAAAAAACTGTATAAAATAGTAAAAGAAAATGTACGCCACGGAAAAATTGTCACACGAAAGAAAAACCTCAAAAAAAAAAGGAGAAAGAGAAGGAAAGAAACATTTTTAATTAAAACATCAGAAAGTCCTTTTGACTGAAAAGCAATTGTACTGCTAATGTCCACTATTATCCTGTGATTATCCCTCTCAGTCAAAGTCATATCTCTCACTATATAGACTTTCCATATTCTACCTGTTTTTCAGAAACCGAAACGGTTTTACTACGGGGCTTAAGTGTGGGC
Source organism: Drosophila eugracilis (assembly GCF_018153835.1). NCBI lineage: Eukaryota > Metazoa > Arthropoda > Insecta > Diptera > Drosophilidae > Drosophila > Drosophila eugracilis. Next base: position 3,708,583 of record NW_024573645.1, read on the forward strand.
GACAACGCCCCGTTTCCTTTGACCAAAAATCTGAAAACCCAACTTGACTTGACCAAAAAGTTGGAAAGGATTAAAGTGGTTTCGGCCAGCAGCGTTAATAATGCATCATTAACGCTATAATTTGAGTTCGAATACCACAGCTTAGTCCCTCTCTTCTTCCACTGCATGAATTGGCAGAATTTTGGCCAACAAACATCTTCATCGACGATCTGCAATACTTTGATTTCCGTTTTCCAGATTCTCTTTACAAGTTTTTGTCAAGTGTAGGGCCGCTCTTAGCTGGCAAATTTATAGCCACAGAATATTGTTTACAGTGTGGCAGGCGGCGGGCGATAAGAGATCCGGTCGTTCGCTACGGCGTAAACAAGTCCCGTGTTCTATGTGAGGCACGCCGTAAGAGAGTGCTACTACACCCCCTAACCCCCCTTTTGAATCAGCCTTATAAATACTATGTATATCATCCCGAACTCTCCTCTCTGTGCTGTTTGTCCCATTGATAAGATTCGCCATTATCGATCAGCGGTGTCCAAAGAGCGACAAGCACTCTTCGAGAGGTTTCCACAGGTTAAGGGAGCGCGGTCGATGGGTTGTGAATTATGGTATGGACTTGATAAGGATGGTGAAATAAGAGAATCTATATGTAGGGGCTGTTACTTAAGTAATTCTATATAGTACATCTGGTCTTATGTTTTTTACTTAACTTTTTAGTACTAGCTGGTCAGGGTGTTAGATATAATCTTTGAAAAGGCATAATGTCTCATGGTAGTCTGGTGAGTTATCTTAAGAGAGGACAGTTAGATGATTAAACTAGCTTCTAAGAGATTGGTTTCTAATCAACACAAGCCAATAATAGGCTTTAAAGATAGTGATTTAACTTCAAAGTTTGCAGAAGCTATGATGAGAGTCACCACAAGAGTACAAACAAATTAGTTTAAAGTAAAAAGGTTTCAAAGTAACAAACTAAAAACTATTTATATAAAGGATAAAGGATATCCTTTTCTGATTTATTGTGAATTCAACTTTTAGTAAGGTTTTAACTTCCTAAACAAAGTTATAGAATTCCTTTTTTTTACGACCACTCTCTTTCTTATAATATTAAAAATCCAAAATTCTAAGCTGAATTACATGTAATAAAACCAAATTTTTACTCTTTACAAAACAAACCCAAGTTTTATGCACTTTCTCATAAACATTAAGGCCATAATATAATATCATAGAGTAACCAGCATTCATATCGCTCTGACGTAGTTTTATCTATAGAACGAAGCGGCTTTATCAGCACTGGCGAAATGTAAATCGACATTATCATATTAAGTAAAGCGAAGTGAGGAAGAGCGCGAGGTGCCCCATATGGACTATGACTCGTTTGACTCTTGAGCTGCCTTCAGTCTCTCTTTGGGAACTAGCAAATGCGGGTGACGTCGCGATCGCGAATAATATAAACAAAAATCCAAATAGACTGAAAGTGCAATCGAGATAAACCTTAAGATATAGTGCAAAATCTGTTAATGAACTGCAATAGTAATCCTTGAGAAGGATCTGTGAATATGAGAGTGTTCATCTATGGCGATATATTGGTTAGAAATTTGTGCTAGCAATTGATAAAACTATATGTTTATCTATTAAGATTACGAATATACCAGATATTCATTGTACTTTTTGCCTCTTGCAGGAGAGTGAGATCGCTGAAGTGTTGTACAAGCAGGATGTGGATTTGGGCTTCAGTTTGGACCAGGAGGCCATCATCAATGCCTCCTATGCTAGCGGCAATAGTGCGGCTACCAATGCCAAGTCGAAGCTTGAAGATGAGATCAAGTCCTCGGATCCTTCCATTTCGGAATCGAGTGGCTACAAGGACACCAATGTCAGCGGCGAGAACGAGGCTAGTGGCGCCTCTGCTGACGATATTGAGAAGTTGAAAGCTCTCGAAGAGCTTCAGCAAGATAAGGTAAAGTAAAGCCATTTACATAAGGAATTTCACAATATTTACAAAGAGATAAAGCTGATGCCTTTATGGCTAACTAACAGCTATCAAAAAATGTGGGCGGGTTTACTTTATGGGGCTTCTTTATAAACTCTAGTAATGATTTTTCTCTTTTGCAATAGGACAAGGACAATGAGAATCCCTTGGAGGACATTACCAATGAGTGGAACGGAATACCCTTTACCATCGATAACGAAACTGGTAAGTTTAAGCATCTAACTCACTAGTTAATCTACTGTCTGGTTCTGGTTACATGTGAAGAAGAGCTCATTTGAGTTTCCATATCTTATCTAGGATAATATAATTTCACTTTCAAAAATAACCGGAGATAAGGTGTAGAGTAGCAGGAGATCTTTGGGGGGTTACGAAGTAGTCATAGATATATACTAAATGACACGTTTTCAGCTAGTTAAAAGAACAAATTAATTTAGGGATTAAGTTTGGATATTATTTATAAAGTCTGGTCGTTTATTTGCACTTCCGAGTTGCAGTTAAGCTTGTTAATTTTTTTCACAATCTTTTGAAATTCCCAAAAACTATCTAAGGTCGGAATGAAACTTCTATTACTGATTAAATCCCTCAAGTAATCCTTTAATATATCGTTTATATTAATATTAGCATTTATCAAAGTCTGTCTTCTAATCAAAAAAGAACAAAATTTGCTGATAACAAAAGGGAAAAGAGGGAGAAAATAACGAAATAAGTCGAAAGAAAATGGCCTGCCAAAAAGATGGCGGCTGCTCTAATATAAACGAAAATGGATTATCCTGGATTCAGTTGTTTGGAAGAGGGAGGGGGGTTGGGTAGAGTTTTAGGGGGGTGTAATGGGTGGCATACTAAAACATATTGTGTTTTGGCATTGGTGTGTGCGTGTGTTTTCGAGACGTTTATAAATGAATGTAGGCATTTTGAGTTGACAGGCACGAAAATTAAAAGAAAAATGAGCTTTTTTCGCTCGAGTTGTGTGGCAGCCAGGAAAACCCACACCATACCACACCACACCACCCACCCACCAGAATGGCTGATGGCTGCTGCTAATCTGCCCCAAACTGTGCCCCCTCAAGCGGCTGCCTTTCAAACAAACTTTGACACGCACACGAACTTTTATTATTAACCGTAGAGAGGGGAGACGGTGGCGGGAGAAGTCATGAGTTTGGAGGGGGCCAAAACTCGTCTGGGCCTCTGTGAGACTGGGTCGTGCCGCCTTTTCTGGACGACGGAATGAGACCACGACTTGGGTTTGGTAAGGGGAGATGTGATGGTGGTGGTGGAGAAGCAAGCAGATATGAAAACGAATCCAAATTCGAGGCACTGCCACTGGCACTGGCAGTGGCAGAGTAGTAAAAGTAGCAGCCACCGCGCGTCGCGTCGCCTTGCATGCAACATTTTTCTTTTGAAAAATGAACGAAACATGATTCGCCAAAATAGCAAGAGAGCCATCCGTACACACGAACTCACATAAATATATATAAAAATATATATATATATATAGGGAAAGAAGTGCTATGTACAGCATATGGCATATGGTATATGTATTCCAAAAGAGGGTTGGCTTGAAGGGAAGTTTGAACGTGCAAGGCCTCAACTTTGGCCTATAAGCTGTAGGAGTTCGTAGGCTGATCAAAGACCCTTTTTTTGCAAAGCAAAAACAAGGGCGGGGGTGGGAGGGTTTATTTGGGAGCTCTAACTTTATATATATATACTGTTAAAAAATAAATAAGTGATTGAAATTAAACAAACACCAAAGTTTGTTTTGAATTTGTAAACCTTTCTTTAAGATGGTCACACTAAAATGACTTAGAAAAGCAGATATTTGGCATTATTGGCATAGTTGCTATAATCTTTGCTTTTAAGTAACCGTTTTTTAATTAAATACCATATTTGCTATAGCCTTTATTAAAGATGGTCACACTTGAATGACTAATCCATCATTTTTTGGTATCGTTGTTTTTATTTCTTTATGCTTTGTCTCTTTCCTTATTATGACACTTGTCAATACTATAATTGGACTTTTCCCCTGTCGTAGAGCTGCCAACTTATTTAAATTTAAAAACAGCTGCAAAACAAGAGCTTGTCATTTTAAAGGAAACAATTTATGAGAAGTGTTCAAAAACCAATTGTCTATGTGATAAAAGCTTAAAAACCCTAATAAGTTAAGGAAGTAAAGGAGTTAAGTGATGTTTAAAGTTTAAATTGAAGTCTTAAATATAAATTATGAGACAAGTTTGTTAATAAATGTTTTCCAGTCTTAAAACTGAACTCAAGCAGTAAGTTCTTTCTTATATTAATTAAATTTCATCAAACAATACAACTTTGTAGTTATAGGGGTTAAATTACCATCCCCTTCCAGCTGAGCCACTGTTCCTTACCCTCTTCCTGTCACTTCCTGCCTTATCCCTTGAGTAGAGCTGGCTCATTGAGCTGGATATTAGATGAAAAAGAGGAGTAGGAGGGGAAAGTATGTACATAGCTTCTGTCAGGGATTCCATTCTTCACCCCACGGGAACAGAAAGTCGCAAATCGTTTTCCACCATTTTGTGTGGCATGGAATGAGGGATAGGGAAAGGGCAGAAGCAGGGGCAGGGGCAGCGGCAGCACAGCAGCAGCCACCATGTTGGATATATTTCCTATTCACGAGCATCTATGCTTCGTATAATGATTGCCTCGTTTTGGCCATTTATTAAAAATCCATTGATGCGATAGATACATAGATTCATATCGCATTCACACGCACTCGCCCTGCCTCGCCTTTGTCTTCGAGGCTTCGATCTCGGATTTGTGCGTATCCAAATTCCCCACGGATCGACCAGCCAACGAATCTCTGTAGTCTACAGCCTTTGGCGGCATTATTCTTCTATTGTTGTTCACGGCCTACGAAATGATATGAAACGACGACTACTAAACTGAAAGTCATTTTTCGGTTGCTGTTTCAGTTTAGATGCTATTTCATAGCCTTAAACTATAATGGTAGAGAATCTTTTAAAGGCAGAATTTTTATAAATTTCATCTTCCGCACGTTCAGGTGAGCTGTTCTTTGCTTTTCATTTAAGTTCTATTCTTCATTAATTTTAGAGGCTGTGAAATGAAGTTGTAACTGAGACATTTTCCTGGCCATTGTCCTGTCAAGGTTGCCGTGTCATGGGGACATGTGAGTGTGTGCTACTCATTGCCTTTTCTAGGATCTGAAATCTTGGTAATTAAGTTGCAAGAAGCAGTTCTGCCTTTCGTCTCGCTTTTTGTCGCCTGTCCTCCAATCAACTTCGTTTGTTACCACAGCTACAGTTCTGATTTTCTATATATATATATCTCTATATATATTATATATATTTCCCAATGAATCACAAATCTGATTACATTCGTTGTTGCCTTTCAATTCCACTTGGTTTGTTCTTTTTTCCCCCTTTTTTTAGTTGTTTATTTTTTTTGGTTTAACTTCTCAGATCGTTGACAACTTTTCGGGGCATGACTTGGCCAGAAGTTTGGCTTGGTTTTTGGTTAGAAAAATGCTCTTATTCTCAATTATGTTATAGATACTTCGGTTTTGGTTTCTTTTTCGGTGGCTTAAATTCCATTATGCAATCAGTTAGGCCGCTATGCTTGCTGCCAAGCTACGCAAGTTTATTGACCACTGTTGACTGTTTTTTTTGGTGTAGAGGAGGGGATTTTTTTTGGTGGGAAACTAAGTTCTTTTAAGAGTTTTTTTGAAAGGGTCAAAAGACACGTTTCGTGAATTTTAGGTGGAGATTGATTTGAGAAATGAGAAGGAAACGTTGAAGGTTTGAGATTTAAGTAATGAATAACTTTATTTATAAAGTTTAAAAACTTTTTTAAGGATGTTTAATAAGTGAGCCTTAATGTCTTAAGGTCCAGTGACTATAAAACCTTGTACATTAACTTTAGTAATGTAAACCAGACTAAAACTCTTCTTTTTAAAGTTCTTTGTAGTTTTAGGAAGTAAACTTATTATTAATATCAACTCAAAATTAATGAAAATGTTTCTTTTTTCGATTACCAACTTCAAATTAGTTGCATTTTCTTCTTGTTTTTCCTTTTTTAAAAAGAAACACATAGAAACCCAAGTTATTATTTAATTTCCTGCCATCGATGGCTGCTTCTCCTGGGCCAAACATCAAAGTGGTTATTACAAAACATCTGGTGCAGTGTTGGCCTGAGATGCTTGTCTCTTAATTCGGTGGCGGCGTTGCACCTATTGAGGATCTTTATGCCTCTTTTTTTAGTTCTTTTTTTTTACAAATATCTGTCTGGTGGCCTTCCTTGACCCGCCTTTTCCACTCTGCGCCCTGCTGTTGTCTGGACAGGCGAGGGAGTGCTGGTGAAGAGAGGGGGAGGCCAGAGGAGACCGTAGAAATTGTTCAAATTCTACGTGGTCAGCATTACGTTACAAATTTACAAAAAAAAAAAAAGGGAAAATTTACATGCTGACAAAATAACAAACAGACAGGGAAGAGAGGGGCTAAGGGAGAGTTATAGGTGCGAGGGGATGCAGTCGCTCCTGACCGGCTTTATTTTTGGTCTGGTCTGGTCTGGTCTAGTCTGGCCTGGTCAGCGATTTTCTGCTGCATAATCGTATCACTTTCAAGTGTTTTCGTCTTGCGCAAGTACCTACCCTCACCCATCCCTCTACCTCTCTATTAACCAATATCCCTAAGCTGGTCAAAACTAACTAGGAATTGCATAATAACAACAACAGCTGATTAATTAGCCAAAACTACTTGACCCATTGAGTACTTATGCGGCTTTAAGGATTATGAAAGTTTCTCTATTTCAACGCTTGTTGTTTTCCAACTCCAATTTAGTTTTTTTTCGATATTCAAATGAGGCTATTCAAAAGCGAGGCAAACTCATTCATAAGGTTCATTCAGCTTCCTCGGATTTTGTGGCAACTCATTAACAACAGAAGAGAAGAGATGGGGAGAAGAAAAAGTAGCTTAAAGTACAGATAATGTTGCCATCTATACACATGTCTGTTAACAATAAGGCCTGCCCCTTCTGCCTCCCTAAAATCTGACTTGGCTTCTTTTAGCCATTTCATTGTTGACACTATCCGGAGTCGCGGATCTGTCCTGTCATAATTGTTGCTCACTGGTTTTCTGTAACAGCTTTTGCTCTTATTTTGGCCTTAAGATGACCTTTTAGTGGGTAGTCAGGCGAGGAGTTAGATTAGAGACTAGTTTGCTTTAGAAAAATAGATTCTCTTTAAGTTTTAGTTTAATTTTATCATTGAAATTATTGAAACTGTTCTTAAATTTGATATTTATAGTGTTGGTAAACGTTTTGTGAAGCAGTTTTGGGTCTTGTTTTCAGTTTAAGATGAACTTTGAGTGGAAAGTCATAGGTAGATTTAGTTTTGATTGATTTTTCTTTAGGCCTAAGTTGAAGGTTTGCTATTAAAGTACTAAAAACTTTACTTGGCGTCAGTACATACAGTGTTGGTAAAGGTTTTGTGAAGAAGCTTTTGCTCTCTTTTGAGTTTAAGTTTGCTTTTTGGTAGAAATTCATGTTGGAGTTAGTTTGTATATTAGTTTTCTATAGAAAATATATTTTCTTTCAGTTTTAGTGTTAAGTTGCTAAGGAAATAGTAAAAACTGTACTCAGGTTTGACATTGACAATGTTGATAAACGTTTTGAGAAGCAGTTCTGAAGAAATTTAACTACAGAAGGATATATTATAAGTTTTAAGGTGAAAATTTCTATTCAAATTCATAGTTTAGTGTAAGTAAAATCAAAATTCGGAATAAAATTTGAATATGATTTGAAATTGAAAATCTCTTTCACCGGATACAAACCAACCTTCCCAACATTTTCTCAATCAGCATTCGGCTTCTTTATTATTTTTTCTTTTCTTTTTTTTTCGCGTCGGCAACAATTTAAACTAATTAAGTTGTAATAAAGCACTCAAGAAAACGCTCAAAAAAAAAAAGAAACAAAAATGATTAACCAGGCGAGTTTTGCTTGTTCAATATTTTCTGTGCTCTTTTCCCTACTGTTTTCTAGCGGCGTTGGAAAAGAGAAAAAAAATTATACAAGCATCCAATCGAAATGATGGCCCCCTCCTCACCTCGTTGATGATGCTGCTAATTTTTCAGAGCGAACCGAACTTCAACCAATTTTGATTTTTTTCCCCCCAACTATTTGCTGTACTTTTTTGGGTGCCTTTTTTTGAAGTTCACCAAAAGCGTTTGCGGCGGCGGTGTATGGTCTTAGCCTGGTCTATTAGTTCAGTGGCCCATTAATGTGCATATTGCCTGCTCGTTTTCGGACTCTCTTTTGGTTGATTTCATGATTGCGGTAATTGTGTTAATTTTTTGGGTAAATAAGTTTGAAAAGGTGAGGGTTGAGGGGGTTATGCATTTAGTTGGTAGCCCGATTGGGGTCAGTTGGAAATTGCAGGCTAAATTGTGGCAAATTAGGCAGGAAATCAATGTTAAAAGGGAGTTATGGTTTAAAAAGTATAACATTTGCATGTTAGATTTTTTAATAAATATTTTTAAGTTTTTAGGGACATCTAGAGTAACCTTAGCTCCTCTCTTCAAAGCAGCTTAACTTTTAGTATATCATAGCCCCTCGAATCAAGCCACCCAACATTCGTCATCGTAGTTTTCCTATATTTTCTAACAAATTTCCTACAACAACCTAAAAGAAAATGTGTGACTCGGACTCTGGAGATAGTACCTCCTCGCAATCCTCCTACATATCCCGCTCATCATCCTCTTCCTCTCGACTGAGTGAGTTTGTGGATGCCAAGACGGAGCTGCAGGAGATCTACCATGACATGAGTAACTACCTATCCAGTTTTCTAACCATCATAGAAGAAAGTGTTCTTCTGAAAGATCTCCAAATGCTAGATCAACTTAACATCTTCACCAGCAAAGTAGAAGCCATAGAGAAGGTTCTCTCAAGGAATCGCATGAAGGTGGCTTTCTTTGGTAGGACCTCAAATGGCAAGAGTGCCGTGATCAATGCCTTGTTGCATGAGAAGATCCTGCCCAGTGCCATGGGTCATACAACCAGTTGTTTTTGTCAGGTCCAGGCTAATAGCACAGATGAAGCAGAGCACTTGAAGATCGAAGAGGAGGAGCAGCATTTGGAGTTGAGTGCTCTACAGGACCTGGCTAGTGCACATTCTCCGAGGGCACTAAAGCCCAGGACACTGTTGCATGTAAATATGCCCAGGAGTCGCTGTGCCCTCTTAGATTACGATGTGGTTTTAATGGACACACCTGGCGTGGATGTCACAGCTCAAATGGATGACTGCCTGGACAACTATTGCATGGATGCGGATGTCTTTATTCTGGTTCTCAATGCAGAGTCCACTGTATCTCGTGTGGAGAAGCAGTTCTTTAAAGAAGTAGCCTCCAAGCTCTCACGTCCCAATCTCTTTATACTAAACAATCGCTGGGATGTGGCCAGCAGTCAGGAGCCGGATATGGAGGTTCAGGTTAAGGATCAGCATGAAGGAACGCTGTCTCAACCTGCTCATAGAAGAGCTGGGGGTTTATTCTAGTGAAGAGCAAGCCAGGCGTAGGATATATCATGTCTCAGCCTTGGAGGCCTTACAGTTGAGAAACGGTCGCAATAAGAATCCCTCGCCGCAGACTCAAGAGCGGTATCTGGAGTTTCAGCGATTCGAAAATGATTTTTCCAACTGCCTTGCGGAGTCTGCTCTGAAGACCAAGTTTGGTCAGCACTTACTAAGTGCCCAGGAGATTTTAAACCAGTTAGAAGCCACTTTGATAGCTCCTTTGATAGCTAAAGTTACTAAACTAATGAGGGATAGTGAGCAGAGAAGATCAGAGTTGTATTTGGAAATGCACGATCGGGGAAGGCAAATAGAAAAGACGAGGGAAGAGCTGCAATTCCGTTGCCAGAATTTAGATGAACTGACTCTGAGCTTAAGTCATTGGGTTCTAAAGGAACAGATCAACAAGATTGTTCCCTCAGCCGTGGAGTCCTTTAAGCATTCGTTCTGTACTCACATCCCAATGCACCTTATCCACTACCAACGGGCCTTGAGTGCCCATTTGGATGCCCACCTAACGAATAGATTCGTGGAATGTCTATCCTTGCCCCTGCAGGTTAGGCTATGCCAATTGGAGATGGATTTCAAGGGTGAGGCGACGGAGGAAGCTCTTCGATGGCAGCTCATCTACAACTTGAATTGTCATTCCTATATGGGTGACTTTCAGCCGGATCTGAGGTTTCGATTCTCGTGGGGAATAGCTGCCCTGTGGCATCGTGTTCGTGGGATGCTGTCACTGCCCTCCAACTCAGTTCAGAATCGCAAGTTACTCAATGGCCACAAGGAAGCACCACCTCCGGCACCTCTCATCCACCAAAATCATTTCCAAATGATAGCATCTCTGGTTAAGTCCGAAGGTTGTCTTGGAACCTTGTTAGTAGGTGGCCTGGCAGTTCGTTCCGTGAACTGGTTAACCATCTTGATCCTTGGAGGCCTTGTGGGTTCTGTATACCTCTACGAGCTGTTCAGTTGGACGCCAGCGGCTCAAGAGCGCAGCTTTAGGAGTCAGTACACCAAACACTTGCAACAGCAACTCCGAGCGGATGTGCAACAAACAGCGAATGGGTTTGAACTCCAAATGAGGCAACAGCTGGCCAAAGTCCAAAACTGGTGGATAGCCGAGGCGGAGGAGTTTTCCAATGACCTGGACTTGAGAACCTCGGAGCTGACCAAGCAATTAAAATCGATGGAGGAGTTGCAGCTGAACCTGAAGAAGTTTAGGGGCAAAGGAAATCTGCTGGCCATAAGATTGGGAGAATTTCAAGAGCTCTACTTAAGCGGTAGAGGATGAAAGTTTTTGAGGAAGTTATAGGAAAATTTAGAAGGCCTTTTTGGGATAATTTTAAATTTGTTTGGTTTTTGTTCAAGTTTTTATTTTGTTTTATTTTAAATTTATATTTTGACTACTAGTAAATTATCTTTTAAAAGACTTTCTTGATAGTTTTTTATACTCGCTTTACCCAAAAAGTCAAGCTTTTTTGGGTTCTTCTTTCAAGCCCGAGCAAGGCAATCTTAGCCATGCAAATTTAAGCAGTTTTTATTGCTGTTGACTGTTTGAATTACTTGATTAGATTGTTTTTTCTTCCTCTTGATGGCTCACACACACACTCGCACATACTGACAAGCCGAGATACATGCACATGCTGGGAATAAGAACAAGAGAACCAGTTTTGACTTCTTTTTTTTTGTGTGGCAGACTTACGGCTTAAACAAAGCGTCCATATTGAAGCGGCCAAAAGCAAAAGTACAACAAAATACAGACTCGCACACATACATAAAAAAAACAACCAAGCTGAACTACAAGCTCCGCCCATTGCTCACACACATACACAAGGCAAGCGAGTGCGCATGAACAAAGGCAGCTCAAAACGGGGAGGAAGTTAATACGGTTGTTTCGCTCGCACTTAGGCTCTGGCAGCGACTTGAGAGCGCCATTTCTCTTGCGCCGCTGCCGACGCTGGCAGCGATGGCGGAGCAGCGACAGCGGCAGAGACCGGAGCAGCGTTTTAGAATCGTATTTGAATTTTTATAAACGCTCGAGAAACGTTGGACGCTTGACGCGCGCGCAGAAAAATCGAATAAGGGTATTAAGATATATATCTATATATATATATATATATAGGGAGAAAAAATACAGGCACCGTACTCGTGGGCGTGGACAAGAGAGAAAGAAAAAAGGACTCTGCTGTGGCGAAAATTCGTTAACAACTTTGTGAGCCCGGCAAAGGTGACGCGGCATTCCGAATCGACAGTTCAAATCGCTCGTTCTGGCCAAGTCAAGTGTTTCGGCTTATTTCCAACGCCCAATTAGATGATTTCCACAAAAAAGTTCTCATCATAATTCAAAACCTAAAACTGTGTCAAATATTAATAACAATTTTTCAAAACTATTACGCGTCTGCCAAAAAAATATATCTAACAAAAACAAAAGTGAAAGTTACCAAACCATAAAAAAGTACATGCTCAAGTGGTGACCATTGTGCGATTCTAAAAAAAACCCCCCCAACAATAACCAAAAGGCATTGCAAAATAACTTAAACCCATTTTCCACACATACAATCGAATTGTGCAAAGCTAAAAAAAGAGCTAAGAAAAAACGAAGAAATAAAAAAAATAAAGCCAAGACAATACAAGTCTGTCTGCAACGGAAACGGCAATATCGAAGTTGCGATTGGAAGTTGCTTTTGCTTTTGCTTTTGGCCATTGTTGATTCTGCAACATTTTGGCTGTCAAAACGTTACATAATTGTCAAAGTGTTTGGCCAAATATCAACAACAATCAGCGCTTTATTGCAACAATTTTTGTTCAATCTCAGCACACAAAAGGCAACATAAAAACCAGCCCAAGACACCTTTGACTTTGGCTAGGCGTTTGCTGTGTGTTTCTTGGATTATAAACACCAATATATCACAGATACCGAACTGCGTCATCGTTGCAGCATCTTTTCAACTAACAAAAAGGTTCGTAATGTTTTAGTTTTGGGTTTGTAGGTAGGGCTGTGGTTTAGGATTTAGTAAGGGTTTTAATGATACAAAAACTTGGGGCCCTGCGAGGGGCATAGTTCTTGTTGAAAGGGAAGAGTTAATCTTCTTGGGCTTCCCTTGTTCTGAGTTACTTAATTCATAAGAAAAACTTGTAGATGGTTCTAGAATGGTTGAGTTTCTTTAGTTACTAAATAACCCTACTGTACTTTCTAGTGTCCAACTTAGTTTCCATCCTCTTAAACCCCTTTTCACTTTACTGCTTACAATAATTCGTAGAAAACCGATTACCTCAAGTATTTTCTTCTTATTATCCTCCAGAAATACAACCAATAAAAGCCCCATTCAAGCCTTCGATTAGTCTTATAACTTATGCAAACATTTATCCTTTTATCACCCCCAAAAAAACCACCAATAAATACAACCCCAAGAACATATCAAGTAGCCGTCGGTGTTTAGTGCTCAATCAACCCCATTAGCGGCTCCATTACGCGACTCTCCCACAGTAATCCCTTCTTCCTTCCTTCCGAAACCAACTTCCTGAAAAGGTAACCAAAAATTTGACTATCTACACCTTCAGATATGTGGTTGGTCAAACAATGGTTGGCCCCCATCAACGCCTCTCTCTTTGCGCCTTGTCGCCTAATTGCCGGTGACAGTTGACAGTTGCTCCTGACCAAGCCTGGACAAGAAAACAAAGACCAAGCTGAATAATATTTTCGTTGTCGTTTTGGGCCACAATGCGAGCTGGTTGTAAACCCACCAAACCAGAGACAAACAATCAGCCCAAAAAGACCAAAAACGATAAGTAAACATTTTCGAAAACCCACACGAACGCTGCATACCAGAAATTAACGGACCACGAACTGTTACCAAAAGGGAGAACCCTAAAATAACAGGGCTATATAAGGCCAGCAAGCCGAAAAAAAAACATGGCCAGAACAGAACGCAGAACACAGAACACAGAACACTATAAAGGTCCAAAATGGTTGCGATGGAAATTGGAAAAGCTGAAGTTGGGTGGGAGCGAATGTGTTTTGTAACCAATCGTAAGAATAACAAAGCATTTCGTAGGATTGTGTTGGCCAGGCCAAGAGAACCAAAAACTGTTCCATCTGCGTTGTTTATTCTAATTTTTTGACCCGACTCAAGTGGCCAAAGCAAAGGTCGTCTTGGTCGTCGTCGTCGTCTCCGTCACACCACTTGAGTATTCCCTCACTTTTTCGACCAAGTTGCGCCCTCTTTTCAGCCTTTATTTTTTTCGGGTTTTCGTTGGGTTGGCTTTATCTAGATGTGGTGTGTTTGCCCACGTTTTGGGTCGGGGTTTTCCTCTTCGTGGAACTCGATTCGATGTTAAGTAGTAATTTTCTGATAATGTCCAATACCCCCCACCCACACCCACTTACTATAGTTCTTGACTTGGATTTTCCTAAGAATTTCCAATGCAAATATTTGGCTGCTATCAATATTTGACCAGGAATCAAATTGTTGTCTAAGCAACTCCATTGTAAGTGATATACTTGAGGTTAGCCTGGGTTAGTTAGTGTTTAGTTTGAGATATCTGTGGAGCTGTCAAAACTGATCATCAATTAGGTGGAGGATGATGATGGGGCAGCAGGGAGCTTGGGAAATCGTTCATTTATTGCAATATTTTTCAGCTGCTTCCGTCAGACGGCTTGAGTGAAGGAGATCTCTCAGAGATCACGTTTTTATGATTATGATTAATGATCCCAGGCAGCTTCACTGACTCTAGTTACTGTGTCCAGTCTCTGATCTCTCCGCGTTGATCTTATGGAGTTGCTACTGTTTTGGAACGCTGCTCCTTGTTTACCTTTATCCTTGGTTTTCTCCGGAGATTTTGGGCCTTCAAATTGCTTTTGTAGCAGAAAATTGATCACTCTCTGGGGAGTTGAGAAGCAGTGTAGGAGAAAGTATACCATAAAAAGCAAGCCTGGCTTCGTATACAAATGATCAAAATATTTTCCTATACTTTCTATGCTTTGATAGGGCCACAAAGATCTTGACTCTGGGGGGTTCTACTCCAAGGGGATTGCCGTTTGTTTGGTATAAATATTTGTGGGCTATCAAAAGATAGGATTGTTGTTTAAGGAATTATTATAATGAAAAGAAGAAATTCTTGGTAACAGAAAAGGGAGGGTTGGTAGTTATCAAAACAATATATAAGCAGTAATATTCTTAATAATAGTTGGGTTTAGATCTCTTACAAGGAAAAGATGAAATATTAGGGTTAAATACTTTGATGTATAGATACTAAAATGTATTAACTTGGCTTAAGTTGAGTTAATGCATACAAGAAATGGAATTTCCATTAACTTAACCCTACTAAACGAAACTCATTAAGCTTAGATTCATAAATTAAGCTAGTATATAGACCAAACCAGAACTAAGATACAAACAATCTATCGAGGACTACCTTTAAAACGCATTTTGCTTTTTTCTTTCCCTCAGGTGAATACATTCGCTTGCCCCTGGATGAGTTGTTGAACGACGTACTCAAGCTCTCTGAATTCCCGCTCGAAGACGAGGTAAGTCCAATCTACAACCATTTACTCTTTAGGAAGTATCTTACAAATACGAACCCAATCCTTTAGTTAACCAACGATCCAGTGGCCTCCACTTCTCAAGCAGCTGCTGCATTGAACGAGAACCAAGCCCAACGTGTTGTATCTGAAACTGGTGAGGATTTCCTCAGTGGCGAGGTCGTACCCAACAAGCGCGGTAGAGTCGGAGTAGAGGACAAGGATAACGATCCGGAGAAGGCTGACGGAGATAGCTTCTCGGTGAGCGACTTCGAGGATCTACAAAACTCTGTGGGCTCGCCCCTGTTTGACTTAGATGAGGACGCCAAGAAGGAGCTAGACGAGATGTTGCAATCCACGGCTCCACCCTACCATCACCCCCATCCGCATCATGGCCATCATCCCCATGCCCATCCACATAGCCACCATCATGCAACGATGCACCATGCCCATGCCCATCATGCCGCTGCTGCAGCTGCCGCCCACCAAAGGGCCGTTCAGCAGGCCAACTATGGCGGTGGCGTTGGCGTGGGCGTTGGCGTCGGTGTCGGTGTGGGCGTGGGTAGCGGCACGGGAAGCGCCTTCCAGAGGCAGCCAGCTGCCAGCGGATTCCATCATGGCCATCACCAGGTATGTTGTTCTGCATCGATCGTAATCCTCCCCACAAAGCCAGGGAGAAAAAAAAGGTATATTTATTTATAATTTGATGCGGATGCTCGGTTCAAGTGCTGCCATCCGTCGAGCGCTCCACATACTTACATGGGTACACATGTACACACCTTGGCAAACGTGAGTGTGGTAGTACAGCTGCGGTCAGAAGAATAGGGCCATGTGGGTTTAAGAACTGGAGAGATATTTTATGTTTAAAGTTTCTTTGAATTTTGTTGTTTAAAGTTTATGTTGCATTTTTTTTTAGAGATAAATAGCATATTTTTTTTAAGTTTCTTAATATTTAAGACCTATATCTTGACCCCAGCTGTACATAACTGCTATGTGGTATATACATATGTAATCATTGAAGGATCATTTGCACGTCGCTTTCGTTGTTCTTCTCGTTTTCTGGAGTGGCTCTTTTCACTGTTCAGTTTGGTATTCCTTCTTCGTGATCTACCTTCTGCCTTCCATTTCTTCTCGTTCTTCTTCTTCTCCTCCTCCCCCCTCTCTTTTCGTGGGGTGTTCTCAAGCACTTGATCTTGGTGCTGCTCTCTTCAAGAGTCGCTATGGTTGTTGGTGTTGCTGTTTGCTGTTTGTACAAAGCTTCAAATCTGGTTGTACATGCCTCCTCACCTTGCCCCCAAAAAGTCCCTCATTTTATTCAGTTTCCACACAGCCACAAGTTCGTCAATCAAGACCTTCTTCTCGGGCCTCTCTTCCCGGGGCACTCTTCATTCTTCACTCACATTTTCAGCCGTTTCTTGGCATTCTGTTTTTTTGTTGTTATGTTATTATAATTTTTTGGCTTTTGTTGTAACTGCTCATAAAAAATGTACGAGAACAGCAACAAAAATGCGAGCAATGTTAAGATATATATACTATATATATATATATATATTTCGAGGTATAACTTGTAGTCTCCCATTTTGGTTTTGTGCCTCGTCTGAGCTGCTCTTCAGATTTTTGTTAAGTTTTCTAAAGATTTTTCTTAACCCGTTTTTCTCTCTCACTCTCTGCTTGTGTTTACTTAGCAGTTGTTTTCGTTATTTTCGGTCTTGTTTTGCAGCTTTTGGTTAGTTTGTGATTCATTTTGCTTAAACAAGATTTGAAAATGATTTTTTTAAGACATTTTATGGTTATATACCATAAAGAAATCTTTAGTTAATCTCCTCCTATAAATATCTTCTACCAAATCCCTTCTCATTCGCAAATTTTCTACACCACCGATCAGAACCAATAAAACTAATCCGCCGCAAGTCTAAAACCAAACAAGTGCTTCCTGAATGAAACCCAAGACTGTGTACAACCTTTGACCTGCCTGGTTTTGTTACCCAAAAGAAAAAAGAGACAGCTATACTGTTGACAAAAGAG
Organism: Drosophila eugracilis; assembly: GCF_018153835.1. Lineage (NCBI taxonomy): Eukaryota > Metazoa > Arthropoda > Insecta > Diptera > Drosophilidae > Drosophila > Drosophila eugracilis. Next base: position 3,725,653 of record NW_024573645.1, read on the forward strand.
ACGGGACCATATAGAGGCCGAGGCAGTCATGAAGTCAGCGGCAATTACCGTAAAGTCTTTTTTCCCCGGTAGCAAACTCATAAACCCGCTACACCACACCTTATCCAAAAAGAAAATAGAAGAAAAACCACAGCGGTCAGCCTGGTTGGTGGATTAGGCTTAGTCCGGCGTGTTTGATGTGCTACCACTGCACTAACCTGCAGTTTTTGTGAATGCCAGCGGGGTTGCCGGCTCGGCACTTGCCAAAGCCATTTAATGAGCCAGATGATCGGTTATTCGCAAAGGATTCTCTAGAACTGCGACTGTCGGCTAAATCCTTTTGCCGACTCTCTAAGGGGCGATTTTCTTGGCATATACCGTTAAACGGAAAATGTCATTAGGCGGCTTTTGAGCTTTGTTTTTCCAGCATTTTCTTCACTTGATCCTAGCGCTGCGAATAATCATTATGCAACTTCCTGATCACATTTAATTTGCCATTTGCATTCATTGATGATGCGCTGCAAGGCATGTGCCTACCTGGCAGGTCTCAGGTGTCGTTATGGCAAGCTATGCACGGCGAGAAAACTAATGTTGTTAGGTAGTTTGATTGATTTTAAAGGATATTTTGGAATTCATTCATGTTTTAAAGTTATAAAACACAATATTTTAATGAGTAATTATACAGTATAGCCTGCTGTACCTCTAAGAAAGACTTTTTCTCTTCGTGTATCTCCTGCTAATTGCAATCACTAAGCTAAGCTCTTGAGGCACGTAGTGCAAAGTGTAAAGTGGGGAGGTGTCTCGCTGGAAGGGAGGCGCCTGCGTTCATTACGGACACTTTGTTGTTGATTTTTTGCTCGGGGCTTTTGTTTTTTGTTCGTTTTTTGTGTCGCTTGCAATGCGCCACTTGACTTTTCCGCATGGGGCCGAAGTGTTTATTGAATTCGGTGGCACTTTGCAGCGTTGCCTGCCCCTGTCTCTCTGCCCCTTCGGTGGTTTACCCCCTCTCAACTTGATTGCATCTTTTGAGCCGCTCGACGGCGGTAGCCCCTGCAATTAAATCCCCATTTAGCGCGCGCGAATTACAAAAAAATTTATCTCTTAATGTCCGTCCCTTGCCATTGCCCCCTCCGACCCCCTTTAATCGCCCTCTGCTCTCAGCTTTAATTATGTGAATTTTAAATATTTGCAAAAAGCTTAACGCTGAAAAATCAGCGCAGCACCAGAGAGAAAAAAAACAATTTTTTATTAATTATTTTACAGCATCTCTGTTTTGCTTCGATGTTGTTTTTTCTCTGTTTTTTTGCTGTACGATTTTAATTCAATTTATGTAAACAGTTGGATGGCTGCGGAGGCTTAAGTTGCGACTCGAACTGAGAAACTCAGACTGCGACTGTCATGGGAGGGGGACTTGCGATTTGTGGACAAAACTCACATAAATCAAGTTAATGACAAAAAACACACGAAACTATGTGATGGTAGGGGGGTGTAGAGGGGACTTGCTGGGCCGTTGGCAACAGGGACTAAATTAAGCCATAGAATATAGTCGTTGACGTGGTTAGAGATCGGTGATTCCCGTTGTGCCAAAGATGGTTTGAGGATTTCCTAGAAATATGTTTAACAAATATTGAAAATAATGAGCTTGTTTTGCAGTCTGAACAACGATTTTGGAAGAGCTTTGAGTTTATTAATCAAAAATGTATTTTTTATACTAAATGCACTTGTAGTTGAGTTTGTTTGTTAATCGTTTTCATGTTAAACAGCGATTGGGATGAAAAATTGCCTTGCATTAAATATGTTTTGTAAAAGTTTATTAAAAATAATGATTAAACTTTAAGGTGGTCTTTGGTTGATTCATAAAAAGTTATTAATTGTTTTAAAAATGGGAAAATAAACAAAAAAGGAAACTAGAATTTGTACTTCCCTCTAAGCCCATTTGTAGTTTCAAAAGCCGCTTTAGTTTATTGTCCTAATCTAGCGGAACCTACATGACAACCATTAATGGGATCGACAGTAATGAAATGCTCTTAAATTATAGTAATTCCCCTATCAAATATGCAATCTAATGCATCTTCCTTCACTGTAACGGTTGAGGTGGAATTAGAGGTTCCAAAGAACAGATTCTTGAGGGGCACACAGACAGCAGAAAACCCCCTAGACGATCGCTACATATATGTACCGATCAATATATGTATGTGCGGAGCAAAGAGATATCGGCTACCGTGTCTAAGTTGGCGGTTGGATTTGTTTGCGTGTGAAGCGTAACAAACAATGGCCAACACCAGAAGTTAATGACAAGACAGTGACAATTCAAATTACACATGCGCATTGCGCGCACACTCAGACACACACACACAGATACAGATACACAAAGATACAAGAAATGCCTGCAACTGGCTAAAGTGAACGCCCAATGCTCGTCGCTGGCTCCTACCTGCCTCGTCGCCTCTTACCTGTATTTGCGTTCAGGAGCGTGTTGAGGCATTCATTAGATACACATGGGCATGCGGTTTGAGATACTACTATACAGGTTGTTTGTTCAGCCCTCACTCATACATCTACAAGTGCATCCATCTCGTAGTATCTGTGTGTGTGTGAGTTGCCTTGGCTACTGTCATTCCGTCAGTCAGTCAGTTGGTGCTGGTCAAACGACAACTCAACGTCAACGCGCAAAGGAGTTCGATCTCCCAAATCCAGAATTCTTTTGTCGGAATTTATTGTTCGTTTCGATTTTTCGTTTGCGATCCATATCGGCAATGTCAGTGTCAAAGTGCATCAGCATCAACGTCAGCCAGATATAGGTGTATAGTATCTCTCATCTCTGAAAGATCTTAATTGCACGTCGGCATTTAGCGTTTAAGAAACAAATTGGTGCCGGCAAAAGGAATCGATAAAGGATCGCAGTTCGGGGAATATTTCATGTTCGCAAGTGTGAGTGATGAATATAGTGATATATAAGGATATACGAGGTGTGTTCAAAAAGTAAGGTGACTTTTCAAATTTCTCGGGCAACATATTTTCGATTATCGTTTTTTTTGTTTTGTTATATTGGTACACTCTTCCCTAACATCTGTACCAAGTTTCAATGGAACATCCTCTTTTGTTTGGTTGTGAGAGGCGTAAAGTTACAAGTTGTTTTGCGAGCTCGGCGATTTTTTGCTTTTTTCGGTCTTGGCTCGTCTGGGCTCTTCCATTGGGACGATTGGGCTTTGGTTTCGATATCATAACCATATACCCATGATTCGTCACCAGTTATGACCCTTTTGAGTAAATCTGGGTCGTCGTTGACGTCATTCAACAGCTCTTGAGCGATGCTCATGCGACGGTTCTTTTGCTCAAAATTCAGCAATTTCGGAACAAACTTCGCTGCACACGACTCATACCCAAAACGTTTGAAAAAATTTCATGCCACGAGCCAAGCGATATACCGACATCTTCAGCAACTTCTCTGATAGTGATTCGACGATTTTCCAAAACAATTTTCGTCACTGCTTGAACGTTTTCATCAGTTGTTGACGTGCTTGGGCGTCCAGAGCGAGGCTGGTCATTGGCATCTTCCCGGCCATCTTGGAAGAGTTTGTACCACTTGTACACATTTTTTTTACTCAGAACAGTTTCACCGTATGCCACTGTCAACATTTCAAGTGTTTCAGAGCACTTAATTTTATTTTTTACACAAAATTTGATGCAAATCCTTTGATCCATATTTTTCGATAGCAAAAAATCGCCGAGCTCGCAAAACAACTTGTAACTTTACGCCTCTCACAACCAAACAAAAGAGGATGTTCCATTGAAACTTGGTACAGATGTTAGGGAAGAGTGTACCAATATAACAAAACAAAAAAAACGATAATCGAAAATATGTTGCCCGAGAAATTTGAAAAGTCACCTTACTTTTTGAACACACCTCGTATATAGTAATATAAAGGGATATATAATATATAAAACCTTTACCATATACGCCCACGCTTTGGCTGGCGGAATTAGTTGAATAAATAAATAAACCCACCGGTAATTAACAATAACAAAAGGCAGCCTAATGAAGTCGTAGTAGTAGTCGTCGTCTCACGATTCCCCACCAGCAGCAGACCAGCCCAAGATGCCTGCAAGACTTACAGAGCCGGGCCAGAGAGGAGTCTTAGGAAAACAAAAAACAAAAATAAAACTGGCCAAGAGACCGCTGGCTGAGCTGCTGCGAGCACCCCGAGCACTTGTCAATTTGAAAGATACGAATTTCATTTCAATTCCACATTGATCGATCTGGCAGTCAAATCGCCAGACCGATACATTGTGCACGTTTTTTGGCTTACTACAACAGCAACAGCAACAACAACAGCAACATCAGAGTGTTACCAAGTTGAAGTTGAAGCCGCAGTCGAAGTCAAAGTCTCTGAGACTCTGACAGCCAAGAGATTGTTACTTGTAGCGCAATTTGAATTTGGTTTTTATTGTCTGGCCGGGTTTCTAGAGAATTCCCCTGGCGGATGATTGATCGGTTATTGAGTTATAAGTTTCGTAATTCCGAACCCTTCTCACCTTGTTAATACATCAACGCGGCTAAGCGACGAGCGCCGTATTAATCAATGTCTTTAACCAACCGTCTTCTTGTTCTTCTCTCTACTTGCAGGGCCGCATGACGCGTCTGAATCGCAGCGTTTCGATGGAGCGTCTTCAGGACTTTGCCACCTACTTCAGTCCCATTCCAAGCATGGTGGGCGGGGTATCGGATATGTCACCATATCCTCATCACTATCCCGGTTATTCATATCAGGCGAGTCCCTCGAATGGAGCTCCAGGAACACCTGGCCAGCATGGTCAGTATGGTAGTGGCGCCACTGCTGCCTTGCAGCCACCACCACCACCGCCGCCACATCATGCGGCCATGTTGCATCATCCGAATGCCCCCTTGGGCGACATCTGCCCCACTGGCCAGCCCCACTATGGACACAATCTTGGTTCCGCTGTTACTTCGAGTATGCATTTGACCAACTCCAGTCATGAGGCCGACGGAGCAGCCGCCGCTGCTGCCGCTTACAAGGTGGAGCACGATCTTATGTACTACTCGGTGAGTAATATAAATATTATAAAATATCGTTATAAAGCATTCTATAACTTTCTTTTAATTACCTTTAGAACACCTCTTCGGACATTAACCAAACGGATGGCTTTATCAACTCCATTTTCACCGATGAGGATCTGCACTTGATGGACATGAATGAGAGTAAGTTTTAAAAGTTATTTATTCATCATGAATCCTGAAAAGAACGCTTTAGTGATGGACATCAAGATCAGCTAGCTAGAATTGTTTTTTTCTTTTACTATTTATAAAGAATTTTCATTTAAACAACTAAACATCAAACTAAGGGCAAACATTTCTCTCAGTGCCAAGCTTTCTGCTTGCCAAAAAGTTCTATTCAATTATTAATAAGCTTTTAGGTCCGTTAAGTGGAATGCGCATCGTTGACGAATTCCCCACCTACTAACTGAGAGCTTTGACTCGACAGACTCAAAGCAGAGACTCAGAACAGAGTCAAAAAAGCGCGTGCGCAAGCAGCGACAGAAAAAGTCACTCACTCGCTCACTCACATGCTCACTCGGCTTGTGAGCTTTTTTTACTGTTTATCGTTCTTGTGCGATTAGCATACAAATTTCGTACAATTAGTTCACAGTTTCGCGGGGTAGAAGAGAGTTGAAAGCGCTCAGGTTTCCCGATTGCCACTCGCTTTTAGACGACAAAAAGCAAAAATAATAACAATAAAAAATATAAAAAAAACAACTCACTCAAGAGGCAGGGCGAAAAGCAAAGCGAAAAGAACAGAGCGCGAGGCGAAGGCAAATCAGTCGAACACGAACAATCGAATACGATAGTAAAGTAAATATTAGAACCGACGCGACTCGAAAAAATAATTAAAAAAAAATATCTAAATATATATACATATAAGAGTGTATATACTATATAAATATAACAACGCGCAACGTGCCGTTTACCTAATGTAATTAGCATAACCAATTTGATAATATTATGACGCATTTGCCAGCAGTGTAGAATATATCACAGATATATATGTATATATACATATACCTATATCAGTTTGCTCAGTGAGTTTAATTTGGTGGATGCCGAGCGTTTTAGCAGCATCCCAAAAACGGTGAAAGCAATTCAACAGGTGAGAGTGATCAGAGAAATAGCATAGCATAGTGCTCTGGATCGGTTTTTTTTGTGTTAGGGTGGTTCTGCATATGTTATTTTCGGGTACAACTGTGCTAAAAAAAAAGAAGAGCAAAAGCCCTCTAAAATCATTTTTTTTTGTACTTGTGACCGCGTAACAATTTTTTCATTAGTCATGCCGCACGGCGATCTTTGTTGCTGTTTTTCTGATTCTGATATCAGCAGAACGTTCTCTCTCCCTCTCTCGAGCGGTTTTTTCTTCTATAGAACTTCTCCCTCTCTTGCCCGCTGCCGCCTAATGCCCGCTCAGCAAGTTTTTTTTTTATTATTTGCCCGCCTGTTTGCTGTTTACTATTTTTAAACTGCTGAGTCATCGCTTTTCGAAACAATAACGTTAAAAAAAGCTCAAAGAGCGATAGAGGAGAGTCATATGCATAGTTTGCTAATATCTTAACAGGGCATTGGGAATTATAAGGGGTTGCTGCGGACTTATTGATATTACTGAAACAAAGACGTTCTCAATTTTTGATTTTTGTATTATTTTCACATACGGTTTCTGTTTCTGTTGCTGTTTTTTTTTTGCACATCATGAAACGTGTCACTGGCTTTAACGGTTATCTTTACGGTTTCCGTTATGTCTTGCTTTCGTCGCTGATAACTCTCCTGTTGGCGAACAGTGCACTTTCGTTACAGCGAAAAAGCAATGTCTAACTTTTGGGCTAATTAGAAAACCCTTTTTGGTTATCAGTAAATGGAAAACAAACTAAAAATCCAATCTTTTATTTTGATTATAAAGAAACACATTCAAGTTCATAATGACTAGAAAAGTGTTAGGAAAAGTTTCAACAAAGATTAGGCTTATCAATATTCAAAAGTATGGAGAATAATAATTTGGCTTGTTTATAAAACAAACACTTTTCATTTTAAAGAGCGTGAACCGTACACTCATCTACACTTCGTGCCCCATACAAAGTATCGCATTTTGTCAAGTCATCAATGTTTATGGTTTAAGCTTTGACCTTGCTCCCATAGGGTATAAATACATGAGAGCTCGCCCCAATCAGCTTACGAATTGATTTGACTAATTAACTGCAGGCGCGCAATATGTGAGATTGCACATAGAGATTACGTGTACGACTATATATTTTCTAAGACTAAAATAACCATAAACCTCTTTTGGGCGTGTCATTTTTTTATTTTTCTCTTCGCATGGACTGTGATTAGATATAGTGAGTAGATGATCTGGCTGACTTTTAATCAGGAAGGTGCCACAAAGATGTGGAAATGTGGCCAGGTACATATTTGCGAAACAGCGAAAAAACAACAACAAAAATAATGTAGGAGACGTACACGAGCCGCTCCTCATACTAACACACACGCGCATACAGTCAGTCCTTATCGCACGGATAAGATAAGTCCAGCAGTGAAATATGGAAAATGACTGAACAGTTTTTTCAGTACATATTCTTCTCCTCGTTCCGAACGGCCGGAATTCTAGTCATAAATTTGTGCTGAATAATCGAAGCTGCGAGTGATTCAAGACGTGCCTGGCGATAAGGGCGAAATCTCTAATGAAAACAGTCTACGTGAAGTGGGTCAGCCAAAAAATGAGTACTACTAGCTGAAGAACAAGTTCTATATCGATCGGTGGAAGGGGTAGATTAGGGGAATATTGCAAAACATCATACCATCATCAATTTACCTTTGATTATACCTATAAACTGATAGAGAACTTGTTGGGTTTAGGGGGTATGTACTTGAGTAGTTATAGTTATAGATTATAAATTAATTAAACCTTACTAACTAAACCCCTTCTCCCTCTTTACAGGCTTCTGTCGCATGGTGGACAACAGCACTAGCAACAACTCTTCGGTTCTGGGCTTGCCCAGCAGTGGACATGTTAGCAACGGCTCTGGCAGCTCGGCACATCTCGGGGCGGGAAATCCGCACGGTAACCAGGCTAACGGAGCTGCTGGCGGCGTTAACTCGATGAGCGGTTCAGCTGTGGGCACTGGAGCAGCGGGCATGACCGCTGATCTATTGGCCAGCGGTGGTGCAGGAGCTCAGGGCGGTGCGGATCGCTTGGACGCATCCAGCGATAGTGCTGTCAGTTCGATGGGTTCGGAGCGTGTGCCGTCCCTCTCCGACGGCGAATGGGGCGAGGGCAGTGACTCCGCCCAGGATTATCATCAGGGCAAATATGGCGGCCCCTACGACTTTAGCTACAACAACAATTCGCGGTTGAGTACCGCTACACGACAGCCGCCGGTGGCACAAAAGAAACATCAGCTGTATGGCAAGAGGGATCCCCACAAGCAGACGCCATCGGCTCTGCCACCCACGGTTCCACCAGCAGCTGCAACTGCAGTCCAATCGCAGAACATTAAGTACGAGTACGATGCTGGTTATGCCTCGTCGGGAATGGCCAGCAGTGGCATCAGCGAGCCAGGAGCAATGGGACCCGCTCTTACCAAGGACTACCATCATCACCAGGCCTACGGAATGGGAGCCAGTGGAAGTACCTTCTCCGCTGACTATAATGTTCGCCCATCGCCCAGAACTTCGCAGGATTTGGTGCAACTAAATCACACCTACTCGTTGCCCCAGGGAAGTGGCTCCCTGCCCAGACCCCAGGCTCGCGATAAGAAGCCTCTGGTGGCCACTAAGACCGCTTCGAAGGGATCGAGTGCCGGCAGCAGCAGCAGTGCCGGCGGTAGTAGCAGCAATATGGAGGATGAGCATCTGACACGCGATGAAAAGCGTGCCCGGTCTCTGAACATCCCAATTTCGGTTCAGGACATCATTAATCTGCCCATGGACGAGTTCAACGAGCGATTGTCCAAGTACGACCTAAGCGAGAACCAGTTGTCGTTGATCCGTGACATTCGTCGGCGGGGAAAGAACAAGGTTGCTGCCCAGAACTGCCGGAAACGCAAACTGGACCAGATCTTGACCCTTGAGGACGAGGTGAATGCCGTGGTCAAGCGCAAGACGCAGCTTAATCAGGATCGGGATCATTTGGAGAGCGAGCGCAAGCGCATCTCGAACAAGTTTGCCATGCTGCATCGTCATGTCTTCCAGGTGGGTTAAAACTAAAATATATTTATAGTTTGGAAAAAAAACTAATTCATGTATATATTTTTTAGTATCTTCGTGATCCTGAGGGTAATCCTTGCTCGCCGGCGGACTATAGTCTGCAGCAGGCTGCCGATGGATCCGTTTACTTGCTGCCTCGTGAAAATCCGAGGGCAACAGCACAGCCACGGCTGCCTCCAACGCAGTTTCGTCGGCTAGCGGTGGAAGCTTGAACGGCCATCTTCCCACTCAGGCGCCAATGCATGGCCATCATGGCCAACATGGTATGCAGGCGCAACATGTGGGCAGTGGAATGTCGCAGCAACAGCAGTCGAGGTTGCCGCCTCACCTGCAACAGCAGCAGCAGCAACAGCATCATCTGCAATCGCAGCAACAGCAACCGGGAGGTCAGCAGCAGCAGCAACATCGCAAGGAATGAAAGTACCTGTTGCGAATTGCCGCAACTAAGAGTTGGTTCACTAGCTTCCAGCGCGAGCAGCAGCATCGATCCGAGCAGCAGCAACATGATGAGCAGCAGCAACAGTTCGATTACCGCTACGACATGTTGAACAACAGTTACCTGTACTACTGAGCGGCGATTTGGTTATTCTTTATTCCGGTGTACTCTAGCTGCAACGTGTTGCTGGCAACGTGTTGCTGGCAACGTGTTGATGCACCTGCTGCTGTCGGCCCATTATGGAGCTGTCTCCATTCATCGCACCAATATCCTCCCATTTATGGTTTACTCATTTAGTCAGCATTGATTGTTATTTATTTTTTAATTAATTAATTATTTGAACTCGTCCAGAGTTCGTCTTGCAAGTTGTTGCCCCGTTCATGGAGTGCTAAAGCAAAGCCTTTTACTTAATTGCAATTACTAAAAGAGAAAAACGAAAAACAATACTTGTGATAAATCAGTTCTTCAACTATGAATTCTTGGCGCCCACAAAAAGTAAAAAAAAAAAAAGAAAAGCTGACAGAGAAATGCAGAGAGAGAAACAGATCCGAAATGAATGTAATCAAATATGCTTGAAATGAATTTGTAAATCAGAATCAGAACTAACATTCACAATCAAAACGCATCGTCCAACAATATTTGATGGTGAAATCGTTTACATCTCTATAATATTAGCTTGTAAAATATGAAAACAAATGTATAAATTAGATGTTAGGTACAACACACACACACACGCATACAAAACGATTGTAAAGGTTGGAAAATATTGCTGGACATTTTCATGAATAAGGCCCATAAGACACACTTAGCTGTAGGGTATCATCTAGTGAGAGATACATATATGTAAATCGTTCTAAATTTATAAGGCATTTATCAAAATCCCATTCACAAAAAAAAAAAAAAACACGAAAAGATAACACAAATTAGCGTATCACTTGGAGCTAGCACTTAGCCACTGTAAATACATAACTTAAACTTAGTTAACATTTAACCAACCAGCGCTAGGCTACAGCAACTAAGAGTGTGCTAAACACACTCCTCAAAGAAACTAAAGGAAAAACTAAAAAAAAAAAGGAAAATAAAGAAACGGAAAATAAGTTTAAAAGTTAAAACAATAGCTCTTGCTAGGGCGGCCCTTTAACTGTCCTGGTAATGGCTTAGTCGATAAGCGAGTAAGAGATATTAATATTTAATATTCTTAAACATGTCCTACAGCATAAAGAGTTTAACTTAAAACTAAGCAACAGCTATATGCCTAATGATAATACATAGATACAGATACGATATCAAACTTAAGAGAAACAAAAACAGATCCGCGCGATACGAAAACGAAACAAAAATCTATTGTTAATATAGGCATATGTATTTTAATTGTTGTAATGAATTTCGCGCAAATTTTGGAACTTCAAAACTAAAACTAAAACGAAATTCAATAAAAACAAAAGTGCGCAACTTCAGTAAAAGAAATTATTTGTTGTAAATTGAAATTGAACTAATTACGTAAAATGATGGTACTACTACGCCAACGTACGCATATAAAATACATTAAAAAGAAAGTAAAAACCCTTCGCATGTTCTATTAACATAAATTTTGATTAAAAAGAGTGTTTTTTGTGGAGCCTTTAACCGTCTCTGACAGGACACCTTTTGACCAATCCCCTGTACTTGTATGTCGCTATATATATATATTTGTGTATGTTTCATATGAGAAATTTGTATGCTTTAAAAATGATAAACTTTTCCTCAGCTAAACAAAGAAAACGTCAAAATTAAAGAAAAACCACTACAAAAATAAATCAAAAAGTACTTTCTACTTGGGGGTTTCCCATAACTTGGCATCTCTTTCAGAAATAAATTTGTGATTTACAAACTTATATAATCTTAATTAACACTCCTTAAAAACCCCAATTAAAACACATCAGTTAGTTTCTTTTCTTTCTTCATCTTAACTTATATTCTCCGTCTTTCATTTTCACAATCAGGGCAATGCTTAAATATAAACTTTATCAATCAATCAATCATTCACATACTCATACAATTTTATTGTCCACTCTCATTATGATAATTGAAGCTCTTGTTTTTGAAACAGTTTTTTATTGATTTAAAATGTACACTTTCCATCTCGTTGGAGTGAGTAAATATTATTAACAATTATCGGGGTAAAAGGGAATTCAGAATTCCGTTTAAATTTCATTTCAATTTACATTTTTACTGAGCTCTTTTAAAGTTTTCTATCGTTCTAATGGTCTAAGTTGCATCATTTTGGTTTTTCTTTTTTTCGTGGGTCTCTCACATCTTACTTTGCATTTTAATATCAAGTTGTAACTTAACTATAGTAAATTCAATACAAGTAAAGCTAACAACGTGAATCATTCAATCAACTTAGCCTATATACATATACATATCGTTTCAGGGTTAGATCTTATGGGTGGCACGCAATCAGATTGCCTCCACTTCAGCAGGAAACAGGGGGGTTTAGGGGCTTTTAGGGGTAGTTCACAGCTGCAGCAGCTCTATGGCTATGACAGATGAGCTCTCCTTGGAATCTCGCTTAGCTTAGTTTTTAGTTAGAATTATAGTGGGGAGCCTATGCATAACTAGAATACAACATCATTTAACTGACGGCTGAGGGGGGCATGGAAGCCACTCAATTAATAATATCAACAAATGGAATCGATGGGCAGCTGATCCTGCTTGATGCTCAGGCGACGTGGATTCGGCTTATGCCTACCACCACCACCATTGCCTCCTCCTGCGCCAGAGCCGGCCACAATGGTGATACCACCGCCGGGTCCGCTGGCAGCACTTCCTCCTCCGGCCAGCGTGCTCAAGCTGTTGTTATTGCTGTAGTTGCTGCTGTTTATGGAATTGCCGGAATTGGTCTTCTCATTAATACTGGATAGGTTGGGTATGCTGGGCGCCGTCGTCGTTATGGTCAGACCGCCCATTGTGAACGATGCGCCGTGCTTGTTGTTATTCAGCGGCTCCAGCTCGCTGGCCAGCACGCCGTTGGGTATGGAATGGGAGCGTATCTGCAGGCGGCCCGAGTCTAGCGATTCATCGCTTGCCGGATCCAGATGATCCACTGAAGCGGCGGATGCAATCCTCTGGAACAAGCTGGCCGAGAGCGTGCGATCTGCAAAGGGTGCATTCACACCCAGGCCAGGGCAGCTCTTGGCGCTCTTCGTGTATTCCGACTTCAGCTCATCCAGCTGCTTGGCACTACACAGCGGAGTGTCCACGTCGTAGGTGTTGTTAAACAGCGTGTAATCCACCTCGTACTCTCCGGTCTCCTTGCGGAAGGACACTACATTCACAAAGCGATGGCCCCACAGCACCTCCGATGGCAAGTAGCTGCTCCTGGCCTGCGTGGTCATGCCAGTGGACTCAATAACACCCTCTGAAATAGTACAGCCATTAGTTTCCATCATTAGAAAGTGGTTAAAATAAAACTCACCCAGCATAACCACCACTTCGAAGCGTTCCTTCAGCATATCCGAGGCGGAAAGCATGTACAGTGGACTGTTCCTATCGATCTTGTGAACAATGGTCGTAGGCCAGATGAACATCAGCCGATCCTCGCCACCATCGGCACCAATGTGCAACTCCTGCTGGTAGAAGGGCAACACCTCACCCTCCTTCGTCACCTTCTTGCGGATGATCTGGGCCCGGACATGAGCCTCGATGATGTGCGACTTGCGCATGTCTCCCACACGGAACATTAGACATGGTACTCCATCCCTATGGCAGATGACAGCATTTCGGGAGAAGAGCAATGTCTGGGCACGCTTCTTTGGACGCGACAACTTGGCAAACACAATGCCCACCATAAACGCTTGGATAAACACTCCAGTGATGCACTGGATGCACATGGTGAATATCGCCTCTGGACACTCCTCCGTCACATAGCGATTACCATAGCCAATGGTCGTCTGTGTCTCAACGGAATACAGGAAGGCGGACATCATGTTCGATACTTGGGTAACACAGACCGTATGCGTCATGTTGACCACCAGGTCAGGATTACTATTCTTGAGATTGGTGTACTCCAGATCATTGTGAGCATAGGCGATGATCCACCAGATGAACCCAAAGAAGGCCCACGAGAAAACGAAGCTGGCGGCGAAGACAAGCAGCGTCCAGCGCCACTGGGCGTCAACCAGGGTGGTGAAGATGTCCTGGAAATAGGGTAAGCAGATGGGGTGGAAGGTCAGCATAAGGTACTGATTGAATGATTTTCTATATATTTTCTTTTGATTTTTGTCTAAACATATCTCCAAATTCTTGGTAACACGTCGAATTATGGAATTCCGCGTGAGCCACACAAATCAATTTACATAATGCCGACAAAGTCTAGCGCGGCATGGCTGGTGGATTATGCAAGCCCACAAGACGAGGCTAAATATATATCCCACAAATCGAAGGCAAGTGGGCTGTCGACTAGATATAGCCACGCACTGCCACACCCCCCTCTTTACCCGTTGCTCACCTGCAGATAACGCCGACGTCTTTTGGCCACATTTCCCTGCACAACGTTGCACTCGCCGTGCTTGAAGACCACACGTTTTCGCACACGCCGCGAACTGAAGCGTGTCTGCCGGTACCTAAAACGGAACAAGAACATATAGATTGACAAGTTAGTAAGGAACATAAATAGATATATAGATGCCAGCGATTTGTTGGCTAAGAATTCGATTGAGGTTTTCGCTTTCAAATGCAGTGAAGCTCTTATCAATTGCGGATGGATTTCGCACAAGGTTTTGCAGGCAAAAGCCATATTTGAGTTGGCTATTTAGATAAGAGCTTCCTTGTTTTGAAATGTGATTTGTGTTTGGAGAACATTTCCTTATCATAAGCTAGCTAATAAGCTTAGAAATGCAATCTAAGAAGAGGCTAAATATAAAGTTATTCCTTAACTATGTCACAGACTTTAAGTACAGATTTACGCCCACAATATGATAACAAGGGAAATCCATAAAGTAAAATGAATAAGGAATAAATTATAAATATGACCAACCTTGGATGGTTTAACTATGAAACACACCCACAATAACAATAAGAAGAAGAAACAAACCGATCACAATAAGCACATATATATGTATGTATATACTATAACTATAACCGATTATAGCCGGCCTTTGTTCAGATTGATAAAGGATGGCAAACAACAGGAAGTCACAAGACAAAAACCCACTGACGTTTTGTCTCTCATTGATAATACCAATATATGGTATCATATTGGTTTATGGGAATATCTGATTAATTTACCAAATCATAGCCTGAAGCAATATGCTCGAGAGGCACACTACGAACACCAGGCCGATAAAGAACAGCATGAGGAGCACTTGGCGATTATCAGTTGTTGATATTTCGGGTGCCAGGGTTACGCACTCACTTTGATCACTTTGAATACCCTGGAAAGTTTTTTGGGTGGTTATCATTTATTTACAAAACAAACTATCAATATTGCAAGATCACTTTGATAACCATGAAATCTGGAGGATTATTGATACTATGAGTACCAGGAATTTTCTATCACTTTTCGTTTATTTGTTACTACGAATGGGGGTCCACTGGATCCACCATGGCAAGTTTATTAAGGGACCAGAGTCGAATTAGTACTGAGAGGAGCATTTGCAGTCTGCGAAAGTCGTTTCTCTGGAGCAGAAATAACTGTATTAATCGCTAACTGTACTGCACTCTCTACCGATCAGCTGACTCTCTGCAGTTTTCGTTTCACTTTGTTTTACACTGATATTTACATGTTCATTTATATTTCGTTTCCCTTTCATTTACACGCTTTATCAGTTCCCGTTGCTTTGTGGTGCCCAGAAATCCGCTAGAATATAAGAATATACGCAAAATTCCCCCTCCTCACTCATTGTCGAACTGAGCTTTAAAGCGATTATCAAATGTGTTAAGCTTGAAGCTTGAGTGGAACGCTTAGAGGTGAAGTCCGGCGAATTCGAGGGTGAGAAGTTGGTGATAAGGAGGAACTAATGGCATGGTGGAAACAGAAACTGATTGAGCTGGTTGAGACGAATGGTTTTGGAATGGTAATTTGTTGCGAATCAATCATTTCAAGAAAGTATTTTGATTTGATTTTTATATTTTTAATGAAATATTTCTATCATCAAGGGAATTTTTGAAGTTTGGGATAATGGAAATTAGTAAATTGTGACAAAAATGTATACTAACCCATATACAATCTTTGTTGTGTTGTCAACTGAAAGATATGAATATTTCTCCAACCTTTACGATAAGAAATCTAACTGAATCATTCAACTACTCACAGTTGCTAAACAATAACAAAGCTAAGATAATTAATCCCACAAAAACTTTTTAGTGTGTCATTAAAATAAAAATAAAATATTTTTATACGACAAACAAACAAATGAAACATAAAATTTTAAAGGACAATAACCAGCTGAATTTTAATTAATTTTAAAATAAAAAAATAACCAATCAGATTGCTTTAAAAAATCAAAATAAAATCAATCAATTTTTCAGCAATAAAAATCAAACCATCAATGATGAGTCACTGGCTGTACCTGTTCAACCTCATTAAATATGAAATCAAAAACGATAAAACATAAATGTGAGAGAAATTCTGAGAACAATGATATCGCCCAGATGAGACTCAATAAAAATTCGTAGAAATCTCCAGGCGACCGCAGTGCCATTAGAGTTCATTAGTTTAAATCTGATGTTTGGCTCATGCAAATAAACCGGCTTATAGAGTGCCTTATTGTTATTGTTTATAATCAGTTTTTTTGTGCTTTTATTTTTTGTATTTTTTTGGTTTGTCAAATGCAATAAGTGTTGGGTAAAAAACCGGTTGGTAACGAAAGGGGTGAAGTTAAACAAGTTCAATGGAACTGGCGACACATATGCGTCAACTCTCCCAGCTTGAATGATATCAGCTGATGTATTTTAGATTTCCTCAAATAGGGAAGTGAGTGAGAAAATGACGTTTATTGCTACATTCATAAGGTTATCTAACGACAATCAGAGGCCAGATAAGCAATCCTTGGGTTATGGCCAGCAATTAAAGCTCAGCCTGTGAGATAATCGAGGCAATTGAAACAAAAACTCAAAACAAAACTAACCTTGGACAAGATGAACTCGAGGTATGAGGGCTGGAGGTGATGTGCCCCCTTTTATTATAATTTCAAATAGTTTTTCAATCAGCTGGCTAATGGCCAGCAACTTGTTTAACGGGCCAATGCATTTGGGCCATCTGGTAAGGCAAAAATCTATATATTGAAGGTGTAAATAAGTTGACCATGGTCATGATCATAATCAGAACGAATCGGTTGAGATCGTAAAGGGAACCACAACTGACGTCATTTGAAATGCATTCCGGGGAGTACTACTATAAGGCAGCTCTATATACTAACACATATATTATATATAATATATAGTACATAAAGCCAACAACGTGTTGCAATTGCTGTCCATAAATCAAACTCTGACAGCCAGACAATTTTACAGCACGTTTCGTAATCAAAAGGCGAGTTGAATTCAAGTTAATTCCGAAAGTCCCATCAACCTTAAGCACTGATTATTCAATGTTTTTATATAAACCTTTTAATACCTTGATTTACCATAAGTTATATATATTTATTACCCAAAAGAGTTACCTTTACAAAACGTACTGTACCTGCAGATTTCCTCATTGCATTTTCTTTGCCAAAATTAAAATTAAAATGCCAAAAGTGAAAAGACTAATTATGAAAATTCATTTACAAGCAAGTTGTCAACAGACTATTTTGAAATCGTGAAAATTGTATGTCAAAGAAAAAGTTCAGAGGGGACCCTTTCTTGGGGTTTCTTTAAAAAACTTTTGATCAGAAATCTTTATATAAAGTACATATAGAACGGATATGGTGTGCATATACATTAAGCAGAGGTAGCAAAGCCAATGGAAAGGCCTTTCAGACAAATATTTATGCCTTATTCGATTCGGAATGCGCAAATGCATATATAGTATAGATGTATATCTGTCTTTAGATATGTAGCTATGTAAATTTGTACATATGTTTCCATGTATTGTACTAAGATCATAGCCAGTTCAGCTGTTTAAATAACCTTCAAGGGTGACTAGTTAAACGTAAGCCATTATGAAACTTAGTTGAGTTATGGAAAGTGATCTTTGGACTGCTGAGAAGCTGAGAACCAAGCATAAGTTTTGAGGAGAACAGGTAAGGTGACTGTTTTGCATAAACAGAAACCTAATTAAAACCTTTTATCATTAAGAAAAACATGAAAGAACTCTTTAGCTTTCTAATAATGTAAAATTGCTAAATGATCTTTACATTAACGACCTTTTTTAAGATGAGAAGTTCCTCAAATTTCACGCTCACTTTGATAAAACCACACTTTAAGGCACTTAAGTGATCACCTACGTAAGAGCCCCTCATCTCCCAGCGGTGATTGATCTTTTCTACCTTAGATTTACCTGAGAAGCTCCTCTCGCCACGACTGTTCACTGGAATGGGTGGCTCTGTAGACGATCATGGAGAGGCGACTGAGACTGCGTCGCAGCTCAGACATTTTGGGGCCTTTTGATCGATTGTCCTGGGATCACAAGACTCGTTCGGACCGATCGAAGGCAATACTGTTGGTTGCGATTGATTTACAATGTACAGAAGTGTGTCTGTTTTGGCATAAAAAACACCAGAAAACAGAAAAAAACAAAAATTTCTCTTGTTCTAGTTTGTCATTGTTATAAAAATAAAGCACAGGCAATGTTTCAGTAATAGACGGCGACGAGCCGAACAGGCCAATAAATCACAAAAGCGAGATCTCAGCATTGCGAGGGAGTTACAAATAAACTTTCAAATTTAAACACTTTTATTTTTTGTATTTTTTTTGGTTAATTAACTTGTAAAGCGCGTAGAATTTCACGCGTTTTTTGTTCTATTTTTATAGAGTTTTTTTTTTTTTAACTTTTTATATCGCTTTTGTGAACTGCGCGATCGAACAACTTTTTGCCAACTGTCGGCGAGCAAATTGAAATTCGCCCTCGTCGCTGCAAGCAAAATTCAGTGTTGATATTAGTCCTCCCTCCCCCTACACCACCTCTCCTCATCAATCTATATGTTCTACATGTTGTTTTTGCTGTTGGACTACCGCCTGCCGCCTGCCTCATTTACTCATTTCACCTAATTACACATGCATGTATGTACGAGTATGTATGTATGACTGCTTGGTTAGCTATAAACAATTGGAATGCCAGTTCCTATTTATCAGATACCGCTGAACATATACAGTCACACACGCGGCTATCTGTTTGCCTCATTAACGGTGTTTGCTCGTCCGATTGACACATGCCACACCTGATGGATCCCAGTTTTTCCTACAATTGATCATATATTTGTCTTTTTCTTTTGTTTTATTGGAAATAAAATTGGAATGGAACTCTATTATATAGCTATAGAAATTGTTTTTCTTAGTCAATTTAAATTTAAAACGCAGATATATATATATGGCATATAGAATATGCTTCGACTTATCCCCCATGAACCGGTTCAGGCTGCCCCGCTCGTTCAAAAATAGCCAGAATTTCCCGCATGGGAAAAACCAATAGAGATCGCTGGCAAGTTGAATGAACCAAATTTGGGTTCAGCTCTCTTTCGTTGACAACTTCAATTGTTCTGCTATCTCGAGTGCCCACTGTAATCTATCTAATCTTAGCCAAAAAAAAAGAAAGAAAAATGAAAAAGAACCAAGGCAAAGATTGCTGACCGAAACGGAAAGAACCCGTCTGAGCCCATAAGACCCATGAGTAATTTCTTACAGGGAAAGACTACTAGTGCTATGATTTCCCAAAAACAACGTCTATATGTTATCAAACATTATCCAATGACGTCAAGACGGTGACGCATCTGGGCCACTAATCATAGACTTTGTAGTCAAGTGTTGATATCGGTGTAAAGATATAGAGTCTTATGTCCGGTCTTATATGGCGATGATAGCCATGACTAACTAATGGTTATTTTTGGTAACAAGTAGTCAGCCAAGAGATTTCACAAAAGCTTATATGAAGATCATAAAAGGAGTTGAGATAGGAGAAGCCTTGTGGGGCTTTATAAAGTTAACTAACTGAAGATCAAGAAACTTTCAGAAGGCCTTTTTATGTTAGACTAAAAAAGATAAACCAAGTCTGGAAAACTACAGCTTAAGTAAGAATCCAATTTATACCACCCTACCTGATCTTATATAAATCCCAAAATAAAACGTTTCTCATCAATTAGATTTAAATTATTCGTGATAACTTTGATAGATCAATAGAAGCCAATCTCGTGCCTCGCAATCGATCGCTAAACGTTTATAATCCTCATTATTCGCAGAATTTCCCCAAAGCTAAATCTTAACTGAAAACATAAATATTAGAGCCTGCCAAGTTGTAGATATTATTAATATTATTATTATTAGCGTTGTTGTCACGCTGGGATCGTGTGGCTTCTCTTCGGGGAGTAAACCAGAGCAAACAAATTGAGCAACCAATTAGCACGTCTATTTATCAACCGCATTTTGTTAAGATACGAGTATGTGCCGCCGCCGCCGCTGGCGATGGCGTCTAGTAAGTTTCCACCTTGAATTGCGATCTCAATTAGTGTACAAATAAATAAATTAAACACTTTTTTCTTCACTCAGCTCTTGGTAAATACCAAACAGATGTATCAGTGGTCAATATTGGCACAAAAATGTGAAACAGCGGATATTTGCAAATTAAGTTATCGGTGAAATGTCCATCATTAACTGGAAAAGTATTCACAAATACGGCCGGCGGATGTATCTCTCTGTCTGTCATGTTCGGCAAGCGTGTCTTAGGTGACTCATTTGGCACATCTCTGAGATATATATATATATATAATATATATATAGACAAATTCCGTCGCCCAAGTCAAGCTCAACGTCAAGGCACAACCTCAATTCCAGGTGCTAATTGGCGGAGAGGGGCCTTGCCTTATCATTCGCCATTCCGTTTATCTGCCGCGGCGGCACACTTGTAAATAATACCAAGAAGAGTACACAAGAAATAAACTGGGTAAATATTATTATTATGGCCATGTGACAACGGGCCATCTTTCTTCCAAAAGATTGCCTAAGAAGGCCCCAAAAAAAGGAGGACTAGAAACGATGAGCATGTGCCGCTTGTTAAGCTTATGATTACACGCTTTCTGCATCCCAAAAATGTCTCGGGTACAGTCTTCGCAAAAGGTGCGACACGATCATCGGGTTTATGGCACTGGAAAGTGGCTTTTATTGTTGAAAGTTCCAAAATTGGTGGAACACTTATGGCCAATTTATGGCATTGAGTGTAACTGTCGACTTTTATTTTTAATGGGTTAAAGAGTTTTCATTGCTTAAGTAAGTTCTCTTTAAGTACAGTTTATTCAAAAGGGTGCTTCATTTACTAAAGTTTTTGATTTTCAAAGTTATTTTTTAATTAAACATTTAATCAAATACAATTTGAATCCCCCCTAAGCCCTGACCTTCTTCGCGGTAACACCTTAAATCCCCAGATAAGCAATTTGCTGATATCTTTTTTTAATGTTTGTTTATCTTTGGCGGTTAAGACCTAATAGTTATAAATTTTGGGCCAACACAAATAGACCGCAAGCTTTATAAATTGAACAAACAAAGGAGCGTGCAGCGAACTTATAATTTTAAGGTTTTCTAAACTGTTAAAAATCCTTTGGAAAGCCCAAATACTGTTTTGTTAGTGTATGTGGCATATCGCCAAATTGGTAAATAAATGCACGTTAAGCGCTTCCCACCGGCCTCCATTTTATTCATAAAGGTAAGTGCCGGCATTTAAATTCCGTAAGCGAAAAGTACACAGAAAGAACAGGTGATAACGGGATATTAAAGATCATTTACAAGATCAACACAAAAATATCAAAAATTTGTTTTTAAAATATAAAAATTACATTTCAACTTGCAAGATCATAAAGATATGTATTTTTTATTGCTTTTTCTCTGTGTACATAACTGAGAGGGCCACAGGGTCACCCGGCTTCCTGTGCGAGAGAAGTACAGAGCATCAGAGAGCTCCCTTTGCGTGGGATTTCGATCACATGGGCCACTCTTATACTCTTATACGACAGCAGCAGCTGATGCAGCGTTTAAATATAAGAGTTCGGTTGCCATGCCGTGTTTATAATATGTACGCCTTTGTTTTGTTTGGTTTTTCTTCTTATTTTATTTTGTTTTTTTTTTTGGCCGGACTGTACTCTATATGCCACATACAATATTTATATAAAAGTACATATATGTGGTATATATAACCCATTCCCATGTGGATGCGTCGCCTTGCTCTCTGTCACAAGTTCATCCTGCTCCCCGAGTTCAATGCAAACAAACTAGTTTTGTTGTTTGTTTGTGTTTCTCTCTTGTGGCACGCAGCACGTGCTGCTTCTTCTCCTCTTTCAAACAATGCAATTGGAATTGGAAACCTGTCCATATTAACTTTAAATCGTTTAGTCAAGACACGGGGCACTTATTCATGGCATTTACACGGAGAAAAAGAAATGAAAAGTTTTTACTTTGAAAAGGAAACCATGAATGTGACCTTATATAGTTGTTTGTGGCTTAAAATATGTTTGTTTTTAAGCTTATTTCAAGTTATTAACAGTATATTTTTCATCTGGGAGTATAATTAGTTTTATCGAAGTTAAAACACGCATTCTGAAACAATTTTTTCTCTATAACTGATAAGAGTTTTAGGTATTTCAAGGCAATGTAATCACTACAAAATAGTTTTCTTAAAATTCCTAAGAAATGTTTGGTAATTCTGATTCATTATAGCTGATTTATACAGTTATATTCTAGAAACAAGAAATTTAGGGAAAAGGAAAAAACTGTTCAAGCCCCAAATAGGGGTTAAAATCTTATTAAAATCCTTTTTATCCTGGAATCTTAAAGATGTTCTCCCTTCTAACCAACTTAACTACTTAAAAAGTGTTTTTTGGTGAGTGTACTTGTGCCACTACCAACTTACTCGTACATGGCATCCACAAGATCGCGCTCCCAGGTCATCAGACGCTTCATTTTGGCCAAAAGGAATTTCGTGGTGTTTATTGGTATTTGGACTTGATGTTGGGTTTTTGGGAACCAAAAATTTAGCACTGGCAGTCGAGGCACGCGCTACTGCTGCTGCTGCTGCGTTGTATAACGTGTATAATGCTATGTAAATTTGAGCTGTTTCTGCTGCGATTGGGGGCTCTCTGTTTTGTTTTTATGCGCTGGCGCTGATGATGGGCAACAAATGTAACGGCAACAGCGACGCCGGCAGAGATGTTGGGTTGACAGCTCCTCCACACAAAGGCAAAAAGTTCGCAATAGCCTTGGCTACAGTTGTTGTGTTTGTTTTTTTTGCTATTATTATTTATTATTTTTAGTGTTTTTTGTAGTTGTTTTTATTAGAATTATAATGATTGAAAACAAAAGATTCGAGCACTTTTCAGAATAACTTTAATACTGTTGGCGAAGCGGATGACGTTATCGTTGTGGATAAACTCTCGCGAGTGTTTCGTTTTATTTTTGGTGGGGGTACTGTGAGGCAGGTTTCGGTTTTTTTTATATTTGCAAACTTTTTTTTTAATGGGGTATATTTCACTCTCTGATTGGAATATTTTATCACAAATGCGTTCTTTTTGTGGTGGGGAAGGCGAAAATGGTTTTTATTTTGAAATAAACAAAGGCCAGCATAATTTTTCAACAACCAAACGCTGCTAAGAGCATTTAACACAGTCAAGATTTTTATTTGCGGTGCTTTATATTAACAGAACTGTTTTAAACGGTCTCTTTTTTACCACTGAACAAAGTGTGGCACTAAATGCGTTTTATATAGAGCTCTCTTTTAATGGATCTTGCAACGCGCCAGAGAGAGGAGAGAGAGCGAGCTAGAGCCTGCACGCGGCCAAAAAAGAGCGAGCCAGAGAGCGCGGCGCAGGTGAGGTGTATAACTTTCTGCGAAGACGGCTAAACTCAAACTGAAACGTTCGGTTGACAGCTTTGTTGCTTTTTATTATTTTGAGTTTAAAGTGGAAGACGCGATAGCAGCCGAGCAGGCAGCAAAGGCAGCCAAGCAATGCGGCAGCAGAGGCAAAACCAAAGGCAGCAACAAAGCAAAAGCAAAAGCAAAGTAAACACAGTGTGACAACAGCGTGTTGCTAAAATCACACATACGCCCGGCTGGCAAACACTCTCAAGCATGAAATACAACAGCTGATAAATTCAGCTCATTTCTTTTGTTGTGAGAGATTAGAGGAAGTAGCAAGAGCAAGGGAGGAGGTGAGAGAGAGAAGAGAAGAGCAGAAAAAGAAGAAGATCTCTCCTTGTGCACACAGCAAAAACAGGAGACTTTTGATTTTGAAGAAGAGTTTATTAATTTTGAATTATATTTAAAATTTGCTCAATAAACCCCTTGTTACTGAATAAACATTTTCATAAAATTAATCCTTTGTTACTTTATAAACGTAATCTTCTTTCTCTCTCTCTGTTCCTCCTCTTAATTCGCCCTTAAATCAAGCAATTAACTTCCCGAATTCGCCGCAAGTCCATAAACAGTTACATCGCCTGACAGTCGACCGTTTTCATAAATCGCCGAAGACAAAAGGCACTTAAGGCAATATTCACAAGTCAGAAGCCGAAGGGGAGGGTTGGGCAGGGGTTGAGAGACCAACTGACAATCAAGTTTAAAGATTTTCGCCAATTAGCGAGCATAAAACTCAATTTATAACTGCAGTTTCATTAGTGCCTTGAATGCCGACATGTCTAAGTAAATATTTTCAGCTAAATACATATATCACGTAGGATATATACATATAGTATACCAGCCACGATATGCGATAATCAAATCGGGCACGTCTGCCTTATTCAATCACCATTCGTTAAGTGATTAGCGGTACTCGGGAAAGACCACTCTGGTCACCAAAAATAGATTCCACAGTGCATGTGACTCCTCCTCCTCCTGACGAACATCCCGTTATAGAGTTACGTTTGCATTGCCGTAAATTTATAGCCACCTCTTTTCGATTGCTTCTATATTTGATATTTGATATCAGCACTACGACTTTGCACACGACGTTCTACGTCCAGTACAAGCTGTTATCACTCGATGGACTCATGGACAGGTGAACAGGTGGATCAAGCCATCAAAAACGCTTCGGCTCTCTGCGATTGATCTTGAGTAGGTATCACCTGGGTCTCCTTAAGTCTTGAAATTGTAACTTCTAATACTTCCTTTTCGAGATATCAGTACTACATATGTAATCACTTGGTGTACAAGATCAATCCATCAATCATACTATCTTTTCTTTTTAATGTAAAGTTTGGTCTTAGAATGGTTTCTAATTTTGGACAGCTCCTTAACTTGGCTATAAATACTGTAAGTTAACACTTAATTTATTTTAAGTTTTGATGATTTCTTCGACTCGAAAGCTGATTGTTAAGAATTAAATGAAATGATAACCGAAAGTTAAAGATTATATGACTTTCCTTTATTTTTAGATAGGTAATTTCACGTGACAGCCTTCGATGATATTTATTTTCGGCGGCTCTATGAAATCACATGATGGACTTGCAAGTCGTGTGACCAACTTTGTAAATAGCTGCTTAGAATATCCAAGAAATCATTAAGGTACAGTCCATTTTAATGGGAGAATATCACGTTAAGTAAGTTTTTACTAAACTATTTAGCCCTAATAGCGTTTAGTAACCTAATATTACATTGCAATTTGTTAGCAGTGACTTGCAGTGGTTCTCCAGCACTTAAAAGCCAACTTACACAGACCTTTAGTTAATGTTGATATTTACAACTGCTTGTAAATCGATTAAATCGATTCCAGTACTTTCCGTAGATCAATTTACAGCGTGTGAGCGATAATTGACCGTTCGGATCTTGCCCAACCCACTGCCAAGTGGTCATAATCAACGGGTTGTTGAGCGTTGATTCCTTACCGACTTATCGAATGGATCTATCATAATAAAAATAATTAATTTCACTGAATCGCGAGCTATTGGTTCATAGACTTTCGGACAGGTTCGAGTGGCGCTCGATCGTTCTGTCCCCTTAAAAGAATTGCCAAATCAATTTGCGGCGGAAATGAGGAAAAATATCAATCATACGCACCGTGTGCCACAGACAAAAGATTACGCTCTGCGGAAGAAAGTGTGTCGAATGCAGGCCATAAATATCACCAATCGAAAGCACTCAATATCTATTTATAGAACGTATTCGAGAGCCAAAAGCATAATTCTCGACAGCCACATAGGAAATCCCCTTCGGATTCTTGATTTTGGCATTTGGCCAATCGTGAAAATGAGTGTATTTGCTCATACAACCGCCTGGCGAGCAGTTAACACGTTTTTAATTAACTTATGGGCAAGTGAATTAGTGGATTGCCAAACCAAGAAATCGAGAATTCGAGAGCTCTGAGGCGCATTATGCAAATTTATGTCAAGGTAGGGGCAGGTGCAAGTCGTTGACTCTGAATACTCAGGTTCTTTGTGGGAGAACGTTCTCTAAAAAACAAATTGGAGTTGGTATTGGTAGTTCTCGGTAAACAGAAAAACACACGCATAATGTCAGGGGCGTTCATTTGGGCATGGGTACTAAAGAAACTGAGACTCTATTCCCAATTAAGGCAGCCAGCATCGGTATCTCTATCTGTACGAGTATCTGTATCACATGCTGGGTTAGAATCAACAGGCGGAAATAATATTTAATTGTCCACCCACTGTCGCCGCTCAAATCAAAATAATTCAATTTTGTCATTTCAGGCAATCAACTCAAAAGGTTTATCTCGCTCTAGTGACTCAATTCTCGGTTCTCCATTCTCGGTTCTCCATTCTCAGTTCTCCATTCCCAATGCGACGACGACCAAGTGACCAACAGACGTCACCTCCATTTGCATATCAAAATAACGAACAAGTCGCAGCTATCAATGGACGCGGGACACGTTTGACAAAAAAAAAGGTACTAAAAAAAATAAGTAAAACCCCAACAAAATCCAGTCAGGGGGAAGTGCAACGAATGCTGTTTGTTTACCAACGGCAAGATGTGTGGGCTCGGATTAAGTGGATATATTTTTCATTTACTTCGCTGCAAGTTCTTGGAAACTTCCATAAAACGCTTAAGATTGTGATACATATACATGTTCTGTGAATAGCAAACTGTGATATTTAAGTATATTAGTTTAGTTATTCAGAGCACAACTATGCTCTTGCATCACTTAGAACTTCTTGGAAACGGTTGCACAACTCATTTACCTATGGAAATGTGTTTTTGTCTACTTAATCCATGAAGGGTAACCACAAATAACTCATTCGATAATTCTCAGAAAAACTTTTGAAATTAAATAAATTTTGTTGGAATTTCGATATACACAAGACTCTTATCCATAGCTTGTAATATATTATTTAAATTTAAAGAGTTGAAGTCGTTTTTATATAAAAAGGGAATCGGGGATTTTGGCTTGCCAAAAATTTTCCTTACAATTGCATTTTTGTTGCCATAGAAAACTGTTAAGTACTTATTTATCATTCCAATTACATCTAGTACAGCTGAGTTAATATAGAAATGCCATGTTTATTCTGTTTACTAATACAGTTGGCTAACAAAGTACCCATAACAAAAACCTAGCACTATTGGCTTAAAAAATAGTAAACAATATTGGTTTAAAAATAGCAGACATACAATATATGATATAGTCTTAACCAATAATACTAAATATGAAAGATAGCCCCTTGTTTTCTAACAACATAACAATCAACAGGGCGTATGAATAATGTCTTATTACTCATACGCCAAGTTGGTCAAGGCATAAGAGATCTTATCTCACTCACCTGGTAAGCGGGCCGGGTGATTCGCTAACTGCTTTGATAGATCTCCTAATTTGCCTATGGAAGCTGCCCAAGATGGATTCCTTGCGGGATAGCTGGGTACCACTGCCGCTGGACTCGCCGCCTGTGGAATTGATGTTGGAGGCATAGGTTGAAGTACGCTTGTAGGTCTCCTCCAGACACACAGCTCCCTGTTCCCCAGCGATGCCAGGATTCGTAGCTGCCACCAATTGATCAACATTTAGGGGTGTTGTCTCCTTGGAGTCATTGTTATTGCTATTGCTGTTCATCTTGACTATAATGGCTTTGTCCTTCTCCTCGGGCAGAAGCTTGGCCCAGGCATTCTCGCCCACTAGTTCCGATTTATCCACTATCATTTTTGGCATTGACTAGTTACGGCTAATAGTTTAACTTAACTTGACTGCACTTCGATATCTTTGGTATATATATCTAGAATAATCGCCGACTTTGGAGGTTCGGGGGTAGAAGATATTATTCGTTATAAGGGAAAATTTGAATAGCTGATGAGGGCGCGTTTCTTTTGCAGTCTGGAACCGTGCGAGCCAATCATGGATGGTTCTTTGCTGGCGGCCACGTTGTTCTCTGCAACCAAAACGGAACACGAATGCGGATTAGACTTCAATTTACAATCACATATATTCAGGGGAAATCAAACATCTGTTGGCAATCCTAGACATTGTCACACCACCCACATCTGATTATTAACTTCACACTTTTTCATCTTATACTTTTATCTTTTATAATACTTTTAACACACTTAACAAAGTCCTAAAGCTCAGTTCATTTTGTGGTTAGAAAATTCGTGAATTCTACTTCGCAAACTGCGGTTTTCAGTTTATTACCGTTATCAGCCCGTCTGGGGATGCTTTTCGGCGACTGGGACCAACTGGCGTTAGTCTCTATGAATTATTAGTAAAAATTAGCTATAGCTATGCTATAATTGTTTAATTTTATAGAGAAATTTCATATGAATAGATTTCTGGTTTTGAATGGAATTTTTTTTTTTTCGGTCTGATAGTTTATGGTAGGCTATCTTGTAATTTGATAATAACTTTATGGTGGTGTTATGTTTGGGTTGGATTTTATATAGGAAATACTCTTTTTTGGAAGTTTTTTCATTTACATATGTTAATTTTTATTTGATGAATTTTCCACTGCTTTATTAATTAATGTTTTTAGTAATTGTTTTTAACATTTATCTTTTACTTTTTGCCTTTTGAAAGTAAGTAAATGCTTTGAGAAAATATAAAAAAAATTAAAATAAAACTGAAAACTCTTCTTTGAATTTTTTTTTTAATTTGCATTACTTTTAAAAATGTTTTTTAATAATTGTTGAATAATTCAAAATCTTAAAACGGAAAATAATATTTACTAAAGCTTTCCTTTATGGAAATATAGATATTTACACTTTCTTTAAACACCTCTAAAATACACAATTTTTAATATTTACTTCGACTTGCTTAAGGAAGTAAACATCCGATGACTTTGTATTTAATATTTCAAAAAACAGTAAAAATTTATTAAAATTTCTTAATGACACATACAAAACTACTAAACATTAAGAGATATTTAGTATTTATTTGCGTTTTTCTCCAAGCACTTGACTCACTCTGACTCACTGAAAACAGTTAAACTAATTTACGAGTATATATTTTAAACTTTTCGCACTGAATGTCCTGCTGTTTTGGACAGAGTTTCCCCACTGAGCTTGAAATATTTTTAGAAACATTTTGGTTTGCAATATTTTGATAACATAAACATTTGCAAAAAATATTCATAATGTGCCGTCTTGTTTATAAAAATCCAGCAAAGTGAGATAGCGACCAGAGCTTATGCTCATAAAAAATATGAGCGATAAGTTGTTGTAGGTTATTAATAATTTGTTGTTGTTGGAATATTTCCATAATTTCATATTTCAGCGTTGAGCATTTTTTTTCTTTTATGCAAATTAAATGCCGTCAACATTTTATTTCGGGGTTCTCTGTGGTCTGAGGTCCGAGGTGCGAGAGACCATAAACGGGAAACACGTAAAATAATAACAATGACAAAATCACAGGGCTAACAAACCGTTTTCACTCGAGAGTTTTCGCCAGAAAGTTGTATATTTTTAGAGCAATTAACTTTATTAATAAAAATTAAAACCGGCACAGCTATTTTTTAGCTTTAACGCGAGAATCATTTGTTGTCTGAAAAACTTTCGTTCGAAATTTGATTTTTGTTTTGGAAATTTCAAACTGGCAAACGCGTACCGCCCGCGATTTTCAAAGTGGACCTGCTTGGTGGGAGACGAGTTGGAGACTGGCGATTTATTTTGGTTTTGATTTCGGTCTTTTATTTTTCGCTTCTGCTGCTCTGCTCGCGCACGCACGCGCAGAACGTGGGAACAAAAGTGGGAGAGTGATAGCTGGAGGCAGCTAAGGGGAGGTGGGTGGTTCTTTATTTTTTGTTAAGCGAAGAAGAGCAATTACCGTTTGTTTTTATTTAACAATTATATATATTTTTTTTTATTGTTTTTTTTTTGCGCCTCCGTTGTGAACGAGCGGCGTTCGCAAATTGACTTGGCGCTCGAGTGCGCGTTGCCTGTTTTATTATCCAAAAGCGAGCAGCAACAACAGACGCCGCAGCAGCAGCAGCCGCCGCCGCAGCGGTAGCAGCAACAACAATTACAACAAACACGACCGGTAGCGTCATCTAGCACACACAACATTTTTTTTTTATCGAGTTGGCCAAACGAGGCGTCGCTGCTGCGTCGGCGTTTGCTTCGTTGCCGCCTGTACTGATTTTTTGTTGTTTTTCTTTCTGCTGCCATTGTGCTTTTGCTTTGCTTTACAGCATTGCCAAATCTGTCATAAGGTCGCCGGCGGCTCTGTCGCAGCGCTGCTGAGTAACAGATGTTGGCGCCATGTGATTGCCGGCAGAAGTTCCACAGAGAAAGCGATGAGGGAGAGGGAGAATGGCGGAGAAAGAGAGATGAAACGAAGCGGGGGAGTTGAAATAAAGAGAAGGCCCAACAGGTGGGAAATCCTTTAAAGCCCATTAAGAGGAATTAAAGATGTCTGCTGGTAGCAGGAAGTGCGCAAAAGGAGATTCCTAGGGATGACAGGGGCGTAGTTGGGGGTTTTTAAAGAGGGGTTTATATACCAAAAAGTGTGTTATATATCTTTAGTTAAACAGATTTACCTAAACATAAATATAAATTACAAAAGTATTTTAAGTCTAGTTCAATCCCCTCTATCTCCGCCCCTGCTCCCACTGCCAATCAATCAAAAGTCACTGTCGTAAATTGACAACGATGGTTTCTGCCATGCTAACCCCCCTAAGAAAAGTTCATCGTGATATATAGCCCAGTGATAAAGCAATGTCAGTTGATAGTGTCGCCCACAATTTGCCTCATAAATCTCTCACTTTTGCCAGCTTCAGCTTTCAGTGTGACTTCTTCATTGGATTTTCCCTCACATTTTGTAGTCTAAGCTCTAAGATAAGGGAAAATTAAATTAGTTAGTTGAATTAGTGTCTGAGAAGATCTGAATGAAAGACTTGAAACTATTTTGTTGGTAATTAAGTCAAATGTTGAAAGATTAAGATACATATTTAAATACTTCTTTATCTGCCATCACTCAATCTTATTTTTCACTTTTCTAATTTCCGTTTTGTAGTTCTAATTTACATCCCAACTATTTCATTTTCTTGTAAGAATGCTTGGGTTTTCCCCTGTTATTTTTGTTTTTCCTCAAGTGTGTAACATCTGTAAATGTATCTGAATCTGTCTCTGTATCTGTATCTTTACACTGCTGTATACTCACTCTTACACCTGTTCAATTGTGTTGCAAGCGGCGCGAGTGCAAACACAATCAGTGCAAAGTGCAAGGTGTCACATGGCCACAGAACGTATGAATACGAATGGAAATAGCCAGTGAATCATTGTGTATTCACTGTGGCTAACTACTCAAAGTGCTCCCTGTAAAGCGGCCATTACGGTAAATGGGTAATTGAATAGGTGTCCGTAGACTCACGTTTGCAATTTCGGAAGAATTGAGAATACTACAATACAAGTTCAAGCCCCCCCGCCATAGAATAGTACATGTTCAGAGCTATAGTATTTGATTTACGACCAATTTCTGTTGATCGCGCTTACACCCAGCACGTGGCAACAAAGATCATTAGCGGCGAAATCGCTTGCGGTAAACAAATTGTAAGCTTTTCGAACAACAAATGGAAACTTAAACAGAATAATGAGTTTTCGTTATGGCAAATAGAAAACTAAACACATGAAACCCAACACTTTAGATAATATTTATTATGAAATAATATTTAGGAAAACTATTATGTGTGGGTAATAAGTTTTCTAACTACATTTGTTAATATTTTATTCACACGTTTTTAAGATAATTAGTTGCTTTTTCTGTTATATGACCCCTAAGGAAATTGTGCATAAATGCACTGACCTCCTCTGACGTCAATCGCTTGATATATTTACCCCAAATTTTTCATGCACATTCGTTTATGGAATCAAAATCCCACACACTATATAGTCAGTCGTACATATATATATATTTGTTGGCATGCCACTGAAACTGGCCTGTCTAATAACTGGCACATTGCGGTGAATAAATGCTCAATTGTCTTAGTTATAAATCTTATTATATAATTGCGAGGAAAGGGAACACATTTAGAGCCGGAAAATCAGTATTTCCAGTATGTGACTGTGTGGGTTGGC
The DNA here is from genome assembly GCF_018153835.1 of Drosophila eugracilis. Taxonomy (NCBI): domain Eukaryota; kingdom Metazoa; phylum Arthropoda; class Insecta; order Diptera; family Drosophilidae; genus Drosophila; species Drosophila eugracilis. The sequence continues at coordinate 3,757,930 of NW_024573645.1, forward strand.
AAAAGAACACGAACACGAACCAGTTTCAAGTGTGCCAATTAGGTATTCCAGCTTAAGTCTCGACTCCCCCAAGACCTCTTCCAATGCTGACTCTGTGACATGTGCTAAAGTGGAGAATTATATGCGTACACTGAAAAAGTCTATCAAAGTATAAAAATATCTTTTTATAGAAGAAAGTCAAGTCAAGTCCTTAAACAATCTGATATAATAATCCTTATCTTGAGTTCCTTAACTAAAAATATATTCAATCCCATAGCTACTTTCTCTCAGTGTAATACAGCTGATAGAATTGTAGAGTTGGCAAGCTCAGTGGTTTTCCTAAATCGTATGCATCCTCTTGATTGTCAAGGTCATGATTAAAGGGCGGAGATTCATAAGCTGTTGTTTTGGGAAAACGCTCTCGAAACGAAGCCATCAGCTAGATTGAATTATTTGCATGAGCTGGGGCAAGGACAGACACACGTGGATGGAACACGTGGCTGTGCTTGAGGGTAATATAAGCCAGAGCAGGAGAATCCTCTTAGTCCTTCGATTTTTAAAGTAATCCCCTGGCACGAGCCTCGTGATTTCCATGTAACTTGTAACTCCTGCGTTCTATAATTTCATTTTAATGGCCAAGTGTTGCATACTTTCGACGACCCAGTTGCAAGGACTATTCGTGGCTATTTTTAGCCAAACTGGCAGGTGAATTCAGGCCTTGGCTAACAAGTGCCACTGGCCAATAAATAAGTACGGGCACGTACAGCGGATCTGCTTGATTACGGAGGTTGGTTCATAGGAGAACTTAACCGCAGACCGAGAGTCCTGCTAAGGCAACGCATGTCAATGTCATTGCGTGCCCAGCATGGTTAAGGAGAAGGAGGAAGGGTCATCCTGCTGACGTTCTTCGATGACCTCCGTCCTCGGCCATTGAACCCAACATTGCATGACACTGTGCAGTAGTAAAGTGGGCCAACAAGTCAACAAACATACCGCCATTTGCATGCCAACCTGGCCAGAAGTGACCTAGGATGCATTTGGACCCCGCAAAGAAAATCCTTCTGTACTCGGAACGTGCCGCAGCTGCAAGGCAAGAACACAAGGCTCACCTCGACTGGGAATAACTAAATGTATATAAATAGTTTTCATTTATAGAAGACATTTTCCATGCTCAAGAGTCCAAAAGATTTATTGGCCAAATAAAAGGCAGAGCCATTAAAATTAATTGCCTGCAAGAATTCTGATAAGTTTTATGTTTATTTTGTTTTGGTTATAAATCAGAAGTGATCTATCTTTGTTAGCTCATTCAATTTTCTCATTTGAAACATCATATTGGTAGTTATTTTAAGCATAAAGTTTTTTCAATCGATATACCTATTGTGCCGCCTTGAAGTAGGCAATGGCTTCTGACATAAAAATATGACCCGCAATTATTATTTTTAGGTAACCTTTTTCATAGTCCATCGAAATATAAATTTTAAGAAATATAAAGAAAATTACTTCAGTTACAGACTAACAAATTACCAATTTAATAGTTAGATCACAAAGTAATAACCTTATCAGATAATATTAGCAATTATAGAGACAAAGTAACTTAAGTGATTACAAACTCAACCCTAAGTTACTTTCGTTTATTGCCTTTCGTTTAGTACTTCCAAGTACTAACCGAATCTCAAGTCTTTCCTGCCGATATCAGCTGATATTGTGTGACGTTAATGGCCAGTAAGGCGTCGAACTGTCCCTAATTAGTTTGCTAGCCACAAGCCAAAAGCCCCTAATCCAAACTTATCTGGAGTGTGCAATTTCCCCTTGTGACTTAGCGGTCACTTTAATGTTAATGAGCCATCAACCCGTGGAATTAAGGTCTTAGCCCAGTTTTATGACGATAAATATGCAAAAAATTTACTATTGGTTAGTCTATTTTACACTAGCTTAAACACAAATGGATAATATTTGCTATAAGAAAAATTGTGGGTTAAACTCAGGAAATGCCGGAAAGATTATGACATCGACTGTGCTTTGGCTTTGGCTTATGGCAAACTGTCGTAAGAATCCGGGAGACATCTGATGGCTCCCCTGTCACGCTGGTCAACAAAGCTATCCATAAATTCAGACTCGCGACTGTCACACCCCTATCTGTTTACAAATATGTATATGTATATATATCTGGAGCAGTATCTGTAGCTTTACCTGTATCTGTATCTGAATCTGGATCTTTAGCTGGCGCATGACTACTGTTGACTCAGCGCGATTTTCTGTTGACAGATTCGTGCGCAAATATTAGCAACAAGTGCAGAAACAAATTTACGACAGTTGACATTGACTTATCTTGGCCAAAATGGGCTTCCAGAAATTTATATAGTCAGGCCACACCTGACCAACAATATGATGTGCGCTGAACTAGAAGTGTTTGATCAGGTCTAGACTTTGGATTGTGATTGGGTTATCTAGAAGAGCGTTCTATTAGACAGGATATATGTTTCCCTAATAAGCAAATATCAAATATTGTATCTTAAACAAAAGTAAAGCATATTCATACCAGCAATCTACGTAATTTCCTCTTTATTTGTTTATCTACTAAAATATTTAATAATAAATATAGATAAAATGTCTTTTAGTCTGTGGAAAAGTAAAAGCTTTACCTTTATTTATTATCTTCTTATTGGAACTAGTTTTAATGCCTACCTATACATTATCCCCTAGTACATTTAATTAAGTTAGTTTCTCTTATTTATGGCCGTATTATTTGATGTGCTCAGCTGACACTGCAAGGAAGTTGAACCCGGCAGAAATTTCTATTATCTTATCCAGCAGCTCATTAACACGCTCATTAGGAGGGCCATCCTGTTGTTTTACGGCCCACTTTGACCCCGGACGGAGGACAATAGCAATCAAAGTGAGGACAAGCAATCATCCATCACATGTCACCCAAAGTTATTTCGAGCTCTGTCGTCTGTTGACCGTTATTTCTATCCAAGAAAGCTGAGAGATTTTCCAGGGTCAGAAGCAGAGAGGTCAACCAAATAGTTTAGAGCCGAAATTCGGTTCAAAGTTGAGCGCTCTCAGAGTGGCAATAAATTTATGTTGATTGCCCGAAATTGATGTAACCGACCTGCCGCAACATCCGAAGGATACATTTGATACCAAAGAGAGAGAGAGAGAGATAGAGAGAAAGAGAGAGCATTGACCGCCACTCCTGGCTGATGGATGCGGATTTTAAAATCCCTTTAAATCCCCTAGCTAAACAATTCCCTTGTATGCAAATCGGATAATGCTTAATGGAGCCCCAACAACTGAATTACAGTATCAACAGTGAGCACAGCATTCAAGACACTTCCAGAGGTACTTCGAAGAAGAGGTACTTTTAATTGGAAATCGATGGCCACAAAGAATAGGAATCCCCTGCCCACTGCCACGCTTCAATATGTGGGAAAAACTTTCCGCTGCACTCAAAGGAAACCAATAAAACTTGGTCAACTCTCAAGCGACGGTCAACGTGTTTGTCAAGGTTAGTGCAAGTCCTGGTGGCTGCTTAAAGAAAAAAAAAATGTGGGGGAAGAAACTGCAGTCAAGGTCAGGCAGGATGTGGTGGGTGGTTGACTGGGTGTATAGACTAGTTAGAGGTGGTAGCAAACAAACGAACGGACGCCAACGGGAAGCGGATGCCCCAGACAGGGCAATTACCATAATTGCCATGCACATATGCGTACAAGTGAGCTGCAAACCGATGCATACATGCATAATAAGTAAAACAGCTTCGGTTCAAGGACACTCATCGTTGAATTGAACCGGAAGGATCCCGGGCAAGAGGATTCACCCGGCGGGAGTTGAATTGCAAATAGTTTCACCATTAGCAATCGTGCAATTTGCATGACCACCAGGCCCCACACACTCGCTAATGAGCTATCCGAGACCCACTTGTCAACCTGTCGATTTGGTGTTTTCGTATATTGACCCGATACCTATATATGAACTTGGCATAATTCTCATTATTTTCATTATTTTCACGCCTTTACCACCTCCTGGTGATCACAGCTGTTGGCTATTTGGATGGTGGCCAGTTTCTCTGGCAGACCATAAAGTATGGCCAAGACAAGAGCTGAGCAATCTATTTTAGTATGCCGTGCTAGCCCTTGGCAACGCCATGGGAACAAGCTGATCGGATAACCATACAAATTACCAAAACACAAATATGGCGTCTTATTTATCGTCTGAAGGAATATTTTTAGGATCTAGAACAAATTTAGCTGCTTGAGACTGATAACAACGGATTGTAAAAACCTCAAATGATTCACAGGGAAGTCAAGTGAATTTTGGATAAGCCCAAGGCCCAAAAGTCCCCTTTTGATAAATATTATTGCTTTATTTTTAGTAAGTCTGCTCTTCATTCAAATCAATGGGCCAACGTTGCGTATGAGTAATATGAAGGAACATAAAGATAAGATTATAAATTTAAAACGAAGTTCAGGTATGGTAATCTAGGCTAATCTATATGCTCATTAAATGTTTATGCACTCAAATGCTCTTCTAATGAGTAATTTCTTTAAGTGGAATTTTACAGGAAATTGATGCTTAAGGAAAACTACTTTGAGTGCTTACTGTACTTAAAGTATATCAATTTGATTGACCACCAACTTTGCTCATCTTTTAAAATAAATTTAATAATATATGGAAAATAATTTATGAAAATTTGACAACAAAATCATTAATGATAGAAAAAGAAATAGAAATTCCGACACTTGATTTGTAGTGGGCAAAATTTATGAATTGCAAGCGAATTTACTCATGATTTCGATTGGGGGAACACCCGCACCCCTCGCAGTCAGCTGACCTAGAAATAATCTTTTGGCCATAAATCGAGGGCGCGGTGTTTGAGTCGAGTGTGTCCATAAAAATCACGACGTTGATTTGAGAACTTTATCGGTCAGGTGGAAAAGACTGTACTCTGCTCTCACGGACTCCTTCGTCTGGCTAATTACGACTATCTAATCTGCAGAAGTTCTTTTTCTGGCTACTGAGCGGTGGTTAAGTTAAGGCTAATTACTATATTGTCTTGTCGCGCGGTCATGCGACCAGATATTTCTGCCTCGCATGGTGGCAATCTTTATTTTAGGCTAAAATTGGATGTTTGCTGATTCCTTAATGCCCCTTAAATGACACAGCTTAAACGGTGTTTTGGTATGCCAAGTTTTATGGGAAATAATTAGGCTAAATAAAGTTTAAATATAAACGAATGTGGGAATTTTATATATATATTTTTATATATATTATCTTTGTAATAAATACTTATAATCTATGGGAATCCCTAAATACTATAGTCTTCGGGAACTATATTTGGTATATTTTAAAACCTGGTCACATCTTTATAACCTCGAAGAAACTCTTTTAAAGTAGGCTTTGCTTAAGCTTTCCTTAATGAAATAAAGCCAAACTAAGATGTTTGCCAAGCTTCGCAAGGTATATCCTAATAGAGCGGAGGTCAGTCCTTCGACTGATCCTCACTACTCAACGGACTTAAACATAGCGGAAAGGGACTCAAATGTCAAGGTCAGCAGATTGAAAGAGTAGCCATTAACCAGTACTAAACCTTCATCATTGTTCAACAGAAATTACGAGCCCAGTATATCCTAGGACGAATGCAGCAGCTGCTGCTCTGCCTGACCATTTTCCTCTTCTTTCCCATGGTGATCTTCAGCGGCTTTAAGTTCTTGGTTATGGAACCGCTTTACGGGAACAGTGATACCAATGTGGCAGTTGGATCTGGCGTGGCTACAGTGATAGTGATGCATGTCCTGATCACAGGATATATATTACACCGAATCTTCATACAGGAGTTTTCGCGCATGGATCAGTTGGAGGTTTGGTCGGAGTGGGAGGTTGAAGTGCCACCACAAATCCAGATACATGGCCCTGTGTTTATTGTCCTACTGCTGATGTCCTATTGCTTCCTGATCATAGTCTTCCCCATAGCCACCTTCTTTGCTTTGAAGTTTGTGGTACTGAAGAGTTTCGAACACATTGATGCGGACATCATTTCGGCCATCTGCACAGTCGTTGCCGTTCATGCAGCTGTTGGCTACTATATTTACAGGGCTATCTACTCAAAAACAGCCACGGCTAAGAACAGTCGCGATGGAGGAAAGTTGTCCCTCTAATTATCTTCTACTCAATTATTTAACATACCAATGAAATCTCAATACTTTCTTATCCAACAATGATTCTATTTTTATCCAAACACTTCCTCCATTCATCATCATCAATCCGAGAAATGTATTTACCCCTCAGCTTCCGTGGAAATGTTTTCGCCAATGCAAAGGAAAAAGAAAAACACTTCCCACACAATGATTTCTGTTTCGGCTGAAAGTTGTATGTGTTGGAAACGCATTTCAGCTGTCACTTGTCCATCTAAAAATTTGGGTGGGCATTTGTCCAGGGATATCAGTTGGTGGACAAAGAACGACCGCAGCCTAAGCCTTTTCGCATGGAAAGTTTACCAAAAGTGACGAGCCCCTGACATGACAAGTGCCAGAATTATAAATAACTATATAATGTGATCTAATTTATTGCCCATATCGGCTGATTCCTGCCAGTTGACTTGGCTGTCTAAGTATATGCCCCGAAAGTAACAGGTGGCACTCGTGACTTAAGCATTTTCCATTGACCTGAAAATCAATTGAAAATTTCGAAATTCACTAGAAGTATTTGACCCCGTAAAGCACACAAAAGTTTAATTTAAGAAATGAAACATCTGGGCAGAGGAAAGAAATTTATATTTTTAAGAACTTGCCAATCAAATCTTAATGTGATAAAAGCACCTTAATAGCTAAGGCTAAGCTAAGTTATACCCCTGAGAATCTATTAGTTCATCCAAAATGTTATTATTATTTTATAATACACTTTACCACATTAATAATTATTAAATAACATTCCACATTCTATACATTTCTTACCATAAAAGTCATAGTTTTCCCTTGTACCTTCACAACCTAACACCAAAGATCAAATGTGACATTTCCATTATTCATCTGCCAGGCGAAATTAGCTTAGTTTGATGATAACCGAACGTGAGGATTTGTCTCTGTCCGCATTGACACCCCTCTGATGGGCAATTAAATGGCTTGGCGGAATAATAATTGTCGTTTTACTGCCACATTTATGCGATGCACACGCGGCTCAGGCTAACAAGGTGATGCCAAAAGCGGCGCAATATTAAAGGCAAAGTCACAACGTGAAATTTCACATGTTTATTTGTTTGAGATGAAAGGCCAAAATATATTGTAATAAACTTGTAAGTAAGAATGCTGTTGGCTCGAGCGCAGCTAGTTGACTGAATAAACAAACACTGGACAGCTAGTAAACAAGTGGCCAAGAGCAACAGGTAAATCCCCTCCAGCATCTCGCCAGGCGCATGTGCAGGAATTCCTAGAATGAGTGATAAAAATGCAACTGTGTGATCATTAGTAATATTAATAAATCTTAGCCTAAGTCATTAGCTTGAACTTATGTATCTCCAAAGATATTTCAGGCTATTAAATAAGAAAAAAATTAATCAACAGAACATAAATTCGAATTCAAATTTAAGTTTGTTTTAACCGGTTAGGAAGCTGCCACATCGTCAAAAGGATAAACAAATGGCAGCCCTATGTATGCAGTTAAGCCATCTAGCGGACTTAAGTTGAACCTCTATAGGGCAATCTACCAGATGGCGTAATTTGAAATTCAAATGAAGATTTCGTTTTATATAAATTATATTTTAGTACCAAGCTATGTATCTTTGCATTAAACTTGCTTTCAATTTTGCTTCAATTCCGATTCCAAAACATATATTCTGAGACATATCTTTCATTCTTCGTTGACTTATGTGAACTCCTATAAGTAATAACTCTAAATAACAAAAAATAAAATATGTCAATGTTCTACAACGCTGAATGGGGCTATCTAGAGGCCATAACGCGGGGCTTTAAGAACGGAATGCTGAAGCACTCCGACTATTTGAACCTCACCCAATGCGATTCTCTTGAGGATGTGATGATAAGCATACAGGGTACGGACTATGGCGTCATCTTTGGAAGTGACAGTTCGAAGCCGTCTGTGGAGGTGATCGATAAGTGCCTGAGGGATAGACTGCTACAGCAGTACTATTATATACGCAGTCATTCAACGGAACCACTAACCACATTTATGGAATACCTTCGATATCCCTTTATGATAGATAACGTGGCCCTGCTGGTCGCTGGCCTCAATAACCATCGATCCATGAAACGTTTGTTGAGTATGTGTCATCCGTTGGGATTCTTCGACCAACTGGGAGCCATCGAAGTGGCCACAAACTCTTCGGAACTTTTCGACGCCGTGCTTATAGATACGCCAATTGCTCAGTTTGTTCCACCCGATCTGCCCTTGGAGGCACTGCGCTCCATCGACGTGGAGATTATACGGGCCACCCTATACAAGGCTTATCTGGAGAACTTCTATGCCTATTGCAATAAGCTAGGAGGTAATACAGCCGACGTGATGTCAAAACTTTTGTCCTTCGAGGCGGATCGTCGGGCTATCACTATAGCGATGAATGCAATCGGCAGTGATATCAGGTGGGTTTCTTTTCTTCTAATTTGCAAAGAAAAATTAACTAATTTCGCCTTAACCAGTCCAAAGAATCGACTAAAGATGTTCCCCTCCTGTGGCTTTTTGTCCAAGGCGGCCTTAGACACCATGTCCACTTTGAATGAACGGGATAAAATTCGGGAGTTATGCAATTTGTACGAGGGATATGGCAGAATGTTTGACAATTTCGAGCGGGACACCGACGGAATAATCACATTAGAAGACCGCTTCCTTATGTTGGAGGCTAAGAAGAATGTCCATGCCTTTCTGCAGCAGTTCCACTTTGGAATCTTCTACTCCTTCATCAAACTCAAGCACCTAGAGTGCCGCAACATTGTCTGGATAAGCGAGTGCATTTCGCAGCGTCAGACGGATAAAATCAATACCTATATACCCATACCATTTGACTAATGACTTACTTATAATTAACTAGAATTTTTTTTATTTTATTCTAGATTCAAAGATTTGCATTTTCTTAATTTTTTTTTTTTTTTTTTTTTTATGATTTTTAAGTATTTGTTTTGATCGATCAAAATTTAAAATATATTAAGTATAAACACAATTAATATAATGTTTAATTTTTATTGATACAGTTTTTTAGAAGTTCGAAACATTTTTTTGTTATTCATTCAAATTCTCGCGCCAAATTAGACCATATTGGTGCGAGTCTTAGCTAAACAATGCTCTTAGTTCCCAAAAGTGGCGATAGTCAATATATGCATACCTAACGTAAGCAGGCAATTTTTAACACCTTATTTAAAAATATAACATCTTGCTAAAAGTGCAACTAAAATTAAAAAATAAAGTCATTGCTATCACAATATCGATAACATATCCCCTCCCCCAAATCCATGGGTCGTTGAGGGCATGCGGGAAAGCAACATCACTATCTGGCCTCACTAAACGATGTTGGCAAACGAAACGAACAAGCTGCTGCTTTCCTCGCAGCAGGAAAAACCCAATCACTACACGTAAATACTTGAAAATAAGTGCTTAGAATATACAAAGTGAACCACAACTTTTGCCGCCACAATTTCAGCTACCTGAAGGAGTTCCGCGTGGAGCAGTGCCTGTCCTTTTTGCAGCACAAGTGCAACCAACATCGCCCCTTCGTCTGTTTCAATTGGCATTTTCAAAACCAGCGTCGGCGTCGCCCAGTGCGAAAACGCGATGGAACTTTCAACTATAGCGCTGATAATTATTGCACCAAATATGATGAAACCACTGGAATATGTCCCGAAGGAGATGAGTGAGTATATATTCACAAAGATCTTGAAATCTTGTATTCCCAATTCCTGATGAAATCCATGGAGGATGAAGATGAGACAGCAATAGCGAACGACGTAGTATTTTTTCGTTTCCTCTTTACGCTCTCGTTCCTTCGCGATGTGTGTGTATCTCTTGTCTTCGTGTTTACAAACAAAAACTACGGTGCGGGTGTGTGCGGGGGCTCGGCGTCGTCTGGAAAGCTAAAAGTGAAATTGTATATGCGTATGTTGGTGTGGGTGTGGGGAGGTGTGTTTGGGTGTATAGGCGAGGCCACCACCGTGCAAAAGTGAAAGTGATTCCAGCTAGCAAATTCTTATCAGCATCCGTTTTGCCGTTGTGGTGGTGGTGGTGGTTGTTGCTCTTTTGTCGTATACATACACACACATAGGCTCACATCTACAAGTGTGTGCGTCATTGTTTTTATTGCGTTTCGCTTTTGCGTGTTTTCTTCTTCGTTTATTTTGATTTTTCCCCCGGCAGCTTCGAAATGTACAGTTATTGTGCCTGACGAGCTTTGGAGAAAAGCTTTAAGAAGCGCAAGAACGGGCTAAAAGTAATACGCAATTACGTTCTGCACGATATAGCGACAACAACAATACCAACACAGTCGGAGTTTATGACCCAGACTCAAGGCCCGACCTCTGACCCCTATTCTATCTATTTATTTTTGTAGTCTCGTTACTTACAGGGTAGAAAGGGTAATATCGTTTTATGCAAAAGAGCGTCATGTGCATATGTATTGATTCCAAATTTAGTTCTATAAAGTACAAAAGTGACTCAACGCAGAATTTTTTGAAAATAAACTACATATTTTATAAAATAACTTTAAATCTATAACATCAAAAGAAAAGAATCTGTTTCTAGTGCAGATGGAAATCGCATACAAAAGTCGTCTAGGGTATCTCATAGTCGACTTTAAAGCTGTAGTTTATAGTTACAGCCTGCTTTGACGTCACTAAACCCCCATCCTTTCTTTATTTAGATGCCCTTTTTTACACCGCACTGCTGGGGACACCGAAAGACGCTATCATTTGCGCTACTACAAGACATGCATGTGCGTCCACGACACCGATAGTCGAGGATACTGCGTCAAGAACGGACTACACTGCGCTTTTGCCCACGGCATGCAGGACCAGCGCCCACCGGTTTATGACATCAAAGAGCTGGAGACTCTGCAAAACGCAGAGACTACCCTGGACAGTACTAATGCTCTGAATGCCCTGGATAAAGAGCGCAATCTGATGAACGAGGACCCGAAGTGGCAGGACACCAACTATGTGCTGGCCAACTACAAGACAGAGCCATGCAAGCGCCCACCGCGTTTGTGCCGTCAAGGATATGCTTGTCCACAGTACCACAATAGTAAGGACAAGCGTCGCTCGCCCAGGAAGTACAAGTACAGGTAAGATGCTTCCAAAAGAACAACAAGGTGCCAGATGTTACCAAGTCTTAACCTCCCTTCCAGATCGACTCCTTGCCCCAATGTGAAGCACGGCGAGGAATGGGGAGAACCGGGTAACTGCGAGGCCGGGGACAACTGCCAATACTGCCACACACGCACCGAGCAGCAGTTTCATCCGGAGATCTACAAGTCGACCAAGTGCAACGATGTACAACAGGCTGGCTACTGTCCGCGCAGCGTTTTCTGCGCCTTTGCCCATGTGGAACGTAAGTACAGAAGAGTCTCTACAGTAATCGCTAATCCCCAGCTTTCAGCGCTGTGCTCCACAACCAGTTGCCGTAGGGAATTGTGTAGGGCCAAGTTATGATCTTTCTGTTTTAACTCTATGTTTGTTTCTTACTCGCCTCATCAATCAACCTGCAAATCTGTTTCAAACTACTGTAAACATAATGAACCCTTTAAAAATCAATGCATCAATCAATGTTCGCTTGCTGCTCGGTGTTGTTTGCTCATGTTACCATTCCCAATTCAAATAAAGTTGGCTCATTTGCCGAGGAGAAGATGCGTGATCACGATGTATCCCTGAGTGAGCTTTTTTCCAATGCCTTGCCTGACCTAAAGGCTCAGGATGCGTTCCAAAGGGGCGATAATGTACGTATTACCGAACCAATAACACACATCTAAATTCGAGCCATCGATGAGCATTTCCTAATAATACCAAACATACTACCACACATCGTTCGTCGCTCTAATCCTGCTAACTGCTTAAGACCCCTTCACCAAACCATACAATCCTCTGGCCTGCTCTCATTGCGATCCTGGATCTTTTCTTCTCGTTTTTGTTCTCTTCGTAGTTATTGAGCATTGATGGTAATAGTACCAATAAAATGTTGGTAGATGCTTTGGAAAACACAACAAATTCCAGCAAATTTTTAAGTTTCTCACAACTCCTGGACAGTCGTTGTGAGTATCCGAGAGTCCTGACATGCGTGTACACCTAAGTTAAGCACCAGAATTCACTTACTCCTAATGTTGGTTGTGGACAATAAAATGTCAGCGCTAAGACAGCAAACACCTTGCCTTGTGCCCTGCCCCACTTGCCTAACTTGAAACTTAATTATTTATTTGTCTTCACTCTTTGCAAGCAGCTTGCTCACTGGACGATCCGCGCGAGAACTCATTGTCGGCGAGTCTGGCCAATACTAGCTTATTAACACGTTCCTCGGCGCCAATTAACATTCCTAATACGACTCTAAGTAACTCAATTAACGGTAAGTCATCAACTATCCTCGTGTACCAACTAATCGCTAATGCCAATACTAATTTCATTTGCATAGATTTCAACTCAGGTGGCTTCGCCGTCAACATTCCCAGCAACTCGCTCACCTACAGCCCCACCAACCATGCCAATCTCTTCAACGTGGACGCCTTCAACTACGGCGGCTCGAACAAGCTCAGCAATTCACTTTCGGCCACCCAGAACGATAGCAGTCTTTTCTTTCCATCTCGCATTATATCGCCCGGTTTTGGCGATGGCTTATCAATCAGTCCTTCGGTCAGGATATCCGAATTGAATACTATACGCGATGATATCAACAGCAGCTCGGTGGGAAATAGTCTGTTTGAGAACACTCTGAATACGGCCAAGAATGCGTTCAGTCTGCAATCTCTGCAGTCGCAAAATAACACTGACCTAGGACGCATCACCAACGAGTTGCTTACAAAGAATGCTCAGATCCACAAGATGAACATACGCTACGAGGACATAGTTTGCAAGCTGAAGATCGCTGAACTACATCGCGACAAAGCCAAAGAGGAGGCACAGGAATGGAAGGAGCGCTATGATCTGGCCCAAATACAGCTGAACTTGCCGGCAGAGCTGCGGGACTTGTCCATACAGAAATTAAAGCAATTGCAGGTAAGTTTGTAAAATTAGTTTACACTTGAATTTCGTTTACCGTGCTTCATTTCATAGTCAAAGCTGCGCACCGACTTAGAGGAGGTCGACAAAGTATTATATTTAGAGAACGCCAAGAAATGTATGAAGTGCGAGGAAAACAATCGTACGGTTACTCTCGAGCCGTGCAATCACCTGTCCATCTGCAATACGTGCGCTGGCTCGGTCACCGAGTGTCCCTACTGTCAGGTGCCGGTGATAACAACCCATACCTAGAACATGTTTTATCAGCAACAGGACCACAAGTGGCCCTTTGGCTGAAAATCGGATATGAAAGGAGATTTATATTCGAAATGCAGATGGATCTTTGGGGATCAAAAACGCGAACAGCATGACAATGTGGTACTACTCACAAAGCAAACTTTAGTCATAAGCAAAACGTTGAAACTTTTGATCGATTAGGAGATGCCACATGCCACCCATGTGTGATCATGTGGCAAAGAATATATAATTTATATTTCCAATCTATGCAAATTATGCAAATTATCGTCATGAATATTAGCAATTACTAGGCACAAACTATTAATTGAATTAGATAGCAGCTCTAAACAAATAAGTATAAAGTTTTATATTTGTTTATTTTTTTCACAAAAACGAATACAGGAAAAATGTTTTAAATTTGATTTTTTACTCTACTTTTATGTAACCAAATCTTTTAATTTTGTTTAAAATATTTTCTGTGTTTAGGCATATATATATATCTTGTGTTTACATCTAATCAACTGCACGAATTTGCAATATCTCACATTTATTTTTTTTAATCACTAATATATTTTGTGTATCTCTATATTTGTATTGAAATATGCTACACTTTCAGTCATATTGTACTTTTCACTAGTATTACTTAAGGAATTATGAGAACTAAGCCATTACATAATGTAATTGGTTGGAGGATATGATAAATATATAATATATTAATTTTTCTAGACACTTTTAGCAATTGACTATTAACAAATTTATAGAAACCAACAAATTGAACAAGTTAATAATCTTTAACAATGTATTGTCGCATATAAGAGCAGCAAACAACCACAAACAAACAAACAAAAACCACCAGTGATTTTATATAAGCCGATTTTCAAACTGTATTTTATATGTATGTGTTTCTTGTGAAAGCAAACTACAACTGAAAGCCAAGACAAGCGTCATAAAATCTATGTAACTGACAGATAATTATTCTGCTTGATTTTCCAAACTGCACAAAAGTAATTATAGACGTTTAAATGAAACGAGAGAGTACATTTTGTTTTCCGAAAACACTATTAAGACACTTTGCTTTTATTTGGGCTTCGGCTGGTGAATCCTCTGTAAACCAATGCCAATAGCCAGACACAAAATTACAAACTTACTTATATACTCTATTAGGTTATTTTGTGATTTATATAGTGCTTTAAGTACTTACTTTGCAGCTGACTTCAGTTTTCATTTTACTTTCATAGTCTCAACTGGACGCTTCCAATTTAGTAAAAGCAAAAAAATTAAGAATGAAAAAAAAAGAATTGTCAATGTCAGAACGTAATATTTAAGATATATGAAATCAAGCATTTGGCTGATGGTACAAGAACGAATATGAATAGATATATATATGAAAATATATTTATGGAAAATTTGAATGCAGATTCGATGAGTGTGATGTAGAAAGCATAAACAATAAAGGTAACTCGATACAGCGAAATGAACAGAGTTTAATGAAAAATGTTAACCAGAGTTAATGTAAAAAAGAAACCGTCTTCAAAAGCCAATGTATTTTTTTCTGCAAAAATAAAGTTATCAAACGTAATCAATTGGTAGTTGTGGACAATGTTGTTTGAAACTGAAACGTGTTGTTAGCTAGTTGAGTTAAATTGATGAACATGTTTTTGGAATGTATTGAAAATGAAACAGCTTAGGCATTTATTGAAAACAAAAGCAACACTAAAAAAAAGTTCAAAAAAATAATACAAAAAAAAATATATATATTATTACAAAGCTAACTAGGAAAGCGCAAGGCAAAGGCTTTTATCTCTGTGTGTGTTTGTACTGTGTTTTGTAGAAGCCAAATCATCAAGAAATACAAATTAATAAACATAACAATAACAAATGTGTGTTAACTTATAAATGCTTTAATAGTTTATGACAAAAGTGTACACAAAACCCAAAAACAAAAGCTACAAAAAAAAAAAAAAACTAAAAATCACAAGAACAAATAATAAGTAAATTGGTTTTATAATGGAGCTGTTGAGTCGCAGATATGGTATGCGGTGTGTTTAATACCAAAACTAAACTCTCAGATAATCCTTGACTCTCATCGACCGGGCACAGTTTAAAGATTTGCTAATTTACTTTTTAAATCTCTACGAATATATACATGGGATATATCTATCTATCTATCTATCGACTTACGGGTTTGCCAACCTCAATCCAAAACCAACCAATGCAAAGCAATTTTACAACATGTCAAGAAATCCATTTCACGCCATCTCTCAACTGTGAGGAATCAAATCAGAAACCAGATCGAAAAGTATATGTACGTTACATACATATATATTTATAGATGACACATGTATTTTGTATACGCTACTGTAAGAGTGATTTTTATGTGATTTTGAAACTACTTGAATATGTGATCCAGAAATATATAAAAAACAAAAAAAAAAGAACAAAAAAAAAACACAAAATATTTATATATATGAATGCAAGCTCGCGGCAGCAAACAGCAATAAAACAAATCAAATTGTAAACCAACTTGACTTTATGTACAAGAACAAATGACAACAAACAAAAATGTATATGTTGTAAAGCTCCAGCTCCATTTAGAAAACAAAAGGCAAGGAGGTGACCCATAATAGTTGAAAGAAAATATATGGACACACAAAGAATATTAAAAAGGAAACAAATTGTCATGTACACGTAGACCAGAAACATCAAAATCGTAATGAAAAATCAAGAAACTAAATGTCTAAAATATCAAATTGAATTACTAGCTAGCTTATAGGGTTATCAAACAAAAAAAAAAATTAAAACGAAGAAACCACAAATGAATAACAAAGGCAAAGGCAATTTACTTCTCTAGAACTAGAACAAAACGAATAAATGTTTGCTACCAACTGTTTCAACTAGTTAATTCGTAATAAATTAACAAATTATAGAAAACTGTGTAACTAAAGGTTTAACAAGAATAGCAACCAAAAACAAAACAAATGAAAACATGACAACTCTGAACACCGAACAGGAATTTTAACGATGAAATCGCAGAGACCGAGCAACTTGCAACCGAAAGTACTGTCTAGTATTTTAAACTTGTCTACAAACAAATATGAATCAAATAGATTTATGCAATTTTGTGCGAACCAAGCCCACACAGACACACACACAATAAGTGAAGGAACACCACGTTGAACTAGGTGGAATCAATATTAAATTATGAAATGAAATGAAATTATTTTTTTTCTAGAATACTACAAATGTGTGTCAAGACCTAAAATGAAATAAGCAGAATTTGAAACTTTTACTAGAGATAAACGCTGAACTAGACTCGAACATTTTCGACAGCTCTTCATAAGTTAACTTACAACTAGCCTAGGCTATAGGTAATATGACAAATATATATATATTTACCTATCTAGAATATCTATGAAAATTTTATACTTGATTTGCGGTTCATGTCATGGATAAATCTCCTTTAGTTCTTGATCAGTTTATATATTTGTAACTTCTCTTTGTCTACCCTCAATGATATTAACACCGATGAATTGATATTGACCAGCAGTCATATAGCTCTTGACTTGTAAAGTATCTTATCGGGGATTAATTGCCGCGGAAATGCGGTCATAGCAATTTATTTTATCACTTGCAGTAAAAATTAATGTATGAACATCCCCTGAGCCCCTTATAAAACTTAAAGACCAAACACCATATTTGCTTAACGATCTTTATTTGCTTCCATAACTCTTTCCTTTCGTTCGTTTCTTAGTGACTGGCTTTATTACCATTAACCAGCCTCACCAGGCAAATGTTGTGTGTTATTGCTAAAGTTATTGTCAAAAAGTGAATATATTTATATGTACATTTAGAGAGAGACCGAAACAAGAAAATTAGTATTGTAATGTTTGAAAAATGAACAAACCGAAAAGCAAATGACAAAGCTAGAAACAATAGACTCCGACTCAAAAAAAGAACACCCTTCCACATTGTAGACAATGCAACCTTAACAAATCAATTATTTAACTAGTTATGCCCACAGAGGATATGGATAAAAATATTTGAATATTTATATAGATATATATATATAAAACATATTACCTATGATAGCATTATCAAATTATTATCAAAGCAAAAATTGTGTAGCAATTTAGTTATGTATTTCGAAATCGTGAACAAATGTTTGTCCAAGGCGACCACAAAAGCAACAAAATGCATCTGCCTCAATCCGAATATACACACCTCTATATATTTACGAACCTAAGTGTTGGCAATAATCGACTGGACAGCAGGAGTTTCTATATAGGCATTTGCTATGAAGAGTTACTACTATGTAAACTATGCAATTAACAAATTGATAAATACAAATTACTATTTAAAAGAATGATTAATAAAACCGTGTTTAAAGCAAGCCCCCCCATGAGTTCCTACTCCTAATTTGTTGATGAGAATGCCGCAATTTTTTGTGTTCTCTTTTATTTTTTATTTTTTTTTTTTTTTTTGCAGTCTGCTGCAGACAAGACAAAGCCAAGGCGCTTGGTTCCCATGCGTGATTTCAATCTGGCCCAGCAACCACAACAAAGAGCAGCAGAGAAAAGGGCAATATAAAAGGCAAAAGCAAGGCAAAGGCTGAGCAGCATCGGCATCAGCAGCACAAAACTCGTAAGAATTTTAAAATGCACGATAATCGTTCAGTGATAGCTAAGCAAGCCGACAATGCCCCGGCTGCCTGCCTGCCCTGCCCTTACACTTGTCAAAAAATCAACGCGCCTTGCATTTTCATTCAGCTTTTTAAATCAAGGAAAAAAACTAATCTGTTTTTTATTTTCAAAGTAAAGTTATTTTATTAGGAAATCCTCTAATTATGTGATAGTTCTAGCTTCGATTTTTATTTTAAAATACCTAAAAGTTAATTTATTCTTAACTTACACCTTTTGAACTATTTAGTCTTTAGGTATCCCCTTGATCTTCTTGAATTTTCTACAAGTGTATCATCTCATCTCTCTGCTGCCACTTTAACCTGAGCCACCGTGGTCCAGGGAGCCAGTTTGAAACAAGGTAGGATGCTGCCGTTGCCGTTGCTGTTGCTGTTGCTGCGATATCGCCGCGTTCGCGCGTTAAACACAAGCGCAACAATTTTTATTCTGTCAGCGAACGCGTGCCTGTATTTGTGTGTGGTCCCGTCTTCAAACTGGACTGGACCCGGGTTCCATGGGCTCCTGCTGCTGTTGCTGCTGCCTGCCATCCTTACCATTTCTACCTCCTCCCGTTTACCTTCTGATCTTGCGTGGCGATCTCACGCGCTTGCGCCTGCGCCGTGGCACACTGCATTGCAAACTGCCGGGCATATTGGTGGAGTTGGTGACCCAACTTAGGTAGCTAGCTGAGATGTTGGCTTATAAATAGGTTTTATGAGCGCAAAAGTGTTGCCATTTTTCATGCTGGCAAATCCATGCTGTCCCCGGACCCCCTTGTGACCCCCAAATCCTTCAACTATTTTTAGATGGACATTTACAAGAGCAGCAGCCAGGGAGGAGATCAGCATCAGCATCAGGCTTTCGCCTCGATCCCGATTCGTGTCCATGTTCTGCAGTGTTTCGCACGCTGCACGCTACACGCATTTCCACTCGAAACTTGTTCTTGCCGCTGCCATCGCTTCCCCCGCCGTGATTTGTAACACGATACATTTCGCCGCCGCCGACTGAAGTAAGGGTGTATATATACATATATATATAGGACCTACGATCCGATCCGATCCGATCCACGGGTCCCTGCTGCTTCTAATGCATTTTTCAGCTCTTTTGCATTGGGCCAGGGACCGATCAGCTCATTAGGCATTTTTAATTTGACAACGCGCGCAATTTATGTGGGAATTTCACGGCGTGTACTTTGACTCATCCAAAAGAATCGAAACGAAACGAAAGACTTAGGCAGCGAACTTGGCGCGCCAAGCTCTGCTCAAAAATCAATTTTCAATTTGCTGCAGTTCGTCGAGATGGGATGGGATCGGAAAGGAAGAGAAGTGGCAGGGGGACAGGATGAGACGGAATGGGGCTCGTGTGACTACCTCTGGGGCCCTGACTGCTGGACTGCCTTTCTGACTGACTGACTGCCTGCCTGCCGTCCTGCCTGCAACATCCGCAGATCAAAGCCAAGCGAAGGAGTGCGCAAGGCGACCCCAAAAAAGAATGACAAGGGGACTGTTTTATAAATGGTGCATCGAAGTGATTGATACCCTTTCACATTTTTATGTATTATTAATTTAATAAGTATATTCTATATTTAAGTAAGTTAAAATGGTTAGGATAAAAGATTTAAAAAATATTTTTTCCAGAATTTATTAAATAAGCAAAAACATTTTTAAGCTATAATGTATATACATATATACTGTACATCTATCTATGTATTAACGTAACTGACAAACTGCTTAGCATATTTCACTAACCCCTTGAATAGAGTATTGAAAATCTATTTAACCGGCACAGGCGTTGACGTTGATGTTGGCCCCAACTTAACGAAGTGTTGCTCGGCAGTCCCCGCCCTCCAGCCTTCTTAACCCCTGGCTGCCGGCAGGCAGTTTCTGCATTCCGCGTGCGGTTTTTGTGGCCTGGGCGGCATTTGGCCACGAGCGGCGCATAACAAAAAGGGAGTACTGACTCTATATTGGCATTTCGAAATTGAAAACCCTTTTTGTAGATAAAAATGTGCAATTTTCTAAGACCCAAAAGCACTTGAGAAGGAGTGAGAGTAGGTGGAGGCAGCTTTCGATGTTTCACCTATGATGTGTTTTATGTTCTGTTGTTGGTCATCAACTTTCCATAATCGGCGCGCAGACAACAAACAACTTGAGCCTTCGACGCGGCCCGCCCGCTGGGTCCATCGGCAGGAACAACAACAGCAACAGCAATAACAATAACAGCAACAGCAACAACAAGAGCAACAAGCGCCACTTTGCTGTCAATTCAAAATGATAAAGCAAACAAATATTAACCCACTCCAAGTGGACGCATGTGGCTGCCGTCTCATGGCACTTTCTGACAGCCCAGCGACACTCGAGCCGATCCGATCCGATCCCGGGATCTTTAACTGGGACTGGGACTGTGGCTGGGATTCTCCGACTGTGGGAATGTGCCACGGTCTGGTCTCCGTTTTCCCCACATTCAGAAAGACACTCGCATTGCCACGGCTTAAATGCTGTTCCAGGCCATAATGACTTTTAATTTTTATGGCACTGGCTGCCGAGGATGCCGATGCAGCATCAGCAACAGCAGCCAAAGAGCTTAAGTCGCATATAATTCAAGTCCATCAACGCATGCGCTTCACTTGACCATCGCCATGATACACATTTATATACGAGAGCCCATGAGCACCCCTTCGAGAAAATCCCCCTTCGGCTGTCGCCTGCACGGCCACTTGAGAGGGCATCCATGTGACTCGTCTGCGTCTGCTGGACTGGATCTATGTAGCTCCTCCAACTCCTCGAATATGGATGGATCTTCAGATGTTCGAGAGCGCAACAACGGCTCAGCGTTGTTTAATATTTTAAGTAAGTGCTGCCGCTTGGCTTTGCGGTGAGCATGAGTGAAGCTCCATGGGATTCCTTCTATGAATGCGGTGCAATTTGTTTAACAACAAATCTGGAGTGTCGCCTCTTTAGCCGAAGTGGTTGATACCCTTTAGATTGTTTGGAATTATAACTAGTCTGTTAGAGATTTACTGGATTAAACTTAAATAAGATTGTTATTTAATTTTTATATCTAATCAATGTATATTACCTTATGGTATTTAATTCCCAAAATACAAGGTCAGTTATCAGAGTTAAAATTATTTTTCCAGCGAATAAGTGGCATATGTTGCCATATCTACCGACATTTGATTTGTGTACTGATTTGGAAGGAACATTCGGCACATTTAGGTGCATTTTTGTGGTTTGTCTCGTGCAAAAACTGTTGGCCAAATACGCGCCGCATGTGGCCGAGATGCCTTTCCTGTTCAGCCCTCCTCTGGGCCAACGGACACTGCTTACTCACCGTGATCTCGACTGCTCGACTGCTGTTTAAACCGCATCGATCGCTGCCAGCTGATAGCACAATGGACCCACTGCACAATGATAACTATGCCGCTTACGACTTTTTGACTCTCGTGCCGGTCGGGATCAAAAGGAGTCCAGTTGACAAATGTTTGTACAAACACACACACACACACACACACTGAGGCGACCCTTTTTATGCCCAGTTACTCTGGGATCTGGCTGTGAATGTTTATGTTACAAGCCCCCGACTCCTGCCCCTTTTTTGCTCCTGGTCTCTGGGCCCATTCAGTGGCTGTTCTTTTACCTTTGTAGTGGCAAATTCCAAGGAATACCGGAGGCACATCCATCCATTTGCCTAATTTCTATCTCGGCAGCAATTCCCCAATGGCATTTCACTTAGATTTATGTGAATTAAACAGCCAAAACATATCCCAATCCCAATCCCAATCCCTATTCCGATCCCTGGTAGCCGTAAATGTCAACATCCATTAGAGACCTCAAACCGTTAGTGGCATTTGTCGCACGCTATGAGGCCAAAAGCAACCGCCGCAGTCACAACAAGAGTCCCACAACTCGCAGCATGATTGAGTGCCTGGTTCTTGGAATCAAATCGAAATCAGCATTGGCTTGATATGAGAACAGCGGCTGTGATCGGTTTTAAAATTGGTTGCCCTCTTTGCCCTTTTTGTTTCAGCCATTTAAATGTGGTCATAAACAATATAAATATTCTCGTAAATATTAGTTAGTAGCAGTTATTAAATTACCACGACCTTCACATGAGATAACCGAGAAAACCGGTGCGACGGGCCAAAGCACGCGTTATGGCCATTATTATTTGTTAATTATGTGGGGCTGCTTATGATTATTATTCTCTCTAATGCCAGAGCCGCGCGACCTGTGCAGCCAAAACAAAAGACTTTGGCAACAAACTTGGCAGCTACAGCCAGCTCAGTGACCATAAAGCACTTCTGAAATTCAATGAACCCCAACCGAGAGCGGCATAGTTATCAAGTTAGTATTGGAATCGACAATTTTATACTCTATATAATAAAGATTATTTATGATTTTTATGTTCGTAATATTATTTTTAAACGGTAAATATGGCTTAAAAAACTGTTAAGAAAACTATTAGCAGTTAAAAAAGAGTTTCACCTATCTTATTTGCCATTTTCCGTTCTCGATAACGAAATTGGTACTTTGGCTTGGGAAATGTCTTTCCTAAATTAAGCCCCTGCTTAAGTTTCTCCACCTTTCATAAAGAGCTTATATGGCTATAAGACAAGCTGTTCGTTTTATATTTTAAATTAAAAAAATAAGTGTCTTTTCATTTTCACATCATCCTTAACCGACTCCCAAGCCTCCCTTCACCAACCCGCAAATCACATTACATAAGCCGTATGCCCGCAACCTGTGGAAGCGCATAAAAAAAAAAGAAAAAAAAATTCAAGTTTCATATCGAAGTTTTATGATCGAAACACCAACGAAAAGTAAGAGAAACACAAAAAAAAAGAGCAAATCAGCCGCAACCCATGGCGTTGGTGGGAATGGTGGGATCCAAACCGAAAATCAGCCGCCGACCAGGAGGATCGAGGCGGTGAGGAGGTGGAGACGATCCGGGCGAGGCAGCAGCAGCCATGTTAACAACTTCCATTAAAAGAAATTAAAAGCAGACGGAGACGCTGTTGGATGCGGACGCGCCATGGCGCACAGAAAATGGCGTTCCATCTGCTCTTTGGCATCTGGCTGGCATCTGTCCATGGATTCCGCGGCGAGTTGGCCAAGAGGAGCTGTGAGAGCTGTGGCTAACTCTGGGCTCTGTGGTCTCCACTTGGCCAGCGAATGTTCTGGGCATTTCCGGTTCATCTATTTGGAGACTCAAAAACACGGTAAGAAGACTTATCTTAACTTGATATATGAGTAATGCATTAGGTGGATATATTTTTTAGTTAACCTTAATGAGCTTAATATCTTATGATAGTACAATAATAATATTATTAACAGAATAGTAAAAAGTCAAAAGTAGGAAAAAGTTTTAATGATTAATGTAATAATTTTTTAAACTGGATCAAACACAACAAACTGAGGCCATAATATTTTGATAATTGTTAATAAATCGATTTTTCTAAAAATAAAACACATGATTTTTTTCCGTGCAGCATTACAGGTTGCCATTAAAATTCAATTTCGGTTTATAACTGTCGTCCCATTAATATTCACATAAATCAATGCTGGACCAAATCTAATTACAGAAACTAATCTGCGGCTTTTTATCTCGAAGGGCCTGGAAAGTATTTTTGTTAGTTTATTTATTTAGTGTTTTTCTTTAGGTCTTTTTGGTGTTTTTTGTTGTTGATGTTGTTGTTGGTTGATGGAGTTTCGGCTAAGAGCGCGATCTATATGATCGTGATTATGAGGCCCGCTCTGGCCGTCTCGCTTGCTCCACCATCGGCAATGCCATTTATTCATGATCATTAAGTGCTGGAGCGATTGTTGTCTGGTCTTCGGGATGGTCTTCGTATCTGTATCTGCCGTTGCTGTTGCTGTTGCTGCTGCTGCTGCTGCCTTGTTCGCGGCTGTGTGTTGTGTGTTCATTCACAAATGAGCGCCTTAAGCAGCTCCGCCCCACACACAGATACGGACTT
The DNA here is from genome assembly GCF_018153835.1 of Drosophila eugracilis. Classification (NCBI taxonomy): domain Eukaryota; kingdom Metazoa; phylum Arthropoda; class Insecta; order Diptera; family Drosophilidae; genus Drosophila; species Drosophila eugracilis. Next base: position 3,781,995 of record NW_024573645.1, read on the forward strand.
TAACGCACACCAGTGAACGTAATGAGTTCGGAGCGCACACACAATGAAGTCAGAAATTTATGTGGCATCCACATAGACTCTCGCACACAAATGCCCCAGCATCCACCATCCAACCCCCAAGCCCCCCTTCCCTTTCAGCTTCTTCATCTTTAATTTGGTTCCGTGTATCTTGTTGATGGCGTTTTGCCTTCTCTTATATCTTTTGCCGCCACAAAACCACGAAGCTATTCAATCTGTTTCTTCTTCTGTATTTCTCGATTTTTTTCTTTTTTTCTTTCATTTTTTGTTGAAATTATGCTACGCTTTGCATTCCACAGAGTTACCAAAAAGATCAGATTTTGAAATCCGTTACATTGGCAGGTGCATCTTGGCCCTTGGCCCTTGGCCCTTGGTGGCATCATGGTTCTCCCCCAGATCGAAGGTGACAATTTCTTGGGCATACATTGGACGGGCGTATTCCGAGACTCGCGCTTGCCAAGTGACAGTGTCAATAGACCCGGTGCAACCGCAAAAAGGTTTTGAAAAAGACCCAAAACAAAGGACACTATGTCATCCCAACACCAAGTTCAATAAGTGCGAAAAAGCTATATAGTCGATATACTCATATGTATATATATATATATCTATCTGAGGTACCCAGTTCGGTTGAATTCTGTATTAGCTCAAAGTCAACAAAGATAAAAAACTGGAAATTTATTGATCTCTAGAAAAGCGGCATCAATCGCCAGTCAGTTTGCAGTTTTTGTTTGCTGTTCATAAATATAAAGTAACTAATTGCAAATTTTATTTGCCAAAAACGTTATCGGTCGTGCTATATATACATATATATTTTTGCCAATATTTACAATGCGTTGAACGGAACTTATGACGGAGATTAATTTCCGTCGTTATATTACCGAGTAATTCGTACGTCCTGAGGCGATATCTAATCGGAACCTAGTCATTTTCTAAGGTGTTCGACTAGTGACTCATTAGATCGCCATCCATAGCGATCTTATATGTACAATCTAAGCTATAACTCTAAGGAACTGAAAATTCCGGTTGATTTTTGTGCTCAGTGAAGATTGCCAAACGGAAGCAGCATTGAACCTATATACTCCACATACCATATACCATATAAGGCTGCCCAGGAGTCACACAATACACAAAAAACCGGAACATTATTAATTTACAAGCAATAAAGCGAAACGAACAACAAAACGAAGAAAGGCAACGGAAAAAAGTGAACAATGAGTGCAGGAGGAGTTGGCCGGAATGGATGGAGGATGGAGAGGGAGTTGCAGGGGTCAGAAGCGGCTAACAAGCCACAAGAGTCGAGTAGTGCAAGTGTTAAGAGAAATTGCAGCTGAGGATGCGGGCTCTTCTGGCCACGATCGCACAGCGACGCACACCAGCACATCCAATTGGCAACAGGCAGGCACACACATTTTCACAACCATGGCCATAATGGACCGTACCATACCGTCCAACATCTGTTGCCAGCATCGCTAAGAGGTACATAAGACCCGAAGATACCCAGACACCAATACATGTGAACCAGTCTTGTCGGTATGGTATATACTCTCTGGTTGTCCCGCTCTCACTTGTGTCTCTTTAAGGCAGCATAAAAATGAACACCAGAAACGATCGTTGAGTGCCTTACCCATACAAATGAAGTTGAAAATGAACTCGGGGCATTCGTGTGTGTGTGTTTGTGTGTTTGTGAGCAGCTAAGGCCTAGGGTTCTTGAAAGCACCCTCGTACTCGTACTCGTATTCGTATTCGCTGCCGTACTCGTACTCGTACTCGTACTCGAACACTCTGCGCGCACGATACTCCGCTCGGAAATGTCATTTGTCAATCACAGTGCGAGCGCAACGGTTGTCCGATCCGAGAGCTAACTGCCAGTTCAGCGGAAAACAGTTAACACCGACAGTTAGGACCTGCCGATTCCGCCGATTCAACTATTTCGATTTAGCCAGCTCTCTCTAAATAATACAACTAACCAAATAAAAAATTAAGAAGAATACAAATTAACAAACGTGCCGTCAAAACGTGTCAGTGTGCCAAAAGTGAAGTGCTAAATAACCAAAAAGAAAAAAGAAAAAGAAAAACAACCGAAATTCAATCAAGAGAAACAGCAAACAGCGAGTCCAAAAATAAATAATGGATAACACCAGCTCTGTGCCGTGGGCCAGTGCCGCCAGTGTCACCTGTCTCTCCTTGGACGCCAAATGCCACAGTTCCAGCTCTGAAACTAAAGCCGCGAGCTCCATCTCCGCAACTCCAGAATCGCAAACGATGCGCCACATTGCGCATACGCAGCGTTGCATCAGCAGGCTGACCTCTCTAATGGCCCTTTTGCTGCTCGTTTTGCCATTGTACTTCACCCCGGCCCATAGCTGTGGTCCTGGCCGGGGACTGGGTCGTCATAGGGCGCGCAACCTATATCCGCTGGTCCTTAAGCAGACCATTCCCAATCTCTCCGAATACACGAACAGCGCCTCTGGACCTTTGGAGGGCGTGATCCGTCGGGATTCTCCTAAGTTCAAGGATCTTGTGCCGAACTACAACAGGGACATCCTTTTCCGCGACGAAGAGGGCACTGGAGCCGATCGCTTTATGAGCAAGGTAAGGGAAAAACTTTTTATCACTAAAGTGTCAGAAGTCGTAATATATCGTTTGGGAAATTTTCATTTGGGGTTTTCCTAAAGTGACTTGAATTTTTATAATCAAAAGTAAATGACTAATAAAACGTTGAACACAATAAGTAGTAAAATGATTTATCTAACTAATGTGTGTTTTCCAAATGATTTCATAAGAATGTTTTATATGTTTAGCAAACGGAAATCAAGTAAAATGTTTGATATTTTCACTATAGAATGACTAATCAAAATAACTTGTGACAATATCAAACTTGTAATGGGCGAATAGCACATTAATATTTTAATAACTTGGTGATAAACGTAAGCCCTTTGTGATATAGGAAAACATATAGAACTAAAATAGAAATTTATAAGTGTGAAAACCAATTTAGCTGACAATTCCAAGCTGATATAGCCGTGATTTCTAGTTCTATATCAATCACCAGATAGACAGCTCGGTTCCGTTTTTGCGGCTAGGCTAATTCCGTGCCTATTGCGCACTGCACTCACCTTTTGCCCACCAGTGGGCACAAATTCAATTGTCAAATTAGCGATCGCTAATCGCTGGCGCTGGTGTACCTTATCTATCGATCGCCCCGATGGCACGAGATTGTGCCACTCAGTTCCCATTGATAAAAGCTACGTGGCGCGCGAAAAGTGCCCAATCATCTCGGCTTGAGCCTAACCAAAAATAAAAAAAAAATAATAATAATAAAAAACTTTATGACGGCAGTAGGCCATAAAAACCGGGCAGAAATATCGCATTAGTTTTGAGCATTGGCCATTTTATATGATTAATTATGCATCTTATCGGCCTACTGCACTTATTATTTTGCGAGTGCAAAATAACAGGAAGCTCGATACTCGAAAGCCAGAGGTAGATAGCGTACTGAATTCCAGCGAACTTAGCCATAAAGCTGCCAAGCTGCCCCAAATCCAAACAAACAGGAGTGTGCGTTCAACAACCTCAAGCCCAATCGATCCGGGGATCATCATTGCAAATAGTTTAATCAACATTGTGTACCCTCGAACGAATGCGTTTTCGATTTTGCGCTGAAAAACAAACAGGGTATCGAGTACGAGGGATTACGAGTCTCCGGTGTTTACCAGGTTTTACCCAAGCCCACACTCCTCCGCCTTTCGCCTTCCACCCACCTGTCCGCACCATAAAGTCGAGGCACGCGAGCATTTGACGCTTATCGCCGGCGTTTGTCTGATAAGCGGACTGCAGCCAAGTAGCCTGTTCGCCAATACACAGGTACTAACCACCAGATAGTGACTCTGTATTTGCCAACATGGGTTGCTACATGAGATGGCACTGAAAGAAAATTGGATCGATTGGGAAAGGATGAATTTTTTAAAGGAATTTTTTATTATTTTGTCATTTTTTTCGGAGCTTCTTGTGTTTATCAATTGGACTCTTCAGTTCTTACCCAAATTTGTCATAACTATATTTTCTCAAGATTGTGAAATTATTTACCGTGCAAGTACTTACAAGTTGATACTTGTGCTATATCGCTGGTAGAAAAAAAATGTATGTTAAGACACCAGCTAAGGCGAAGAATAGCAATATCTTATCGCCCTGCAAAGGGGCGAGGGGCAGTGAAAGTGAAGGGGCGGGTTGGACACCACTCAGTTGGGGGGTGGCAGTTGTTAGTTTCAAAGTGCAAAACAGCTAAAGCAAGTGCTTAATTCAAGCGACAAGTTCCAATTAGCCAACAGTGTGGCGGTGGTTGCATTACCGGCCATAAGTCTCTGGCCAACAGTCAAGCCCCCCTAAGAGGGCTGACATTGAAGTTGCTGATATACAATCGGCACGCTTACCATGGACGCCATGGCTTATCTTGTAGATTTTGTTATTTTAATGAAATTTTAAGTGCTGACCAGGTGTATAAATAGCCTTATTATTGATAAGCGCACTCCCATAAATGGGCAATTAAAACTTTTATGGCGGACTTCCAGTTTCCTTGTCCACGATTTGGAGCATATGATACGGCCTTATTGAACAACACTCCAGTAATCAGAACTATGAGAAGACAGATTATGGCTGCCAACCAAAATAATATTGTTGATCTAAGATTATAATGAAACACACTCATGTTATAATGACTTTCAATATATTGATTTATTAGTTAATAGTTAGTGTTTCTTTGACTAGTTTTCTAGATCTTTCATATCTGATTTCACTGTACTTAAAGCAATCGAAAGATCGATATGACAAAACAGTTGTTCGAACGGCTAGAGTTTCACCTGAGAACTTTTCCCAAATTGCCTTTTCTTTTTCCAACTGCCACGCGCCCATCGGGGGATTTTTAAATGGCTTTGCAGCTATTTCAGATGTTACCTTGAATTTGATATGCAATCAAAAGGCATCGCAGCCTTTCCAGAAACTGGCGAACAATTAACAGTTGCTCGCACGGCAGCAATATCGCAGTGACACCGAAGGCCAAGGTCCTTTGGCCATTTGACTAAATGGCCAAGGACACTCGGGCCACATAAAAATCCTGTTGTTCACGGGACAAATATTTACAACGGCAACCGTTGTTCCGCTACCGAAGTTGCACTCACTGACTGACATTTTGACATTGAGAATCGGGTATCGAATATTGGGTATTGGGTATTGGGTTTTGAGTATTGAGAACCAAGGACCGACCAACAGAGCGCAACTAAATCGTATTTTATGTGGATTTGGATTTGGCTATCCAAACCGAGTGACTTACTGGCCGCTGTGCGTGAATTTCAGCTGGTAAACAATTCGTTGTGGCTATTTAAAACGCTCACAAAACGGACTGCTAACTGTGTGGCCCTGAGTGTGGGTGTGGGTGCTTGTGCTGCTGCTGCTGCTGCTGTTGCAGTTGTTGCATAAACAAATTGCAAAATTTTCAGCAAACGGGCATTAAGTAGCTGCAACCGAAACGAACGAATGCAACGCAGAACATCGTAAACTGGTGAAGCTTATGACAAGTCATTGCCTCGGGTAATTACAAGGCAAATGTGTCTATGGGGAACACGCCTTTTCCTTAACCAAATGCTGAACTGAATGTATCTCGAATGCCATGGGATTAGACAAGCAGCAGAAACCGCAGCGGACAGATGGATATGGATGGACAAAAGAATGCGTCAAAAGCCGCAGCATAAGTTCTAAAATTTCATAAATTGTAGCAACAATGGGGCTGAGGGCAAAGCCAATGGGTAATCCGATATGATTATTGACATGCATGCAGCAGTCCCAGTCCTCAAAAACCTCACTCTCTCTCGTCTTCCAGACATGCACATCAACATCGACATCACCATCAAATCAACTCCACTCAAATCAAATCAAAGTAAGCCCTCAGCTCAGGCATTTTAATAGAGCATTATGACTCAAAATTGATCCTATTATGACAAAAAAAACGAAAAATAAGAGATCTTTGGGTGGGATGATGTCAGAGCTTCAGTTTCATTTTCTTCCCTTTTTCCTTTGCCAAAAATTCAAATCAAATCACGTCAAATGCTGCGATAAGCAAAACATCAGCCAATTTCGTGGGAACATTCCTGCGGCCAACAAAGTAATCAAACTTATCAAACAAACATCAGTCAGGCAAAGTGGACAAATCGTCTCCAAAAAAGAACAGTCCCCATATATAAACCATATAACCCATATCCGTTTAAGGCCACTCTGAATATCCCTGCTGGATCCGCACTCGCACTGTTTGTTTTGCTTTTGTGAGAGATGCTTTTATATTATTATTAATCAATTTGATACTTTTACGAGGGCACTCAAGCGCGAATGTTCAAGGATTTGTTGGCCCAAAATGCCATCGATATTTGCTTTGCCTTTAAGTTTGGCTTTTGCTTTATTTGCATAAAACTTTTATGAACTTGCTCGGCGGAGAGGCGAAGAAGATCGCGATCAGAGATCGCGTCGCGGCTATCACATTACTGCTGGGCGAGTGACTCACATTTCACATGGTCTCGTCTCGTCTCTCTCTCTCTCTATCGTGATTCCTGCAAGTCATTCGAACTTGGAACTTGGAACTGGGAACCCAAAGAACTCCCCTTACCTCTTGGCCATCCCCATCCTCGCAGCCCCATCAGTGCCAATGTGCGGCTCATAACTCATCATCAAAGTTAATCACACATCAGGGATTATGGCGCTTATCATTTAAGACCCGGCTCGAACTCGACTCTCTTACCTGACTTTGACTCCTCGCCTCCTCCAAATGACTTTTGCTGATCGCCGGGGGACATTAAATGTGGCAGGCAGACGCGTGAGGCAGGTGAGGCACAAGGCAATAGGCCACAACTGAGATTTAATTTACGATTTCTGCAAATTAATAGCATTTAATTAATAACAATAAAATGACGCCTTCCTTTTATGGACATTTATTTGACGCGAGATTTACGAGCATTTGTAATGCGTTTTGGCAGGGGTTTTTCCAATCTAATAAATGTAAAAAAATTTGCATTTTCATTACAAGATTACAAATATTTCAGTTTCGACTTCTAATTACTTCTCAGATCTTTTAACCATGTGGTTGGAATTCAATTAGCTGCGATACAGAACTCTTAATCCCCCCATTAATCCAATAAAGGTTTCAGCTTTTTAATGCCCTGCCATTTATAATGGAAACAAAAAGCGAATATAAACAGACAGGAGCAGACTTCGGACCCAGTGATTTCTCTGGTGAATCCGTAAACACAGTCACATTCCTCTCCGTTTCCGTCCATTTCCAATTAATTAAAACCTCAGACATTGGGGCTGGCCCTTTATTATTGATATTTGATTTTTTGTTGTTTTGTTTTTGTTTTTTGCGCTGTAATAATTGCGCTGCCAGCGCATCGTAAACAATGAAAGACCGCCGCTAATTCTAATGAAGAGTGGAGCTGTGAATAGATTTGCAACACAAATAAACACTATGATAGAGCTGCGGATTGGCATTGCACTTGAATCAATCAGAGGATACATAACAGTTCGCCAATTAAGTGTGGAAAAGTCTGTCTGTGTGTGTGTGTGTGTATGCCCGCTCGAGTGGGCCACACACGTGGCGGTAAAAGGCCCGCTGACTGATTCCAGATTTCAGATCCCAGTTTCGAGACTCCAAAAAACTCCAGAATCCCGAGAAACCCTAAGTTGCCACCTAAGTGGCGGCCCCTCAAGTGGCCCACCTCAGCCCCCGTTGACACACATATCGTGTGTATGTATATGCGTGTATATATATAGTAGTATATCGGGTGGGTGACGTGATTTCTTTAGAGTTTCTCCTTGTTTTTTCGACTATATCCTGTGTCGCTTCCTCAGTTGTAAGTTTTCGCTTCCTCTGCGATCGCAATCAGTGCCGGGAATCAAAGGATATGCCATATCTGCTTACACCATAGAGCACGTGCATCTCAACTCAGCATATATACATATATATATATATGCATATAAAAAAAAGGGGTGACTCCCCTGGCAGCCGTAACTTAATGCGCACTTGAATTATGTCGTTAAATTGTGTCGTTTCCTAATCGTCGGTTTCCCTGGGGTACCCAGTAATCCGAGACCCCTTTGCTAAAAAAAGACACACTGCCCAGGAGGAATGGAATGGGATGGGATGGGCATGGCCTGGCCAAAACAAACAAAGCCCCCGAACTTGTATCCGGGTGAGACCAAGCTATTAACTCGAACTCGGACTCGGACTCGGCCAACTCGTCTTGGACTTGGCCGGCTGCCTAATGATGATGAGTGCCTAATAATCTTCGTGCCATAATAATTTTGCCCAACCATTAAAAGCGTCAAATTGGCAGCCAGCCAGACAATTTAAATCAATAAAACTGCAGTCGCGGCCATTAAAAACGCATCAGAGGCGTATAAAAAAAACATGAACTAAAACAGAAATAGCCAAAATCGAGCTGAAAAGCTATGGTAAATCGAATATAGCCCCCATGTCAACACACACACACACACGCAGACAATGGGGCGTGGTTGTGGATTTTTGATTTCTGATTTTCCCCTTTTCGGGGTAATGGCTGGGCAAGGGTAAAGGTAAAGTTCACACCTTGTTGAATGTCTAATTAATGCAGCTTTCTTGCAGCGGAGGGAGCAAAGATAGGTATTGGGATTTTCCGATCCCCTGATGATGCCAGGGCACGGGCTTATTTACACTTGACGCTGTTGTCTAACGGCCACTTACAAGGCACACACATTATTTAGCCATCTTTTTGGGCCGCCGACGCCGTGTATCCGTAAATGTTTACCTTACGCACCCGTCGGCAAACGAACTTAGCTAGCTGGGAGTTGCTGGGAGTTCCTACATGCATACCATACATACATATACATATATATGGAATATGGGATCTGAGATCTCAGATCCCAGATCGCAGATCCCAGTTTTAAGATCTGAGACGGCCGTTGTTTGTTCATTGCGCGTCCAGCGCATCGATTCGAATTCGAGCTCAATGCATTAGCATGTTGGGTAAACATCGTTGGCAGTGCTTAAGACAAAAGCGTTTGTCTTTACCCCAACCCATGGCTCTATGGATATGGATATACTGTATGGTTATACATATCTCCATCCTCTGTTTGTCGTTACGCTTTTGTGCTCATTAGCACAACTTGGCTCTTGGCTCTTGTCTCTCGCCTTTCGACTCTGAAGCACTCGACTGGTTAAGCCTTTTAATAAAGCAAAGTTGCAGCGGGGTTTAGCAAATATCATTGAACTTATTCCCGGAATGCGGCCTGCCACCTCAATTTGCCACAGTTGCGGCCGCACCACAGCTGTGTGACAAATTTGGCAGCTCTGTTTTGGCCAAAATACGAGTATAATAGCAAACACAGATCCACACCTCATCAAAACATGAAACCAAAAAGGCAAAACTCTGACCGCTGTGGTTTGTCTTTAGGGGAAAAAAAAAGTTGAAAAGGCGAAAAGGATCTCTGTGTCGCAAATTGATTTTACGGCTCGAATTCTGTTTGCCCACAAAGGCAACATCCTGTCAACCGGCAATATTCTGTCCGTTGATAATTGATTTTGTGGCTGGTTCAATCTTTAAGATACTCTGTTGCCGTCTTAGTTTTCTTTTTCTTACTTTTTTGTGAGTCTTGAGTTTTTGAGTTTTGGGATCTCAAATATTTGCATAGACTTATTCGAATCCTTTTCTGCTTGGCTGGCATTTCTCTGGGCCTCTCTCTTCACTAAAAAAAAATCAAATGAAAACGAGCCGACAAACGGATGAGCACCCACCACATTGGCAAACAAAGCGTAAGCATTTTCATATTATCGACAGGAAAAACAAAGAGTGAAAAGGGAGAAAATAAAAGGTCTATCGTTGAGCGTGGGTTAGGGTCACCAGCACCAGCACCATCGAGGGTCAGTGTTTGCGCGTAAGCATGGGCAAATAAGCCTTTGGCCAAAAAGGGAACTGGGCAAACACGATCGCCTGTTTGTTGAGGTTGCAGCAACAGGTTCAAAGGATGCGGCCAAAAAGGGCAGACTCACAGAGCGGTAAAGGTAGATACACTCAGAGCAAAAATCGTAGGCTCTCTAAAATGTTATTTTTGATCCTAAAAATGGGGTATACTGGATTCCTAATATTAATGGGCTTATTTTATATACTGGTTTTCATCTTTGTTAATTCTGAATATTTTAGTTTGAATTTGTAGAAATTAAGACACATTACTAATAGAAAAATCAAGAATATTTTCCCTGTATTCCTTCCCCAAATTTGTTTAGTGTATTTCTCCCAGTCTCAACTGGAGATCGGTGAAAATGAACGCATTGGGCCCTTTGGGCCACCGGAATGAACGCCCGCATGCCACGCCCCTTGCCAGCGCACTATATCCATCTCGCTTGCACGTGCGTGCTGCGTGAATTAAACATGGCGTCTGGCTATTAACAATACCTAATCGATCTCTGTGTTCTCTGCCCTTTTCAGCGCTGCAGGGAGAAGCTGAACGTGCTGGCCTACTCTGTGATGAACGAATGGCCCGGCATCCGCCTGCTGGTCACCGAAAGCTGGGATGAGGATTACCATCATGGTCAGGAGTCGCTGCATTACGAGGGTCGTGCGGTAACCATTGCCACCTCCGATCGCGATCAGTCCAAATACGGCATGCTAGCCCGTTTGGCCGTGGAGGCCGGATTCGATTGGGTCTCCTATGTCAGCCGGCGCCACATCTACTGCTCCGTCAAGTCAGGTAATTGTCCACATAATTTAGTTAATCGTCGGTATGAGCACTTAATGGGTTTACGGTTTGACATTCATGATTTGGTTATTTTTCATAATGAATAGTTTTCCGGTTTTGTGGTTTCAGTAAAGTTAGGAAACAGTTTTGCTTTGGGAAATGTCATATCATAGGAATTATATTATCATCTGATGAGGGATAAATTGTTTCAAAATAATACCTCTAATGATACAACCTTCAAAGACCTTAAAGACAACTTAAACCCTTTTGAGCTAGTCAATCTGTAGGAAGTAAGTAAGCCCTGGGCGAGGTGCTGGGTGATGGGTGGGCCTGGTCAGTTAGCCAGAAGTGACACTAACAAGCGTAATTTCGCATGTTTCGTACTGGCGATCGCTAAGCTGACAGGCGTTGGCAAATTTCAGCCGCTCGCCCTGCACATCGCATCCGGCAAATTGGCCACGGCTGCAGTGTCCAACCTGAAGGCTCGGACTGGCAAGATCCGAAAGGGGGAAACAACGGCGCAACAAAGTCAGAAAACCGGACTACAGATGGTCTGGGTACTGGGTACTGGGGACCTGAGCCCGAAACTCGGCTCCAGAGGCGGCAACCACCACTACTAACCGCATGGCTGTTGTTTTGACATGTTTAGGTTTGCGCCTGTCAAATTAAACGAATTGATGATACGACACCCAAAGCGTTTCTCAGGCAGTAGAAACTGGCCAAGACAGAGAAGCAGGCAACGCAGGCAACAGAGGCAGAAGGCAACAAGCGAAGATGAATTAAATGCCGGGCTAAAACCTGAGCGCGGGCCTAATTGAAAAAAACACTGAACACCGAACGCCGAACTGGCCAGCAAGTTAGCATCATCAGTTAGGACGGGCCTGGTTGTTCCAAGTGTGTATATCTGTGAGCTGCCATTATGGCCAGCAACCAGTTTTCCCCGAAACATAACGAAACTGCCCCAAAGACCGAGAAGAAAATGCTTTTGGCCCGATCAGCCAACCAAAACGGGCCAAGACAATTAAGTTTTCTTGCCAAGATTTGCCTCTCTCTCTTTAGGTCTTTCTATATATAATATTTTGTGTTCAGTTATTTTTTTTTTTGCATTTCTTTAGCGGCTTGAGAGGGATTTTCCCTTTCAAGTTTCCCACACAAACAGACAGACACTTTGGGTGCGACTGGCTGTCAGTTGTTCATTTAATTTCCATCTACAATTACAAGATGCCACGCCTCTTTCCCACACACGCAGTCCCAGTCGAGTCAAAATATTGTGACTTTTGGTGGCGGCCCATAAAGATTACGGCAGGACAAAAGGCCAAGGGGCAAGGGGTGGGGAAGAAAGGAAAGGAAACCGAGCCGAGTGTCCTTGCTCATTGATTCTAATTGCTTATGAAAGGAGCCGTCAGGCTATGAACCTGGATCCTGCTGTCATCCTCTCACTCTCTTCTTTTTTTTGGGTAATATCAAAAGGTCAGCCGACGAACAAGTGGCAAGCAGGTCGGTCATTCTATCCTGCCACATGTGTGTGGTCCAACGGTCCATCGAAACCCATGTGTTGCTAGTCGTTCTGCTGCTGCTGCTGCTGGTAGCTATCAATAAATTACGGGGCGATTGATTGCTGATAGGCCGCTGCACATAAACCACGGGCTTATGACAGTTTTGGCACAGCATTCGCTGCGCCTCGAGTTCGCTGCCTAAGTCTTTCGTTTTGGTGGCCTAAACAGCAGCAGCAAAGTAACAGCCACATCAGAAACAAGCACAACAACAACAACAGTACGACGACGAAGAGTAATGGCTGTAAACCTTTTTGTCGACACTAATTTTTTTTCTCTTTTTCTTTTACCAATGTTGCTGCTGTCTTTTGTTGTTGTTGTTGTTGCTGGTGTGTCGCGCGCGCGCATTAAAGCCCCCAAGCGCGTGTTGTTGTTGCATGTTCATGTTAATGCTGTCCAAACGATCAGTCACCAAGCCAACAACAAGGCGGCTGTCCTCTGTTTTGTAATAATTTATCAGTTTAGTCTTCACAACAAAGATAAAATAACGATAATTTTAACCACTTTAATGGTTTATTAATTTATGACCCTTCAAGTTCTTCACTTTCCACTCACCGCCGACGACGTAAACGACGACGACGACGTCGACGAGGCCTGAGATTTTTCTTGTCCCTCGTTTTTATATATATTTTTGTTTCTGCTTCGGTTTCAGTGCCTCTTTTTTTTTTTGGTAGAAGGTAGATTTCACACCAATTTTTCTTGTTACTACCGCGCTTCCTCTCACACTCCTCCCTGGTCTTTTGTCCACTCTGTTCTGTTCTTCTTTTTTCTAGAGGCCCGATTCCGATCCCAGAAACCCCCGTTTGGCCCGTCCCCATCGATTATGGGTTTTATAGACCGCCGGCCATATGTATTTAATCCGATTTTTATTGTTTCTACACATTTGTGTGTCCGCCCGTCTGTGTTTACCAAAATGCATCAATGGGAATTTCGGTCTGGCAACTGGGAAGGTGCATTTTCTATGGAATTCCATGGACTGCGTCAGTGGCAGCGGCAGCGGCAGCCGCAACAAGGCCACTTTATGGCCACTCATTATAATAAAGCGCGCGGTTAGTGGTCGCATTTGGTCTGGAATTTTTAATTTGAATTTTACAAGCAGCAGCGGCGCTTCGGGTGTGAAGGCCCCCAGAGAAAGTTCTACAAAGTGCATCCCCGATATTTTCCAGATCCACCTGGGTGGGCCCCAGAGCTACATAGCCCTTTGCAACCCGATACCCATTAATGATGATTAATGTGGCCTGCGCTTCGATTATTGTTTAGGTGGGTTGCAGCATGTTTGGTAATTGCCAACAGGTTGCCAAAAAGGTTGGGAAAACAAACCACGAACAGCTACCTGGCCCATCCCCTTTTTTCTTTTTCTTTGTTTCATTTTTTTTTTGGCAGCTCACCTCCTTGGGATGCCTAAACTAAGCCGCTTTGGCTCGAGTTCGGTTCGGCTTGAGGCTGAGGCTGCGGCTGATCCCACGGCTAATCTTGTAGGAAAAACAAGATCACAATTTTTGTGCAAGCCGAAACAAAAACACGTCGGCCGCTTGTTATTGATATGCCTGGCAGATCGCAGATTTCTGATCTCCGATCTCTGTTCCTCGATCGCATTATGTTTCCTGGCTTGTTGGCTAGCCGCAAAAGGCAGTCCTTTCAGTCCTTTTTCGGGGCCCATTGTTTCACTTTAGGCTGCAACGGGCCAGCCCTGGGATCTGTGAAAACCTTTTTGACTTGTTGGGCTTGGCAATTGGATGCTTAACGCCAAATTAGATTAGCAAACTAATGCCATTACCTGGGCGGCCAATACTGAGGGCAAACAAGCTATCTGCAGATGGGATAGATTGTTTTAGATTCGAGATTAAGTAGTTATTAAAAGGGTGTACTTTTCGCAAGATTACAAATTATTGAAATTTATAACATAATTGCTGTCGAATAATTCTAAGTATTATCTTGAATGAAATAAAAATATTTTAGGGAGTGCTTATATAATTGGTTTTTTAACTTAAAATTTTATAAAAATATTTTCTAACCATCTCCTTTCCTTCTTACTTGCAGATTCTTCAATCAGTTCCCACGTGCACGGCTGCTTCACACCGGAGAGCACGGCGTTGCTGGAGAGCGGAGTCCAGAAGCCGCTCGGCGAGCTCTCCATTGGAGACCGAGTCTTGAGCATGGATGCCAATGGACAAGCCGTATTCAGCGAGGTTATCCTCTTCATGGACCGTAACCTCGAGCAAATGCAGAACTTTGTGCAGCTTCACACGGATGGTGGGGCGGTACTGACTGTCACGCCCGCTCACTTGGTGAGCGTGTGGCAACCGGAACGCCAGGAGCTGACATTTGTCTTTGCGGATCGCGTTGTGGAACAGAACCATGTTATTGTCCGGGATGCAGAGACGGGGGAACTGAGGCCCCAACGCGTCGTTCAAGTGGGCAGTGTCCGGAGTAAAGGCGTAGTGGCACCACTGACTCGCGAGGGAACCATTGTGGTGAACTCGGTGGCCGCCAGTTGCTATGCTGTGATCAACAGCCAATCGCTGGCTCACTGGGGTCTTGCACCCATGCGCCTTCTGTCCACAGTGGAGGCGTGGCTTCCCGCCAAGGACCAGCTGCGCAGTTCGCCAAAGGCAGTGAACCAAGCGGAGCAGCAGAATGGCATCCACTGGTATGCCAATGCCCTTTACAAGGTCAAGGACTATGTGCTGCCGCAGAGCTGGCGCCACGATTGAGGGACACATTGTATCCTGATCCCAACGATCCTGTATTGTATTATATCCTGTAGTTATGTATATGCCTAATGATTGATGTATTTCAATGTTGAATATCGTTAAGATCCGATCGATAATATTTATTACCACAAAAAAAAAAACAAAATCCACAAAACACCCAACCCCACCCAAAAGCGATAAAGCAAAGAGCAAAAAGAGAAAGAAATCAAAAACGAGAACGAAAACACTGTTAATTGTCCTTGACTTATTGTTTTTGCAAACATTTTAGCTATAAGTAGGCAATCCTCGGCGAAGATCCTAAATTGAGAAAATCAATCGGCAAAGTCCCGAAGAACACAGACGACTGTTACTGTATATTATATAATGGAATTGAATTGCATAATTTATTGAGGTGCGGCGGCGAGTTCAATCCATCGGATATAAACATATATCGTAATTTGTATATAGAAGAAGCATTATAGTGACTGAATACTTTATTGTAATTGTGTATATAATACTTAATAGTTAACTGCGTATTTATACTTAATATTTAAAGAAATATAATGAAATTGTTTGATAAATTAAAGTTTGTTTATATTTTGATTTAATATTTCTTGAGTAATGAAAACTGAATTATATTTTGGGTTAAAGTCTTGGTTAAATTCTTTCATTTGAATCTTTAAATTTTACGCGCCTATTGTCTGACAAAAATACGGTCACTTTGCTGGTAGAGCTACCACACTGTGAATTTTTGCACGCAAACGCCACCCTAAATTGCAAATATCGATAAAACGTAACTTAAGCTTGCCCCATCCCTAATATTTTGCTGTTTCTTATAGTTTATTGTTTATTTGAAGAAAATCTTCCAAAAAGAGAAATCTCGGACCATTCTGTAAACTGATAATTTTATCTCCAAAAAGCAAACATGAACATATGCCGCCTGTGTTTATCAAAGGAAGCAATTTTTCCACTTGTTGGTTCCAGCGCATTAAAAGTAATAGCTTGCACGTCACTTGAAATTGAACATGATGATGGTCTACCGCAAAACATATGTCCCGCATGCCGTCTTCACCTGGAGGAGATCCACTGCTTTCGACGACGTTGCCAGGAAGCTGATAGGTGTTTGAGGCGGCACATAGCCTTGGAACGGGAAGGGATCCAACCGAAATTGAACGAGATCCAAGAGGGTTTCCTACGAGATGTGGCTGGATGCACACCCACTGCCTGTTCGGAGAGTAACTCCCAATGGCGCCAGCAAGCTGCCCAGCTAATCCGTACCGAACTTAGTGACTACAAAAAGGAGCTTCTTAACACCTGCAAACAGACTGTGCGCGCTGACATCGAACTGGAACTTCGCGCTGAACTGGAGGAGGTTATACTAGCCGAGGCTAGGAAGGAATTGCGTCTGAACGTCCTGGACGACGTGTTCCACGAGTTGGAGCAATACTTTGAACGCAAGCGCAACGAGACGGCCTACGACCTTAATGGTTCCGAGAGGATAAACTCTAACTCTGAAATCCAGAACAATTTAAACAATCAAATAGTTGCGGAGCATTCTGAAGGATTCTATGAAGCAGAGACAAGCGATGAGCAGCAACTCACTACGAACGATGATTGTGTGGTGGAGCTGCTGGGTAAGATTTACCTATTTGTCAGTTACTTAACATCAGATATTCTATATAACAACTACTTTCAGACGACGAGCCAGAGTCGAGCACGCAGCTGGGTGCCACCCCTATGGTTGCCGTTCCCATGGTCGAGATCAACATGCACGATTCTCAGTTAACTCATCTGCGTGAGGATTTTAAAAAAGAGTCTTTCCTTAGCTTTAAAAATTCTCCTATGAAGGTTGTAAAAACCAAGAATAGCCGTATCGAAAGCCCTAGAAAGAATATCGACAAGTTCTGTTGGAAGCACAGCTCAAGGGCGAAAAGAAGCTCGAAAGCGACCGTCGATACTGCCGACTGTGTTCGATGCTCCTTCAGAGGAACTCAAAATAATACCATAAAAACGCGATCAATATCAAAATAATTTACAATGTGATTAATAAGTGTCCCGTCTAAACATTCTTGAAGATTGATAATCGCCCACACAAACTTTATAAGAGTTAAGGATGATCGATTACGTACTCGCATTGATGTAATATTGTTATGGATAATATTTAACGTGTATTACTTGCAATCTTAATACTTGCATAGAATAGTTTAATTTAAAAAAATATCTTGACACAAGTAAATGTAATATATTTATGTAAATCTATGTTCTTATTACTTATTTGCCAAATTAAAATAAAAACACTTTAACACTTTGAATAAAAAAGTGTGACTGTGTTGGCTTGTTCTTGCCCCGAAAGTCGGTATTTTTGACGCACTACAATGTGGTCACATTATTGAGATGCCCAGAGACGCCACCGAGTAAATAAGTTGATTTATCCAGAGCGAAGCGATTCTATGGACGAACCGCCGTCGTACCCCGATTTGGCGACCCTATGCCGGCTGTGCCTTAAGGAGCATCAGAATGCATACTCCATATTCGAAGAGGATGAAACCCAGCTTTCGATTCCAATGCGACTGATGGCCTGCGTCGCCCTCGACGCCAAGGCGACGGATAGTCTGCCAAAAAAGATCTGCCAAGAGTGCCGCTACCAACTGGAAAAGTCCTTCCTCTTTCGTCAACGCTGTCAATGGGCTGAGAAGAAGTTGCGCAAGCACATTCGGCTTCTCGAACTGGGCAAGCGCAGCCGTGTTTTCTCGAAGGACCCGGACGACTATGACGAAGATGAGCTCGAGTTTGAGGACTCGATAGCGTTTATTGAAGGGCAGGACAAAGCCCGAAAGCTAGAGGACCAAAAGTGGCGTGAGGAGTTCAAAGAGGAGCAGGCGACGGAGTTCAACAAACGGCTGGTCAAATCACGCCTGGAAATGCGTGCGAAACTGACCACTGAGCTACGCAAAGGATTGGCAGAAGAGGTCCGCAGTGAGGTGCGCGATGAGCTGGCGGAGGAAGTACGCAAACAGGTGAGGAATGAGCTGCGCGACGAGCTTAGCGAGGACATGCGAAAGGAACAGCTGGCCATGCTCTTGGGCGAACTAGAGGTATATCTTACCGAAAAGAAAGCCGGTCAATGGGAGTCTTTGGACGGTTCCGAGCCAGAAACAAAGGCGCAGGCTAAGCAAGACTCCTCGTCCAGGCTGAAGTTGAAATCTTCTACAAAGCGGCACCTTAGCTCTCTGGACAAGCCACCTATGCCACAATCCATAAAGAAGGAAAAGGAAGAAGAATTCGTTATGGAGTGCAATTCTGACCCCACAAATGCTACTGAAGTAAATCTAGATGCTCTCGAACTGGAGGAAGAAGTACCCACGGAGGCCGGGGACGACTTCAGAGACATCAAAATGGTCGGCACAGGGGATATGGTGCGCACCGAGGATGGAGAGATTTACATTATAAATTCTACCAGTTCAGAGGATCAAAAGGCGCATTCAAATCCCGAATTCGACCAAGATAACGACATAACCTCGTACAACAGTGAGTGAATATAGTTTATAGGAGTACTTATTTATTTTTAATCTAAATTAACCTTTTGCTTAGTCAAGGAAGACGGCGAGATCCAGTTCAGTGGCGAGAAATCGGATGAAATCGAAGATGTTGTCGTGTTTAATCTCGGCGACGAGATGTCTGAAGAACAACAGGTTTTTAATTTCGACGAAAATGTCATTATTGTGGTAACTATGTAACTATTACTTAAAATAACCACTTTATAACCGTTTTTTTTTATATTTTCAGGAGAAGGAATCAACCAAAGGTAATGAAGAAACGTCCTTAAAACGAGCAAGATCGACCGAATTAGTGTTCAAGCAGACCTCTAGTTTTCCACAACCAAAAGCCGGTCGGGTAACGGACACGGTGAAGACGTTCCAGTGCCATTTGTGCCCGGTGGCCTATGCCACGCAGAAACTATTAACGCGCCACCACAATACCCATATCAAGGGCCTGAAGAGCGGCAAGGGTGGCACCCTTAAGTGTCCCAGCTGCTCGCTGCAACTTTCCTGCGCTAGCTCTCTCAAGCGACATATGATAATTCACACGGGTTTAAAACCCTTTAAATGTAGCGAATGCGAGCTGTCCTTCTCCCAGCGGGAAGTTCTTAAGCGTCACATGGACACGCACACGGGAGCCAAGCGCCATCAATGCCCACAATGTTCGAGTTGCTTTGCTCAGAAGTCCAATCTGCAGCAGCACATCGGTCGGGTGCACATGGGCAACTCTCGGACGCACAAGTGTCACTTGTGCGCGCGCAGCTTTAATCATGTTTCAGGCCTGAGCCGCCACCTTGTCACCCATGCCGGTGTCATGTTCTCCTGCAAACAGTGCGGGCGACAGTTCAACGATCGAAGCGCTGTCCAACGTCATGTGACAACCATGCACAAAGTCAAGAACAAATACGCAGACTACATATCTGAGCCTGAGATCAACGAAATCAAGTTTCAAGCTGTCTCGTCGTAGAACCTAATGATGAATCCGTTTATGCTACTACACCTACAAAGATCAACATTGCTCGGAATATTATACAACTTTATTCGCGAACTTAGAGTGCTAACAACAGTTGGCACCAAATATCATCATGTTAATATTAAAACATTTAGAAAACATGCAGCGGTAAACATTTTAGCAAACAAATACAAATCGGAACATTTGGAACACCTCTGTAACAGGACACAATATAGCTAGACATACATTTTACAATATCGTTTAATAAATACCCCATAAGACGATGTACAATTTTATAGGTAAATACACGTATTTTTAATAAACTCAACTCATCTACGAATACTTTAAACTTAAGCTAAACGCCAAAAAACGGTTCTCAAAATGCGCCTAAGACAAAACGAAAGGTCATAACCGACATTCGAATGCAAAATGCAATGAATAATAATATTTTCTTGTATAATCGGAAGCGCTTTTCAAATGAGATTACCTAGGGAAACAAGCCCGTACCGACTTCCTTAGAAATCGAAACCATTTAACATTCCTGGTTAATGCGATATAAAGCCAATAACAATCCAATATAACCCTAGCCTACTAATCGGAACAATATCCTTAATAACGAGTAAGTTACTAACTCTTGCGACCTCCGATCTGCCACTGCTAGTCCGAGTTTGTCAGCGAGCTGCGCTGCGATTCCAGTGTATTTGAGTCATGGCGCTGGCGCAAAACCCGAGTTTGACTTGCGGGTAACTTGGAGAAGTCCTTCATCACGTTCTTATACGTTTCATCTTCCCCGTTGTATTCGTCGTTAGGGCCGATCTCGTCATTTAATTGCGTCAACCGAAGTCTGGAAAAGCATATTTAGGTCTCACTAGATTGGTGCTTGGTTGTTATACTTACAGCGTTACTATGTCGGCATTTTCCTGATCCACCGCAATATCTAGTGCTTTCTTTCCATCACTGGAGGCCAAGTCGTATGCAGCTTTATGCTTCAGCAGCAGATAAACCTGGGCGATATGACCCTTGGCTGTGGATATGTGAAGAGCGCTGTAGCCCAATTCGTCAACAGCATCGATAGCGACTCCGTTTAACAGCAAGAACTCGCAGGCCATTACGGAGCCAGAGATCACGGCTTGGTGTAGGAATGATCGCTGCCGGTCCTGAGGATTCTTCCAAACCTTGTCGGCACCCAAAGCAAAAGCCATACACATCACGGGCAGATTGTGAACCACCGATGCCATGTACAATAACTGATTGGCATCTAGCTGGGAGAAGGGCAGTTCCTCCGGCGTCTCCGGATCCGACTCGCCATCGGTGCTCTCTTGATCACTGCCTAGAATGCCAGGAGTCTCTAATCTGTCTAGGGCTAGGTCATCGCCAATCACCAGTAAATCGTCTCGTGAGATACTCAGTGACATCGAAGGAATGTTGATGGATTCATCATCATCGTCATCGTCCAACTCGTCGCCCGTCTTGGCTGTGTTATAGATGCTCGGATCATCGCTCAAGGTTTTTGGCAGCGGGCGCTGCTTTTGCCTCCGTCGTAGCTTCTTTACCGCCCACTTACGAGTTCCGCCCAGCGATAGTGTGGCTCGCTTAGCAATTCCACTGCCGCCACTTTCTACGTCCTCCACCACGCCGCCACTGTCTATACTGAGGACTTCGGCCGTCTCGCTGGCCAGCAGCTCCTGTGGCTTGGGCATGCCGCAAACGAATCGCCGTTCCACATACTTGGCCTTGATCCAAGACTCGCGCACCCCGATCTCGCACTGTTCGGTTGGTTTTTGCAGTCCACAGTCATCGCCGATGCGTGCCTCATAGATGCGGTTAACAACCTCGTTACCGAGCTCCATCATCACTTTTACGTTTTCGGTTTCCCAGGCGTCTAAGGTCAGGGAACGCACCTTGCTATAGTGGACGCCCAGGCTCCGATGAACACCAGAGCACTCGATGCACAGCGTAATGCCCAGATTAATGGAAGCCCATCGCGGTTCGGGGCTCCTACAGTCGCAGCAATAAGCGTTGCCCGGTATCTTTAGGAACTCTTCCCAGTGGCTGCGGAAGAGAAACAAATTGATGGCGTTATAAAACAATCGGAATTTCCTGGATGATTCAAACATACATTCTACGCTTTGCGGGCAGAGCGTTGTTGGGTGTGTTCGTCGATTGTGGGCGTGTGTTGTGAGTGGAATCATGCTGAATGGCGGCACCAATGCTATGCTGGAGCGCGGAAATCCACAAGGAAAGCATATCGGCGGAATCAGCCTGCAGGATATGGGATCTAGGAAAAAATGAACAACATTAAAACTTCTGATTTGTTAATAAATCAAATATGAAATACTTACTTCGTCGGTGAGATGACTTCGAAACAGAAACGGCGGTCGCCCTCGTTCACCGGACGCACGCTGCAGATGCGTAGATCCTCCTCCATGACCGAGAACGAGTCTTCGTTGCTGCGTTTTCTGCAATTCGAATCCAAATCACTTCAGCGTACGGCCACAACACATCACATTACACCACACAACAAAAACATCACAAAAATCAAAAGTTGCAAACGAAAAGAAGACGATTTATTAACTAAGCAAGCAGATGGGATGGCATTTCTGGATGGACAAAATGGGTAGCAGTAATTAAGCGTACACCCACCTGTAGACGAGCTGGTTGTCGCTGAGGTAGAACCATCTCCGACACCAGGTCTTGAAGCCCTTGGACTTCTTTTTAAAAAGATAGCCCTCGATCTTGTTTGAGGTGCTATTGGTGTTCGAGTCGCAGTAACGATTGACGCTCATGTGACGATTCTGCATGGCCTTTTCCAGTTGCTGGTAGTCGCCACGCAGGGCATTCAAATCCTCGCTGATATTCTTGAAGAACTCGTCAAAGTCGTTGCACAGGTCGAAGCCCTGGTGGTAGTAGGTCACGCACGCTTGATAGTAATCCAACAGCTGCCGAAAAAAGAGCAGGGGAGAACACCATGAAAACGTGCTAAATGTAAAGAATAGCTGCTATTGTTCTTCAGTGTTCTCTGACAGCGACAATCCAACTCCGTGCACTCCCAATAGACAACTGAACCAATTGGCCAGTGTACAACTGACTCAACATGCTGATCAATGGGTTTAGATATGAAACACATACGAGCTCACACTGATATCGCAACGGTGACGTCATAACAAAAATAAATCGCAGAAACCTATTTACTTAGTGGTGTGGGGCACTCCATTCATGGCATTTAAATAGCGATAAGAAATATTTCTGTCGGCATCTTGGCCTTTTCTTACCGTTGACAGTATTGAGGGGACCTTTCGAGCCTGCGCCAGCGTTATATAGTTGACATAATCCAGAGCGGTGTGTTGGAAGCACGACTTCGAGGCGGAAAGGATATTGGCAGCCTCCTGCATCTCCTGCGGTCGGTTTTTGCTAGCCTGTAATTATGGAATTAATGTAAAAACTACTGTAATCTGAACTTGCTGACTTAAAGCCAAGCCACCTGAGCGTTTTTAATCAGTGCATTGTCATAGCCCTCGGAGACCTTGAGAAAATGCCCCTTGTAGTCCTTCACTTGGTTGATGTCGTCCTTAACGAACACACTGAGATTTTTCAGCACCGTTCGACTAGCCTGATCTAACAGGATGGTGTGGAACTTATTCATCTCCTGAGAAACATTCATCAGGACATTCAGTTTATATAGCAGATGAAACTATCATTGTGAAGCTCACCTGGAAGCAGTGAATCAGCTTGCCCAACGCATTGTGAGCGTTTTTGTTGTCGAGAAAGTGCTGCTGCAGATCCCACAAGGACATGGCAAAGGCGCTGGGAAAAACAAAAGAATGAAGAAAAATGAAGAAGAAGAGGGTGAATCGATGCCAATGAATATGTATGAGGATGGTACATTGCGCAGTAAGTTGTTTACCTTTGGTTCTTGACATACTCCTTGCCCGAGTCCACGGCCACATTGCACAGCTTTATGATTTTCTCCAGCCTCTGCTCCAAGTGCTCGATGTCGGTCTCCTCCTTGGACACAAATTGTCTGGAAAAAAAGAAGAAAAACAAATTGAAACCGTTAGCACAATCCAGTCGAGAAGTAAACAAAAGATGGGCATCAGCATGGGTAAGCTGGTGATTAAAATTGCCTTTGACTGACTGAGCAGGGTAAATATAATCTGTAAGCTTAATCAAAGAAGTTATCGCGGGGGCAGCGGTCGGACTCCCTGTTTCTCACTCTGCCTCTGTTTATGTTGACACTTTTAATTTATGCGGACTTATTAAAGCGCTGTTTGCTCTTCCAATTGAAGACGAGTCGCCACAAAATAGAGAAGACCCCGTCTGGGGACAAGTTTTTGTTTATCACTCTGTTGCGCCATGTTCGGGTTTTTCTCGCCTGTGTCATCCATCGATTTGTCGTCCACTGCTTTTGTTTAACATTGTATATATTTCTTGTTTATATGTATGTATGTACTCTTTCACCATTATTATTTCAAATAAAAAATGCATTGCCGGGAGAAAATTCTGAGACTGCCCCGTGATCTTACTGGTTTCATATCTATCGGTGTTTTAATAAGAAAGCTTTTATCTTAGAAAGTCCTCTACAGCATGAACAAAAATAATTAAAAATCTATATTATGTAGTAGTTGGCTTGCCATATAACCATTTTTGAGCCGAGTGCGCAGTTACGGTTTTCGATAATAATTATATTAAACTCGACAGTTTATCCACTATCGCAGAAAACTAGAAAAATCTGGAAGTTAGGCGAAATGAAATGGACATACATACAGAAATGGTACAATTCATAAAATACCTTAGCTTTAACATAAGTTCTTAGTAGTTTAGTGTTGCTTTTACTATTTTATGTACTTCTGCCAAGTTTAACGAAGATTTATTATAGAAGTTTTACAAATGAACCATAATTTCAAATGAAACAATTTCCTTTAAAGGCATGAATAATCAGTAAGTTGCAATAATTACTCAATTACACGATTTCCATTAACTATTATTTACATGGAACAACAGTTTACATAGGATGATTCACTTGAATAGATTGTAGTATATTTTAATTAGACAAAGGTCTACAAAGTTTCGATTCACCAAGGTCAAGATGGGCGAGCAACTGAACTGGAAGATTATTCTAAGCCTTAGACCCCCAAGATAGCATTAATTTCCGGTTTTCTTTTTTTTATTGGAGCTGATGCAGGTGCTAAAATTGGGGATTGGGCTGCTGGGGAAACAAGTTATTGCTGCTTTGGTGTACCGTTTACGAGGGAAAGCTTTGTCTTTTGGACGCGATTAGCTGAGAAGCAGCAATTTGGGTGAAATCTTATCAATCAGCGGCAAACATTGGAGACGAGAGCATCGATAATTAGCTGCGGAAGTAAGGGGGAGGGACATTTCTACATTCCACAGTGCTGACGGGACAAAGTTTGTTCGATGGATGGATGATTAAGCCGCGTTTTCAGGTGGCGGAGAAGGAGAAAGAGGTGGAGGTGGTGGGCTCTGTATCTGGTTTTTGATAGTAACCAGTCACGCTACATGGAACAATGCAAATCTCAGTGCTTAACGGGGAGGTGTCTGTTTAAAGGGGTCGGGGCTGTAGTTTTTATCCACCTAAACTTGGGAGAATCCTTCAGGCACTCCTCGAACTCTATGGTGGCGCGCATTTTGACCAAGAACACGAAACACTGAAACACGCACGCAGCACTTGCACTGTTGGCTATTTCGCTGCGCTAATTGAGGCCTGTAAATTTTTTTTTGGCCTGTTGCTTTGCTTTCCTGGCTGAATATTTCGATTCGAGATTTTCGAGGGCGGCTCTTGATAAACCTAATTGCGGGCAGTCGGCAGTTTTGGGACGCCTCGCATCCTCGACAATCGACGGCCACACACGTAAAGCACTTGCCCTAATAAGCGAATTAGCCGATTAACGCGATTCGGGGACAAATTAACCGAAATTACACAGCGCGCAGAGACAACAAATTAAAACGTCTCACTTTCTACTCAAATGGTGTGCCCACATCTGACGCGATGATAAATCTAGCTGTTCCAAATGGTCTCACACTTTGGCGGGATAATTCGTTTTGACTTTTTATAATTTTTATGCATTGAAGAGAGACTTAAATAGTATACTCTCGTTGTAAAAGGTTTAATGAGTCCTGCTTTTATTAAAAACATCGTTATTTTTTTTATTTAATTACATACAAATAATTATAACCTACAGCGTTGCCAGTTGTGATTTTCACCAAGTGTCGAAAATAGCTACAACATAGAATGAAAATCAATTCGTTTTTTACTTAATAAACGAAATCCATAACGTTTTACATTTTCTAAACGGGTTCTTGCAGTTACGAAGATAGAAAAAACTACTAATGGGTTTAAGCCAAACGGACATCTGCATTTTAATTCCCTGGCTAACTTTAGCTTTAAAAATAGTTGAATTCACAACATCGCCAAAATTGGGGTGACCGTACTCTCCTATCAGAATACCACGTAAGTGTTGGGCAACTCCCATTTTTCATTTCATTGTTCTGTTCTCTTTCTGCTGGTGCTGTTTTGGTTTTACTGCAATTATCTATTTAAGAACGCAACGAAACCCGATGCACCTGCCCAGTGCACGAAGTGTGGGTGTGCCCAGTGTCAGTTTCATTTATAAAACTATGAGTTTCACACGATTTCCACCGCAGCTGACCGATTGACCGATCAGAGTCTCTCACGCCCCCTCATGTGTTTACCCTTTGTCTTACGTTCTATTTGCGTTTCGTGTCCGCTTTAAATCGCCTCATTTGCATAAAACTCGTCTTTACGTCACAAGTTTCCAAACAAAAAAAAAACGAAAACAACAAAGGAGGAGGAGAGAAACACGCCCATTCTCGGAGGAAATATTAACACGACCTGTTTGGAGTCCAGAATGTGGAAGTGCCACAAGTGCGGCAAACCCGTTTACTTCGGTAATACAAGCACCCACGCTCACACAAACACAAAGTGTTCCGTAAATAACTTGTAAATTATATTTATTTATGACCCGTACAGCGGAACGTAAACAATCGCTTGGCTACGATTGGCATCCGGAATGTTTGCGCTGCGAGGAGTGTGGCAAACGTTTAAATCCTGGCCAGCATGCTGAGGTATGAGAATCACTTGTCAGTCGATCATGTGATCTTATCTTTATCTTCTGATCTATTGTAGCACAAAAGTGTACCCTACTGCCATGTCCCGTGCTATGGAGCCCTATTTGGACCCCAGTTGTTTGGCCATGGTACCCGCGTAGAATCCCACAAGAGTTACGGGTTAAAGGGAGCTCAAAAACCAGCTGGAGCTCAGTCCAATGGCCCCACACTGCCACGAGATCACCTAGAGTCCAAGCTGAAGGTGCAGCACTCGCTACTCAGGCAACCTAATATCTATGACTCATTGAATTCCTTTTTTATGGGCAGGTCTACAACCAATTCTACGACAACAATAGCCTGGAGATACGCAGTAGAGAGGTCAACAACCGCTTAGTGCTGGAAGGAGCACTGAGAGTTTATTGGGGCGTGCAGGGAATGATTCATCTCAAGGAGGATGACGATCAGCGGATATTAGTGCGGAAGAGAAACTCCTGTCGCGTGTCCAAGGCAGCCAATGTAGTCTAAATTTATAATTTATTATAAATAATTTAATTGAAATAAATTCCAACTATAGGAAAGCAGTTCGGACAAGGAAAATGATGCTAGCGAATCAGTAGGTCCGCCTTCAACGACTACCGGCGAGGTGGATCAGCTTTCCACGGATGTATCACTTTCTGAGAGCATGACCTTCGACTCCTGCAGCTTAAACGAGATTTCCGAGCTGCCGACAACCCCAGAAGATGCCTCGGCCAACACCACAGCTAACAGCAAGGATGTAACCAATGGTAAGGTGTCCAATGACGATGATGATACGACCACCACTGATTCCTCCGGCACTTTGGTTGAGGCTCCAACGGCGAGCACAAGTTGTGTTTCCAGCACATTGCCTTCCAAACTGGATCACCTAGAAAAGCTGGACTGGGACGACATTGATGATCTGCTGCAGGTGGAAAGACGTCACAATGACAAGGATCGCATCTACGAAACAATGCCGGTTAAACTGCCGTCGTCACATTCATCCAGCGACAGTTCGCCAAGCAAAACATCAACTGAAACCTCGACCACCACTGAATCGAGCTCCACTCAATCGGCCACAACCAACAGCAGCAGCACGGATAACTTTATGACAGCCACTGGCTCGTTGACCGCCAATACCAATACGCAGAATACCACAACAGTGTCCACGACCGAGACATCTCTGGATAACTATGAGACTTGCGATGATACTACCTTAAAGCCCATGGATTTCGAGGACTTTAAAAGAAGTGTCCATCAGGACTATGTAAACGGCGCCAACTCATTTAAGGAACCCAACGATGGCACTCTAAAGCGTAACCAGCCAATTGATCCCTCTCGTATTCATGATTCCCTAAAGCTCTACGGCGAGAATTCGGTGATGAGCAAAAGCTTTAATTGTGAGCATGCATTGCGCTCCATAGATCCCACTTTAATCAACGACACCATGAATCTGCGCAGTAGTGTAGCCTCACCCCGCTCCACACAGCGTCAGTACGCCTTGCAGAAGAGCGGATCAGCATCCGCGTCTACAGTTACCAGCAGAGATCAGAAAAAGCCATATCAGCAGGGACGGCAGCTGTTCGAGAAAGGGATCAACCGCTCCAAGTCGGGACCCAGCTGCTTTGTTTATTCCGACAGTGATGACGACGATGAGACAACTCTGCGTCCCCAACGCTTAGCCACTATAAGACGCAGTGATGTCCCGGCCCGGTACATTCAAATCCAGATGGATTGTTATCCCAAAGAGAATGTCGCTGCCGGCAGCGAGGGTGAGTCAAGCCGTGCAGATGCTCCATCTATAACCAGTGGAGCAGCTGCCGGCGATGAGCTGACGCAAACCGAGGAGCTGTATACAGCGAGCGAGGGAGTTGGAGGTCCAGAAGCAGATGGATCGGCTGGTTTGCATGTAACGGAAGATGGTGTGGTTCTGAGAAGGCCCCCACGCACTGGAGCTGCAGCCATTAAACGACGCAGTGGTAATCGTCGGTGAGTTATACTATAGCTTTGATATCAAGATCTGTTTTGTAATTAAAATGCTTTCATTAACAGCTCTCGTACCAAGCTTAAACGTCGGTGCTCTATCAATGGTCACTACTACAATCGGGAGACGTCGTTCTTCACGCCACCCTTCGGTTCTCAAATGTCTGTGTGGGTTTCGTCGATGGTGACCACCACGGAAGTTATCAATTTGGTGCTGGAAAAATATAAGGTAGACAGTTCGCCGGGCAACTTTTCTCTCTTCATTGTACGTGACAATGGTGAGCAGAAGCGTCTAAAGGATGACGAGTATCCCTTGATAACTCGCGTCACTTTGGGCCCTCATGAGGATGTGGCTCGTATGTTTTTAGTGGACTCGCGCAAAACTGATGAAATCAGGCAAGTCATTCGTAATTCTTTAATCAAACCCGTACTTATGTTTCCTTTTTACTTATTTTAGTAATGAAGTTGCTCAATTTTTGAATCTATCGCTACCCGAGTGCCGCGCCATTCTAGAGCGTTACGACCAGGAAGTGGCCCGTGAGATCGCCAAAATAAAGGAAAGGTATATTAAAAAATTAGTTAAATAAATTTTAAACATTACATTAAATAAATTACTCTTCTGCAGATACGCTGAATTGCGCCGCCGTATTGTGAGCCGCATGGAATCTCTCAAAGTGCATTTGTAAAACGTAAACGGAATCTCTGTCATAAGAGCAATTTTTTATTAGCCATAACATGAATGCGGCCAAAAAAAATAGTGTCGGCAGCAGCACAGCTAATAGTATTCACGTTTTTATACAAGATATATATATATTTTTATGTAGGATTTAGAGAAAATTACGAACTAGGAACATTAGGCGCCCAGTGAACAAAAGGAGCAGCTGCTGCACGTCGCAAATACATATATTATATATTTTACGTTTAAGGTTCGATTCTTCCCAGCCGAAACTAACAATCATTTCCAGGCATTTCCATTCGTTTAGAAAGCGTTTAAGACTTGTAACTAACCAAAAAATAATTATTAATCCGCACACATTACCATACAGTTTTTGTTTTGTGTTTATAATCAAAATATGTGCTTTGTGCAGTCACTTTAAAAGCGAATGTCATGTATCTATTGTACAATCTTGAGCTTTTAAAACGTGACGTTTAGTATGAAGCACAGGTCCTGCTAGTAGAGTGTAGTTGAAAGCCATTTTATCGAGTCATTGAACAAATGTGTGAAAATCAATTTGATTAGCAATTGCAATGCCTGCGTAACAATAACAATAACTGTATACTACATACTACATATTGCATAACATGGACTTGTTGATTGAAAATCATTTGGAAATCCAATAAAATGTAAAGTTTTACAAGAGAACCGCCGCCTGTGACTGGGACTCTGACGGGGCCCAGCGAAGTAGAGTTTAAGGGCCCATGGCCACCAACAAATTCCGGTAAAGTAACGCGCCCCTAGTGCAAAAAGGCGGACCTGAAGGCGGCATCAGCAGCAGCAGTAGCAGCAGCAGGAAGTGTGAGATGAGTATTCAAAAAAGGCAGCAACCGGCGCCAGCCGTCCGTGCCGAAATGGGGATCAAGTGGAGGCGGACTCCAGCTCACATACCAACACACACGAGAGGGATGGGGCCAACCGAAGCCCTGTCCGGGCCAAAGCAGCCATCAAAGCACAAGTCAATGATGCCATTATAATAGAGAAGCAGCGCGATGACGACGTCGACGACGAGGACGAGGCCGAAAGTAGGCAAGCACAGGCTCACTCACATAATAAATGCACACCCCACAGCGGCGCTGAGTGAGTGTGTGTGTGCGTGGCTATTAATTTGAAACTGACAGAGCCTACGGGTCCTCGGTCCGGCTACAACGTGGCTGGGACTCCAACTATAGGACGCCCCTCGCCAGCGTTGGCCAGCCTTAGAGACGCTCTGATGCTGACGCGTTAAATGGTTTTGGGGTTTCCCGGCCAACAGCAGCCGCGTTGGACTGGTCCAAGTGTGCCAAGCGCCAATACATAAAAATCAACAGCCAAGCGCCACTAGCAAGAAGGGAAAGGAAAAACTCTGAAGTCCATTTGGGATGCGAAGTCGCATTGGGCGCCAGTGGCAGGTTCACGACCCGCTGCCTTGGCTCCAGCAATTATAGTTTAAGAGAATTCCGAGTCTGCATTCCAAAGCTCTGGCAATGGATGGCCCAAAGAGAATCCGGAAAATCGATTTTAAACAATTGCCAGTCGCTGTCTGTTTTGTTGGTGGTGGCATTCTGGAAGGGCCTGGCAGTTGTTGCTCCAACGGTAAGGGGATGGTGGCCATGTCGAAGCGAGAGAGATGTCTTGGATGTATTGCGCATACGCAGTGAGGTACACTGAGCGAATGATTGGAGATGAGAGGTAATGGAATCAATTTTTTAAAACTGCAATTACTTCATTACTGTTCTAAATATAAAGTGTCTTGAAGACTTATACAAAAAAACAAGACCCAATTAGATAGGATCTTTTGGATTTACAAAATCAAATTATTTTATGTTATTACTTTTTATGTATGTTGACGACCCTGCCACTGTCCAAGGCGTTCCAGTTACTCTCTTAGCGCAACCTGACGCACTCTTAGCCCTCGGAACTTGTGTCGCAAAATTCCAATACTGCCCATCACGGTGGCTGCCACTCAGAAGCTCGACTCGTAGACGCTCAGTTTACGTTTCGGCCGCGTCGCCTTCAGTTCTTCAGTGTTTCGTGTCCAGGCTGCACTTCATTCGCGGAGGCGCCTGTGATTGCAAGGGCAAAAACAGAAACATAATCAGAAAACAGAAACAGAGACAGGATCGAAAAACCCAACTCATTGTCATTCATAGCTTAGCATAGTTGCTGTGTGATTGTGTGTTGTGCGTGGATACTGCCAGTGAGTGTGCGTGAGTGCGTAAACCAGAAGGCGTCCGTAGTTTTCCACAGGACATAACACCAGCGATTAGCGTCTAGCGAGAGCGGAAAGCCGTCAACAGGGCGCAACGCTTGAAGCACTTCCTCCGTAGCCACCACTGTCATCTCCTGTTCCTGTTCCCGGACGACAGCTATGAAGCACTCGCCGCTGATTGCCAGCGCTTGTCTGGCGCTGGTGTTGATGTCATCCAGCCTGATTGGCAGCTCGGAGGCCAGAAACAAGAAGAAGTACGTCGGCGAGACGGGCGGCGATTTCGAGTTTATCGATGAGGTAAGTCCCAAATGGCTTCACGGCAGCCATCCAGCAAGTCCCATTCATTCACTGTCTCCGCTTCCCAACGACTCGGATTCCCCGTCTGAGTCTTGAATCCGTCTCCAGCTCCGCCTCCCAGTTTGCCACTCTTCCTGTCTGTCTCCTACTTAATACGCCTTAAGCTGACTGCTGACATTTGCCAATGCTTGGAGGCACAAGTGTGCGGAATGCACGGAGAAAAACACATCAATTTCAGCTTAATAGTAGCTGATGTTAGGTGCTTCTCATTTGATTAGATATTTTGATGGGGTAATCCCTTGAAAAATCTATTACTATACCCATATTGTATTTACCCTTTCATTTCTAACAAACCAAAAGTTTGTTCTTGAAGGAATTAATATATAATTAGATATAATATTAAGATAAATTATCAAATTTACCAATTTCGATAATCATATTCATAAAAGTATGCTACAAAAATGTATAATTAGACTTAAATTTAACCGAACCCCCAAGCAAGTAATTAAGGTAAATTACAGGCCAAATTGGATAATTGATATTTGATTAAAGCTGATTCCATCTAATTTGATGGAAATCAGAAACCACAAAATGGATGATAGATACTTTTGAGAGCTGTTTTGCATTGTGAAAAACCAACCATTGAAATGCCCAAGAAAAAAGGCAGTTTTTTCGGTGTTTTCTGTGGCATATATAACGCAATTGCGCTTTTATTTGCCCAACTTTTTTTTTTCTTTCCTCACAGCTCGTCGTTGCTGAGGTTTCACACCAACAACTTCCGGTCGTGTTGTTTGTTTTTTTCCGCTCTACGTTTTCTGGCCCGAAAAAGAGAATACGACGTGCCAATTACTCACGCAAATCCGATTTGTAGTAGCCTGTGTGTTCCCGTCTTCCTAGATCTGACCCGGCTGAGCTGGGCTATCTATGGCTCCCTTCTTCTTCGGGTCTTTAGCACGCACCTTTCCGGATATCGGAGCCGATCCGGGAGGCGGAGGCCCAAAATGAAAGATACCAGTAGCAGCTAGCATAGGAAAATCAATAGCATTTGGCAGTATTGTTGTCGTTTGGCTGCGCGTAAACTATGAAGTAAGCGCTAAGCTGCTTTCATTTGGTCTGCCAACACGCACCACCCAAAGTCCCCCTTACCATTCAAACTACAAGAAAATCCACCCGAAGACCATCCCTACCACCCGATCCACCCTCTCATCGATGACTGTTAGTCACAGACGCAACGTCGTCGCTTTTTTTTTTCTTCGCCCATTTGCCCGTATTATTTGCCAGGCGCTTTGCTTTCTCTCCAGCTTTTCTTCGTTTTGGACTAGTTCTTTTCTATACTCTTGCTAGGGGCATTATGATGTTGGTTGAAAGTTTGAAAGTCAGGGATTAAGGTAACCTAATGGAGTATTATAGATTAACATCACTTCCAAGTTTTTTTTTAATATTTTAAAGATACTATCTTAAGAAAAGGCTTATATGATATTAAAAGACGAATATTATATGATAAATGATAAGATGATACGAAAACTTCTCTGTGATAGATCTTTTATAAAAAGGGTATTTTTTTTGACGGCTTTGCAAAACTTGACTTCCTTTTTATTATTTTTTTGGTATTTCGTTTTGTGTGTTGTGCTGTGTTTGTTTTGTTTGCCATTTTGGTTTTATTTCTCTGCGTTTCCTTCCCCTTTTCCTTTTCCCGTGTTTTTTTCCTTGGCCATTGTTGAGACCCTCTTCCCCTTTGTGTTTGTGTGTGTATGTGCTAATAGTCTGCTAGGCAAGTGTGAGTGTTGAGGCACACACACACTCTTCGTCTAGCGGCCTTCAAGCAAAATTATTGCGAATCGCAAAACTTTCCATAGAGAAAAGGAGAAAAAATTCACGAATGAGGCATTTGAAATTTTTGGCAGGCGCCACATACGCAGAATTTTAAGCAGTTTCCAAAAAACAAAATAAAAGGAATCCACATGTGTCCTTGTATTTGTATTCCTCGTGCGTGTCACCCACACAAACAAACGAACAATTTGCAGCCTGAGCTTTTGTTTCTGCATAAATTTCACTTTGATGTCCTGAAAATATCCTTTGGCTGCCATTTTATATACTTAGTTTTTATAACGTCTAATCGCACATTTTCATTTTCTTGCTATAAATTTTACGTTTTTTATTTCCAACAACTTCTGGCGTTTCAAGTATTCGCAAAATGGAATAAATTATTTGAAAAGTTTATATAACCAAATTGTCTGCAGTTAAGTGGGAATTCAAATTCTTCACACTGTGACACTGAATTTTTAGCACATGGCTGCAATTTCGGGCAACTCTCCGCTTTTGCTTTTTTAATTGAAAAGTTTCTGGCAAAAGTCAGAGTTTTCTTGCCAAAAAGTTCAAGACAAATTGTGATTGGAGAGGGAAAAGCGTTTTCAGCATAAGATTTTGGGCAAACAGCTTCAGGGAAACCTTACCAATACAGGCGAGTATAAATAAATGAAATCATATTTTGTGTATCCCAAGGTAATTTGCTTGGTTATCTGGCAGAAAAGGCGGAAGTAATCCCCGCCAAAAAGGAAATGGCCTCAAAGTATGCAGCAGAAAATAAATAACCATAAACAGTTGACGTTAATCAAGCACAAAAGGCGAAAGATACACACACACACAGGCACACGACTGGGCTTGGAAAATGGGAATGGAAATGGAAATGGGCAGAAAGATGTGCCATAGAATTCTGTTATGATTTATGCATGGTATACATTTCCATTTCCCGGTCCAATTTAGATCCGTTTTGTAAGCTTTGCATTAGTCATAAAAATGATAATAAATTAGCTTAGATCGCAAGGAATTCGCCTGATTTGCCGGCATTTCCGCCAGGCTGTCAACTAAGCAATAATCCTCAGTCATTCATAGCTAGTTTCTATCTCCCCCAACTCTTTATGCGAGTATATATGTGCACAAACCATTCCAGACAAACAGCCACTCAGTGCTTTATAGTCTGAAAGTCTGAAAGTCAGATGCTCTTATCCATCGATTACCAACAAATGATGCTCTGTTTGTCAGCACAAAATAAATCTTTGCATTGTGCACTTTGCAATTTGAGCGCTGGGAAATTGTGTCGTTGCAGCATAAAATAAAATCCAAATAAAAATCTGAATAAAATAGAGAATAAGCTGAGGCTCCGGGCTAAGACTTTTAGCTCTGGATCACATACAATGCGTAATATATGCAAAACGCAGCTCCCTTAGCTCTACTATGTGTAAACATCTCATCTGTTGGGTTTTTGTACGAATGGTTGTGTGAAATAGCTGCCAGCCATAAACTTGATATGCATAATTTTGTATAAGCGGCACTTAGTGCTGCAGATACTATATATCTCCCATATAGACACACCTCTGTCTCCCTCTTGTTCGCTTTGCTTCAAAGAGACTAAAAAACTAAATCAGAATGTGGCAGAAATTACAGCTTTACGTGTAGCTGAAGTTTCTCACCCGCTGGTCAGTGGTTTAGAGATCCATTTTTATGGGCACTAGATGGATAATGTCTGGTCTCAGCATCATCCGTTTGACCCCCGTGCGCCATGTACGAGTACGAGTATAGTGCAAGTTATGTAATAAACTTTTATGTTGTCAAACTGTTGCATAAATTGCCAGCACGCAGGCGAAACTTTCCAGGATGCTAAATAGGATCTGTGATGATGGGTGTGTGGTAGCTGTGTGTGTGTTTGTGTCAGCAGGGACATCATGGCCCGAGAAGTTATAAAAACAGCTGTAAAAGTTAACGACATAAGTATTCGGCTGTCTGGCTATTTGGCCCCAGCATTAGCACCTATTTAGGTGGTCCGACATTGGAGGTGCTTTCAGTCGGAGCTTAGCCAAGAGTTCAGTTCAGTTTAGTTCAGGTGGAGGCTGAAGAAGACTTCAGTTGGTCTGTAGTTGAGTTCGTTTCGTTTGGCTTTCATTAGCATTGCAATTTCCAGGACCATTCCCACGGTTACCCGGCTAAAGAGATTTGCATATTGCATGCCAGAAAACCGAAAAACAGCGAGGGAACTCCAGCAGCTGAAATGTCTGAAACCAGCAATTTTCTTTGCCTTCCTTGCGATGAAAATTTCCCAGGAGTGACACAGCTCTTGGTCTGAAGAAAATATGACTCGAACTAGACATACCAATTTCTCTGTTTTCAAAAAAAAAGAAGTAAAACAACCAAAAAAAATATAAGGAACGCAAAGTACGAAAACGAAGAGGAAAACTTATGAATCCGCTGCAAACTTTACTCACTTTACTCTTTTATTCACCGGCCCACGCCCACTTATCAGCCTTGTTGTGCATTCCGTTTTCGTCTGCTTTATGGTCTCTCTTATCGCATTGTGGCCTGCGTCCTTGCCAATCGCAACCCCCTCGTAACCCCTTTTGCCACCCAGAACCACCCAGCTTAATTTCTTTGTGGCAGGAGTCGAGTCCTGCACGTACACATTAGCAAATTGCCTGCATGTGTGTGTGTGAGAGTGCTGAGCTATGGCTACATGGCTACATGGACTGCCTGCAAATGGCAAATGGGTTGCAGCTAAGGTTAAAAAATTCTGTAAATCGCTTACACACAAAGAAAATTAAATATCAATTGGGTATGCGGTAATGGAGGGAATTTATTCTTTATTCGTTAAATAAGAATTTATGTTATAAATATTATATTAAGTCTTTCCGGAAGGTTTCAAAACATGTACTTGACTCAAAGTAATACATTCTTAGGCCCCTTTAAAGTATTTCTTTACAGATATAAAATCAGTTTTGAATTATGGGTTTTATAATGGCTTCTTTTAATCATACCGTTTTAATTGCTTATAATTACAAAATGTAGTTAATCGTTTTCCCAATGTTAATTGTTTTTATGGCATCGTGTTTTTCCTGTGTATGTAATGAGCATCATGAACTCGTGAGGATGTGAGTCTGGTTTTTCCTTTGATCATCGACGCTAATTAACTGCTTAACTCGGATTTGGGGCAAGCGTATTTGTTCCGCTTAAGAGCTACTTTACATGGCTTCTGCGGCAGAATTCCATGTTTCATAAATCTTGCACTGCACCCCCCTTCTTACACCAGCAATAAGACAAATTGGTTTTGAAGCAACAAAACTTCGATGTCAGGCTAAGGCGAAACTAAAATATTTTTCCACCGAAGGGGAAAACTCTTGAGCAAACTCATTTTTCACTTTCATATTGTTGTGTGGCAGGCCCCAAACAGCTGGAGGATTCGGTATACCAAACGGCCATTGAGATCCTCCCACATACACATATGTGTGTATGTGTGCCACTTAACTGATTATGTAAGACGAGCTCTCCGTATGTGTGTGTGTGTGAGTGTGTCAGTTCTTGTTTGCTCCAGCAACATCTGTATTTACTGCCGGGCAAATATTAAATTTTCATAGCCATGGAGCCAGAGAGCTAGGAGCCAAGGATGCCGGAGAGAAATGTGCAATTTTAATTAATAGCTGCTGGATGATGCCCGGACGAGTTGGTCCAGTTAGGCGGACCCGGCCAGGCCACATATTGCAACTAATGAGTTTTGAAGAGGTAAGGCTGCCGATGTCCTTGGTCCTCTGGCCAAAATCGAAGATGCGAATCTGTCGCCCTGGTCTATCAATTACAACTCGACACAATGGCCAGATATATTCGGCAGATATTCGGGTAACTGAGGCATTGGGGCTTTGTGGCAGCTAAGCACATGTCAAATGGGATGTCGCAGCGTCTGGCTTGGGATGATGAGGAGTGCCAGCCTGTTAAGCTGTCATTATTTATGGCCCAGGGACACAAGGAGCGTTTGCTGACAGCAGTCTCGCAGTGATTTTGAGACGACGAAAACAGTTACAAATTATGCATATTAATTGTTTGTCTGCGGTTGACGTAAAACCTACAAAAAATGCCTGAAATAATGATATAATGAAGAGACACGACGTGATGGTTTCCAGTACTAATCGAATGGGACAGCATTTTCCTATCTAACTAAGCAAAATATATTATGACTTGAAATTTGATTGATATGGAAGAAAAATGACCTGGATATCCGATAAATTTTCAATTCACAGAAGCGTAAATGCCTTCTTAGAAGTTCAAATTGAATTCTTGTTTATTTTCTTACCTTTATTTTCACAAACATAATACACCCTTGCAATGAACGAGTAAAGCTTATAAAGCTTTCCACTTAAAATGAAGTCAAAAGATATCCTGTGGGCACACAATGCGTATACGTAATGCGTGATGCTGGTGACCTTGCTTTTCATTCACATTATTTTTTTTTTCGTTTTTTTTTGCAGACATTTTGCCGTCGGCCATTGGCTTTCGGTCTTGCCCTTGCTCTTACATACATTTCCACGAAGAACTCATCTTGATATTGAGTTTGTTGACGAACATTCCTGACATTACAATTTGCTATATTAAATTTCTCGTCATGTTGTGATTGGCATTTGACATGGCCAAAAGGAAGCTGATGTCGGGACTTCTTGCTTCCGATGTTGTAAAGGAAAAAGTTGATTTAATATTTCAGCTGCAAGGTGCCACGGCAAAATTAAAAGCAAGATAAAGGGATTCGGCATGGACGTTAAACGAAACGACTTTTTTTGGGTGTGGTTAGGCGTCCTGAGGTTCTGAGGTACGGTGCACATAAAACTTTCTGCCAGAGACATTTTCTGTGTGTGCGCACGCATTACCATAAATAAATTATAACGTTCGCTACTTCGACTGTGAGTTTATAGCTTGTATGCGATAACTCTCACAGGCTCACACACATACACCCATGAAATTTAGGATCCTTGCCAGAGAGGCAGAGCTGGAGAGATGAGGGAAAACCTACACCCGTGAATGTACGAACGAGCAGGGAGACAGATAATACCAGTTGGCAAGTTGGTAACGAAGAGCTGGGAAGGATGTTACATCCTTTGGCTACACAAGGAGTGTAAGGGAGCGGCACACATGCAGGCGATATAATTTACGGCATAAAAGCAAAACACAATGGAGGCGCTTTTCCGAAACGAAACCAAAAGCCAAAAACGAGCATAAAACTTTTTATTCCACAGAAATTGCAGTCACCCGCAAAATCCTGCATACAAATTATGCAATTAGGCGGGAACGTGAACGGCACAAAATTGAGGCCAAGACGGATATTATGTTCTTAAAAAATAACAAAAAAAAAGAGGACAAAATACACAAAACTAAAAGCTCAGACGAAAGTTTTTCCGC
Organism: Drosophila eugracilis; assembly: GCF_018153835.1. NCBI lineage: Eukaryota > Metazoa > Arthropoda > Insecta > Diptera > Drosophilidae > Drosophila > Drosophila eugracilis. Next base: position 3,820,995 of record NW_024573645.1, read on the forward strand.
CAGTTATCAAATTCAGAAAATTGTCTCTCTGCTGCCAAAGTCAGCAATGAGTGAGTCGCCAAGTCCTGAGAGTTCCCTGAGAAATAGTCAAAAATCCCTGACAAATTGTCAACGAAAGTTTATATACTCGCTAACCGAAAACTTGGCTCTTGGCAAAAGTTTTTCCTGGGCTAACTGCTGACAGTTGTAAAAATAATATTGCGTATACGCAGCGTTTGCCAATGAATGAAAAGCCTTTGGGCGCCAAGAGCAAACACTGTAAGTGAAACGGGTATAAAAATGAAGTCTGTGCTGAATGGCACAAAAGAGGCCAAAAGTTTTCCATTCAAGTTGCAATTAGCTGGCCCGAGGAGTCTTAGAGAACCGGAAACAGACAATGACAAGTGAAAAGACAAGGTCTAAACTTTGACAGCCAACACAGAATCTCAGTTGATTGACTTTCTGTTGGCAGAAAGCCGGGCTCAAGGCTCTTTTCGTCTTTTTTTTTTTTTGTGTTTGGGAAACATTTCCACACTCTGCTCTACTCCAATCAGACAGGAAGAGAAAATTAAATTTTTCTTCTAGCTTCATTTTGCATTTTTGTGGCAAATTCAATTGCAGCTGCCGCCGTTCCCACTTCCTGTTGCACTTTGTTACTCCGCAGCAACTTCGCCCTGGCGCCCCCTCCAAAAACTGCATTCTCTTGCTTCGTTTCAATTAGATAGCAACTCGGCAAAAGTTTATGCAAGAATTTCACCGTATCTGCGCGAAACTCTGCTGCCAAGTGAAGTACAAAAAATATATACAAAAACAGAAGCTGAAACAGCAGCCGAAAATACTTATTTCTCTTGAAAATAAACGAAACGGCGACTGCAAATATACAGACGCCCAAAAAGAAGACCAAGAAGAATAAGGGAATAAAATGCCAGGGAACGGAAATGAAATTGCAATTGCTGGCCCACACAGACGACGCCAAGTCGCGAAGCGTTGATGCGCGGCGCCGAGGGACGAAGAAAGCCAAGTTTGCACTGCTTTTGCATGTTCTGAGCTGTTTCTGTTGCATGAGAAACATTTGCTGCTGCCTCCTTTGGCTCAAGTTGCAATGCCATTTCCGCCACGGTCTCATATTGCGCCCTGGCGTATGCAATAAAGTTTGCTCTGCGGCAGCAGCAGCGAAAGCGAAAGAAACAAAATTACTACAGTCGAAATTCCACCATTCGAAGACTCATTTGACATCGAACCAATACAAATAGTTACCTATAAAATATATTTTTTATGATAATATTTCATATTTTACATATTTTTCTGAGTTGAATAAATCAGAGAGGCAGACTTTCTCCTATCTCATGACCAATAATTAAAAAGAACTTAAACTCCTTAAAAAGTTGTAGTTGAAGTCTTTTTTAAAGTTCTGAATGGTTCTCAAAAAGTTGCTTTATTAGTTTTCTTAGAAATTGCCATTCCTTTTTTCTGATTTAGGCTCTAATCTCTAAGTTTTGATTAACGGCTTCTAAAATTTTAGTTTCGTTTGTGAAAGTTTCAAGGATGAAGACAAATTATAAACAATTAGTCGCAAAACTCAATTCCTAGCAACTCTGCGTAGTTAAATAAATTTCTACAAGTGGAAGTTGGAATTATGCAAGAGAGACTTGCGTATGCGAAACTAGATGCTCCTAGAATCCCAAGAGCCATTTCCAAAAGCCAAAACCCCACTTTCACCCATGGCCGCAAGGGCTTAATCAGGCGCAACTTTTTAGAAGAATTTTGCTGGGGAAACCCTCTCCTAATGTCGCACCCGCACAACCGAGCACTATACTATAAAGTGCTATATAGCTTTAGATATAGCTATATATATATATATATAGATATATATATGCCACACAGGAGCTCATTAGTTGGGCGGCAGTGGCGCTTAAACTTAAGCTGGTAGCGTAGAAATTGCGCAGCTTTGGCGCTAAACAAGTTAATTAGTTTGCCTCTCTTTTTTCCGCAATGGCTGGAGTTAAGCTTAACGACAAAATAAATTATTTGCCCCACACACACGCACATACACACACATAAGCGCCATGGAGACTTCAATTGACTTTATTAAGCGTGTGAGTGCGTGTGGGCGTGCCTGCGCCTTAATGACACTTTTCAGTCAGCTGCTGTTCTAACAGGACGTGGTTCTAACCCACGTTTATTATCCCAGCGGCAGGATGCTGTCTGTTTCTGGCGCGGCACAATGGCAGGATGTGTGTGTGTGTGGAGGAGTGGTAAATGGGATCTCATCTATGGCCTGACTTTGATCTACGACATATTAACCTCCACTCTACGGGGTCTCTCTGTCTCTCTCTTTTTTTCTCTTAATTTTAAATTAATTTTCATGTGGCAATGAAAAAACCTGCTGCCCGTTCACCTGTTCGCCCCACTGTGCAGCTGTGGCGACATTAGAAAACAAGGCGACGGCAATTGCCTTTGTGCTGCATAAAAACACTTTGCTGTCCCCAGTCGAGTATATGTACCACACATTTCACGTGCTCTGTGAATATGCCCATACAGCTGCAGGCAAAATAATAGTCCCAAAGTTGATTTTTGGAACTTAAACATTTTATTTGCATTTAAGTATATAAGGGTTACAAGGATAAAAAACTAAAAATAGTAGCAGCTAAATACTTTCTTAGATATCAATTTTAAAATAAAACTCTGTTAAAGTTATTAACCATTTAATATTATTTATACTAATTTTTGTTTGATATTTTTTGAAATACTTAGAAATATAAAACAAGACTTTTATTTTACCCACAACTGTACTCAATGAGCAGCCAACGCAGATAGCATCCTGAGCTCGCTTTTATCTTAGGTTTTAATTGCATGGTCATAATGTTGTGAGCCTCCAATTTCAGGACATCGAGCCGCAGCAGTCACAAGTAAATTGAATTTAATTAGGAACGAGTTTTTCATTGTGATTGCTGGGTTTTATTCGTCATAAACTTCGGACGGTAATAAAAAATCAAGGCTGCTGGCAAATGCAAATGTGGAGCTCTTTCTTAGAGGAAAACCAAAAAGAAGGGAATCTTTAAAGGCGCAGAAACTTCTGGAGGTCCTAATTAGTGTGAGTGGGCCATTAAGAATTTGCTCAGGTTTGGCTTAAAGTTTGCATCGAGTGTGGGCCAAAGAAATTAAAATTGAAATGTAAAAGTTGCCAAACTTTTTCCCTACCCCAAACATACACACTGGCACATTATGGGAGTTGGCGGAAATTTAAAATGCAAAGCAGAACGCCGTGGGAAAGGGAGACCAGAGCCCTGGAACCCAAAACTCAGAACTTGCTTTCAAGTGGGTTCGTGGCAGGTGGGCTGCAAAAACTTGGTGCATTAAGTGCACTCTGCGAGGACCAGACAGGAGGCGATGGAGGGCGAAAAATATATATATATATAAAAGAAAAAAAGGTGAGCGAGCTGTGCTGCCAACTGCCACCAGCTCATTAAAAGTAAAAATGATATGCATTAAGTTGCTAGCGGTAACGAGAGCGTTAAAGGGCTGGACCTGCACTCATTATGCCAAACTGGCGCCACTAATGGTCAGTGTTAATTGCGTGGAAAGCATTTGAAATGCACTCTGACCCACCCGCCCCACTTCCACTTCCAACTGACATTCGCCTGATAAATTGTCATAATTCCAGGCCACACAAAGGACAAGGGATCTCTCTCCTTCAGTCTGCCATCAATACATATTTCATTGCCCTGACACATGCATTAACATGTCTAATCGGCACGCATGGGTCACAGTTGCAGCCAGGACACAAATGGCCAAAATGGGTGGCTAGTAGGGTGGTGTCCCTTTGAGAGCACGTAGCCATTATTCATTCTGCGGCCCCAGCATAATTTATTGCCCTTGGCACCACTCACATGTCAGACATTCCGAAGTGCTGGCCAACTGACAATTTGCAGAGACTGACATGCAGCAGTTTAACCCATGAACCTGTGACCCCACCGATCCCCTCTAGGTTCCAGGTGGCGGGGGCCTTAAAATTTATTTTGTTTGACTAACTGACAAAACTCACTCCCACCTGTCTCGTCCGCTTGGCAGTAGTGTCTCGCAAAGTTGCTGTACGCTGCTGTCACATCGATGACAGCTTTTTGTCCAGCAGGCAAATTGGCAAATGGGCTGAAGGGGCGTATGCGCGATGCACCTAGACTGACTAACGCCGAAATGAGTTGCTTGTAAAGCTAGCAGCGCTGCAGATAGGAGTCAATTTGGTTGTACTACTAGGAGTGTTTGCTGGAAAAGGACACAGAGGATCGATAGTTGCCGTTTGAACCCACAAGCCCCAGAGCCCCAAGCAGAGATCAGTTATCCGGCTTATTATTTAAACAATTTGGTTTATCATTGTTTTATTGAGAGCAATGAGGATTATTAAGTTTTATTGAAGGTATTACCAACACCAGAAAGCCTTTTGGACTAAACTTCATTGGATAAGACCACACCTTTGTCTAGACAGAAGCCCAGGTTGATTTCCTCAAAGTAATCGTTTTTTCCCTCTTTCCATGAATTTCCCCAGCGGGCCATTTAGGTAATGTAAACATTTTGCAGAGTTTAAATTGCTTTTGATTTTTTATGAATACTAAAAACTGATACCTTTAGCATAATATGTACGCTCAAATTCTAAACTTCAGTAAGTTTGGAAATAATCTTCTTGTAAACTTGAATGCCATTCAAATAATCGTCAGCTTTGAGAAACTCATCGTGGTCATGGATAAGTACAGGAGTATTGATGATGGGTGAAAATCCAACTGCTGGGGTTCCTTGCTGACGAATGAAACGGCTGTCGGTGACGGCGAAGCAGACAATCGGCTTTACTTTCAAACCACTAAAAAATATCAGGGAATAATATATATTCTATATAAAAATATATAAAAAACACTTACAGTTCATCAAAAGTAGATTTCAAAGCTAACCAATAGGGATTGGAATCATCCAGTTTGGTAGGTCCCACATAGGTCTCTTTCAGGGGGAACTCCATCTCGATTCCACCACCAGCCTCCTCGCACCAGTCCCGAATTTGCTTCTCAAAGCCAACTAAGTTCAAGGTTATAGACAGACGCATATCAAAGATGGCCTCAAAAAGCGGAGGGACCACATTGCTCTGAACTCCGCCACTCAACTGGGTGAGATTCACGCAGGTCACATCACCTAAGCTTAGGTTCTTGTCGTTTTTAAGTCTCTGGATCTGTGATTCCCGAAACTCAGTTAGCTTGTTTAACACATAGTTCAACTTTACCCCAGCAGTATTGGGCAACAATAGAGAACCATGGCCAGCAGTTCCTCCAACTTTCAATTTAAGAACTAAAGAATAATATTGTTAGAGGTGATAAGCATTGATCTATGTCATGTGACATGGCTACTCACTCCATCGTATACGCTCAGCGTAGAACAAATGATGAACATCACTAGCACTTGTGCATCCCTCGTCCAGGCTGAATCCCACATTCATTTCTTTGTATAAGTCCGTTTTAACGAACGCTGCCATACCAAGGATACCTCCAATCTCCTCGTCGGGCACAAAGGTTACGTAAACTGTCCGTTTCGGCTGGAAGCCACTAGCCTTCAGAAGACGGATAGCTCCTAGATACTGAGTACCCACGGATTTCATATCCTGAGTACCCCTAGCAAAGATCCTCTTTATCTATATCAGCGGAAAAAGGTCCGTGAGTCCACCTTTCCGGAAACACGGGAACCACATCCATGTGCGAGTTTAGTATGATTGACGGGAGCTTCGGTTTTTTTCCCAGCCACTTAATAATCACAATCGGCTTCGATTTATCAGCTGGATAAACTACTTCCACGGGGAGATCGAGGGAGTCAGCTTGTCGTTTTATAAAATCCACACAGGCAGCTGAAAAATTGTGTATTAATTGGAATATCTGGCCAATAAGAGTCCTTACAGTAATCAATATTCGGATGTACGGATGGAATGCGCAAGTACTCCTGAAATATTTTAATTTCCTCATTGTTCTTCCATTTGCTGGCACTCATTTTGAAAAATTCAACAGAGATACTTGAAGCGCTGAACTGCGAATAAGCTGCTTAAGATATCCACTGCTCTTATATGCTCTCGAATCGGTATCTTCTGTAAATATGATCATAAAATCTTTATCAAAAGGCGGCTTGTCTCTATGAAGTGACACACTATATTCTATAAATAGATGCTGCCCGGGATAAGACTAAAAATCCAATTTTGTTTATTAAGGATTATAAGTTATATTATCTAAAAGTATTGACCAATGACCGTAATGTTAAAAGAGATATATTTTCATAGTCACAATTATGCTGAATGTTTGATTACTTCACAACGCTATAGGACCTATGATTATATAAATTCCCCCAACGTTATATAAGATAAGCACTCTAAAGAAGAATCAGGTAATTTTTGTTGAGATAAAATCATTTTATTAGGCTTCAGCCAGATTACGAATAATCTTCTTGTACACTTCAATGCCGTTAAGATAAACATCAGCATGTAGGAACTCGTCGTTGTCGTGGATCCGCATGGTGGTGTTAACGATGGGCGAAAATCCAATTGCCGGGGTTCCCTTTTGGCGAATGAAACGGCTATCGGTGGCACCAGGACACACGATGGGATGCACCTTCAATCCTCTAAAGAACCAGAAGATTAAAATATATCTCATTAGATACTATATAAAAAGTACTTACAGTTCATCGATTGCTGCTTTGACAGCCAACCAGAAGGGATTTGAGTTGTCCAGTTTGGTGGGTCCTACAAAAGGTTCTTTTTGGAAGAAATCAATGTCGATGCCACCTCCAGCTTCCTCGCACCAGTCCCTAATTTGTTTCTCAAAGGCAACTACATCTACGGTAATAGCAATACGCATGTCGAAGACTGCCTCAAATAGAGGAGGCACCACATTGCTTTGGACTCCGCCACTCAGCTGGGTGAGATTCACGGTGGTCACGTCACCGCTGCTGAGACTGGAGTCCTTTGCCATGTTCTTCACTTGGGAGGTTCGAAACTCCGTCAGCTTGTTCAGCACGTAGTTCAGCTTTACGCCGGCTGTGCTTGGCAACAAAAGCGATCCGTGGCCAGAAGTTCCATTAAACTTCAACCTAAGTCCTGCAGGAGAAGAAGAAAATTTAGTTATCGAATCATTTGAGGATCTTTAATAACTTACCCCATCGCAAACGTTCGGCGAAGAACAAGTGATGCACATCAGTGGAGCTAGTGGCTCCTTCATCTAGGCTGAATCCCACGTTCATTTGCTTGTAGTAATCCGTTTTCACGAACTCTGCCATTCCCAAGTGGCCACCAGTTTCCTCATCGGGAACAAAGGTCACATACAAAGTTCGTTTGGGCTGGAAACCGCTAGCCTTAAGCTGACGAATAGCTCCCAGATATTGGGTGCCCACCGACTTCATGTCCTGAGTACCCCGAGCGAAGATCCTTCCCTCCTCATCTATATCGGCAGCAAAGGGATCGTGGGTCCAGTTATCGCGAAAGACGGGAACCACATCCGTATGAGAGTTGAGAATAATCGACGGGAGTTCTGGCTGACTTCCTAGCCATCTAATGATCACCACGGGCTTGGTTTGAACAGATGGATATACTACATCCACGGGAAGATTCAAGGAGTCTGCCTGACGCTTAAGAAACTCCACACATGTTGCTAAAAGTGCATTATTTTTGAATGTTTAAGGATTAAAAACAAGAACCTACTAAAACCTACTGTAGTCCACATCAGGATGCACCGTTGGTATACGCAGGTATTCCCGAAATATTTTAATTTCTTCATTGTTTTCCCACTTTTCCGAACTCATTGTTATACTTATTCTCCTAGAGATAAAGACCAACTGAGCTGCATTAGAGATTCCCTGTGTTTTTATAATATCCATGTTTGTTTAAATGTTTATGGTCAAGGCATTCAAATGTTTATCAACTGTATTTGTGGTTGTGGCTGCGAATATATATACTTTATAGCGTCGGAAGCGCATCCTTATACTGTTAGATACTTTCGAACGAATCTAATATACCCTTTTACTCTACGAGTAATGGGTATAAAAAATAGTGATTACATTTTTAGGTAAATGGTTAATTATTTACTATCACTAGAACCTTAACCTTTGATGCCAAAAAACTGTGTCATGTTCTTGAAATTAATCATTTTGGATAGCACAAAAACGGAAAACATTAATTCGTAAAGCTATCACAATTTTTTGGAGCATTGATTGATGGCCTTCGTTTTATAGTAATTAAATGATTATTTTGGCTTTAATGGACTTTCAATGTAGAAAACTAAAGATACTATACTATATGCATTCCCTTTTATCTGGTAGGGATAGCAACTTGTGTATTTGCTAGATACAAGTTGATATCTTTGTGTGAAAACGTATCCATTTAATTCGCAGCAGATAAGATAAAAAAAAGCGAGGAATTTGTATGTCAACTTATAACAAAATCATTAATCTTTATTTTGATAAGGTTCTCAGGCATTATTTCGAATTAATTTTTCAGACTTCGGCCAGGTTGCCCAGAATTTTCTTGTATATTTGAATGCCCTTCAAATAAGTCTCGGCTCCCAAATATTCATCGTGGTCATGGATGCGCATTGTAGTATTCTTAATGGGTGAGAATCCCAAAGCTGGAATGCCCCGAGCACGAATATTCCTGCTGTCGGTGGCACCGGGGCAGACAATGGGGTAGATCTTCAGGCCACTGTAATGATATATAGTTAGAAATCAGTGTTATCAGTACATAAACCTAAACTCACAGTTCATCGGTGGCAGCTTTGAAGGCCAGCCAAAACGGATTGGAGTCATCAATCTTGGTGGGTGCCACGTAGGGCTCCTTCTCGTCGTAGGAGATCTCAATGCCGCCACCTGCCTCCTCGCACCAATCGTGGATCTGCTTCTCAAAGGCCACCACGTCTAGGGTGATGGACAGGCGCATGTCGAAGACCGCCTCGAAGTGAGGTGGCACCACGTTGCTCTGGACTCCGCCACTCAGCTGGGTGAGATTAATGGTGGTCACATCACCAATGTTTATGGTCTGATCCTTCGCCAGACGCTGGACCTGCGATTCGCGGAACTCCGACAGCTTATTCAGCACATAGTTCAGTTTCACGCCAGCAGTGCTGGGCAGGAGCAACGAACCATGTCCGGAAGTTCCACTGAAGTTCAGTTTGAGACCTGTCAGAAAAGGATTTTATTTAGTGACATATCTTATCCAAGTTTCAAAGTCTCCTTACCCCATCGCATGCGCTCGGCATAGAACACATAGAACAGATCGATTTCGCTGGTGCCACCCTCGTCGAGGCTGAGTCCAACATTCAAGTTGCTAAAGTATTCGGTTTTAACGAACTCCTGCATGCCCAGTTCACCGCCAATCTCCTCATCGGGCACAAAGGTCACGAAAAAGTTGCGCTTGGGCTTGACACCACTGGCCTTAAGCAGGCGAATGGCCCCAAGATATCCTGTGCCCACGGACTTCATGTCCTGAGTACCACGAGCAAAGATCCTTCCCTCCTCATCTATATCAGCGGCGAAGGGATCGTGGGTCCACTTGTCACGGAACACTGGAACAACGTCCATGTGCGAGTTTAGAATAATGGAGGGTAGTTCCGGTTCGGTTCCTAGCCACTTAATGATCACCACGGGCTTCTTCTCTACAGGATATATGACATCAACCGGAAGATCCAGGCTATGAGCCTGTTTCTTCAGGAACTCCACGCATTCAGCTAAAAGTTTAAGATAACGTGAGCAATTTTAAGTGGAATCCCTTGGGAATCCTTACTGTAATCCACATTTGGTTGCACAGTTGCTATCCTTAGGTATTCCCGGAATATTTTGATTTCCTCGTTGTCTTCCCACTTTTCTGTACTCATTTTGTGATGATGTGTCCGCTGTCAGTTACCAAACTTGAATGAGCTCCCGTTGGTTAGAGTTAGAATTTATACAGGCATTTTCGTGTTGTATGATTTTCGATTTTATGGCCTTGCTTTTTAATTATTATCAAATAATGAGTGCGTTATCAACCGATTGCGTTTACCACAATGATAACAGCTCATATTCTTGTACAAAACATTGACAAAACCAATGTCTGATAGCAAACAGTAGCCACATTCGATATAGTTCAAATAGTTGCTATAAATTAGGTTAACCGATGTTTATATGCCCTTAAAATAAACATTTTTGTTTTTATTTTTACGATTTCAGATAACATATCATATAAATGATTACATTTATTCAAAATAAAAACGTTTTTTTGTTTGTTTAAGAGAGTAAAATCTATAGTAGTGACGATATATTGGATATCATTTGAGGGCAAAGTCCATGACAAATTAAGCTTCACAAGAATTTTTACTAAGGGTGTAAGTGTTTATTTTTTATTTGTTTTTCTGCAGATATGATTTAAAGTAATAACCGACTTTAAACATTTAATTTCGGCCCAACACTCATCGTTCCCAAACATTACTCATAAAAGATAAGGCCAATCGAAGCATATTGAGTTCCATTTTTTATTCATGAAAGTAGATTTTCGATTGAACATTTTATGAATCAGCAAGTGTCGGGATAAGCTTCTTATACACCTGAATTCCGTTGAGATAGGTGTCGGCCCGCAAGTATTCATCATGATTGTGCAGCAGTGTGGGTGTGTTGTTGATGGGTGAAAATCCAAGAGCGGGAATCCCAACCCGCCGGACGTAGTAGCTATCTGTGGCACCGGGAAAAACTCGTGTTTGCGTTTTCAAGCCGCTGTAATTACACAAAAATTAGAAAGGAAAATCTTTAATTCCCTCTATTCTTACAGTTCATCCAAGCCCCTTTTAAAGCCCAGCCAATAGGGATTGGTAGCGTCTATCTTGGTCTCAACAGCGGGACACTTTAGTACAGTGTCTAGTTCGATTCCTCCACCAGCTTCGTTACACCAGTCGCTAATCCGTTTCTCCAGTGCATCAGCATCTTGGGTAACGGCGATGCGAATATCAAAAATAGCTTCTAGTAAGGGCGGAACGACGTTGCTTTGAGTTCCTCCCTTGAGTTGGGTTAGATTTAAGGTGGTCACATCACCGGGACTCAAAGAAGAGTCGTTGGCCAGAAGTTTGACCTGGGTTTCCCTAAACTTCATCATCTTTTCCAGGACGTACTGGAACTTCTCGCCAGCCGTGTTTTTGTGCAACAGCGACCCATGGCCGGATTTGCCATTGAATTTCAGCCGGAGATCTACATATGATGGTATATGGTTAATATTCCTCCCTATAAACATATAAAACTTACGCCAAAACGTACGCTCAGCATAGAAAACAGGATAAGTCTCATCCTCACTGGCGATGCCCTCGTCCAGGCTGAAACCCACGTTCATGCCCTTGAAGTAATCGCCTTTCACAAATTCAGCCATGCCCAAATCTCCGCCAGTTTCTTCGTCTGGCACAAAAGTCAAATACACCGTCCTCTTCGGCTGATAGCCACTGGCTTTGAGGGAACGGACTGCTGCCATATACTGACATCCCACGGATTTCATGTCCTGCGCACCACGTGCATAAATCCGGCCTTGGTTATCCATGTGGGCACTGAACGGATCATAAGTCCACTTTTCGGGAAACACGGGAACCACGTCCATGTGCGAGTTCAATATAATCGTATTCAGTTCGGGATTTTTGCCCAGCCATTTCATAATCACCACCGGTTTGGATGGCATGACAGGATGGACCACATCCACCGGTAGATTCAGGCTGCCAGCCTGCCGCTTCAGGAACTCCACGCATGCAGCTGTCAAAGGAAATTGGGATAACAACGAGGAAACTAGAATTTACAATAGCAATCCTCACTATAGTCGACATCGGGATGCACCGTGGGAATACGCAAATACTCCTGGAAAATTTTAATTTCCTCGTCGTTTTTCCATTGTTCTAGGCAGGTGCACATGTTGAGTTGAATAGCCTGCGGTTGTAAAGAGACTGACTTATAATCCGTAACGTTGTTTGGTTTTAAGTCTGAGAGGGCTCTAGTTTGACTTTATGACCTTATCAGTTGTTGACTCTAAGCCAGTTGATTGCGGCTTGCGGATTTTCTATTTCGCGTGCACATCTATTATCTAGAAGTCCTAGATAATAAACCGCTAAGCTATCGATGGTTTATTAAATCTGCTTCCACACTTTCACTCAGCGTGGCTAGTTTCTAAAACAGACATTTTAATATTTCAAACAGTTTTTATTAGCCTGCTAAAACAAAGTTCTTTAAACAAACATAGTTAAGATAATATAAAAATGCACAAATTCTTAAGTGGAATCAGTTCGCTAAGCATCGGCCACGGCGGGAATGAGCTTCTTGTAGACCTCGATGCCATGCAAATAGGTGTCGGCTTTCAGGAATTCATCATGGTCGTGCAGCAGGATGGGGGTGTTGTTGATGGGCGAAAAACCCAGAGCTGGAATGCCTGCATAACGGACATAGCGACTGTCCGTGGCGCCGGGGAAAACTCGAACCCGTGTCTTGAGGCCACTGAAAGAAATAAACAAAAGTTATATCAAAACAAAGCCTTTTGTTACAGGTTTGTGTAATCCTTACAGGTCATCGAGAGCCTTCTTGAAGGCCAGCCAGTAGACATTCGATGAATCAATCTTTGTTGGCTCCACAAAGGGGTTCTTCATCTCGAACTCCAGTTCGATGCCGCCGCCAGCCTCCTCGCACCAGTCGCGAATTTGCTTCTCGAAGGCAGCGATGTCCACGGTGACGGCTATGCGAATATCAAAAACAGCCTCCAGGAGCGGAGGAACTACGTTGCTCTGCACTCCGCCCCTAAGTTGGGTGAGATTCACAGTGGTCACATCACCAATTTCAAGGGAAGAGTCGTCAGCAAGTTTCTGGACTTGGGATTTGCGGAATTCCATCAATTTACCGACGATATAGTTAAGCTTCTCGCCAGCTGTGTTGGGCAGTAAAAGCGATCCGTGTCCCGCAGTGCCACTGATCTTGAAACGAAGATCTGTTGGGAAACAAAAAGTATAAAGAACATCGAACCTTATGCGGTTCAATATACTTACGCCACAGAGTCCTTTCAGCGTAATAGACGGCGTAGGTTTCATCCTGGCTGGAGATGCCCTCGTCGAAACTGAATCCTACGTTAAGCTTCTTGAAGTAGTCGCTCTTCACCAGCTCCCGCATGCCCAGGTGACCGCCGACCTCCTCATCCGGCACAAATGTGAGGTATATGGTCCTCTTGGGCTGATAACCACTGGCCTTGAGGGCACGTACTGCTCCCAGATATTGAGTGCCCACGCACTTCATGTCCTGCGATCCTCTGGCAAAGATGCGACCCTCAGCATCCAGATCAGCACTGAAGGGATCGTGGGTCCACTTATCGGCAAAGACAGGCACCACATCAGTGTGCGAATTGAGGATAATGGAGGGCAGTTCTGGCTGCGATCCCTGCCATTTCAGTACCACCACGGGATTCTGCTCGTTCACTGGGTAGACAACCTCCACAGGTAGATTCAAGCTGGCAGCCTGGCGCTTCAAGAATTCCGTGCAGGCGGCTATAAATAGCAGACACATTTTATGGCAAGGTCATAAAGATCTGGGTTCTAATCGGAGAATCATATAGATAAAAGTATATTCAAACTCACTGTAATCCACATTTGGATGAACCGTTGGTATGCGCAGGTATTCGCGAAAGATCTTAATCTCCTCATTGTTCTCCCACTTGGCGGTACTCATTTTGAATTCCACTTTAGCCGGTTGATAACCTCTAATCAATTTAATTGTGTGTCCAAACAAAAGATTTCCAATCAGCTGGTCAGCAGTTCACCACAACAGATCGTAGATACACACACCACAGCCACACCTTACTCAACACTGGTTAGCCAAAGACTGTGCGATCGTGGTGGGAAACGCGAGTTTAAATATCAGCGATAAGCGGGAGAAAGAGACGTCATGATAATAAAGCAGAAACAGAAACTAAACCTAATTTCTTTATCTTGCGGTTTTGCCTATAAACTGCTTTATCAGAAGCATTTGTTTACTTTTTGTCGACTAATCTAAATTTTATGTACAAAAATATGACTGGAACTAAATTCGTTTTGGAGGTTATATTGTTTTTATCAGTTAAATTTTACCAACACCTTTTTTATCCTTTAATTAAGTTCTAAACATAATAAAGAAACTTTTAACTATAAAATATTGATGCAAAGATATAAAATCAAGTATTTTTTATACAACGCTTTAAAAATCAAAATAAAGTTCTAAAAGAGAATTCAAGAAATCGAAAGTGTTCACGTAATATCTGTATTATTTCGGTACTAAAAGTATATTTCCACCTCATAAAACAATGATTGAAAATCAATGAAAATCACTTTCCGTGACACCCAAATTGGTAAAGAGCCATAGCATTCAGTAAACATTTCACCATCACTTTCCAGTACATGTGAAGCCACTTTAAGGCTCATTTAGTTGGTATTCGCCTCCTGGCTGATGGATTTATTTGCCTTAAATCGTGGCGAAAGTGCTTCGCATTGCTTGCGGGGCAACAGGATGGCAATGGCAGGATTGATGATGGTGGGTCTCCATTTGGCCCGCAGCCAAGATTTCCGATTACTGATGAATCGCATGCAATCGCATTCCAATTCCAGTTGATTTGTTAATCAAGATGCACTGCACACGTTCTCACCCACACGCCCACTGGGGTTCTGTGTAAACAAGTTGACCCCGGCCTTCCAGCTCCACTCCAAATTTCGCATATTAATAGTATTACTGTTGTTGTTTTTGTTGTTGTTGCTGTTGCACTTGCCAATGTTGGTGCAATGCGACTGTTGTCCCTGTGGTGTCAAAAGTTTGTTTTAAATTTAGATTTCACGCTTTTTCCCATACAAAAATTGGCAGAACGAAAAAAGCAAAACTGAAGCCCTGAGATTTGTGTTCCATGTACTGGGTGGCAAAGTTGATATTGTTTTAGTGTGTGTACTCACAAAAAGTCATTAAAAGTTCATTAACAATGTTGCTGGGATTTTAATGGCGCACCAGCAGCAATAACACCAACTACAGGCTACACATGTCTGCATTTTAAATAACATCCAGGCCCAGCACTCGTACAAACTCGTATTCCCCCCATTTACAACGTCACATAAGTCAAATAAATACACAAACTTCCTGTGCACAAACACTTGCACAGCCGCACTATGGGCAAAAATGAAATTTATTGGAATAATTCGAAAGTTATGAGGCACCACTTAAATTTGCTGCCAAAAAAACATATTTTAACCCACTGTAACCTGGGGGCGTGGCTGTTTACTAATGTTTTTGGTGCTGCTGCTGACTCTGATGTTGCTGTTGTGCTGACATGTTGTCGCTGGGTAAATAAACTAAATGAAAATTTTGTATATTGTAACAATTATCCGGGCATCGCCGGCAACTGTTTGTGTTTAGCCCCCAGCTGCAGTGGCAAAGGCTCCAGGATATCTGGGTTTTGGGGCCCAGCCTGTGTGCCTCCTAATCCTTTATGGGCATGGGTGCATTACACCTGGTTGAGACAAAAAAAAAACGAGGAAACAGGAACTGATATAATCCTGCTCTGCCATTTACCATTTACCATACCCCTCTGTCCAGAGTGAGTATTCCCTTTTGTTCGGGCTTTGGCCAAAAGCTTTGACAAACTTTTAGTAGTATGGATATACAGGTTGGACCGTGGGTTTCGGGGGGTGGACTGGCAGCTCAAGGACAATCCGGCGGGCATGCGTTTGCATCTCCCGGAGAGCATCAATTTGTGTGTGCCAGGCATTAGGTGCAAAAAAAAAGCGCTCAGCTCTTGGCAAGCACTTTAGCAAACTGCACTCACAGTCGACATCGATATACAAAAAGTGCTGGCCAACAGTGCGTATGCGTGCTGCAAGCTGCATGCTGCTAGCACAAGGAAAAACTACTCGAAATGGTTTATATTCAGAAGTTTGTGCAAATGTCATCAAAATGTGGACCACTCGGCCTGCAAATTGGATGCACATCCATAAAGCCGATGCAAATGCTGCTGTACAAAAAGTTTGTTTACATAATTAGCAGTCATAATTTAATTGATCGACATTTATCGCTTGATTAAAGATAATTATTACACATTACATATTGAAAATAAAAGAAAAAACCCACCAGCTTTAATTTTAATTGTGAAGCTTAACATTCACAATTCCAACCATAATTCAATGGCCTCGATTTCAGTTTGCTTTGGCCATTAATCGCATTCGACGTTCAATTATGCAACTACCAATAGCCAATAGCCTGATGCAATAAAGCAAATCAAATATTTATTTAGCTGTATGTTTGTGGGTGTATATTACAATTTTGGTCGGTCTCCATTTTCCACCGGTGCAAATAATCAGCTTTGATTCTGCATAAATTAAATTACATTCAAAATTGGTAGTCAGAGTTGGCTCTGGCTCAATATCTAGTGGTTTTGTGTGAGCATACAAAGTGTGGCTCAATCGGAGATTATATGCTCTAATTTAAATTTCTGAACAAAAGTCTATAGCAGTCTTATAATGTGGGAGTAATCTATATAGCATTGGAATTCAATATTTAATGGTTTTAATACTAAATTATAGTGACCTGACAGAGTATTATTAAAAAAAAATATTAGAAATTATATATGGGAGATAACGTTTAAATTAACCTTTTTTCTTGGTAATTATTTTCTATACCAGCTTAATATGTAAGGCAAACCTAACAGTTAATGTATATGTACATTTTAAATTATTTACACAAAACATGTTAAGCGCTTAGACTTGATTAAAAATTCTCTTAGCATTAGTGAAAGTATTCTGTGGAAAGTGTACTAAGAAATGAAAACTTGCTTCTGCTTTATAATTCTGCTTTATGACTTTCACCATTAAAGTCTTAGTTACTTAAACTGAACTCTATCTGTAGTTAGAAAATGTGTAAAGTGAGCCATATTTATGGTTAAAATTGTAGCTTAAACAGCAGACGTAAAACCAGGCGATGCAGAAATCATTGAATACTTACAGGCTAACAACACTAGAGTTAAAGAAGGAATCCCTATGAATGTGAAACCAAAGCGCGATAAGAGAGAGATAAGGAGGCAATAGGCAACATCGCACTTGGCAATTACAGCAAACAGAGATTACAGATCCTGGCAACACAAACAACATAAAACAACAACAATATCCGCGGGCCAAAGCAGCGCCATCAAAGCAAATAACACACAAAAGTTATGATAAATGCAGATGGAGAACGGCTAACGGCATTATTGCCTGTCATTTCTCATCAGCCG
Source organism: Drosophila eugracilis (assembly GCF_018153835.1). Lineage (NCBI taxonomy): Eukaryota > Metazoa > Arthropoda > Insecta > Diptera > Drosophilidae > Drosophila > Drosophila eugracilis. The sequence continues at coordinate 3,838,237 of NW_024573645.1, forward strand.
AGTTCGACAGGGTGTGGGAGTGAGTATGGAGGAGAAGCACAGCGGATAGTCAGAAGAGGGCAGCAGCAACAGCCGACTTCCGGGTGCCGCCGCCATTTTGCTGGGTCTGTAATGGCTGGGAGGAAAAATCCAGGGTGCGCCGTCTGAATGGCTTGTAATGAAAATGGGAGGTTGGTAGGTGGTGATGGAAAGCGGGCGAAAAGCGAAGGAAAAGCGAAGGAAAGCGGGCGGAAAGCGGAAAATAAAACATGATTTTTGCCTTGCTTTTATTTTCTATTAAGAGCATAGTACTACCACCATTTCACTCCCTTTTGCGTGAGCGATGAATTGCAATTTGCAAAGTTTTTGTTTGCTCTGTCTGGGAGTTGCTGATGTAACTCGGAAAAACTTCATTTTCCGCTACTTCATTTCAGTCCTCTCTCTCTCTCTCTCTGTGTGTGTGTGTCTCTGCTTGTTTTGTTTGTGAGTGCGCGGGCGACAATTTCTTGTCTGCCACGCCCCTTTTTGCACTTTCTCCTCGAAAGGCGGACAGCCAGCTGCTCGCGATGTGTGGCAATGAATTGGAGTCCCATTTCACCAGCTGTCCCCAGACGAGGCTAAAGGATTTTTAATTGTCTTTGCAAAGAAAGGAAAAATATATAAATACCTGCGGTTAAATCAATTCGTATTTCAATTTCGGCTAAAGCTGTCAATAACTAAATTAAATGTCACAAAAAATTTGTGGAAAATGTATTCGAAATTGCTAAATTGTGTTTTCAAAGCGCTTTAATATTCTTTGAAAAATAAATAAACTGAGGCAATACAAATGGATCTAACATCCTCCCTCACTTAAAATTATATGATATCTATTACATAAAGGCAACAGATATTAACCAATGTTTATTTTCTGTGTACGTAACCACGTGTGTCAGACCGTCGGACTTGGAGTTGGCCAGTGTCATTTCCAGCTATCTGGTTTCCTGGCAAGCTTGAATGGCTGGCAAACTGGCAGCTGGCAAGCACGGCTACATCCTGGCAATCACATTGCCCCCACATCCACATCCGTATCCGCAGCTGGACTCGAAGGACTCGCCCAGCTAATGACCACTGCTAAGTGCCTCGATTTGTGCAGTGCACTCCGCTCGACCAGAACTGCAATTAACTAATTGATTGAACTATTCAATCGGTGAAAATGCACGGCACTTTGGGGGCAGGGACCGTGTGACTGGGTGTGGCCCGGCTTATTAAAGGATTGGCGTTTAAGGAGCGAGCATTTAACACAGCTGCTGACTGCAGTCAGTGCTCAATATCTGTGGCCTTTGTGGCGTGGCCGGGGCACATTGCTCACTGGGAGTTGAAAGCTTTTAAATGCCCCCCCATTAGCCTGTAGACTGGGCCCCGCCCGCATAACATAGTGAGTCCGGTTCAGTTGAGTTCCTCTATTTCTGGCTAAGTAATGCCTGACTGACTGATTAATGGTCAGAAAGAGCAAGAGAGAGAGCAGCTACAGCTGCCGACTGGCACATAATCGATTTTTCGTAATGCATTTAGAGCCTTTTGGCTTCTTTCATATCCGGAAGCCGGAATCAGTAATCTGGAATCCCTTCAGCATCCATCGCATAACTTTCCACCTTTATCCTTTTATATGTGCCGGGATTTGTAATAAACTTGTACCAATCTCTGAACCACACACCCACAGATACACGTTTCCGGTTACCAAATGCAGGACATAAAAAATGCTAGCAATCAGATGGTAACCACTCCGCCACCAGACAATCCTCCAGAGTGCGGCATTTTTTTGAGAGCTTCCTTTAGGTTTGTGTTTTTTTCCTGGCCACCATGTTTATAAATAGGAATTGCAACAATGTAACGAAGTGTATCTCTTCCACATAGGTAAGCACATTTTAGTGGCCTTTGTTGGGCAGGATGATGATGATGTTGTCGTGGTCCTTGCACTAGTTGCAATTTGTTGCAGTTGCAGTTTCGCCCGCTTTGTAGTCGCTGCTGTTGCAAATGTTTTATGACTGCAATGCGGTTGGGTTGGCTGCAGCGCAGCTGCAAAATGCATTTATGATGCATAAACATAACGCCCTTGCTAGGCCTTTCCGGCCGGGGATCACGTGCCATTCCAGGTGCCTCTACCTTTTTCCCTAGGTTTCACAATTTTATTGTCCTGCAGGCATGAAACATGAAACTCTCACCGGGAAATGCCATGGTTTATTTAATGCACGAATCGCATAATTCTTTTTATTGCCACTGACACAATTTTTCCCATTTTCCGAATTTAACGAATCACTCGTCCCCACGGCAGAAATCGTTGTGACATCAGTTTTGACAGCTGAACGTTATGGTAATTTAATTAACCATTAAAATGAGATTATTGTGTAATTTATGCATGTGACACCGACAGTGACAGCCCATTTAATGAGTCGCCCATAACTAATAAGTCAGTTTCGGAATGGAGGACAGGAGCAATTAACTTTCCCATTCCCAAATCACGGGATATTCCCCTGACTTCTGGTGACACTCTTTGGCCAACCCAAAGAATGCAATTTCCTGGCTCAAAGTCCGCTTATTCCGCACTTGGCTTTGCACACTTCAAAAAACTTTGGCCTAAGCTATAGATGTATGTATATAGAAGTATTGATGGATACGGATTTTGATTCTCCCCCGCTGCTTGCCACACAACCGGATCCGGCTACGGAAATGTGCCAGCCCGAAATCCGGACAGCCGGCTTAGGGCCATCCGCCGGGCTGTAATAGTAATAGGAATTGATTTACCATTTCGTGTGCACGAAAATGTGCAATTTATGTGCTCCATCCCATCTGACTCAGCATAGATGATAGCCCGGGCGGATTGGGGACATACTGTACCATACTGTACTACTACTACCATGCTATACCATGCGGATAGACATAAATTCCGGGGGTACCGGCGGCTAATGCATTTTTCAAGTGGAGTGCATAATTTAGAAGCGAAGTCAGTCAGTCAGTTGGTCATTTTGCGGGCCTGCATTTAGCATATCAATGGTTATAGTGCCTCCTTCAACCCTGATCTCTTGCACTCTAATTGCCGCAAAATGTGGCGCTACAGCCTCAAATTCCCATATTCCCGACCTGACCGCCGTTTCATATTTTATTGATTGAATTGGTTGGGGAGGCTGCTGGTTGGCTCATCAACCGATGAGATGCCACCGCATCATTGGCAGTCATTTGATGTCCGCTGAATAATTTACAACGATTTCGGGACCGAGCAACGCCCAGTTGCAATTCCAATTCCAATTTCAGCTTCAAAATGGCGAATTTTCGATTTAATGCGAATTCCTGCTCCTCTTTTTTTTTGGCTTTTTTGCCACGCTGATTGGCGAATGCCGCAATGAGTTATGTGCCAGGGGATAGAAAATATATGGCTATCGATCGAAATGGAACTGAAATCGGGTTGAATTAATGCATGAGTGGAAGTTAAATGGAGCACAAAGGATTTGGGTTGGGCTTAAGCCGTCAGTTTTTGTTCCGAAGATATCGATTTCTCAGCGAACGAACTTAAAAATTACATTTACATAATGCAACCAAAATTGACATTCCCCTCCGACTTTTCAGCTATATAGAAAAGTCGAGCAACCACTAAAATGTTTGTTATTCCTCCCTTAGCAAATAAAGAAAACAACAAAGGAATTGCAAGAAATTGCAGAGGCAGCAGTGGCAGCGGCAGTGGCAGCGGCTAGAAGAAAACAAAAGAAGATGAAATAAGCCCGCAACGAAAACAAAGTCGTAAATTCAATTTAAAGCTTGACAGATTGCCACAATGCGGCGAAAATGGGAGGCGGTGGGCGGAAGGTGGGGCATGGGGTGTGGCAGCTGGTCTGAACAATGCAGCTGGTTTGCAGAGCAGTGTTGGTTGCAACAAAAATGGCGTCAGTGTAACAATGCCGCCCTTTATCTTTTGGCCAGCAAACCACGGAAAATATTTCCCAGCAAAGAGAAAGCTCCATCCGCAGGACTCACAGGACTCCCTGCTTACTCCCATTTCTCTTCTGGGACTTTCAAATTAGGGTCAAGTTTTGCTGGAAGGCGCCGTTGGAGGAGCCATGCCACCAATTAAATGGGCTTTAATAAGCTCAACCACTTAAACAGCCAGAAATCTGGCAAAGAGGTTAAACGGCTGGCAAAACTTTTACCAAGTTATGGGTGGTGCTTTCGTTCAGCTTGAGTTGAGAGAGGCGGTGGTGATGGTGGTGGTGCTGGTGCAGCAGCTGTGGTTGCTTCCTCAACAACATGCCTGTATTGTCCGCCTGTGTTGCATTATGTTTCACTTGCAGCTGCTGTTTTTGACCCAGTTTAGTAGGGCACTTTTTTTTTTAAATGCCATGCTGCCGGTGGGTCATGTCACCGTGCCGCCGTTTGCCTTTTTACACAGCTGTGCGCAAGTTTATCACGCGCCCCCGTAAAAAGCCACAATAAGGTCAATCGCATGGCCAACGCCAGCGATAACAGCACCATCCTGTATGGGAACCACCAGTTTCAGCACCACCGACACCGCTGCCACCGCAGCAAACGCAGCGCAATTAAAGCCAACAAACGGAGTGCCACAGAAGCAGGCCGCACGGATTCCCGGCCAAGCCAATCAGCGGACCAGGCCGCAGATCCACGTACTCATGCAGAGGGAAAAAGTAGGGGATTATCTATTAGATATGGCGAAATTAGGTTCTGGTTGAAATCTAGTTCATTGTAGACACTCTGACATTTGAACTGGTATCAATGTCTTTGTCAGTTTTATTCATTTTGATATTAAAGTATAAAAAGTTCAAGAATGATTAGAAGTTATTATTGCTAGACTTATTGTAGGCTTGAACATAAAAAGGGTTAACAATTTAATACAATTTCTGCCAGTGCAGCCACGCATTGCAATCAAAGGCGAGGGTATTAAAGCTGCAAGAGATCCCTGTGCGATGGAGAGTCTCAGCAGAATTCGCCAGGAGGTGTGGGTAAAGTGGGTGTGGGTGTGAGTTGTGGGTATGGGGTAAAGTGGTAGGAAAAAGGCATCGGAAAAGAGGGGACGGAATGGAAGGCTTGCAACCGGGGCAGGAACGTTGCGGCCGCGGCCAGGAAACGCGCACAAATTGCGTTTTAACGCATGCAAATTGCCTGCGTCCACGTCCTGGACGAGTTTATTGCATTACAGGGGAAAAACGACGATGGGTGCTGTTGGAGGAGGAGTGTAGAGATGGGCGTGTGTGTGTGTTCTGCCAGTAGATGTATGTCCCGCAATTGCCACTTCGCACTTGAACGATTTCGCGCTCCAAACTAGCAGAGTGTATATTTGTGTGCGTGTGGACAGAATGCATTTTCAACCAGCGAGGCTCGAAGCTTTCGGCCGTTTCAGTTTCTGGTGCTCCTGTCGCTTTCATTAAGCCAACTGACAGCGGCGATTGCAGTATCAGGCCAGCAAGCTCCAGCAAACTCCGAAAATACAAAGCCAGTGGCAAATGGGCGAAACGCCCGCCATCGGAAAACTGTCAAGTCGACGTGAGCTCGCCGTTTCGTGATATTTATGTGTATATGTATATATTTTTTGCCTGCCATTTTTCACAGCTTATTTTCCCCATTTAACCAGCAGCTGTAGTCGCTATTTTTGTTGCCACAGATGCTGTTAGTGCACCATAAATTTTATAGACAAGTTAAATATTATGCATACGCACCATTGCACTTAATAACATTTCGGTTCGCCTCACAATGCCCAGCGGTGTGATGACGATATGAAATGTGGCAGTGCTCACCATCCAGTTCTGGGCAAGGCTTAAGCTTCATTCTAAATTGAATTAAATTAAAATAAATCTGGTCGGCAAGGAGCAAGCAAAAGGTTGCATAACTAAGCAAGGCAGGAATATGCCATATTTTTCGTATGCAATCGGATTTGCATATGTTCACTTAGACATGAATTTTTCTGTTTTTCTGTCAGCCTGTCAGAGGCCTTCAACAAAAAAAAAGAGTATGTTATTTTTCCATGCTTTAATCTCTGAATCCATCGCTAGTCGGCTCCATTTGTTGGAATAACAGATGAACTATTGATCATCATTAGAAAGGCACACATATATGACATTCCCTCCCACCACCCTTGACATACCTAGTTTTTGTACCTACTATGATTTGATACTGTTTGCTTTTTAACTTTTACCAGCCCTCCCCCCATGTAGTGCAAATATGCTGTATAGTGTCCTGAAAGTCTATGTGAACTGCCATTACGCATACGCCTCGTGTGTTTGTGTGTGTATGCCTCAGTGAGTCTGAATGGGTTAGGTTTGTGTGAGTGAGTGAGAATGTGTGCATGTGTGCATTTTGACAGACGTCAGTTCAGCTTTGGCTCCTGTGCGCTTTGCATTTTTTATGCATTTAAATAACAAAATTAAACTAGCAAATGTTTCACATGCAATTTATTGTTCTTTCTCTCCCTTCCAGATAAACAAAAACACGCAGAACAACAAGAATCTGGGGGAGCACAAGCGCTGGATACACGACCCCTCGAGTGAGTAAACCAAAGCAAAGCCAAAGTCAAAGGATTTACACACCATTTGGCCCTTGGCTATGGTCAATTAAGTTTTGACACAAAAATATATGCATAAAATATGTGACCTATTAATAAATTGAAATCGCTCGCCTGCAGGTGACCTTTGCCGACCGCTGAACTGCAAGAAGCGTGAAATTTGCCTGCTGGAGGACGAGTTCAGTGCCGTTTGCGTGTCGAAAAAGGAGCTACACAAGAATCGGTAAGTGGGGTTTCCTGGGCAGGCTTATTTTGCCTTCTGATGAGCCCATTAAATTGTGCGAGCCGGAGGCCTTCGAAATTTAATCCCCTTGCCAAACCATTTCACATTCCAGTGATGAGATAATCACCAAGGCCAAGTATTTGGAGGAGGAGGCCAAGCGGCGTGTCAACCAGCAGGACAACCAGGACAGCCAGGACGCGGAGGATATCAACAACGACGATGAGGACAACAGCAGTGATGGTAGCAGCAGCATTAGCAGTGGCAGCAGCAACGGCAACAACGCCAACCCCAATGGCCCCAACAATGCCCAGGCCAATGTCCAGGGAAATGAGGAGACCGACGACGAAGATAAGAGCCTCAGCCTGGGTGACGACGATGAGTCCAAGGAGGATGATGTCTTCTACGAGAACAGCATTGCTGCAGGCGATAAGCAGTCACAGCAGCAATCTCAACCTCCAGCAGCACCCTCCGTAATTCAGCAGGACGATGACGAAGAGTTGGAGTAAGTACACTTGAAAAAGTTCTATGACACCCCGGTAATAGTAATCTGTATAACATAAAAATGGCAATTTAAAGTTTTAAGTTATGTATTTGCCACTGTGTAGCTTTCGAGTATTTAACTTTCGGGCCGATCTTTTTGCGTTTGCCTTTGAGTGGGATTTTACATTTCATTAAGCAAATTCGCGTCCACAAAAAAGGGTTGATGGCGACAGGGAGACGGGGCTGTGCAGGTCACCTTTGACATCCTGGCCACCCCACCCACAAACTCCCACTGATTTCCACGGTCGCCATGCTAATAACAAATTGTTTTATCGTGTATAAAAATTCCGCAATAAATTTACAGTAGTACAATTTTTAGCACGCAGCCTTTGGGCGCTGGTCCCTGGCCTGTTTTCTGCTGTTGTTGGCTTTTTGGATATTTACTGGCGGTGGCATACTTCTGCCTGAATGGTTCAATGGGCCGCAACGACAGCTTTACGGCCTTTACCCTTTGACGCGTGCCGTCGTCGGATGCCTTGACTTGTTCCGTGTTATCGCTTTGACCCTAACCCAAATTGTGGACTGGCACGCGAGCAGTGCTTCCAAAAAAAGGGCACTGCCTTTAGGCCAAGAAGTTGGAATAGGAGTAGAGGGCTGGAGAGAGGAGCAGGTGTGCTACCAGCAGAGCCCGGAAAATGAAGTCAAAGTCGAGTCGGTGTCAAGGCTTGATTGGCTAGGGTTTCCGTAGGGAAAGGGTTGCTACTTTTCTTTTAGTAGGAAAAAGGAAGTTGTTAGTAACAAACAGTCAATTTCCTTTTTTGTAAAAATATTTGTTAATATTTTACGCAATATTTTTCAAACTTTTTCAAGGATTTTTTCCAGAAAAAGTAGGCTTAATGCAGTAATATTTTTAAACTAGTTCTCGTTTGCATATTTAAAAATTAAAAGATAAAGTTTACAAGAAAATACAAAAAACTATTAAAAAAATTTCATTTATAAAAAAATGACTCTGTTTACTAAAAGAAGAGAATGAAAAAAAGTGCACTCTTTTATTGAGAAAAAACTTAAAAGACTTTAAAAATTAACAAAATCCAATAAAAAACATTTTCAGCTCTTTAATGCTATGATTAAAATACAATTTCCCTAGACTAGTCAACACATTTTCACTTAAAGCTTTTCCACATTTTGTTTACCCAAAAAAAGTCGGACCAACTTCTTGGACTCGTGTCCCAGTTCAGAATCCTTTGAAATTCAGCCCCCACCCGAATGTTATAAAAATGTTTTCGCTTCATGTTTATGTTCGTCTTGTTTATCATTTGTGTTATTTTCTCTTTTTTTTCTGTTTTTGTTCGGGCAAAGTTTAATTTCATGCTCGCTGCTTGGCACTTTGCAGGATGCTATGTGTATTGGCCAAATTTCGAACCGTGGAAAAGTTTTTGTTTTGAGCCTTTGACGTATTTTCTGATACGGAGTGGAATTTTTTTTACCAATGAAGAGATGGATGGATTTCACGGTGGCCTTCGAGGTGTTGTTGTTTGTTGTTTTTTGTCTGTTTTTTCTTTCCCTGTAATTGAATTAAAATCCACTTGCCAAACAACACAGAACGGTGGGTGTTTGAGTGTGAAAATCAATCTATAGGCAAATCACGCGCCCGACCACATTTTCTCCATTTTCCAGCTCCCAGCGATGACATTAACAATGGCTTTTGACATATTTCGCCTCTTCTTTTATGTTTACGAATTTTCCTTTTCAATTTTGCTTTCACGAATGTATATAAGTATGAGTATACACCATCACTTTGCATATGTATGTGTTTGTATGTGTGTATCTATGTCAATGGCATGAAATATGAATGCGTCACGATGCCGTTGGCAAAATCAATAGTTTGAGCCGGAGCATTTGCCACTCATCGTGGCAGCAGGAGCTGCTCCAGTTCTCTCGTCTTTCCATTCAGGCGCAAGTCAAACAAAAGACCTGCCCCAGCAAAGGGGTCGTCCGGTGGGGGCACTTCTAATAGACCAAAATGCGAGGCAACCTCCACAATGCCCCAAGACCCAAAAACCCAGCTGGAGACCGAGATCGGGCCATAACTCATGTGTGAGACGGGCATTGTTTGTTGCAACAATATGCCATGGCACAGTGGCAAGGATACTAAGAATATCAAGTCAAAATGGTTGTTAACTTGGCCTAAAAACATATAGTTATTAAGCTAAAATATGTAAAATGAATATATTTTTGTTTATCCCAAAACATGACCGTAGTGCATCCCTGAGAAGGATTTGAAGATTCCTGGGAGGCTAGGGCACATTCCACAGTTCAGATCTCACCTCAAGCTGCCAGAACTCAGCTATTCGTGTGTGTGGGAGAAGGAGCCTGTCCATGGCAGTTATTCGAAACCACTGAGCTGTTTTGTGGTCTATGCACATGAAGCTGTCGGCTCCAGCAATTTAAGGAGAGGGGCAGTGGAGTTAGCAGGTATAGGAACCGCTCAAAGGAAGCTTCGAGAACCCAAAAACTCGCTACTCGGTCGGACGGATGGGGTTTGCAAAATTGAAAGCAAATATTTGAGTAAAAATTTACACATTTTTCAGAAAGAGAGAGGGAGAGAGAGAGAGAGAGAGACATGGAGCCGGCATTTGATGGGCAATTTGCTCAAAGCAACCGCAAATGCTGGGCAGTTGGGCAGCTTGGCAGGCCATTCAAGATGCCATCGGCGCTGTCATTGAGCAAGGATCGCATTATCAAATTTATTCGTTTCACTATTTACTTGGCCCTAAGAATTTCATTAAATTTGTATAAACAATCCGGCGGAGAAGGGCAAACAAAGCGAACCGGAAGCGTGCAAAAGAACATGCGAGAGAATTTTTAATTAAAAGCAGTGAGAGCACACACACACACACACAGTGGAAAGTGAAGGATGTACGTACATATATCCTGAATAACCGGGAATATGTTTACTTCGGTTTTGGCCATTGGTACGTTTACACTCGTTCTGCCATGAAATTGGTCAGCTTAAGGGACACATATCTATACGTAGTTATCTATATGCAAAGCATGACCAAAAGTCTTTTGACAAAACCAATTATTGTTTTATTTTATTGAATATTTTTTCTGCTCTCTGCAAAACAATTGTTTACCCAAGGCTTTGGTCCTTGTTTAAAATTTATTTGGCAAAAGCAAAGAGCAAACAATTTGACAGGCACAAATGGAAAGTGTTAAGTCCGAAATGTTGCAAAGCCAAGCTTGACCCGAATAACTGGCCAATTTTCAATTAATATTTCCTTAAAATTAAAAAAAAACAAAAGCCCTCTAATTATGACTGCCAAATTGGGGCCATTAGGCAAATTGCTTTTCATTCATTTTCAGTCGGCACAGAAAACCCAAATAAATGTGCAAATTTTATTCGAAACCAGACAAAAAAAGGGAATACTTTCCAACAGCCCAGCCCAAACAACAAAGAATGTATATATATATATCTGAATATATATATATCTGAATAAAATTATGAAATAGGGCCACGAGAGTTGTGCTCGTGGCAATTGGCAGCGAATTTCGCGGCAGGCCAATTAAAGCGACATCGAAACGGATAAAAACTCCCACGGAAGGCTTTTTTCCGTCCAATGAATGGCTACTATAGTAGCAACCATTAATTGGAATAATCCTTTTGTTGGTTTTATTTATTAAAAAGAGAGAGAGAGAAAAAACGAGAGTGTAAATTGGATGAGGGGTGTGATTTTCTTTTGAGTTTTAAAGATGATTGATTGACAGCAGATTAAGCGTCCCAGCAATTAAAAAGGGATAAATGGTTACTTAGCGAATTGTAAGGACGATGGCTTTCGCTACTAAGAGCTCACGTACTCAATTATAATGGGAATGGAGTCAAATAATTTATATATATAAATGATATGTATGGCCCAAGTCCTTTTTCGTTTGACGTTGGCAGTTTAAATATTTGTACAAATTATTAAATAAAGTTTCGTCCCGGTCCACCAATCCGCATTCTTGTCCCCAAACCCCCGGCCAATCTCACGGCTCGACTGTTTGCCTGGGCGTGCGTGCAGCGCATATTAAATAAATATTTAAATAAATGTATAAGCAAGACCCACTCTCGCCTCTTACCTGCTCAACAAATTGTCCACTGGAGGTGGAGACATGTGGACAGAGATAAAAAAATTTATATATAAAGAAGGAGGGAAGGACGCAGACTTCATTTGCATAAAAATTAATTTTGCATGTCATCTATTTGTTGCCGTTGCGCCCCTTGAGTTCTCTCTGATTTCTAACTCCGCTTTCTTTTTTATATTCCCTTTTTTTTTTGTAGCAACTGCAAGCCGTGTCCTGTGGCCAAGCCAACATTCCTGTGCGGTGCCGACAACAGGACCTACTCATCACTATGCAGATTGGATTATCACAATTGCATACATTCGACGTCCATACGGATCGCCTGCAAAGGATTCTGTCCCTGCAAGGGTGAGTCTATGTTCTCCATTTTCCAGCCATAACAAACGGACTACAAGAACTGCCGGGGAACAAATGACACGACGAACCCGTAGCAAAATCAAATGCTCCGCATAATGAGCTCCAGCCTTGGCAGTTGGCCAGAGTCGAAGGACTATGATGGGAGGAAGGACCTCCGTTGACTACAAAATAAATTGCATGCATATTTTGTGACAGGCTTAGTTTGCTCAGTTTGTTTGCCCATGAAAGTATGCTACAAAAAAGAAGAAGACAACTCAGCTGGCGGCTAAACGCGATTTGTTTTGAGAGGAGGATCTGCTCCTCGTCTAGCTCCTCCTTCGACAGCAAAAAGCTGGCAATTAAAAATTCCAATTACCAAACAATGGCTTTGGCTTTAAATATATATTTTTGCCCCGGCACATCACTTGTTAAATATTTAATAGGCCGGCGAACAAGTAGGCATAGACGCCATTGTTCCGCCGAGCGGCCATTGTGATGGGGGCTCCAAAAACCACTCAGCCAGTCAGCCACGTTAATTTTCAATTTTGCACAGCTGAGAGCGTCGTGTTGGCCAGGAAAATAAAGCAAAGTATATATATGGGGGAGGGCAATGCCTCAGTGAGTTCTGGAATGCAAAAAGTTGGCCTGTTCGAGCTATTTTCTGACCGCCATTTTGCCACTTGGCCATCCGTTTTTATTTGTTTTTTTTCTTGCAGAGAATGTCGATGGCAAGCGGTTGCAGCGCATTTCCGGATATAACAAATACAACAAGAAGATCAGCCTGGACCAGCAGCAGCAGCAACAACAACAGCAGGCCTACAAGGACAGCAACAACAATAACATCATGATGAACAGCGGCAATATTATGGGTGGCAACAACAATGACTTCAATACGATCATGAATGTAAGTTAATGTCGTAGCATATATATTATATTGACATGTCACAAGGCGTAATTTCGATTATCCTGCAGGACAAAGAGGACAATAACCGGCACAACAATCACATCAATGCCCAGTACACTTTCACGCCCGAGGAGATCAAATATGACAACAAGCACTACAAGTACCTCAAGTACACGGCCTACAAGAAGGTGAGTTGCCTCCTCAAATATTGCCTTTTCCCTTAACTGTTTTGTAATTGGCAGGATTCCAAGTACCAGGAGGACAAGCACAAGATGCGCAACTACAACGAGGTGGTGGAGAAGCAGCAGCAGAAGTTCAATAAGAACAACAACTTGAATGGTGAGGCAAACTCAATAAACACTAAAAAAAATATTAGATAAATTTGACAAGAACTTTAAGAAAAGGTTTTCTAAATAGCTTTTGAGTATATATATTTATTTATTACACTGAAGTTAGTACTAAGCCATATCTTGATATCACCGCCACAGCCTACCCCTCCAAGTCGGCGGAATGCAAGCCCCAGCAGCTGACGGCGATTGGCAACAGACTGCTGGATTGGTTCTCGGTGATCATGGCCGACAGCAAGAAGCGGCGGCAGCACAGCCAGAAGTCGAAGGCCCATTTCCCGCCCGCCTGCAAGACGGAGGCCAAGTGGATGTTTGGCCATTTGGATCTGAACAATGATGGCCAGCTGTCGCTGCAGGAGATGTACGATTTGGAGCACGACCAGAATGAGCGATGCATCAAGCCTTTCATCGATACCTGCGACTTGGACACGGACAGCTCGATTAACACCCGGGAGTGGTGTCGGTGCTTCGAGAAGACGGATCGTCCATGTGCCGCTGTTCGCCGGAGAATCGCCGGCGACTTTGCAGGTGAGATAGGTACAGGTGGACATTTCTCTGGCTACATAACACTAATACTTCTATGTTCTCTCTATATATATATATAAATATTCGTATGAGTTGTGCGGGGTCCTGGGCCTTATTTATGTATATTCCCTACCCTAACAACAACAACAACAACCAGTATACAACCAAAACTGAAAAAAAAGACTAAATCGAAAACAAGAAACCAAAAAGTGCGCGAAGAGTAATTTGGTTTCAGTTGGTTTTCGTTACTTTCACTTTCACTACCTCTTAGCCTATCTCTCTGTATTGCCATCTCTTTCGCTACCTCTTCGTTTCCGTCTCTATCCATTGTGCTATCTGCCATCTCTTTCGGACGGCGCTTTGTTGCCCGCTTAGTTTTTGTTTGTCTGACACTCTTTGCTCCTACTTTACACGCGTTGGAACCTTTTTCAAACTACTATAATTAAGCGCCTGACAGCTAAATAGAAACCCTGACACACTTACACTTTACACTCACACACACACACACACACACTCTTGCTAAGTAACACACACACATACACACCCAACAAGCAGTTAACAGAAGTAACCTTTTTTTCGCGCCGCTTTCGTTGTTAACTTTCGTTTTGTGCTCGCTGCCCCGTTTTTTCTATATATCTCCAACTTTTAAGCCAGCAAATTAAACACTTTTAACAACAACACAGAACTTTTCCGTAACCTCTGAACCCCCTCTTTAACCTCGCTGTAGAAACTGCCACTGTCCGATGCTTTTTGTGTTTGCCTTAAAAAAAAAAAGAAAATGAAAACCCCTCTATACTATACTATACTATTCTATATATATATATAATTTCTTCCTTTTGTTCGCCCGCCACACCACGACCCGAAACCCTTGCTTGTGCCGCTTCTCACTGAATCAAAAAAAAAAAAAAAGAAATAAAAACTTAACCACCCATTACTGCCCCACCAAGTTGCCCCACTAAAACGTTGCACTTTGTTCTCTCTCCCGTGTTGGCGTTGTTTACTAATTAGGCGCCTACGCACCGGACTGCGACATCCAGGGATTCTACAAGCCCACCCAGTGCCACAATTCGGTGGGAGTTTGCTGGTGCGTGGACAAGCACGGAGTCGAGTTCGCCAACACACGCACACGCGGCAAACCCAACTGCGGTGAGTACTTGGGATTGGGATTGGTATGGGGTTTCAGGGCAGCATAGGGTTGAAGGATACAAACACTTAACCCAAACCATTTGGCGGGAAGGGGTCATAACAACAAAAGACCCACCAACTTTGAAAAAGGCCATAATCAGCGGGGTAGCGCCAGTGGAAATGGGTTAAGCTGGTCAGTTGCCGCATTTAACCCTCTCTGCACATACAATTGGCGTTTCTAAAACCCACCTGAAAGTGGGCAATAACATAGTTTAGGATCGCAGTTCTCTAGAAAAACAGACCAGAAAAAGTTACAGCACAAGAAAAAACATTTGTGGGTTTTCATATTAAACTGTATTTAAAAAAAGGTTTCCAGCATTTACACTACCTAAGGTATTCAACCAAAAATGAAAAATGCTCTTTAACTTAGAACTAAAAAACACATTAAAATAGGCTTAGCTACCCTTAATTTACATCCTAAAACAGGTAGAAAGAAGAAAATACTACTTTTTCTTCTAGATTAATTACAAATATTGCAAAAACCTACACTAAAATCGACTCAGCCTAGATCAAAGGAATAAATCCACCGATTATGCAAAATAAATGAACATGTGCAAAGGTAATCCTCAGCGGTTTGCATTTCACTGCAGTCGGCTGCCAATTAATGTGGAATCCCGTTGGATGAAATATCCAAGCCGGACTCGTGTTTCTTTAACGATTTTCGTGGCATTTCGTACTGTTTCGGACCACCCACGATTTGCCACCTGAGTTCGGAGCCATCCAACTGGATTGAACTATCAGCCTTTAAGCCAGCTTTAATGGCCCAATGCTGAGTTATGCGTTGCCGCAGTGCCAGCCGCTGCCTATCGTTATCGAAAATACCTCGCACTCCGTTGCGTATACGTAATCTGCTTATCTCCACTCCGCCCCGTTTACTTGGCCTACCTTCTTGTGTATTCCGGACTTTACCCTCGCAGCCGTGCTGATTTAACTCAGCACTTAAGGTTGTTAAAGTTGTCAGGAGCAGGAGCGGGACAAGCTTGGTCAGACCGGGCATTACCAGGGGATCGGTAATTGAGTTTTCCTATTAATATCGCACATACGCCATGCATAACACATGAGCTCGTGGCGAACGGGTTCCGTTTCGTTCTTTTCAAAAATAACAGAGGAAGGAAGCTCTGCGGTTGACCGCCATTATTAGACATGTATACGTTGGACTATGGGTTGGATTAGAGGCGGGGAATTTGAGAGGAATCCGCATAAATTCAAGCACACATTCTAATTTCATGTCCAATCCAAACAGAGTCCGTGGTTAATAACGCCGCATCGCTCACATCCGACGACGAAGACGAGGGCGCCGATGACGAGGACAGCGCGGAGGGCAGCGCCGATCAGATGCTGGTCTTCTAAGCGACTAAGCGGCTCCATCAGCTTGGCCAAACGATAGCCCAGGGCCCTGGCGCAACCAATCAGCGTGCTAGCGTTATAACAGAAAATTAATATTATTATTATTATGATTGCAAACAAAATCGAGAAAGTGAAAGTAAAAGCAAACGCAGCAGCGAACAAAAAAAGAAAAACCGTAAAAAAATCCCAAACCCAAAAAACAGAAACATAAATGTGCAGTAGCCAAGTAAGCGTTTTTGAATAGAACTACGAATAGCAAACAGCAGAAGCAGCAAAAACACACACACACACACACATACACACTCCACTCCCCATCAAGGATAACTAACAAGGAAGCCACGAGGAACAGGAGGGCGCAACCAAAGAGAAACTGTAGCATAGTTGAAGGCGCATCGCACGCAAATTGGCAAATCGCTGATGCCAACAGTAGAAAGAAAAACCACACACATTCAACCCATCCAATGGCTCAAGTTGCTTTTTTTCCCTTCTTATTCAGTCAATCAGCACAGTCCTGTCAGCCACGATTTCAGCCTTTGTTATCACTGTTGTTTGCACGGATGGGTGACCTCAGTTATGACCAGTTATCCGTCTACATTTTAGCCTTTTGCAGCAGCATTAGATCCTCTCATACACACATATGTCCTCCTCTGCTTTCGCGCAAGCAAAACACGACACACGCTAAGAATTCCGCCCAAAAAAAAAAAAAATATATAAACATTTATGTGATAAGTTTTTGAAATAAATGAGAAGACGAACGAATGGAGAAGGCAACTAACCATCGGCAGAGGCTAGCGATTCCAGGGCCCTCAGGATCAAAGGATCAAAGGATCAAGAGATCATAGTATCGCAGTATCCATAGATGAAGACAAAGGAACGTGTGGCCAAAACGGAAGAAAGAAGATGTTTTTTGTGGGAGAGGCGAACTCATAGTTGCATATGTACGAAACATAATCGCGTTCATTTAGTGTTACTTACCAGATATATAGTGAGAGATCCGGCGCTTGCAAGGCTTTGTTAGGAGGCTAAACGTCGTTTGTATCAGCACCTGCCAGGGCAAAACTCAGCACCTGCTTTTATGTAAACCGATTGTCAGTAATAATATAACAACAACCTCACACACATACAATACCCACTCTCCATGCAAGCACTCCAGTACATTTTTGGGCATCAAAAATCAGCAGGAGAAGCATTGAACAGTTTCGAACACACTCGTAGGACATACGACATTAACGTTAATGTAAGGAAAGGACTCGGCAAGAGATTCGATAAATGGCAATTCGCTTATACATGCATATATAAATAAATATATAATATGTTTAACGTGTAAGTATATAAGAGGCATAATTAAGTGGCAGCAAATAGCAGATCGTCAAACCGTAGCTCATTCCAAAAGAATATTTTTTTTTATTATTAATTCCGCCCTTTGATATTTTCCAGTCGAGAATAAATGCAAAATTAAATTGGAATTTTAACACAATTTTTGAGCGAGATGAAGAATAAAATTAAAAATGCTTGCAAAATGACGAAATTATATAGCCAATTGTAGTAAACAAAACCAATGCATATAAATAAACCTTTTAATTATAGCAAAAATTTATAACCAACAAAGAACATTAATAACAATCATTTGCGATCGAGCGAAGAGTGGAGAGAAATCTATCTGTTTTCGGCTGCATTTAAAGCAAAGAGCAAGAGTAAAAACAAAAACAAATATAACTGACTATGTACTACGATTACGATTGTATTTATGTATGTATTTACGAACTTGTGTATTATTATTATGCAAACTGCATTAATTCTAGGGAGCCAAAGGTTGGCAGCCATCACAGAAATCGAAAAGAAAACCCCTTTTAGTACAGACCTTTGGCACTACAACTTTTTGGCTAAATCTCTCCTTTAACCGAATATCATTTGTCTGCATTTCCAATTGATTTTTGTTTTTCTACCTCTCATATATACCAATTTGCCATAGAATCAACTACGTACGTAATGCATTTTGAAAACATTTAAAAGAATAAAAAATCATTTACTTGAATCGATAGCACAGGTTTTCGTTTCTACTAACTACGATTCGTTTATATATGAAATGATGAAATCAATAAATATTATTTAATGCATTTAATGTGTTTTACTATTATTTAATCTTCAGCAGGTAAACTATCTTTAATGGAACTTTTGGGGCGCGTGCAAACTGATTGGCTGGGGACACATTAAACAAATTGTGGCAACTTGTGACATTTAAACGGCGGACTCCAAAAAACACAACACAAAAGCGACAAGAATGCGAATGACTAACAATAAATTTACGGAGCTAATTTTATGCGCACACAAGCAGCAAAAGGCAAAAAGCCAAAACAACGAAAAACTAAAATGAAAACGAAAACCAGAAGAACTCAACGAGGGCGACGCGCAACAGGCGCCCAAAACAATTATGGCACAGATTTAAATAAATTTTAGTTTAGTGTGGATGGCTTTTAACGGGGGGGAAGGTCTATATGGAGCACAGCAAGTCAACGCCAACGCCAACGAGTTCACACGCTAGTTGGCTAGCGGGGAATGGTATGGTATGGTATGGTCTCCTCCATATAACCAACCATATAGCGGTGTCAAGGGTGCTGAAACCGGCGGCAACTTTGCCATGCCATACAAAACGGAAGTACTCGGCGACAATTAAGCAACACACACTATACCATATAGAGGGTAAAGTTGCACTCACATTCTTAGCCAAGTCAGTTAGTCAGTTACTCAAAGTTCACTGCTGCAACAGAGTGAAAAAATTTGTATAGAAAGTGCACTTATAAGGGTTTTAGGGACGTAGTTTCCTAATAACATTATGGGCTAAACTATTTCTCCATAAATTTCTTAATGAATAAATAATTAACTTACAAAAAAAGGATCTTATTGTTATTAAATCCCTTTTTTGGGTTCTAATTTATAATTTTTCTGTGTGCATTTAGCATGCTTATCAAGCTTGTGTCTAAATTTTTGACTAGCTGGCTTGGGGCTAAATATTTGGCCAACATAAACAATCCCGGCTGAGTCTGCGTCGGCTCATTTGCATAATTCTGTGAAGCAGACAATGCGACAAGTTGCACTTGCAACGCCTGACTGCACGAGTCGACCATATTTAAGTCCCCTTTTTAGCCAGACGGAGATGGAATGGTCTGAACCAGGCCAGAAAAGCTTTCATGTCAGCCAGACAGTTTTGATGGCGGTTATGTTGGATGCTTCATTGTTCCGGTCTTTCCCCCACCCACGCGGGGAAAACACGCATGACTTTTCGGCATTTTTAATTAGAGCTTTGATATGTGCTATGTGCCTAGGTGCCACTATTTTGTTGCATGCAGTTGGTAAATTTTATTTTTATGCGTCATTCAGGCGTCAGTTTGGCCCTTGCTGTTGACACCACGCACATACTCACTCAGTACTTTATAGTTCAAGGTGAATACGTAAAAGTTTTGTGGGTCTGTTGGGCTGGAAAATAGTAAACTCATAGGCTTTTGTGTTCGGTGGTAGCGTTAAAAATTTAAACACTGCCCCATTCGTCCTGTGAATGTTGCTGCAACATTCCGTGTCACGCCACTGAATGTCTCACATTATTTAACCTCTTTTTTTGCTGTTTTTGGGTGGCCAGTAGTCCATTGGAGGGAATGCTGCAGGGGCGTGTCCTGCAGCTGCTTGCAACGGGCAATTATTGCGCAGTTATTGCATGTCGTGTGCAATGCCTATGAATTATTACGTATACGCAGTGTGTCCAGAGCGAAAACGAAAGTGGAAAGGCGGGTTGGTATTCATGCTGCAGTTGTTAATAAATTCAACGAAATTGCTATAGTTTTTATTTGTAATGCTTGACATGGTAAGTGTATTTTTTATTGAATTACGATGGGATTTTCATGACATTTTTGTGGCTTACAACATAATAGTTAAGGTGCCGTGAAGATTGTCAGGAAATATCAATGAAACATATCCAAAATTTCTTGAACTAATAAACTTGGTAAAAGGAAAATCTCATAAAAGATAAAGGTTATAAAATATTACTTAACCTAGAACCTAATCTAAGCTAAATTATACCTCACTAAGAATATTATTTGGGTCTAAAGCAGCTTATCACATTCTCAACTCTGCACCATTCTGTATGACGAAACCGCATGCTCTCCAAGAAACCTCCTCAGATGGCGTTCATTAAATTAGGTAATCGCATGTGCCCTAATGTCAACCATATCGCCGCTCAACCAAGACATTTCGGTCGCTGAGGCAATAGAGATAGAGCCCCATCGGCCTTGGCCAACTTGCCAATGGATTCCAAGTGGCAACCGCAAAGGTCACGCACTGTTCGCCATTACAAATCGCACACTGCCAATAGATAGAGATAGAGAAAGACGACGTAACTTTGGTTCCCTCTTTGATGACACACTAATTAAAGGCTACCTGCCACTAATTAGCGATAAACAATTGGCCAAAGAGCTTACTCTGGCCACAGGTAAGATTCACCCGTTTCAATCCAAGAAAAGGGGCCAACGGCGGGGCCATTTGTCATTCGGAAGCAACAGCAGTTACAAAAGGGGAAACAGCAAACATTGTCAACGCCAAAACCACTGAACTGTTAAAAGTGCCATTGAATCCAACAACAAGCGATGCTGGGCCCAACTGTGCAAACAACAAACATACAAACTGTCGGAAAGACAGAGCCATGCATGGCTAGATGCGGTGTTCGATGGATCCCACCTGAACTGAATTGAACCGTGCCCACGGTGATGGGACCTCGCCCTGCCTCCCAAAAATGCTCCCAAACTCCTCCCACTACAGTAACAACAACAACAACAGAGAACCCTTTGCAAGCGTTAAATAGTTTTGTTTATTGCACATTGAAATCGAGCCAGCGAGCAATTCGGTGGCTGCTCCGCCCGCGACACACTCCAGCGATCTAATCAGCAATCTCGACGACGACGACAACGCTGACATGAAATTTCTCATACGCTCGGTTAGCCGCGACGTCGACGCTCGATCGAATATTTTCCCAATGCACTGCAAGAAGATTCTATATATTTTAGATATAATTTGAATAGCTCATGTAACAACATAATTAATCTACCAATTAATCAAAGAAATATCAAATTTTCTTCTTGGGAATCATATAAATTGTGACAACAACGAACAAAATTATCACACATGAAAGTTATTCATAATGGGTTATCTGTCTCTATCTACATTATATTTTTGAATATATATTTTTTAATTTTCTGTTACAAACTGTTCAAACTAGGTGCCTTTCTCTCAGTGTACTGCTGCTGCTGCGTCAGAAGCATTCATATCATTTACATACGCAGCGTTTCGGAGTGAGTCTACGAGTACCTGGCGCTCTGAAGCCCCTGGCTCTGGGGGATGGATCTCAGATCTCTCGACTGGGAGCCCAGATCAGAGTCGGCTATTTGCAAGTGGAGAGCCGCGCGAGTCGGACGTGCGATCGCCCCAGAAAATTAACGTAAAATAAAAGTAAAAAGCTAAATAAAAAACAAAGTGCATTCGGCTAATGGAAGTGTTGGTCAAAAGTCAAAGCCAAAGCCGCACGATATTTTCAAAACTAATATATAAATAATGCATAAACGTGTTTGGAGTAATTAGCAAAAACGATGCTGCTGCTGCTGGCGGCTATATGACCCACATACAGCAAATCGTTCTAATTTATATTTGATGTCAAGTGGCCAGAATACGGAATTGAAGTGAAGTGGTCGTACGAAAACCCGGATATTGTTGGTCCTGGGATAATTTGCATTTATGCAAATAGTTCAATCTGCAGGCGATTGAGTGGCAAACAATCCGTGCACGTGCCGAAAGTGTTAAACTGTGCCAAACATAACCAGCAAACAGCACAGGCAAAAAGCCAATGAATAAATAGCCCTGTTTCGTGTTCGTGTAATGCGTCTACGAGGTTGACCCGTGTTTTCTGGCCCAAAATCAATTACAATTTATTGCACGAGCATGCCAAACAATTCGCAATTGCAACCGCAAAAACGCATCTAACATATATAAAAGAAAAAGAAAACAATGCACCTCCAATCACTTATAACCGCCCCCTGGCTATGCAAATTAGCGATTTCAGCGATTTTACTAATTCTCCAGCAGACTGCTTGCGGTGAGTTCTCTTCAACTGACCTTGCCTATTGACTAAAATCCCCGCAAAACGCCATTCCGCACTTCATTCAGTATTTTTAGCCGCTTACCCGATGATGCCAATTTGGAGAGCGTTTTTACGAGAGTACTGAAGATGCACTTGCAATTTGCATTCAATAGTAAAATGGCAAAAGCAAAACCAAAACTGCTTAGATCAATTTACAAGTCGCTGAGAGTGTTTGTTTTGCTGGCAGTGCATGTCAGCTGTTATTATATAGATTTATTTCCAAACACCGTGAGAACGAGTTTTCATTAGGTTTTTAATGTGAAAATTACCTGCACAAGGAAGTCCATGGCAAAAGTGACGAAATTCAAGTTTGAGAAGAATTTACTAGATTTTTAATTGCCTATCTAAATATATAAAATTTATTTTGAATTTAATGAAAAGAAACAAAGCATGAAAAAAGAAAAATATTTTTATATATATTTGTATAGAGAAAAAATGTTTTCTCTATTTAAAATTATAATAAAAAAGTTAAAGATTAGCCGTAAGTAATTCCCTCATAGTAATCTCAGGCATTTCCCAACCCTTTAGCTTTAGTTGAGATTTAGCAGATGCTTGATTGATTTTCTCATTGCTTACTTATGCATAAAAATATCATATTAATTGATGATCACAAGCTTAGTTACTAGACAAACCCCTCCGGAATGGAAATCAATATGCGATCCCTATTATGACTGTTTTGGTTCCCAGTCATGCGCATCCCATATCTGACAACATACATTCATGGCATTCTATTCCAATCTGCCTCCCCCAGTTGCCCTGCTGCTCAAGTGTCCGCTGCACCAGTTGCAATTGCAGAAGATCGTCGGCTTCCGTCCGCCATTGGAGTATTTGAATGAGGGCAACTTGATCTACGGCCCAGAAATGGCTAGCAACTTTAAGGATCGCGATCGGGAACACGATTTACCCGTTAGCCAGGTTTGTTGGAGGATCTGTAACGAAGATCCCGACTGCATCGCCTATGTGCATTTGTTGGACACGGATGAGTGTCATGGTTACTCGTACTTTGAGAGAACCTCACGCTATCTGGCCATTTCGGGTGAACTGCCTTTGGTGGCCGACGGCGAGGCCGTGTTCTACGAAAAGACCTGCCTACGAGGTGAGTAATCGCCGGATGGGGGCTAACCCGACCTTGATACGCCTTTAATCTATTCCGACCTTGCAGTTCCCGATGCGTGCCGTGGGCGTCTATGGGCGCTGACCAAAATCCCCGGCAGCACGCTGGTCTTCCAGAGCAAGAAGACCATTTCGACGCTGGTCACGCGGCGTGAGTGCGCCGAACGTTGCTTCTTTGAAACGCAGTTCAAATGCCTCTCCGCCTCCTTTGCCCCCTCGTATAGGAACAATCGTGAGCGGTAATTGACTGTTTGGTGGTTGCTTGTTTGTTATTGTTGTTGTTGTCGATGTTGTTTGTTACCGGACAAATTAATTGCTTTTGTTGTGCATTTTTAATGCACGGCCGAGGCTTTTCTCCGGATTATGACATCACTCGCGGGAGGTGATGGGATAGGTTAGGTTTTTTTTAACCTTTTTCTTTTTAAATGAAAGTAAAAAAGTGCTCACCTTTTTTAATATTCAAAATTAGAATAAAATATGAGTCAGAACATAGTTAAGCAAGTCATAGCGATAAAAGGAATTTTCCAAGTAACAGACTTGAGGTCTGAAATGACTGCTGTTTCTTGACGCAATTTTCTAACTCATTTATGAAAGATGGTATTTTTTAAAAATAATCCTTAAATTTTAAATTTACCTCTCTTAGAAAGTTAAATGCCTGCATAGTTCCCATCACTTCCAGTGAGTGCGGTAATAAATCTCCTACCGTGTAATATATGACCTAAAACCGTTTGACCAACTTTTCCTTTCCATTCACCCATAGGTTCCGTGGCGAGGTAGGTCCTGGCCAGAGTCCCTCCCCCCGCCTGGGCAGGTGCATGCTGAGCGATAGGGACAAGACCATCCAACCGGACGCTTTTCGGGCTGCTCCGTACGATGAGGAGTACATGGAGAACCAGTGCCACGAGCGGGCTGTCGAAAGTGACAACTGTTCCTATGAGCTGTATGCCAACAGCAGCTTCATCTACGCGGAGGCCAGGTATTTGGGCCTCTCCCAGAAAGAGGTGTGTCCGCCGCGCTTCGCCTGTCGCGCATTATGATTGTAATCGAAATCGATGGGGGTCGGTTGAGTGATTGATGACTTCTACCTCCAAATTTCCAGTGTCAGGCGCTGTGCTCGCACGAGGCTAAGTTCTACTGCCAGGGTGTCTCCTTCTACTATGTCAACCAGGTTACCCTATCCGAGTGTCTCCTCCACTCCGAGGATATTGTGTCACTGGGTCCTCGAAGCTTAAAGCTCCGTGACAACTCGGTGTATATGAGGAGGGTCAAGTGCCTGGATGGTAAGATCTCCTAGTTTGTTATGGTTTCAAAAACTTGAACTGGTTTTATAACTTACAGTCAGAGTGTTTTGTACTCGCGATGAGATGTCCATCAAGTACAATCCAAAGGACTGGTTCGCCGGTAAAATCTATGCTAGCATGCACTCCAAAGACTGTCTGGCTCGAGGATCTGGAAACGGAAGTGTCCTATTAACACTTCAGATCGGCAGCGAGGTCAAGGAGAATCGCTGTGGCATCCTCCGCGCCTATGAAATGACGCAGGCGTACCAAAGGTGAGACTTATTTTCGGAAAATATTAATATGCCGTTTTTGAAAATGCAATTAAACTTCTTCCTTTCTCCAGAACCTTTATCTCTGCCCTGGTGGTCATCCAGAATAACCCGAACGTGCAGACCCAGGGCGATAGGCTCATTAAGGTGGGATGCATTCAAAGCAACGCCACCACCTCGTTGGGCGTTGCAGTGCGAGATAGCAGCGCGGATGCCTCGGAGCTTGTGCCTAGCGCCATTGCCCTGGAGTCCTCATTGGAGTATGCCGAACAGTGAGTTATATCTCATTCCAATCCCTTAAAGGTAATTTCAAGCAATCCCCGCAGCATGTTTCCTCACGAGGGCGTTGTGCATTACAACAGCAGCACTGGTCCCCATCCGCAACCCAGCATCTCGCTCCAGATTGTAGATTTGTCACACCAGCACGAGACCAACGACGTACAGATTGGCCAGAACCTGGAACTCCAGATTGTGGCAGAGTACAGCCCGAGCCAGATAGCGAAGCACATGGAGTTGCAGTTGGCACCATTACCGGACTTTCGTGCAACCTCACTGGTGGCCAAGACTGCAGACAATGAGAACTATGTGCTGCTGATCGACGAGCGAGGATGTCCAACCGATGCCACCGTGTTTCCCGCTTTGGAAAGGGTTCACTCGAATACCAAAAGCATGTTGCGTGCTCGCTTTCATGCCTTCAAGTTCTCCGGAACCGCCAACGTAAGCTTCGATGTGAAGATTCGCTTCTGTGTAGAGCGCTGCTCCCCCAGCAACTGTGTAAGCGCTTCCTGGCAGAGAAGAAGGAGGCAGGCGGTGCCACCAGAGCGAAGACCAGAAGATCTGCGAGTGCAGAACCCCGTGTACATATCCACCGTTGTGGATGTAGCCCCAGAACAAGGCAAAGGAAACTATTCTATTGCGCAAGAGGAACTGCCTCTGAACTACAACATACGGGTGCATGGGCCGGATAAGAGTAACGCCAATAGCTACATGTACGGCGAGCGAGGAGTGCTGCTGATAGCCGGTATCGACGACCAGCTACATCTGGATAATGTGTGCATCAACCAGAGCCTGCTGATTGCACTGTTTATCTTCTGGCTGATCTGTCAGGTGGCCTTGCTCTTTGGCTGCGGCATGGTGCTGCAGCGATATCGCCGACTCGCTAAACTTGAAGACGAGCGTCGACGTCTGCACGAGGAATACCTGGAGGCGAGACGAGTCCATTGGGCGGACCAGGGCGGATATACACTGTAATTTTCGGCTGGGACGCAATGCGTACAAAATGCATCTTAATTTAATTTAATAAACATAAACCTACATGGATCTTACAAACAAGTGAAATCGAGGGAGAGTTCAGGAGTTCTTCTTGGGATGGTAATGCTCCCATTTGCGATGGTTCAAAGAGTTGAAATCAGGGCAGTGGTGGGCAATCTTGCGCAAGTAGTCGGACAACTTTAGTAGCTCAGTGTCCGTACTTCGGTTGAGATGGGCCTGGCGGAACGGACGGATTTTGAGACCAGACTTGGGATTCATCAGAAAGTTGCGGCGGATATCATCAAACATGATGGTGTTGCTGGAGCTGTACTGTTTGTATAGAGCCCAAATCACGCCGAGCGGCTTTACATCCACCACTCCTCGTTCTGGCACATGAACGGAGATCATTGCAGTTGAATCTAGGTAAAACATCACCTTGTAGTTCTCGTTGCTGGCTACACCTAGCAAGCGCATTTTTTCCTCGATCCAGCGCATGCTAGTGGCAGACCAAATGACGATGTCATAGTCCTCGTAGGCGGAGGTCAGGAACTCGTGCAGATACGGACGCATTAGCTCGGTGCCCGTTTCAGCAGGCGATCGGTGATCAAACAAAGTGTAGTCTATGTCCAGGACAAGTAGCTTCTTACCTTCTCGCGGCGGCGAAAGCTCTTTTATTTTATAGTCCCGCACACGACGTTGAACCTTTGCCAAGTAAACTGCAGAGTGTTCAACAGATTCTTCGCGTTCCTCTGCGTCATCAAAATCGTCAACCACCTCGCCAATGTCATCAGGCAAGCTGCAGGCATCCTCAATGTCTGCCTCTGTGGAGCCAACCATCATAAGTTTAAAATTGGGCTTTAGTTCTAAAGTGCTGATCTTTACATTGTCGGCGGCTGTCTTTCCTGCAAGTCATTGGATGTTAGGTTATAGGGAATCCTCGAATATACATATGTAAGATTCACTTGCCTTTGTATTTTAAGTTGAGCAGCTTTTGCCGTTCCGGACGAACTTGTGTCTTGCGGAAGATTTCGTGACGCAGCACCTCCACTGTGTCCTGGTCAGTGAGGTCCACCTTGTACTCTTTGCCGCTCCATTTAACAATCACTACCAACTCCTTAACCTCCATCTTCCATCAATAATTTTTCTTAAAATCTATGATTTATCTTTTTGGAGACCAAATAAACAGCTTGGAGTGTCGAGCTGTCAGACATCGATATCACTATCGATAGCCAAGACCGGCAATAACGATTAATTTTGAGCTTAAATGATAGTATGGGAATATATGAATTTTAAAAATATTACAACATATCTAGAGTCTATATATCAGATAATTCCTTTCTTAATAATTTAAAATTCTATAAATGCACATAATATATTGTCTCACAAGAATGTCCCTAATGTGTGCGTAGAGGACAAATCACGATGGTTGGCCACACTGCCCACCAGCTGAAAAACAAAAAAAGTTGGGCACATAGCATTTAATTAGCTCGAAAATGGACTAAACAAAGACAGCGAACCGAAATCCGAGGCAAACAGAGTCTGCATGAACTATCTAACGATTCTGCTGTGCAACCGAAAACCGACGATGCTCTCGCGCCGGAGCAAGAAGTCCCAGTCGCAGTCGCATAAGGAGGGCGTGGTGGGGAAGTACATGAAGAAGGACACTCCACCGGAAATTCCGGTGATTAATGTGTGGACCACTGACCAGCGTGCCAAGAAGAAGTCGTTGCAGCGTTGTGCCAGCACTTCGCCCAGCTGTGAGTTCCATCCGCGAAGTTCGAGCACCAGTCGGAATACCTACTCCTGTACGGACTCCCAGCCAGATTACTACCATGCCAGGCGGGCCCAGAGTCAATTGCCTCTGCAACCGCATACGCATCCCCACTCCCTGCCCCATCCCACCCATCCTCATGTGCTTACCCATCCGCCACTGCCGCCGCACCAATTTCGTGCTAGCAGCAATCAACTGAGCCAGAGCAGTAGCAACTACGTAAACATTGAACAAATCGAGCGAATGCGCCGCCAGCAGTCGTCGCCTCTGCTGCATACTAGTTCATCGCCTGCTCCAGGAGCTGGTGGATTCCAGCGTAGCTACTCCACTACCCAGAGGCAGCATCATCCCCATATGGCCGGATCAAGCTACGATGCGGATCAAGGACTGCTCAGTGCTTCCTATGCCAATATGCTGCAACTGCCCCAACGGCCACATTCGCCCGCCCACTACGCCGTCCCACCACCTCAACAACAGCAGCTTCCCCAAATGCATCACGCTTCTAGCCATGCCTCCAGCCACTCCTCCACGCCCTTCGGCTCGACGCTGCGATTCGACCAGTCTGCCATGTCCATCAGGGAGCGACAGCCTTCCGGGTACCAGCCCTCCAGGTAACGTAGATTTCAAGCCATCATTAAATTCTACTCTATCAGTTTTCAATTGTTAATTGGTTTAGCTTATTAACTAATTAGTATTCGACTATTTTTGAATTCTTCCACTCACAATAGGAGTCTAAGTTCACTAACTTTAGTACCTAATTAAAATAAGATTTTGTAATTAAAATTCTTATCATTAGAGAACACATTGACACAGTACATTTAAATTTCCAGTCACTTAAAAAAGTGTAGTCATTGAAGATTATGGTTTAAATTGATTGAAATCTTTCTATATATTTAAACAATCTAATAAGAATATATACAATAAGAATATAATAAGAATACATATATATTTTTCCTTGAAGGTCTGTAAGAGGAATTTAAGCAGGTATTGCTAACAATACATTAAATTGAGTGTTTTTTCAACTGTTTTTCTTTTTTCAACAGGTCCCCTATGCAACAACAACAGCAGCAGCTGCAGCACCAGCAACTGGCAGCTCACCTTGGCGGCAGCTACTCCAGTGACTCCTATCCGATTTATGAAAATCCGTACCGTGTCTCCTCGATGCGTGCCACTCAGTCGCAGCGATCGGAGTCGCCCATTTACAGCAACACGACGGCATCGTCGGCCACGCTGGCCGTGGTTCCACAGCATCACCATCAGGGTCACTTGACGGTGCCATCTGGTAGCGGTGGAGGATCTCTGAGTGGCAGTGGACGTGGTGGTAGCTCTGGCAGTGTTCGTGGCACTTCTACCTCAGTGCAATCTCTGTACGCACCACCCCGAACTCCACCCAGTGCAGTTGGCGGAGCTGGTGGCAGTGTCAATGGATCACTGCAAAAGGTACCATCACAGCAGTCGTTAACGGAGCCCGAGGAACTACCTCTTCCGCCCGGTTGGGCCACACAGTATACGTTGCACGGAAGGAAGTACTACATCGATCACAACGCTCATACAACTCATTGGAATCACCCCCTAGAACGGGAGGGCCTGCCGGTGGGCTGGAGGCGGGTGGTGTCCAAAATGCACGGAACCTACTACGAAAACCAATACACGGGGCAATGCCAGCGTCAGCATCCGTGCTTAACATCATACTACGTGTATACAACTTCAGCGGAGCCGCCGAAAGCGATTCGACCGGAGGCATCGCTCTATGCTCCACCCACCCACACTCACAACGCTCTGGTTCCGGCGAATCCCTACCTGCTCGAGGAAATCCCTAAATGGCTGGCAGTCTACTCTGAGGCAGACTCGTCCAAGGATCACCTCCTGCAGTTCAACATGTTCAGCCTACCGGAGCTGGAGGGCTTCGACAGTATGTTGGTGCGGCTATTCAAACAGGAACTGGGCACCATAGTCGGTTTCTACGAGCGCTATCGGTGAGTGAGCGACCGCTTGAATGTATTCATCGCTCTAAAAAGGTACTACTCTCTCTTACACATTTCAGTCGTGCTTTGATACTCGAGAAGAACCGACGCGCCGGCCAGAACCAGAACCAGTGACCAGGTGACGACTGAAACTGAACAGATACTCGCCAACAGCTATATAGTTTTTATAGTGTCCTGCAATCCGACCTTTAACTTATTTAACCATCGACTCATCGCGAAATCAGTGCCTTAGACAAGACTAAACGAGGAGGGAGCCAAGTTGGAGTGCCTTGAATTAACGTAGAAATTTGTTACGTTCGATTTATACCACCCTTTAATGTGATTTGAGCTTGCTGTTTCTTTGTAAAATGTGCAAATTAAACTGGTTTACTGATTATCTTTCTGGTCCAGTGCAATCTCTATCGACGTGCAACGTAAACCCCTAAAGGTTGTTCAATTGTAGTCCAATTCTCCCCGGATGTTTTTGAATTCCAGCCCTCGAAGTGTAAACCATGCCCAGCCAGTTGGTGGCCAAGTTTTGCTTGACTTGGCTTGGCTTGGCATATATTTCTGAGTTACATGCCAAGTTTTCGATTGGCTTGCAAAATTATGCATTGGGCGCAAGTGGATCGTGGTTGATTCTGCATCAGCAAAAAACCGAATCATCCAATAGAATCTAGTGTGTGTTTTTCTTTCTTTATTATTATTTTTAGTCGCCGATGGAACGTTCGTATACTTTTTCTCTCAACATTGATAATTCAGAGTCGTCGTATTCGATAAGAATGCTAATAAAACTTTACGGCTCCTCTTTCTGCAGGTCCCTCAAACTGCTTTTTCTATTGATAAGAAGTTTTAAGTTTTTGTTTAAGTACTTATATGCGCTTGGTTTCCGAAAATTTGAAACAAGTACGATTTAAAAAGTATAGGAAAACAGATTAATGTGCTGCATTTTAAAATTTGAATTATAAACTGTAATCAAAATGTCGCATTATCTTCACTTCTGGGAAAAACAAAAGCTGTTGCTTAAAATTAATGGCAGAAATCCCCAAATTGCTTATCAATTAAATGCTACAAAAATATATATTTTTTGAAAAACGAATAATCCTAAAGCTGAACAGTTAGATGATGTTAGAATTTATATCTATATACCACAAATCCAAACTTTTACATGGTTTTGCCCAAATTATAGCTCAAAACAAAGTCGTTTATTTTGGAAACCTGAAACGTGCTGTCAAAATATTTGGTTTGATCCCAAGATAAGTGCCTACCTTTTCAACTGATGGGTTCTCCAAATGCAAAAAGTAAAATATAATAAAACAATATCATCGGCGATCCGCTCTCGATCCATTTGTTGTTGCTGTTGGTTCGTCGCTGCCGACGTCGGCGTCGACCCCACCGCTCCAATATTTAAACGGCTCCAGTGGATCGGGCACTCAGTTGCTGGAGAGTCGCCATCGGTACCAAACTCACTTGTCGTTATTGCCTCGTTTAATCGTCAGTTAAGCACATTGTTTAACTTTAATTTTAACGTGAGTGATGTGATCTGATGTATATCACTTAGCAAACAGCTTGTTCTAAGCTTTTTTATCTTTATTTTAACAAAATCGGGTGGAAAAAAGGTGTTTCGGTGTTAGTTCAAGAAATCTCTGCACTGCTTTCCCAGACGCCAGTGAAAGTTCTAATCCGGCTAAAACAGACGCAAAACATTTGTATCTCGTGCGTGGAATTATGAATGAATGTCTGTTTCTTAAATAAATGGTTTGAACAGATGCTTTTTGTTAATAAATAAAATATGCTTTTTGTAAATAATTAAAAAGAGAGTGTCTAACTATTAATTTATATGTAGTACGATTTCTTAACAATATTTGTTATCGGTGTTATAATAAAATCTTATGTGATTTCTAAACACTGCGTAATGAAAGTTATAAACATTTTAAAGCAGTTAAAGTAGTATTCCTTTATTTCAAATTAAATTTTAAGTAATATATATATATGTAGTATCCTTATTTATACCTATATCTATATATCTATATTTATCCTTTTCCTATGAACGTTTAGTATATTACTTTGAATATTACTTTGAAATAGAAAATACTTATTAGACCGAAAAAGACATCAAAAGTTCCTGTGCAATGACTGATTTATGAGGCACCAAGTCCACCGGCGGGATCGTGACTTGCTATTACAATATCCCCAGGTTATCAGGTCCGATCGCAGTGCATTGCCCAATCTATTGATTATCTGTAAGCTTGTGGCATACTGCCGCAATAATTCGAATAAAACCGATTGACACTATCAGCTCCATTGATTGAGATAAGCCCGGGTTCTCACGCGGTATTTACACTTCTTCACAATCAGCCCTGTCACGGTACTCCCCATTATAAACCTCTCGCAATATAAATAGTCTGGAATCTTTCGTTTTTACTACCTGGCCGACAAAGCCGTGTATAGTGTTTCCTGCTGTTGTGGCCCGTATATAAAGTGGGTTCTCGTGTGGAATCGTGTGTCGTGCAAAAGTTTGCTCTAATTGCAAAGTTGTAACATTGAGCGACATTTGTTGAAGGTTGCCGACTCACGCAGCAATTTTATCTCAACACAACAACAAATTCTAGAGGGGTGAACATGCGTAGATTGAGATCGATATAGGTACATGAACGTGCTGAAAGTTCTTGAAATGTGTATATAGAAATAACTTAACAGGAGTCAATAACTGGGCCACTAAATGCAAATATGCAATATTAACTAGATGTTGTTGCACTTCAGACTCCTTGCAATTGATGCCCCTGATTGTCGTCAATTGAAGTAATTCAGATTTTTAATCAATACCATATAGGGCTTCTATTGAAGAAGGTGCCAGCTGGTCTGGAAATTCACGCCTGAATAAGAAGCCAAACGAAACCAGAATGGATCGTCATGTGAGCACATTCCTCATAGCTTTCTGGCTCTTGGCTACAGGTGAGATTCCATCCTCTACATATCCAGAAACGGTGTTAGACAATAAGGGGGGTTTTTCCTATCCACAGTTGCCCTGGGAAATGCCCAAACCAGTCTACTCACCGTCGATTCCCATGACATCACCGTTCTCCTGAATACAAATGAAACTTTTGTGATATTCGCCAAGTGAGTTGCAATTGCCAGGAAACCGTCAGTGATATTAAGTTATTGAACATGTGATTATAGGGAATTATTAACAAACGACGTCCAAGTAACGTTGGGAACAGACTCCGAAGATCATTTGAGCCTGGATCCCGCGTCATTCCTGTATCCAGCTGGGAGTACGCAGAACCAATCAGTGGTGATAACAGGCCTGAACGCCGGCTATGTCAAAGTGGTCGCCGATAGCGATGATGCAAACAAGGAAATGTGAGTAGTTTCTTAGAATTCCATGATGTTATTTGAATATTTATAAAAATAATTCATAAAAATATATCTTAATTTCCAGCGTTAAAGATGTTTTCGTTCGGGTGACTGTGGCAAAATCCAGAGCCTTGATTTACACTTCCATTGTCTTTGGATGGGTGTACTTTGTGGCCTGGTCAGTGTCTTTCTACCCGCAGATTTGGATTAATTATCGCCGGAAGTCCGTGGAGGGTCTGAACTTTGACTTCCTGGCCCTGAACATCGTTGGCTTCACCCTGTACAGCATGTTCAACTGCGGTCTCTACTTCATCGAGGATCTGCAGAATGAGTACGAGCTGCGATATCCTCTGGGCGTGAATCCTGTAATGCTCAACGATGTGGTGTTCTCCCTACATGCCATGTTTGCCACCATCATAACGATCCTGCAGTGCTTTTTCTATCAGGTAATATATTTCGAAAATTGCTATTTACTACCTTT
Organism: Drosophila eugracilis; assembly: GCF_018153835.1. Lineage (NCBI taxonomy): Eukaryota > Metazoa > Arthropoda > Insecta > Diptera > Drosophilidae > Drosophila > Drosophila eugracilis. The sequence continues at coordinate 3,871,890 of NW_024573645.1, forward strand.
AAACAAGCTCATCATTAAAGTGACAACTATTGTCGAATTGAACTGCCATCAAGTAATAAAACTCTAATTGGCGTTAATCAAAAATAGCAATCAGAATGAATCACATTGGATATTTTTGATGGGACGTGAGATAAGATTTTATTAATACATTATTTTCGTTTTATTTCATGCAGAGAGCCCAGCAAAGAGTCTCGTTCATAGCCTATGGAATCCTGGGAATCTTCGCTGTGGTTGTGATCGTTTCGGCAGGATTGGCCGGAGGATCCGTCATCCATTGGCTGGACTTTCTGTACTACTGCAGCTACGTAAAGCTGACCATCACCATCATTAAGTACGTACCGCAGGCTCTGATGAATTATCGCCGGAAGAGCACTTCCGGCTGGAGCATCGGCAACATCCTGTTGGACTTTACCGGCGGAACTTTGAGTATGCTCCAGATGATACTGAATGCCCATAATTACGGTAAGATTTAGTCGATCATTCTTAGATCTAATACTAAGCTGGAGTTTAATTTTCAGATGACTGGGTGTCCATATTCGGTGATCCCACCAAATTTGGGTTGGGTCTGTTTTCAGTGCTCTTCGACATTTTCTTCATGCTGCAGCACTATGTGTTTTACAGGTAATTGAAAGCACTTAAATTTGGTTTATTGTATATAAACAGAATATATTTAAATTTTTGTAATTTTTTAAATTCATTTTAAATCACTCCCATCTACACTGTATACTTATCATTATTGTGTTGTTTCCATTTATCCCCAGGCATTCAAGAGAATCCTCGAGTTCGGATCTTACAACCGTGACGGAGGCCCAGAATCGTTCAAATGAGTCACCCAGCGATGTGACGTCTGAGAAATATTAGTAGAAGACTTTTGTGCCAGTAGCGCTTTTATGTACATTTTTAGAACTGTAAATATATGTGTACGCCATAGCTACATAAGATTTATTTAAATCGTTTCTTTTAATTTAAATAAGTTTTCCGCGTTATAAAAAACGAAAGATATTTTTCATTTTAGGAGCCGACACTATGGAAAATTGAATAATCATTTAAAAGGATGTGCATTGAAAATATTTGAATTTATTATGCCACTTTCAAAGCAACTAAATAGGTCTTAAAATATTAATAAAATTTCAAATATGATACTTGAATCTCGCGCGCTATGGGCAGCACTGTTTCTATGGGGCATCAGACGTAATCGATATGTTATCGACAGACTTGTAACCGCTGCCGGTCTTTCTACCGGCCATATTCATATCCAATTTCCGGATAGTTGGCAGTCCTGGTCCACGCAAAGTTTCTGTTGAGCAAAATATTTAACTGATAAAATAAAGTTTATTAAATCCGCTGCAGTCATGCCTCTTCGCAGATCATCATCGTTCAGCATGAATATTAACCAGTAAGAAGAGTAACTATCTCAGCAATTACACAATCTACAGGTAAAAAATTTTGTTTTGCAGAAACACATCGATTGTTTCGCGTACCAATAGTCACCCATTTGTTTTGGGAGGTTCAGAAGACTACTTGGACCTGTGGGATTCGAGTAATGATTTGTTTGCAATACCTCCGGTCAGATCCTCTAACAACGCAGGACGCTTTGTGGCCACTGGGTGTCCCCACTGTTATACCCATGTGGTTCAAGCATCAGCAGGAGCGCAATTAAACAACAACGTGCTGTTAGCCAACATATCTGGAAACCTGGCCAATAATAATAACTATATTAACACAACCGACATTAACAACATTTACCAACAGGGGTGAGAAAATTTAAAATCAAGCGCCAGATACGATGAATATCGGCAGGAGAGATTGTTTTTCTTTCGCGGCGAATGGCTAAATCCATTTGTTCAGTGGCCATACATTTTTATAAATTTTAGCAAATTAATATTACTTAGCAGTAATTCCCTGTGCGATCAGTTGATCGGATATAGAAACAAGGAATGTATATATCACAGCCCATGTCGTGGCATAAAATTAGGTAAACCCAGAATGTAAATAGGCAGAAGAACATATGGACTATGCATGAAGCAACACGCTTGTACTTGCATCATTCACGCTGACAACTTGTTTGCGTTTGTTCATCTGGCCAATGCGCAACCGGTAATAATTTTTATTTTAATTAAAACTGTAGCACAGATTCCGAGGATGATATCCAAGTGGCCAATGAAGCCTCTTTGGGATCGGCTGATTCTGCAGCTGAGGATGCCCCAGCTGATATTGAACAGGCTGTGGCGGTGGCGGTATCGGCAGCGGAAACGTGGGTACCAGGTTACAGGTGGTCTTTAGACTTACTCACTATTGTTCTCATCCTTCCAGGAACACTGAACCCATGGCCTACCTGCAGGGATTGACCGTGAGTAAATCTTCTTTTACAAGCGATGACTTACTAATTTTTTATTTATATCCTTCTCACAGTCGGATAATCTGATGCAGTTCAGCCAGGTGGGTAACAATTAGTACATCTTAAAACGTTGCGTCAAATCAGCCTGGACCAGGATCAACAGAAAACTAGATACCGCAGTGAACACATTGCTGATCAGCTGCATGTCCAGTTCATACAAGCCCAAAGGCTTAATCTGGAACTTGGTCACAGTGACTAGCATAGTGAAGTCATGGACTGCTTGGCGGTAGCGACAGTCTGCATGCCGGAGATTCATCTCCTGGAGAATAATCGCAGATTTCCGAGTGGCGATCAGCAGATGGTTGCACAAGTGCGACAGTAGCGTGATCTCCGCCACCGAAATGGTCAGGAACACCAGGTTGATCAGTGATCCCAGGCCATCGTAAGGCTTGCCCATGATAAAGGTGTCCGCTATGGCATAGTACAGACTGTAGAAACCCACTGTGATACCGAGCAGGTGGCAGACGAGAGACAGGATCATGGACAAGGCCATTGGAGTAAGATATTTTCCGGAATGCACATATATCAATCTATAGCTATGCGCCAGCTTATCCAGTTTATCTGCCAAAAAGCAAAATCGCTGCATCCGATAGTATTTACTGTACAGCTTTAGCTGATCCTTTCTCTGCAGCAGATTTACCTCATGTAATTGTGATTCCAAGCTGGCATTTACTGCATTAAGCATCTCCTTCACCACCACCATAGCGCCGTAGTAACAATTGTTTAAAAGATTCGAAATAACCAAGGGAAACAGTCTGTAAAAGGTCCAGATCATACTCATCTCGGGATGCTGTCGCCTTTGCTGAAGTATAAAAGCCACCTCGAGAGTCAGAGGAAAAAAAAGAGTCTTGACAAAGGCCACGGATACGGACTTGTACAGTGACTTGCTGTCCAGACGGAGTGTCTTCAGGGTATCAAAGAAGGGCACTCGACTCATCATCTTAGCCACATGGTTACTCAGCATCATCTGCGTCACAAAGTTAATAACAGCCACGGTAATATTCATATAGCTGTACAGAGTGATGGCATCCTTCAGGTTAATTTGACCTTGGAGGTATTCCTTATAGATCTGCCTTCCGTAAACCAAGCTAAATGTAATGGTCCATAGCATGGCGTAGGCCAGATATGCCTTTGAGAAACGGAACCTTTCGCGTCTTCCATGACGATAGCGATTGGCCAGAAGTCCAAACCCGGTCATAAAGACTATCAGTGTGATCGTCAGGAATTTCACCATACGCCTATGAGCGTAATCGCTGGTCAGGTTCATTTTTCTAGAACAATGGAAATGGACTGTGGCTGCACTTTCCCTAGAGTACGCATTAATGACTGCCTAATTGTTTTCCAACTATCTTGCTGATGCCATCTAAATCCAAAGGACCCGTCATGTTGGTCGACAATATCTGGACACATCGCGTTGCTTGTACTTCATTAGCCGTTCAAAAACCAACTGAGCATGCGTTGCGTTGGACATATAAAAAAGCGGCAACGGCAAGCGCCGAGCGACATTCCCCGAATGACTCAGCAACCGCCTGCAATTTCACAAGAGCAACATGACGTCAAAACCTCTAAGAGGTTCAGTTTTAGTAAGAGAACTGAAGGCAACACTCTTATCTAGCCGATTAGCAAGGAACTCTCCTGCTCGGTGTCACAATCCGCTGGTGAAATTTGCAAGCACTTGTGAAGAGTAGCAAAGAAACAAATATACAGTTCATTATTTATTTGAAAAAGCTACAGCATGAAGTTCTATCAGCTCTATGGGCGCAAAGTCTGGACTTTTAAATGGTTTCAGTTTCATTTACTATAAAAAAATAATACCTTATTTGTAATTTTAGCAATCTGTCTTGCATGAGATGATGCTGCAGGAACTTCCGAACCTGGTAAACACGCTGCCCAAGTTGGAGAATCACAACATCGGAGGCTATGGCTTTAGCATGGTTCTGGATGAGCCACCCAAATCGCACTGGATGTTTTCGGTACCTTTGAACAAGCTCTACATCCGGATGAACAAGACTTTTAACGTGGACGTTCAGTTTAAGGCAAAGCTGCCCATTCAGCCGCTCAATTTGCGCGTATTTCTGTGCTTCAGCAAGGATGTTAGTGGTCCGGTGTTGCGGTGCCAGAATCATCTAAGCGTAGAGCCATGTAAGTGGATGAAATTCAAAAATCTGGAAGCACCCTTTAACTTTTATTTGTTTTGACATACAGTAACCGGCCAAAACGCAAAAATGCGTGAGAGTTTGCTGCGCAGCGAAAATCCCAACAGTGTGTACTGCGGTACTGCTCAGGGGAAGGGCATCTCGGAGCGTTATTCCGTGGTGATCCCACTGAATATGTGCCGATCAGGCAACCGAAGTGCTGGCCATGTGCGACAGACCCTGGCCTTTAAGTTCGTCTGCCAGAACTCGTGTATTGGCCGAAAAGAAACCTCCTTAGTATTTTGCCTGGAGAACGCACGGTAAGATTAAAGCAGGTTTTTGAGACAAAGAATATTTTTTCTAATTTTTTATCATTTTGCAGTGGTGATATCGTGGGACAGCAGGTTATGGAAGTCAAAATCTGTACGTGCCCAAAACGAGATCGTAACCAAGACGAACGCCAAATAAATGGTAAGAAGCGCAAGTCCATGGCGGACGCAACCGAAGAAGATGAGCCGGATGTAAAGCCACCGAAAATGCGCCGACGCACAACGTCCTATAAAAATGATATAAAGAAGGAGGAGACGGAGAGCAACGACAGTCATGAGAACGAGCAGGGCGTCGATTGGAACGTTTCACGGGCACAGGATGGCGATTACCGGTTGACCATTACCTGTCCGAAAAAGGAATGGTTACTGCAGGGCATTGATGGCATGATCAAGGAGGCGGCAACTGGAGTGCTACGAAATCCCAACCAAGAGAATCTGCGTCGCTATGCCAACAAATTGTTGAGCTTCAAAAGTAAGAAAATGAAGCCGTAGACCATGAATAGGCATCGTACTAACCTTATCCTTTCAGAACGTGCCGAAGAGCTGCCATGACTTTCTTTGGGATGCCAATTTTTATAGCTTTACACGTGGTAAAGTAACCGCCAAACACTTTTAAAATGTGTTTCATCTGTGAGGTATAGGTATAAGTCTCTTAAGTAATTATTGGTTAGGCGTTTAACAGTGATATTCTTATACGAGTTTGGCATGTTTGAGAGCCAAAAAAAAACATTTTTATATTTTTGATATTATAATACTGTTAACTAAACTAAGTAACTTATGTGTAAAGCAACAAATGAATTGCCAACATTCTGTACAAAAAAGTGAATATTGAACTGATTAAAGAGTTGTCATGTTTTGCAAGCAAATCCCCGTGCTGTACGCCAATGCCCAGATCCTACTGTACTTCAACTGCAGAGCGCATGCTATGTGACATGTGTGGCTTGTGTGCGGTCAATGCTCTCGGGATCCGTCTCAGCTAGTCTGCTAATATGTCAAAATCGCTGGGCTGCATTTACATATTTTATTTATACCCGTATCTGCACGTCTTTGGTTTTAGTTCTATGCTTAAAAAAACAACCTCAAGCTGGGCGCATGCGTTCGCCAATGTTGCACATGTGCGGAGATGCAAAAAAAAAAATAAGAAGATAGCAAAAAATATAAAAAAACCCCAGATGTTGACACTGTGCCGCAGCTGCAGGCGACTTTAGCTTTTGCCACATGCTGCAGCTAAATGTTTACTCTAGCCCACCGATCGCTGTTCATTGACCTAGGACAGGGCATTTAATATGCTTTAATTGTAATACAATGGAAGCCACCGGTGGCTAAAATCCAGCCAAAGCGGATGTATCAACTTCCATTTGGGGCCTTTCCTTTTTCGCCTGGCTACCACTTCCACATCGGGCGGCCTACCAGTTTGGCACCTTGAAAATGGGTCGACAAAAGCGCTCAACAGCCATCTCACTCATTTCTCGTTCGGTGAGTGATAAGCGAAGCGGTTTTGGACTTGAGTTGAGCTCTATTAAGGCGAGAGTCTCCATTGCACAGAGAACAAATAACAAAGTTTTCTGCATTAGCAGTCAACATGTTAGCACATGTCAAATGAAATTTAAATGATTAATAGATGCAGAAAGTGTAACAATTATTATATCATATTATTTAAATGATATTAGTCATTCTGTTCTAATAAATAATGTTATGAAATCAGAGCTTGTGAATTCCCCTACAGAGGGTACTATTTTTTTCTTTTCCTTTAATTTTTTCAAACTAAATGACTAATATGAAATAAGCCAATTTCAGAAAGAGATTTAAAAACTTACTTAAAGTTTTTTGAACTCATTTTTATTAGACTTCAGGTGGATGTCTAATTTTTCTCTCTGAAATTTTCTCCAGCTATGCACTCACCCTAGAAGCCCAATTAAATATTTGAGTATTTCTGTGATTGGCGGGTGCCAAAAGGTTGACAATTCGAAAGTGCCGCACAGTGGGTGGTTGTGATTCATTATAATTCTTATGATTTAAGGGAGATCTTGAGACTTTTAGTAGGAGCTGTACAGTAGGCTTGTTGTTTATCATTTTAACCAGTTTAGATTCCACATCTTTCCGGACCAGATAAAGGGAAAGCAAACATGGGAGACCTCTCGCTTATCGGAGATCATCTCCAGCCGCAGTTCCCACTGTGCGCGTGGGGAAAACAATACGAGTATATAGCCAAAAGCCCATTAAAACAGAAAGCCCGGCTAAGACGTCAGGTGAAATCCAGTAACTCCACTCGTGGCAATTCCACTCAAAGGTGCTAGTGCTGCCCACTCAAATCTGCAGTCGTAGATACGAAAACCAGATAACGTCGAGCGCCCGGCGATCTTCACTCAATGGGGAAATACTGCTGTAGAGTCGAAAGCTTGTACACGTAGTTTGGCATTCGCAGTCGGTTGTTGGCGTTTTTAGTCTGCTCCCTCATCTTCGACGCGTTGCAGCTGTTTTTTTGGAGTCGCCGCGAGTGCCATATTTGCTTTGACCGCGAAAATTTCTGGGCTAAACAAAAAACATATATATATATATTTGTATATATATAAATATATCCCACTTATTAGCCATCTTTGTGAGTGCAACAAACTGTGAGTGATGGTGGAAACGGCAACGACAACCACAATAACGCGTACTACCACGGCGGTTCCGGCTGGTTCAGTAACGGTAACTGGACCCACTGCCTCGGCCACGCCCACTGCTACACAGGCGGCTGCGCAGGCGCATCGCAATGATGAGACCACCCGGGCCATCTTCAATCTGAAAGTCATCATCTTTCTGCTTTTCCTGCCACTGGTCTTGCTAGCCGTCTTCCTCAAGCACCTGTTGGATTACCTATTTGCCCTGGGTCTAAAGGAGAAGGATGTCAGTGGCAAGGTGGCACTGGTAAGATGGATTCGAATGCATCGTTTGGCTAACAAATGGCTGCAATGAACGTCTGGCAAATGAGCAATTAATAAGGCTACACATCTGACATGGGTACACTGGGAAAATGCAGTTGGATACCTTATCGAATTGATATATATTACTAAAGTGAATCATGTTTAATGAAGATGAATAATAAGTAAGGGCGCAAAGGTATTAAAAATGATTAAACTGTCATAATAGGCTGGATACTGGGTTAAGATCCCACTACTTCCTATCTTTGAAAATGACCTAGTCATACTGTAATAATCTCAACATAATATCTTATATTTTTCTGTGTAAAAATGTATCTATGAGATCTTGTATCTAGAGGCCATGCAGCCAGCCAGAAACGTCACGCACTTTCCTTTTCCAGTGGCTGCCTCCGGTTTCCACGCCCACCTTTGGCTCACCCACCTTTTCCCCTTTCCCGCTTTTCTTTTCTTTTTTTATAATGTCTTTTCTTCTCTTTTTTTCGATGTCACTGCCATAGGGTGCGGCCGATCGCTTAGGATTGTGTTATTAAAGTAAATATTTATGCATTTGGTACCAGCTCGGTTAGTTGGCCAATTGTTTAGTTGTGTCCACACAGAAACGCGTCTTTGGTGCCACGGTCAGCTAATGTGACATCATTTCCCTGTAAAACGCTGCAATCAAATGAAATCTCCAACTGAAATTCATGTTCGTGGCAAGCATATCGTGGTCTATTGATCGCATATGCATCTTGGGGCGTCGAAATATGGAAAAGTCAATTGTTGAGGGCGCCAACGCCACTGGACAAGGTCAAGTGTGTAGGCATACGGAGCAGAAGATTCCGATGCTCACCATATATCGTAAAGAACCTGATCGAATTCGGAACTCATTAGCATGCTTTTCAGGCTTTAAACGTGGGCGTGTGCCGGCCATAAGCGTCTCACGTAGCGCAATAATGAATCATAATGGCTGGATTTTTGTTTTAGTCTCGGCTTTTTCGATTGTTCCCTCAGATATCGTTTTCTCAGATACAGATACGAGTATTTTTGTGGTTGCACAGAGGTGTATCTGGGAAGGGGAGTTGAATTCTCAACCCAGCTGTGGGAAACAACTTAATTAGAAGATTGACTTTCGTTGATAAAGTTCTATTGACATCACTGCTGGAGAATTTGAGTTATTTCATCTCACGAAAGACCCCCTTTTTGACGCCTCTGACCCTTTGTAAACTGGTTTTGTGTGTCGCTATATTTATGGCAAGATGAACAGAGAGAGAGCGCAAAAAATGCAAACCTCAGGAACTTCACTTTTGTTTTCGATCGCTGACGTTTGTAAACAACCTAGAGTGGAACTTTCGGAGGGCCAAAGTATCTGGGAAGCATGCCGGGGATCTCTCAGATGCGTAGATAAAACTTAACTGCTGTTGCCTCTGCTAATTTGCATATGATATTGAAATTCTTCAGCTATGTTATAACCACAACACAATTGCGCATTTGTTATTGTTTTTTATTTGCTATTCACTAACGTGCCAAACTTTGAATTGAACTCATTCCGGGTTACAATACCCCCGACCACCCCCACACGCTCACTTCCAAAACGCGAGCTGAGGTCACCATGTGCTCTTTAATTACGGTCAAAAGTCACTCAATTGTGCCCCAGAGGGTCGGCCCACCGAGCGTATGAGTAATGCCATTCATAAGTCGCCGCTGCTGCTCACATAATTGTCCGTAAATGAGGTTTTTGTTCAATGCAAAGTCACATTAGCTCGATTTGATTGTTTGCAAATTAAGCTAATTAATTTGACTGAGTATAATGTGAGTAACCTGTGATTTAAACCCAGGTGACCGGAGGAGGCAGCGGCCTGGGTCGTGAGATCTGCTTGGAACTGGCCCGTCGTGGCTGCAAGTTGGCCGTCGTTGATGTCAACTCCAAGGGATGTTACGAAACGGTGGAATTGCTATCCAAGATACCGAGATGTGTGGCCAAGGCTTATAAGGTGAGATTACTGAGAAATCTAGATTATTTTTTTTTCACTTGAGAAATATATTTATTCCAGAACGATGTATCTTCGCCGCGCGAACTGCAACTGATGGCCGCCAAGGTAGAAAAGGAGTTGGGTCCTGTGGACATACTGGTCAACAATGCCTCCCTTATGCCCATGACCTCCACACCCACCTTGAAAAGCGATGAAATCGACACCATCCTGCAGCTCAATCTGGGATCCTACATTATGGTGAGATTTCCTGCTTTTCTTTTATGATTTATTGGATATTAAATAATCATATTCTCTTGAAGACTACCAAGGAGTTCCTTCCCAAGATGATAACCCGCAAGTCCGGTCATCTGATAGCAGTTAATGCCTTGGCGGGTAAGTTAACTTGTTCGTTACTGAAACAAAACTACTGGATTTATAACTCTATTCTCCAATCAGGCCTAGTTCCTCTGCCGGGAGCAGGTATATACACGGCCACCAAATACGGAATCGAGGGTTTCATGGAGTCACTACGAGCTGAACTACGTTTGTCCGACTGCGACTACGTTCGCACCACAGTGGCCAATGCCTACTTGATGAGGACCAGCGGAGATCTTCCCCTGCTCAGTGATGCAGGGTGAGTATTAATGTTATATTTTTATCCTTAGATCTAAGCTGACTCCTTCTTATAGAATAGCGAAAAGCTATCCCGGTCTGCCCACTCCTTACGTGGCTGAGAAGATTGTCAAGGGCGTGCTTTTGAACGAGCGCATGGTGTACGTGCCAAAAATATTTGCACTCAGTGTATGGCTGCTCAGGTGAGAATTGAATTAGCCCAGGTATCCAACGATTATTCCTAACGATTATTGCTGTCCCTTCGCTTTAGACTACTGCCCACCAAGTGGCAGGATTACATGCTGCTGCGCTTCTACCACTTCGATGTTCGCAGCTCCCACCTGTTTTACTGGAAATAGAAAAATCATAAAAAGAAGAGTAGTCCAAGAAGGTGTGCCCCCACCCAAAAGCATTTACGCGGAGAGCTCTTGTTTGTTTCCCATTTGCAGTTCTTAATTCAACTGTTGCTTACGCTAGGTGTATATGTGTAGCTATTTATACGAAACTTTAACTTAAATTAAATCTATATTCTAACATTAGAAATTTTGCTGGTTGGTCTTCTAGTAACTGCCTTCTTTTTTGTTAATTTAAGTCCATCGGAATAGCACTTCTTTTCGGATTGCTGGACACAGGATCTTCGTTCGTAGTGCCAGGTGAAGTTCGAAGGACACCGATGGATCAGCTTGGATCCACTGGAGCAATAGTAGAAGTAAGCGCAATACCTTGGGTGTGCCATGAATCCATAGACTCCTGTTTGGCAACTGGAGATATTCTCCGTGGATTGAACACGATTGCAGGAAACCAGATGAGCCGGTGTACAAGCCTTGGCTAGTCCCGCTCCTTCATAGCATACCATATAGGGATAACAAGGTCCGGCATTTGGTAAAAGTCGTAAGGTTATGGTCAGTGGTTCCGTTTTCTGAGCAGCAATGGGTATTGGTGGTTTTTTAACCACCGAAGGAGATGCGGTGGTGGTGACCGAAGGATCCTGACACCTCTTCACCAATTTCCGATCCAGACAGCGTTCCAACTTCTCATCGTAGTAATGGCCAGCTAGGCACTCGGCTTCAAAGGAGCCCGGCCCAGCACAATAAATATACTTTGAGCAATTACTCGAACTAGCCACGTAAATTCCCATTTGTGGGGCACTGGAACATTCTTCAAACTCTAGGCCAGTAGTTCGGTGACCCAGCAAGGTCACTAGAGCAATAGTTAACCAGTTTATGGCTCTCATTTCTATACGACCGGTATGCCGGGATGGCTTCTAAAGACTGACTTCATCGTTTATCTGCGAAAGGTAAATCGGAATATTTTTGCATGTGCGCCACCTGATAAGAAGACAAGTTCGAGCATCGATTATTGCTTGGTTATAATGTCTACTAGATACCGCTAATGAGTGCGGTGGGGAGTCATTGCCACGCCTACATTGTCGGATCTGGTTGCCATTCGCCACTTCGTAGCATACTTCCCAGCAGCGCTTGCCACGGATTCAATAGCACCAAACCGCAGCACAACGGCTCGACTGGGCGCAGTTCAATAAAAATTGAAAATGCACTCAATACGCAATTAAGTGTCGCCACTTCCGGCGGGACAAACGGACGGCCAACGATACCATTCAGCCCATTCATCGACATCGTCCTCATTATTATTTCCAGCGTCATCATGGGCTACCACCATCATCATCGCCATCATGGACGTGGCTTGTCGGAGTTAAATGCCGGCCATCGATTTAATATCCGATGAGATATTCATAACTTGCAATTAGGTTTGGTGGCTCTGCGCTTTTCCACGCGCTTTCGATTTACGTAAATGATTGGGCCGCTGATTAATGAAGAATTACCAGGGCAAATGGCTGGGATCTGCGGGCATTATCCAATTCCCCACTTACTATATATAAACCTCCTCCTCCTGCCTCACTGGCATTAACATAATATTGAGCGCTGTCATCGGCGGAGTTCAGTGCCAATTGCAGGAAAATTAAAAGTTTTATTAATTGTTAATTAAACGCAGTCGAGTTGCGCGTCAGCTTTGTGGCATAATTTTCGGCTCAATCCGCATATCTGGCTAACAGGTTATACCGCTCGGTCCATATTCCATGCACCAGATGCCGCTCGACGCACAACACACAAAAAACATAAAAAAAGGACCCCATATGGTGCCGACGGCTCAAGTGATTAAGTGCACGACGAGTTCTTCAAATGCAATGCAACATGTGCACAAATAGCAACAACAACATACACAGACTCATACACAATATTTGGAGTATGTAAATTCTAATTAAGATTGTGGAAGAAGACCCCCAGCACCTGATTCCTCCTACTCCAGCGGCACTCAGTATTCAATATCGTGTTCTCCATGCGCATGCGCAGCGGCGAGGCTGCTGATCCATAAAAATAGCTCACTAATTATTTGTGTGCTAGGGTTACAGTTCTCATAAAAAACAAACAAACTGTCGGCCGTTTTATGGATCTTCTGCCGACTTTAATGCCCCCGCGAAGTTTTTCAATCCCTATTGGATTCGACACAGAAAAACTGACGGCTTTTCATGTCTTATAAAGATGTACCAATAGGATTCCTATGAAATTATCATACTTAAAAATTCGATTAGGAAAAGTTTAAAGCTTATAATGAAAAAAACGGTGTTTTATTTTAATATTTTATTTCACTAAATTGTAAATTTTCTTTGAGTTCACCGCCTACACCCTGGCATCAGGATCTCCGCAACCATCATGTGAACTCTGCACCCTCAATTCCGTGCCAATTAGCCGCCTTAGCTCTACGAGAACATTCTCCGTTCGCTCCTCCAGGTGATCGAGTGCGGAGTTGAGGGCTTCCAGGCTTGAGTTGACACTGGCAATCAGACGCTCCGAGTTGTTGCTAAGTTCCATAAGATCAACAAAGTTGGTAACCTCGCGAGTTGCTCCAGAAATCCTGTCCAGCTCCAGCTGCAGCTGTTCCTCGCTTTCCATCATCGGGGCTTTGAAGGCAGGCAAACACTATCCAAAATTGACTTTAATTTTGTGTCACCCGGGACAGGGAAATCTCAAACATGACACACATTTTTTGGCTTGCTATTTGGTGCTGCAAGTTGAGAAGTGTAAAGCAAATTTTTCTACAGTTTGTTTTGCCATCAAACATAATTAAAGTTACTAAGCAAAAACTAATTTAATTTAATTGAAAGTGCAGTTAGCTGAAAATGTGATATATTAAGTATATTTTATTTCAATGCTTGCAACTGTACTGAGCCTAGGGGTGTATTGTAAAGTAAAATAACTTGAATTTAAATTATGTCAATAATTGAGGTTTTTTTTAGCTAGTTTATAAAATATTAAAAAATATTCGTTTACCAAGCAAATGTAAGCAAAAATTGAAAGTAATGAAATTATTTTTAATATATTTCCATCGAGGTCACCTGAAAGTGCATCTCTTCTATTTGGCTGGATGTTTGTTTTGGCTTGTTTGTAATTGGCGACCTATTACAAGGGCTATACTCGTTCATTTCATTAAACCCATTTACAAAATAGCTTTGTCCATTATTTATACATATCAATTATAAATTGTACGCTGCGCCTGCAATATTCATATTCACTTGTCAAAATGTCAACTCAAAATAGAATATTTATGCATTTTTATGTGTGCGTATCGGTCCATGATTTGTTTGTTTTATGCGCTCTTTTCGAGAACTCTTTGTTGGGATTGTGATGAAGTAAATACAACAAAAAAAAGAACCAAAAACCAAAAAAAAGAGGAAAATGACAATTCAGCCTATAAATACGCGTCGGCAACCGAAGTTGAAATCAATTTTTTTGGCCCCATACTGCGGTGGTCGCGTTCCCCGTTTCAAAAAAAAAGGGGGAGAGAACACCGAATGCGGGGCGACTATTTAGTTAGCCGCAGAACAAGGTGCCTCAATTTATTTTTAATTGAAGGCAAATTGAGCCAATCGACTGGCTGATGGAAATGGGGAGCTGCGGTTGTTCAACGATGTGGTCTCCTTTTGGCTATTAAGAGGATGAAGCCACAGTTCCTGTTTCTTCTTCTGCCAACTTATGCATTTTCACTTAATGAATTTTCATTCAAAGTGGACTGCAAGTCCAAGGACACACAAGGATGTGTCGTCACTACACGATGGACAGCAAACATTGTGCATCTGAAGCGAACTTCCTGCCACACTTACTGGCCATTAACCGACCTGCTTCTGGCCAAAAAATATGCCTCTACACTGACATTTTCTTTGTGGTTGGCTAAAATCTGTTATTATTGCCATTAAGCAGGCTTTTGTTGTCAACGCCCAGCCTACACACATATATGCACATATCTCCTTGCCAATATCCTTCAGTTCGAGTGGTTGCCATCCTGGTTTTTCATAGATCTTGAGGCTGTTGTCATCGGTTGGTCATTGAATTTTGCACACAGTTAAGAACCAAGGCTCAACTTGTTGCCGCCCCATTTTCAATGCATTTTGGTTTCTGGTCGACGTCATTAGTTGAAAATCGCTTAGTTTGCCTCGTTTGTTTACCGAAAGTTTCTGTTTCTGTTGTTGCATTAGGCAGCCTGTTGTTGTCATCAAGTTGCATTTGCTTTTTACATTGTTTCGCCTAAATAAAGGCATATAATTTATGTGTGTGCGGCCTGTTTACAAGGCCAGTACTTGTTGTCCGTTGGACGTTGTGCATACGCCACGTTGACCGTGTCCTGTGAGCCGAGGCGAATGCTGAGTGAGCTGCTTTTCCTCTCTCTTTCTCCCTCTCTCGCCATTGTGGTTCATAAACTTTGTCACGGTGCAGAGTTCTGGATGCCTGGGTTTTCTCCCTCGTCGTGGCCATCCTGGCCTGAAGGATACTGCTTTGGAGGCGATTGCTCAGGCAGGACATGTGTGCCCCGCATCGTTGCCTGTTATTGTTTTTCCAACTTTTCACTTTGGTTATGAGATGTCCGAGCCCCGCAGTCAGTTGCACGCTCTCGCCTCCATCAGCAGCGCCGTCTCCATTCCGCTGACCACAGTGGACAACGTGGACTTTTTGGCCAAGCTGGTCATGTTCGTGTCCCTGAGTGGAATGCACTGGCAGAAAATATTTATTGTAATCACAAAAGAGAAGTATATACGAATATCAGAAAGTGTTAACTTCTATTCATGGGGAAAGATGGAAAAGTTTTATTCACGAAAAGGTTGTAAGAAAACGGAAGACTGAAAACTGAACTGAATGTAAGAAACTAAACTTCTGATTGGATTATCCTTATTGACCTAAGATATTTAGATTATCATTTATGAAAATAAATTTAAACTTATTACCCTTAATGGTCGAAATCTTAAGAACCCATTTTAAACCTAATACTTTTTGCAATTGAAAATGCGTAATGGTGAACATTTCACGAAAGAAAACTTATTTATGTTTCTTAATCCTGGCATTTTCCTTGCAGTGGAAGGACGTGTGTGCTTGTGAGTGCTGTTATGCTTATATCCTGCGGCTTAAGCATTTGTTGTTTTACAACATTTTACTCTGTTTGCCAAGTAAATAAAAGCTGTTAACTAGTTTTCACACACCGAGCCGAAAAGGTGGAAGGGGCTTCGGTTGGGTTTGGTCCTTGCAGCCAAGCTTGCAACACGTGCTGGACAATTTTTTGCTCGGCTTGTCCTGTTCCTGTTCCTGTTCTATTCTAACTGACTTTGTGCGTAGCACTCGTGTATGAGCAATTATTTAATGCCGTCCGCTTGTCATTGTTGTCTTTCGGCCCAGAGTGTTGCCTTTGTCTTAGCCCCAGTCGGCCAAGTCAGCCAAGTCAGCTGCAGCCTTCAGCTTGTCTTGTCTGCCCCTTTTGTGTCGCTCATTTATTTGTGTTTATCCTTTCGCTTTTAATTGCGGCTCCGTCCTGCTTCAGGTTCCCATCCTCGTTCCCCTGCTTCGGTTTTTGTTCCTGCTCCTGGTTCACCCACCACCCTTTTGTGTAATTACAAGTGTTTGTTGTGTAAATAATAGCGTTAGCTGCCTGGGCCGAGGACCATCGTTGACGCATCGTTTGCATGCTCAGTTAATGCCGTGCATCAGGACATCCTCCATTGTCCTTTCCCTCTGTCAGTGTGTCTGCCCTGTCTGTGTGTTTATTCCTGTGTGTGCGAATGCGTCTGTCTGTGGCACGGAAAATTAATTACAAGAATTAAGCAGCGCAACGCCCGATCTCTGCCGCATTGACACAGGTGTTGGCCGGCCCGTCGTAACGTATTTTCCTTAGAAAATTCCCACACAACTCGACAGCCATGTGCTGCACCTTGAACTCGAACTCTGACTAAAAATGCTAATGCACAGAAGGAAATTTAAAGTTGTTTAAACTTTGTTTTGTTGTTTAAAGAAAAAAGTGAGTACTATACATAATTTAGTCGGATAAGATTTTCCATAATCTCAAAGATATTCTTTCAAGGTTTATTACCTTACAATGAAGGCATTTTCTCTATTTTTCTCCGTGTGAACACCCCTCGAGTGTTTTAGAGGCGGGACATTAATTCATTCACCTAGAGACACTTACATGTGGTGCCCATTAGCCCAGTGCCACGCCCCCGTGAAAGGCAAATGCCGGCGAACCATGCGACGCCAAAAATTTCCATTTCGTTGCTTGAACCGTGCATAAATATGTCAATAAGGATTATCCCATTCCCATTCCGGGCGGCGGCACCAATAAAATCTTCGGGAGCTATAAAAAAAAAGGAAAGAAAATGAAACGAAAATGGGGTTCGACTGGCGGCAGAGGAAAACCTCAGCTAAACAAACAGGGAGCTGCAACTTGATTATCCTGGCAACCTGCCGTTGCATTTGCCTCCTTTTGTTGAATTATGACATTCGACTGTCAGTGTGCGGGTACAAGTGGATTTTGGATATACATATATGTACATCCATGCGGATGCTCCTGGCAGGCGTGAGAATCCGTTACCCTTGCACCTAAACAAACACATTCGACGGGATGAGTAGATGCAGTAGCTGTTAGTTGGAGTCCTGGCCGGGTGTCGTGTTGCAGAATGTTTTCGATCCTTTTAGATTCTTACGCATTACACGACCAGCTAATTTATTTACTTAGTTGCCAGTTGTACTTGTTGCTGCTGCTGCTGCCTTTGCTTTAAACTGAAACACATGTTCAAGGATCATAATCGAAATGGCCTGTTATCCGTGGCTGTCTCATTATGTCCTGCATTTGCTGCCGTTTCTGTTGTTGCAGTAGCACTTCAGATTGGTGTTGACAGTTGCGCTGAGAAATTGCCTCGCCTTTTCCCCCTTTCGTCCCTTCTCTTCTTTGGTTTGACTCTTGTATTTTTACAAGATTCCTAAGCTCTGAGTGCCCGGGACATGCTAATGTGAAATATTACAAAACTAATGGAAAAAACGAAGAGCCATGCCATCGAGATTAACGCGTTTGAGCACTCAAACTCTCCACACTTTTCACTTTCGTCCGCCATCTGCGGCTCAGCAATCTCACTCCTTCCTGCTCGGTGGCAGGGTTATCCTTTGCCGTGGGAAACTTCGGTGCACAGGTTTAACCACCACTAATCCTTTACCTTAAGCACTTTACTACATTTTTTCTGGCGCTGCGGGTTAAAACTCTTCAGCAGTGCAGTCAACTGAGGGAATTTTATAGTAGAATTTGGCTTTTTTCTTCATGGAATTATGATTAAATTTATGTAGAAAAATATTTTGATCAAAAATAACTAATTTTTGTGATGTATTTTTATTTTTTTACTTGTATGTATCCTTTAATTATTATTTTGAAATTATTGCGGATTATTCTAAGGGAATGTTCCTTTTTCCTTTATAAAAATTCGAATTTTTAGAATTTTTAATACTTTACAATTGAGCCTTATTAATGGTTTTTACTACTTCGAAGTTTTAAATAATTTCAAGCTGTTATTGTAGGTTACGTAGAAGACTTCCTATATATTTCTAAGATATTTTTATTAGTGTAAAATAGCCAAGAAAAATCTTTATTAATTAATTTACTAATTTTTTTTCAAACTTGGCTAGTTTTTTGTTTCATACTTTGACAGCACTGCCCTGGCACTCTTCACTTTACCGCCAGTGTTCTTTGAGTACCTTTGAGTTGAAGCTGAAGTGTTGTTGTCGGGACAGCGTTGAGTGGCACGGAGTTTTGACAATTAAGGGGCTCACAGCGGTGTGCTCGAGTATCTGTATCTTTATAGCTTGCCACCGCCGATAAGGCTGGTAAATGGAAAGGAGTCAGCCAGTGCCATGTGCTTGTGCTCCTGATCCAGCTCCTGCTTTTCCTTTCTCCTCCTCCTCCAAATACGCAGACGCCCTGGCCATAAATCATCGAAACCCAATAGCCGCAAAAAAGTCGCATGCAAAGCGCGGCACCACGTGCACAAAGTGTGACCCGATTTTGGCAACATCCAAAAGCGAAATGTTCGCTTAAATAAATACAAAATTGCATCACGTGCAGTGTGGAGTAAATATATATATATGAAAAAATAAAATGAAAAACAAATCCAAGAAGTTGAATTCGTAATTGCGCCAAAATGCATGGAAATGAAGCCAAAGGAGAATTCCAGGCCGCATATGTGTGGCTAAGAGGATGGGGAGGCGGGTTTTGGGGTCGTTTTCATTTTCAGTGAACCAAAGCTATTCCGCCAGCGATCGACACATGCCCTCGAGTGCGCCAAGTGCAATAAATTGATACAAAAACAAAAGTGTCGCAAGTGGGGGTAGTGGGGAGAGAAGCGGGCTGTAGGAGAAAGGGGTGAGGTTAGGTGGAGGGGAGCGGGGGGTTAACCTGCTACGATTGCTGCAGCACCTTAGCCCGGCTAAAACTCTATTAAAATGCCATTGCCAGAGCGGGAGAAGAAAGAGATGTGATGGGTAATATTCTGTGGTTTTTTTTGGGAAAGCAACTAATGAATACCCTTTGATAAATTTTTGAAATTTTAAAATCTAATTAAAATAAAGATATTTACAAATATTTAAAATCATTTTAAGAGAATCTCACATCGCTTATTAAAAACAATAGTATCTCAAAACATATGCTGATGTAGTGATATCACCTTATTTAAATTTCTATAAAACAGAAATGAATATCAAACTTTATAGCTTTGTAAAAAGTGAAATTTATTCATGGTAGTAAATACTATAAATATTCTTGCATATTACCCAATTGATAATATTTTCATTACTCCTCCGATTAATGGCAAGCTTTATCGAGCAGCTTAAGCACCCTAGAAAAAACTGAATATGAAATATACATATTTCACGAATCTCGTTTTTGTCGCTCGCTCTTTGTTATTTTTAACTAAAACCACAGCCGGCACTCGCCCTGTCACGCTCTATTCTCCCCATTACCCCTTCCTCTTCCCCCGCACTATAAAATTATCCTTTGGCTGTCTATATAGTTTCTTTTTTCCCGATTTCTATATATGCGCTGGTGCTCTGACTTTCTTTTTTTTTGCCTCGGCTCGTTTTCGTTTATGGATATCGACTTTATTGTCAGAAAATCATTTTTTCGTTGGCATCTCTTGATGTCTTTTTTTCTGTGTCTTTTTTCTCTGTTTTTTATTGAGCTGGAGCCCAGAATGTTTGTGTAAGTATATATGTTTTCGATGCTCATATGCATATGTAGCCGTTGTACATTTGTAGTTCACAAAAAATTGCTTTTATTTATTACTAATGGGCTGGTGTTGTTATTGTTGTTGCTGCCGCCGCTGCTGCTGCTGCTGCTGCTGTGTGCCCATATTGAACATTACTTACCGCGGCAACTGCCATGAGTGCCACGAACTGCCTCATCTGTCCAGGAGGTGACTTTTCTATTTATTTGCTGACAATGCTAGCTAGCTCGCTCCCTGTCCCCTTAAATAATTCCAGGCTCTTTTTATGGTTTTGATATGTGGTAAATGGGTTGCTATTTCGTTGCTTGCCACACGTTCGTATTTATTAAAAGCACTCGAAGTCGCGGCTAATTGCCGAACCGGGTCATTGTGGAATCACACGAAATGCAATCTCGACGGCCAGCCAGTTTTCGACGTTCAATCCGCGTCTGTTTGGCTTGAGATTCGCGACTTGCGATTCAAAGCGTTTTCGACATTCTCTCGGTACGGTCGTTGCTCTAATCGGCGGAAAGCCAACAAACAAAATACAAAAAGCAATGTCGGAAGTACTGGTTAAACTTCAGGCCTTCATCGGACTGATCGGCCTCGCGGCTATAACTCCACTACTCATTTTGGCCGCTATTCTCAGCCAGCTGATCGGCAAACTCTGCTGCTGCTCAAAGTCAAAAAGTATCGAGGGAGAAGTGGCCGTGGTGAGTTTAAGCCAAAAAGAAAGAAACAAAATAACTTAAAGTAAACAATATTTGCATAAATTGACTTTCGAGAGAGTATTACTTTAAAGTGAGAAGACAATAAGGAGAGTATTTTTTATAAATTTCGCTTTTTAAAATTTTTGTATAATAATATAAAATGATATTTTTAACTTTTTGACTAATATAAAATGTTATTGAATGTTTAAGCGTAAAATCCAATTTTATATACAAAACATCAAAGTTTTTAAAGAATTAACATATATTTTAAAAAGTGACTTTTGTATTAAAAAACTTATTTACATTTCAATGACAAACCCAAAAATTTGTGTACTCCCAAAATATTTGGTGCTTCAAGAACATAAATAACAAACTGGAATAACCGGCGATATGAATTTGGCAACAAGAAAAGAATCATTGTTAATTTACGACTGTAATTGCTTATATAGGGCAAAGATCTCACTTATTTACTTTCAGCTTTTCTATTTTTTAATTTAAAAAACTATCGATATGACTTAATTATTTTTATTAAGTTTAATTAAAAATAATCATGCAAGCTTTTTTATGAAATGTCATTCTCGAAATAATTAGTTGTTTGTTAAGAAAATTATAAGCCAGCTTTGCAATAATTCTGGTTGTAGTAATAAGATCGATTTCCATAGCATTTTACTCCCGTCTAAATCTTTATATAATATCAATTCCTTGATCTAGGTTACTGGAGCTGGTCATGGCTTGGGTCGTGCCATTTCCTTGGAGCTGGCCAAGAAGGGTTGTCACATTGCCGTGGTGGATATCAATCTCTCTGGAGCCGAGAGCACTGTCAAGCAAATTCAAGAAAGTTATAGCGTTCGTGCCAAGGCGTACAAGGTAAATTCTTACGATCAAGGGTTTCTTGCCAAACTGGTTTCTAAGAGCTATCAAACGGCCCTACAGCCCTTCAATTATTTACTTAATTATAAATATCAATTAAATGATTAATTCCTAGGCTAATGTAACCAAACACGACGAACTGGTTGAACTTAATGCCAAGGTGGTTAATGATCTGGGCCCAGTGACTGTTCTAGTTAATAATGCAGGCGTCATGTTGCACCGTAACTTAATAAACCCGGACCCGGCCGATGTCCAGCTCATGCTCGACGTTAACCTTACGTCACATTTCTGGGTAAGATCTAATTAAGAGAAATGCTTTTAATGGGTGTCTTTTATGGGCAATTATTTTTAATGCCCTTAAGCTGGTTATTATCAGATTGTTAAGATTAATGCATAATGCACCGTATAATTTTAATAAGAGTGGCTTTAAGGGTTAAGTGGCTTTTCTGCTTAGAAAGATTTTTTTCTTTTAAATCTTTTCTTTTCCTTTAGACGAAATTTGTTTTCCTGCCACCAATGAAGGCGATGCGCAAAGGTTTCATAGTCACCATCAGTTCTCTGGCAGGTGAGATTTTTCTCAAAAAAATATTGAAAACTTCTGATGACTAAAACCATTTCTCAGGTGTCTTCCCCTTGCCCTACAGTACGGCTTACACAACCAGCAAGGCTGGAACCATGGCTCACATGAGAGCCCTGCGAATGGAGTTGGCTCTGGAGAACCAGAAGGACATCCATGTGACCACCGTATTGCCATGTTTTCTGCGCACCAACGATGAGATAACGCAGCTGACACATTCTATGGCAATCGATGATCTATATCCTTTGATCAGCGGAGAGGATGTGGCCAAGCGAGTGGTGGCCGGAATGTTGCGTGGTGAGCAAGAGGTCACTCTTCCGGATTTGGCATCCGTTCTGTACCGCCTGATATTCCTGCTGCCCACCGAGTGGCAGGCACGAATAATTTTGATGCTGAGTAGCAAACGATTCAAGCAACTACGAGATATGCAATCCTGAGGAAGATGTGGTGGGCAGGTGAATAAACATATATATATATATTCCGGTTACGGAGAAAAAGGAATAAAAATGAGGAAACATGTTCACTTCTTTGGCCCGGGGTCTCTCAGGTGGCGTTGCTGCTTAAAAGCGTTCCATTAAAATCCGATTAAAGATACTTTTTGCGGCCGGCTGGTCACGGACAACTGGCCACAGGCCACGGGCTCCAGTCATGTGTTTTTCATTTAATTTCATCCAGCCAGCACTGCTTTAATTTTGTTCTGGCTGCCTGGCTGCTGAGTCTGGATGCTCCGTCTGCATTTGTCAGTTGGCACATTGGAGAAGGGGACGGAAAAGAGGATGCAATCAACTTTTCAGCATTCACAGCTCCACCCACTTCTCCATCCTTGTTCCTGAATCTCATTATGCAACTTTCATGGGGTCATTGAGGCTGTGTGATTTATATATTTTGCTAAATTCAGAAAAAATAGCTCAGCAAAGGTGAGTAAAAACTGCATTTTCCCCATAGCAATAGAAAACTGAAAGGCTTTAGGCTTTCTTTCTCGCGTAAAATTTTCAGGGTTTTTAGAGCAATTCGCTGAGAGGACATATGGAAACGCTTTTTGCCACTTCAAACGAATTTTGTTGTCTAATAGGGTCGAGTGAGGACCATTAAAAGAGAGTGGCTTGACAGAAAGTATTTTGGTTAAAGTGATTCTTTACAAAAAAAAAAGCAGAGGAGAGAGTGGAAGAAGCAAAATCCCGCCTTTTTGTTCGCCTGACAGTTTTTCTTTGTTCCTTTATCTTTATGCTGGTGAAATTAATGCAACACATTAAGAGAAATATTGCAACAGCGTCGGCAGCAGACGAGGACTTTTCCATTTTTCTTATTTTTGCTCAACGCGAGCTTTTCACACAGACACACACTACTATATAGTACGGTATGGTGTAGTATATAGCATGAATTTCTTGCATATTTTCACGTTCTGCTCGGCACGCGCTTTTCCCTCATCTTTGGCTTCGTCCTGGTGCTTTTATTTTATTTATGCTATCACTGCAACCTGAAATGCTTTAGCCACATACACACACACACACAAACACATACACACTCATAAAGCCGGGCTACAGGAAACTGCATTTATGTGGAATTTCTTTCCTGCTGCATCTGCCTTTTCTTTCTGAGCCCAGGACATATGCATGGCAACTTTACTGAAATTAAGAAAATATAAAAAGACATTCCAGCAGCCGGAGTAGAGAGAAAGAAACGCTTTTGGAAAATGAAAAAATAATGCTGCCAAATGCAAAAATAACATCAGGAAATGAGTCAAAGTCCTGCTACTGCCATTTGGCTTTTTCCAAAAACGGGGCAAAACCAGCACCAGCGGAGGGAAAAAAGAATCAGTAGAGAAAATATTATGTCAGCAAATCAAATCGATTGTGTGGGAAAGCCTTAGCAGAGAGCAGCCAGGACAGGCAGGGCTCCCAAGACATCGCCGTAATTCCCAATTAAAAAGCCGTTAATGATGCGTGGCCCAAAGCGAGAGACTATTGCAACCCCAAAGGCCCAGACGTGTCGCAAGTAACGCCTCAATGCCAGCCTGATTGAAAACTCAAATGTGCCACTCCGATTTTCTCCCATTTTCTCGCCCCCTTGTTGCTCCGGTTTATTGTTTGTCTTTGCCACTGACGAGCACTTTTTAATTTCGATGGGTTGTCGGCGGACAAACGAGGCATTTCCGCGTGTGATTATCGGGATCCATTGGGATTGGATCTACATATGGATACGATGGGAACTCGGCTGATGACTTGGGCTTAATTATGAGCTGTGAGTAAAGTGCGTGGGAAATTGGGGAAAGAGTTCACCAAAGGGACACCTGTGCTCCATCCTCGTTTCCATTCTCACGTGGATTCAACACATGGACAACATTCTTTCTGACTTGGCCATTATCATCATCCTCATGTTTGCGGTGCATCATCATCACCATCGGTTGCAAATCCGCGAAATGAATTTAATGAAGAGTTGTATCCTCGTGTCAGAATGTTGCTCGCAAAATTTCATTTGCTGTTGCATGTGCATTTGTATTTGCATTTTCATTTCCATTTTCCGCTCGCCATTTTCCATTTTCGGGTAACCTTGTGTCCGCAAAATGACGACTTTTGACTGTCAGGCGTCCAAAACTAATTAAAAAGCTGACCGGGCCACGTTCCATGGCCATTGCCATGGCTAATGTGAACGTAACTAATTTTGATGGGCCATTGATTTCGGGTACACTGGGAGAGAAAAAGTTCATAAATAATAATTTACTTCATATTGAAACTAAACAGTTCTTTCGTTAAGATGTCTGCAATGTTATAATTAACATTTCTTGTTGATATTTTCTTGATCTTTCTTTCTCTAAGTGGACGCACAGGACAAACTATGCAGTTTGACTCCTGCCTGGAAATGCGATACGATACGGTTCGGGTGCATGAATCACATGTTTAACTAATTAAACGAAACAGTAAATAACGATCTATGGATGGTCAGTGTTTTAATGAGTAGACAAAATGCCACCGTAAATGCGGAGTTGTAACGCCCACGGGAGGGAGAGAACCGATCATAAAAACGCCTCAAATCCTGCACAGATGCCACAGATTTTCCCCCCGGCGCAATAATCATAAAAATTGCATATTAAAATTCATTCGGGGGGCGTGAACTGCTTCAGTTTTCCTTCGTTTCTTTTTTTTTTATTATGCGACGCCTTTAAAATGTTTATAAATACAGTCAATTTGCTGTCAACTTTTGAACTTGCCACATGTGTTCGGCTTCGGCTTTCGAGTTGTAAAATGTCAAAAGGTCAACGGCAACGGCTCATTATAATGCAACCGACTAGGCTGAGTGACACTCACTCGCTTTTCCAGCGCCTAAAAGAGAGAGAGAGAGACCAGAAATCAGTTTTCAAATCGAATTATGCTAAAACATATTTTGCTGCGATAGCGACTACTCCGACATGCATGTCAACGCAATCATTTGACATTTTGACAGGACATCGCGGGGAATTTTGGGATCATGGTTTTCGGTAGAGGAGGGTGCACTCGGGGAGCGTGGGTGCTGCAGGATAGTTCAAGTTGAATGTCGCGCCTGCGCGGCTCAAATTACAAATTAAACAGCGACGATGTCGAGGTTTTCCATTTCCCTCGGCTAAACAAAATCAAATTACTGCCTGACAAATTTACTTGTTGAGTGCGATGAAGGCGAGCGTTGAAGATGTGTTTGTGTCTGAACACCTCAACATAGGAAAACGTCTGCGTTTTCCCACTTTTCTTTGGCGAGTGCAAAGATCTTTTGACTTCTTGCCAAACAGAAATCACATTAGCACTGACAATTTTCTTTTGCTTTTACTTACAGTGGGTTTTAAGGGAGTGATTATTTCTTAATGAAATTAGTTTTACTTCCCAAATTCCTAGAAAAGATAATAATTCTATTTTGACAGATAATCACAGCCAACCCTTTCCAATGCTGCTTTATTTATTTATTTAAAGACAGTCCCAAACGCACACACGATGTCTATGATTGGATATAAACAAAAGCCATAACCATTTGGTAGTTTCCACAACAAGAATTACCCCAGATATTGTGGCCCCAACCCATGGCCACATCAGCAGTTCACTTGATGGAGAATGTGGAGTAAATAAACGCGACCATTTGCAGCATTGTCAAGTGGAAAATCATTGACAAATTTATGAACCCAACCGACACACTCACACACACGCACTTAACAAGAACCAATACACAAGTGTTCATGTTTACATATATATATATATATATATATATATCCTCGAACCAGAGAGCGGAAAACATAAAGTTTAAAAATTTCATTAACAAATCGACACCGCACCGTCTCATTACTTGGCAACAAATAAATTTTATTAAGTACGCTTTTTCAGTGCTCGCCTGGTCTCGGTTTTATTTACGATTTTCATTAAAGTCATTTGGCATGCCGCATAATTCCCACCCACCCCAAACACTGACCAAACATTCGGATTTCGAGTTTATCCATTAATGTTGCGGCGTATTTGTTGCACTGCGCTAAAAAAATATTACAGTTTGATCGAAAAAAATGTTTACACATGCAGCCAAAGGGACAAGGGTCATTCAGAGCTGCTGTTGTAAGCTTATGCAGCTAATTAATTGCCTGGGTAAAACCATGGAACATTTTCCCCCAAACTCATACAAATTGCCAACGAAAGTGAATCATTCGAGGCTTTAATTGATATGGAAACTTGCCCCAGACAAATCATAAATTGGGTAACAGAGGCGCGCTGCCCACGCACAGCAAGAAATTACCTTAAATCTCGGGAAAATTGATAATCACCAACGGAAATGGTCGAGTGTTTTCCCAAGAAACGTCGCGCGTCATCACCACTCATATAAACATCAACTCGCATTGGCATCAGGTCTATAGGTCTTGGTCAGACATATATCCGAGATATGGTACACTTAGGAAAGTTTTCAAATAGAAGGATTTTTCTAATAGAATGTTAAATTACTTCAATGAGTTAAAAAGATTACAGATTTATGGATAAAATGCGATATTGAAGATACATTAAGGCTTAGAAAATATATCTCCATAAATTACATTTTTATTTTTACCCTTTCCTCATTTTAAATTCATTTTTCCCCCAGTGCACTTGTCGCCAAAAAGTATGGCCAAAATCGACTAATTTTAAGAATGATGTAAGTTGTCGCAATCGTGCGACAACAAAGGCAGTGGCCGCACAGTTTTGGCCGTGGTCCAAACTCTTGGCCAGCCCTCCGACCGATTCGCAAATGACGAGCGAGCAAGTGGCAGGAATTGTGTGTTAAACGTTTCTGAATTGACTTGACGCGTTCGGGCCGAGAGCAGAGAGCAGAGAGCAGAGAGAGACCCCCTTCGAAGGGGGGCAGCTGCCAACCTAGGCCAACCCAGCCCATCCATCCCCAGCCATAAGGCAACCAACCAAAAAAAAAAGCCAACCATACCCATCCACATTTCCATCCCCAATCCATAACCCAGACCATTCGGGTGAACGTGCGCCAAAGCGCGACGCTTGCCAAAAATCATAAAAAATATATGGCGATTATAGGGGAGATGGCATCATTTAATGATGAAGTGCCGCGATGGGCTGAAAAAAAAGGGAAATCGAAATGGATGTGAATGTGGATTGGTATTGGGATAAAAGGAAACTGACTCATGCTCCGGAAACGTCACTATCGCAATTACATCCACTATGGGCAATGCACTTGAGGACCTAGGACAATACGCCCATGGATAAAAGGGAACAAATAGTTTTGCAATTGCCTTTTTGGTGGCGTAAATTAAAAACATATTGTCAGGCATTAGCGGTCGAGCTGAGAGTGCTAAAAATAGGCAAAAATTGCATTCTGCAAAGATGCATTTGCATGGAGCCAAAGAGTGTGTGAGCGAGATGTATGAGTATGTGCTATTTGTCGCACTGGCAAATGAGTTGCCTTAATAAATTTAGCCCATGTACTCGTATATAGTACAGTACTTACATACGCCCGCCTGCTGATTCTGTGCAGCAAAACAAAAAAAAAAAAATGAGGAGGATAAAACACACACAAAAAGAAAATTATGTGGCAATAAAAAATAGTGCTAAAACATTCGACAGCCTAGCTGCAACAACAACCACAGGGGCCGCAAAGTGCAGCATCGCACACTTGCACACCATGTGTGCAACAACAAGATCGCACAATGCAGCCCGGCTGGAAATGGAAAATGGGGGGGGAAATGGTCGGGGAAATGGCCTGAGGATCCAGAAGATCACAACCGAGCACAGCGACACTGCCACGGTCAAGTGCACTGTGGAAAATGTGATGAGATTGGATAGGTTCTAAGGTTTTGGATTTGGATTTGGATTTACATGTGGTATATGGAAAAACTTCTCTTCTAAGTGATGTAGTCTTATATTCTTTTAATGCTTAACCAAATTATGTATCAATTTTCCAAGTTCCCCAAAATAGGTTGGTTATGTCATGTAAACCATCAGCTTACCTAGCAATCTGTCTAGTCTACTAAGAAATGGTATAAATATTATTAGGTATACAACATTCTTTAATTTCCTTAACAATATATATTTTCATTATTTATCAGCATACATATTTAATATGGTTAAGTGTATTAAATTTCCTTTTTAATATTCTGTTGTAACGCTCATGGGGCTTCCCATTTTCCACTGGGCACTCGGTGTAGCTCACGCATAATTTCTATACACAAACATAAGCCTAAAATAACAGTATTAACAAGAACAACAACCACATCGTCAGCAATGGGACTAAAACAAGACGAGTACAACTACACCAAAGATCGGAAAAATCTAGTTGGTGGGGGACGGGGTTAGAGCGGTAGCGGTGGGGCAAAGGGTAGGGGTATTGTAAGGTGGAGGGATGGATGGACGTCGACTGCGGCAGCAACAGCAGCAGCAGCGGTAGCACATGTGCGTGCCAAAGGCAAAGGAAACTCGAGCAGCGATCGCCCATTTCCATCTCTGCGACATCGACGCAAGCAGCGACAGCGGCAGAGACAGGTTCCAACGCTCCACGTTCCCGTTTCCATCCCCGTTCCCTTTCCCGTAGAAACATACCGTTCCGGGCGTTTAAATATCGTGCCGCAGCAGCTCTCCGGTTTATTGTCAGCCAGATCGCGGTGGCGTGAACATCGCAAGTGTTGAACTAGAAATTAGAAAACTCTCGGATTTTCGTGTTCGTGTGTTAGTCGATTTTTCTGGGATTTCCCGCGTTCGGTGGCCGTAAAAAAATAAAAAAAAAAAAGATTGGCAACCTTCCCAGACAACTGCCGGAAATGCGAAAGTGAAAGCGGCCGGCCAAGAAGAACGGACAGCAAATCACCAGAGACAGAGCTAAAGAAAACATATAGCATGTTATCGACGATGAAGACCAGCCAAAGTGGCGGCATGTACGTCAAGACGTCGGAGATATCTGGCAAAGAACCGGGCAGTTGCTACGGCGGACTCATGACGCCCCCACTAAGTGCCAATATTACGGCCACTAACAGTGAACGGGATATTTTCCGAGTGCCAGCCAAAGTGGAAACGGGCGACAGCTTTGCCTCCTCCAGTGAACTGCAATTCCCAGACTTCTCACACCATTGGTTTGTCAGTGACTGCAACAATTATGCTGGTCAGGATCAGCAGCAGGACTCGGATCAGGATGATATAGTCTGCGCAGCGGCAGGAAACACAGGAATGCCCTATCAGCAGGGCCAATATACCCAGCTTAATCGTGAGGATATCTTTCGTTTCGAACCGGAGGATATAGCTCGACTGACTGGAGAAGCAGAGCTGCCAGGTCTGCTGCAACCGCCGCAGACACCGTATACCCCATACACCCCGTACACACCATATACACCCTGCAGTGCCCAGAACAGCCAATATCCCGTACAAGCGGCGAATGACTCCATTAATCTGGATATCGATTATTTTAATTATGACGAGATTAATTGCCAATCGAAAAACCAATCACCGTGCTCATCACCGCACCTTGATGCCTGGCTGAACTTTAATCTCGGCGAGATGTCAGCCGCCGCATCATCGAGCGGCGCATCGCCAAAGTTGGCCAATGTGTTCGAAGAGCAGGTCAGGTCAGAGGAGGTGGCTTCGCCAACGAAACTTCCCTCTATGAACTCCACCTTTGGCACCCCCAAATGCATTCCCATGTGCGCCAGTAACTACGATGATTACGCGAATCTCTATCAGGGATCAGCGTATGCCTCGGAGAACTACCAGAACAACATGGCCCAGGCCATCGAGAAGCCCAATCGTGAGCACAAGGCCATCTGGACCATCGATGAACTGGATGAACTCATGCTGGGCGAGCAGCAGCAATTCACACAGCATCTCATCCAGCAGCAGCACCAGCAGGAACTTCAGCAACAGAACTCGGAACAGCAAGCCCAAAACTGCTGTAAGTCCGATCTGGTCAACTTCTTGACGGAAGACAATATTAAGGTCGAGGAATTCCGAAACCTGGACAGTGAGGATGATGAGAACTACAACGAGGACGAAGATGACTTGGACAATGAGGTGTTTGCGACTCCGGTAGAAAGTGATAACAAAACGGATTCAGCATGCTGTGATCCAGAGGCTGAAGCAGAGTCTGAAGCTGTTCCACTCATCTGCCGCTGGACGGGATGCGATGAAGAGTTTCCCCATCAACAGGCCTTTGTGGAGCACATAGAGAAGTGCCATGTGGATGTCCGAAAGGGAGAGGACTTCTCCTGCTTTTGGCTGGATTGCCCCAGGCGCTATAAGCCATTCAATGCCCGCTACAAGCTGCTCATCCACATGCGAGTCCACAGCGGCGAGAAGCCCAACAAATGCCCGGTAAGAATTTTATTAAAATGAAGAGATTTTCCATCAAGCTTTTCCCCTTTAAAACCTTATATGTTGGAGAGAAATATTAACTTAGTCCGGGAACTTATTGAGATATATTTTTCTATCTGTTTACCAACCTTTCCAATCCCTCATAGAATATCATTTTTCAAAATCAAACAATGGATTTGGATTTTTCCTTGTTTTCCCTGGACCAGCTGGCGCATTTGTTTATGCGTCCAAACAAGACTTTTCTCGTGAAGAACCCATTTTGTGCGTTACATTTTCCTTTATTTTTTTTGTGTTTTTGTTTGTATCATGCACGTGTTGACATTTGATGCGCCATCGCTGGGATGATGAATTGTGCGGCGCAGGGCAATCACAGAAATTGACAGGGCGAGAGATGCGGAGTCCGCATCCTCATCCTCATCCCAGTCCGAATCCGAATCCGAGTCCGAAGTCCACTTGAAATAGAGTTGCTGGTAATGTTATTAGGGCAAACACTCGCTACATCTTCTATCCTCGAATTCAGCCCACGAACCCGACTCCTCCCTTTGGGCATGCTCTTTCATTTTGATTTTTGAGTAATTGATGGATTCTTGCCTCTTTTTTTCGATCAAAAAAGGCTCGGACATCATCAACTTGCTGCTGCTGCCGCTGCTGCCTTTTGCCATTACACATGTTTCTGTTTCAGTTTCTGTTGCAAAAACGTAATTTGCCCTTTTCAGGTGGGTCAATGGTGGGATGGGCATGGGAATGGGGATGGGTATGCCTGCGACACCTGCGGGCAAAAGCAGCAACAGTGACAGCATCTGCTGCGAGGTCACAATTTTATGCGTCCTTCCAACTCATCTTCCTTTATCCTCTCCAACATTCCTTGTAGCCATAACCCTACCCCTTACCCCATTCGCCATGGTAATTGCAATTTTCGATGACACCTTTCTTTCTTTTTTGTTTTTCCATTACAGTTTCCCGGCTGCAATAAAGCATTCTCGCGTTTGGAAAATTTGAAAATTCATCAACGCTCGCACACTGGCGAGCGGCCTTATGGCTGCCAGTATAAAGGTTGCCTCAAAGCGTTCAGCAATAGCTCGGATCGGGCGAAACATCAAAGGACCCACTACGATACGGTGAGTATCCTGCCCTATATGATGCATATGAGTATGGGATTGGGGCTGGGTTGGGGGTGCTTTTGGGGTCGTCCTAGCAATTTGCAGTGCGTGTCAAAAGGAAATTGAAGAGCTCGCGGCTGGCAAAAGATGCAGCTGGGGTTTTCCGAAGTGCGGCTTTAAGATTTAATGGACGCCAAGGCGCTTAGCGGGTCCGGCAAAGGAGCCACTCTAAAAACAAAAAAAAGAAAACGTATAGGGGAGCTACTGTTGCTGCTGCCAGCATGACATGTGCACATTTCGCATTTCGCTGCCTGAGTGATTTATAGTTTTGCGTGAGTGTGTGTGTGTGTGTGGTGTATCTGTGAGAGAGCTGGGCCCGTTGGCAAAAGTAACAGCAGCTGGAATAGGAATAGGAATCGGAATATGGACAACGGACTATGGACCATGGTATACAAAGAGAGATAGAGAGAGTGAGGGGCAAAAGCAACAGTAGCCGCGTCAGCGCGTACGACAACCGGAAAAAAGGTCAAAACCAGCTGAAAAGGCCAGCGATTCCAGCCAACAGCAAAAGCACCAAAAACACCAACAACAGCAGAAGGCAAATCGAATAAACTAAACGAGTTACTTTCGTTGCCTAGCTGAAGGGGCAGGACAGCCAATCAGGATCACAAAAGGATACAATGTGTGCTCGCTTGGCGCGGTTTCCAATGCAAGGCCAGCACTCTAAAAAAATTTTACCTCATCTCGACTCTTGTTCACTAAGTGGTTTCCAGGAATCTAAGAGACAAATGACATCATAGTTTAGTCATTTTTTAAATGGAAAATTTAAAATAATTCTATACTTTCTGTTATACTTGGAAACGATTTTGTTCTTAGTTCGTGTATAAATCTTATGGTTTAGACAGGTCTTATTTTTGGATTTTTTTTTTAAATGATTTATTTTTGAATTCCTGGAAAAGGTAGAAGTGTGGAAAAAATAAGATTTTTTGATTGAAATTAAGAAGTTTATGGAATGAAAAGATTTTCTTAGAGAATTCCATTAAAAAAAAAGCTCCCAAAGCTGGTACAAGTAATTTTTCCCTGTGCACTACCAATGCTGTTGTCGCTTTCGGCTCGCGGCTCCTGGCTGGGCAGAATAAACAAAATGCAGCATGACATTTCAAAACGATTTGACTTGGCAAATACGCTGGCCCATCTGTTAGTGGGTTCATGGGTGTGTATGCGTGTTGTGTGTGTGTGTTTGGGTGTGTGTGTGTGTGTATATATGTGCTATGTGCGGGTGTGAGTGAGTTAGAAGAGGCTGAAGGGCGAATGCTAGAAATCAATTGCATAGTTTTAGGCAGCGGCATTGAGCCGTTGTGGTTTGATTCGTATTCGAATCTGAGGCAAATACGAGTACTAACGCAACAACGCTCTACCGATTCTCGCTCTATTTGATACAGAAACCGTATGCCTGCCAGCTACCAGGATGCACGAAGCGCTATACGGATCCCTCCAGCCTCCGCAAACATGTCAAGAACCACGCGCTGCGCAACGCCAACGGACAGCTGCGCCGCAAATCTGCCGGCGGTGCCACCATACCGCCCTCCGGACTAAAGAAGGCGGCCAAAACCCGCCGTCACTCTGAATCGGCCCTGATGCAGGGGGGTGTGGCGAGTGCAAGTGCAGGTGCAGTTGTAGTCGGTGGTGCTTCGGGGGATCAGCGACAACACCGCAGCAATAGTTGCAGCGAGGCGTTGCTGCAGCAGTCCGAACGAAACGACAGGACGACAGACCGCAACAATTGCGGCACCGGTGTTGCAGCTAATAACAATTCAATGAACTTTAATGAGTTGTCAAATTGCATTGTCATCATTGAGCACAATCAGAATGGAGGAGGTCCTGCAGGAGGACCTGCAACCGCAACGGGCACGGGAACATCTACGGCAACAGCAACAGCAACATATGGCGGCAATATGGCGGTCGCACCGGAAACGGATGTGCTGAGCGTTTGCAGTGGCAGCAGCAGCAGCAACAACAACAACAACAGCCATTACAATGGGAATATTAATCAATTAAGCGAACTCGAGCAATTGCTGACGACGTCGAAGGCTTTAGCTACGCCATCTGCTAATGGAATTAGCCTGGCCCACAACAGCGGCAATAATAACCGCGCCAACGGCGACAGCAAATGCAACTTGAGCGAGTTTGTGTCGTTTGAGTACGTGACAAAATATCTATCGGATGTCTATGAGCCACCATCCAAAAGCCCACCGCCGGCTAATTTCCATTTGCAGCCGGAGTTTGACAATAACTTCGATATGCTGGACTTTCAGGAGTTCATTTGATTTAAGTTAAGTTAGGATTTAGTCTAAATAAGAGCCCACCTGGAAAAAGTCAGCAATTCAATATCCAAAGATCTCAGTGCCTGAGCCTTTATAAGAATGCCTACCATTAGTAGGACACCGCCATTGTAAATACTAAAATGTAAGTCATAGACTAAGCTTAGTACACGCCAAAAGAAACGTTCCTGAATTTCAATGTAATCCAGTGATTAGCCGCGTCTTCCCAACCTCTTCCCAATCGTAAATTTAACTAGAATACTCTCGGCTAAGTACTATCTGTAATTGCTTTGTTAAAGTTTGTCAACAAATGCATTGACCATAATAAATAATTTAATTTGCATAATTTTTTCTTACCAAATGCATTTGAATATTTAATTCTATTTGAATATTCATTTTAATTACTTGATGAAAAACTTAAAAAAACAGACAAAGCTAATTATAACAGATTTAGTGGTACTCCATAAAAAGTGGATTTCACAACTAGGTTGTGTCTTGAATCTGATTTATAGATCTGTTGCAAAATAACTTGTTAGAACTTGTTGTTTATTAAGCTTGGAACAGAGAACTATTAGGTGTAAAACATTCGAATGAATGAATTCAGAGTAATGAAATATGTTCTTTACTGAAGTAATACCTGCAGTACTTTGATCCCCTTTTAAGCCACAAAATGGTTAAAACATGACGCACTGAAGAAACGACAGCTGTTTTTTGAAGCTAACGACCAGAATTAATCATATCGTAAACTTTTTGCAAAAAATGACAAAAATTGACATATTAAACCTTGAATGCAGTTTTCATAGAATTTAAATTACGAGCTCAACGATGTATAACATTCTGAGTTTGAGCAATTTTTGGCACAACAGTGATAAAAATTCAGGCATTTTTAGACGCAAAGTCAGATAAAGATTTTTAAGCTATTGCTGATGAAGTTTTATTACCTTTTAAAGCTATAAAATGGTCAAAACTTGACGTACAGTGAAAACAACGATTGTTTTTTGAAGCTAATAACCAGAACTAAGCCCCCTACAAGTTTGGTGCGGATCTGAAAAAATATATTTTTGGCCAATTTTTGAATTTTCGATAAGGGGTTACATCGTCAATTTTTGCTAAAAATTGCGAAAAAAATGACATTTCAAACCTGGAATGCAGTTCGGATAGAAATTAAATTTCAAACTCTACAAGTTATGACATTTCATATTACAAAAATTGTTCGTATTGTTTTTGTTAAAATACTAAAGTTTCTTTGAGATTTTTTTATCACCGCTATATTTAAGATATGCAGCCAGAAAATGCATACTTTTGGGCGGAATACGACTTTAACAGTACATACTTAACAAAATTAGGTGCAATTTGATAATTTTCTTTTTAAGCAATGATATAAGCCATTTATAAATCCCCTTTTGAATGCATAATTCCTGTTAACGCACCGTGATTATGCCTATCCATTCCATTTCGATTATATGTCTCACACCTGGCATTTTTTTCGGAATGTCGAACAGAGAGACATGGACAACATGTTGGGATTTCCGTTTCATGTTTGGCCGTCTGACTTTACTTAATTGCTGTGCATTCAAAAAATAATTTACAACGCCAGAGAGCTGCACACATTTATATATATGTATATACATATATTTATATAGTTAATTTATTATTCGCGTTTAACACATTCTCAGTTTTTCATTTATATGTTTACATATATCGAATTAATTTGCATTGCATATAAAATTCATAAAAATCGGCTTAAGACTTAAATTAATTTGGGTTCAGGTCGCGCACTGATTGCAGTTCGTTTTGAGGTCACTGAATCGTTAAGTGTAACGACTATTGGGGGAGTTGGGGTTAAATCAGCACGACACTCGCCTAATTTGATTTAATATGCGAGTTCACCCCACCCATTTGTTTGATGAAAAATATTGGATATTAACGAAAAGGGGTAACTCTGCTGCGAATCTCATTAAAAAGGATCAAATTAAACCTTAAACCTTGACGTACCTTCTTCTCTGGCCAGCCGCAAAATGTTGCACTGGCAATGCAATTTTAGTGACTTAATAAGGCTCGAATGGCCTCTTTCGTTAACTGGTTGGAAATGGCTATGGTCATGGTACACAGCGGGCTGTTAATGTGTAAACAACTGCCAACATATCAATGAGAGCAAAACGGAGGCGGATGCTGGGGGGCGTGGTCAGCGTGGCGGGCAGTCAGGCAAAAATAAAGTGGCCAGAAGCATGGCCCCGTTAAATGAGCAGTTAACATTGCCCGTTATGAACTTTAATATTAATAACCATTTATGCTTATGACAGACAATGAAAGCCGTGCGCAAATTTACTTGCCGCATCCGCAATCCCCTCAAAAGTCCCCATGCCCCATGGTTCGTTTCTGTTTTCGCTGTTCAACTACGGCCCTAAAATGCTTAGGGCTGGTGTTCGGGTGGGTGGTTCAGCGGGCGGTGCACTATGCATTTAAAAATGCTGCAAGTGTGCCAGTTAATATGCAGACCGACACGGGTCTTCATTACAGCCCGCAAACACAGACAAGGACAAACATACACACACACACATAGACAGGCGAAACTGCAGGGACAGCGTCAACAAAATAAACAAAAATGTAAAGCAATTAAAAGCAGCCCAGCAGAATACAACGGAATATCCCACATAAAACATGAGCATGAGGCATGATTTTGACTTTTTTGCTTGCTTACTTTCTATTACTTCCCCCCAGACTCCCGAAAGTATTTGTGTATTTACTCTGACGGAAAGGATATACCCTTTTTTCATGAACTTAATTTAACAGGATCAGCAAAAAGTAGTTTGAATTTAAGTTTATTCATAAGCTAATGAGAGAAACTAAGGATTAATGTCATTACTTCTTGCTGTTCATACAAAACATAAAGTCTCAGAAAAATCTTAAGGGTAGTTACTATTTAAAATGATGTAAAAGTATTTGAATTTGGTTATTTAAAAGCTAAGCCGAAGTACCAATACACCCCATTTAAT
The DNA here is from genome assembly GCF_018153835.1 of Drosophila eugracilis. Classification (NCBI taxonomy): domain Eukaryota; kingdom Metazoa; phylum Arthropoda; class Insecta; order Diptera; family Drosophilidae; genus Drosophila; species Drosophila eugracilis. The sequence continues at coordinate 3,909,186 of NW_024573645.1, forward strand.
TTCTATGCTTCGTGGGCATCGAAATGGCTGTTGGACTGCCTGCTGAGGGCTACAAGTGGTCATTGGCTGGCTCCTGACGCTCTTTCAGACCGGATTTTGGTTGGATTCAAAATGAATTTTTTTGCTTTTGAGGTTAAAGGGCAGAAATTGTGCAGCTTGGCGATGGCCAGCAATGGCGGCTAAATATTTACAAGCTCAACGAAAAACATCCGCAAACAAAAAGCGCAGACACGCAGACACACAGAGTCACACAGAGAGAAAGCGAAGTTTTATGAAAATGGCCATCGCGTATATGGCATAGCACAGCACATGTGGCGGTGTAATTGTTATGCCAAAGTTCCGCTCACAATTTATTTTTGTTAATCAGCAAACGCCCATTTCAGAGCCAGCCACGCCCAATGGCACCGCGCGCGTGGCAAGTGGCAACAATTCGACAATTATGTGGCATTTCCATTGCTGCCCCATGCTGTTCGTTTTTATTTTAATTAAAAAGTCCCATGCCAGGATGCAAAAAGCGAACAGGTTCGCGGATTCCCATACCTGCAGGCGAAAAATCTACCAACACCCGCGTCCTCTCCCCATCCATGTGTTAGAATTTTTGATATTTATGGGCAGTGGCCAGTGGACGGTGCAAAGTTACACCCCGATAAGCATCTGCAGCACCCAACCCCCCAGCCATTGCAGCTGTTGTGGCTGAGATTTTGGGTGCGTTGCGACGGTTGGTTCGCAATTATGCAAATCGAAAGATTGCCACACAGCGATATCCTAAAATTCCATGCATTTACAATTTTCTAATCAATGGAATTTTAATTTTAATTTCCAAGGCTACTCGCCCTCGTCGTGGTAGCCATATATATCTTTTCGGGGTTCTGGTTATTATATTATTGCTACGAAAATTGTTTAATTTTCTACGTTGCGGATAAAAGAACATGAAAGTCAAGGGTAATCGCCTGCATACAGTCCCGTTGAGTTTTCGATTAAGAGAACGTCGATGTTTCAATTAATTCAATCCCAGTGTGAAATGTGTCACTCACATGACGTTCCGTCGCCGGGCGACGAACCGCTTTGTTGCCTATTTACAGGCGCCGTGAATGCGAATCTGAATGCAATTCATATTCATTTTAATTTAATCAGGCTCTTGCGACGTCGCTCAACCGTAATTAAGTTTCTTTTGCTGGGGCCAGGGCCGAGCATCCAACAAGAGCGTGCGAGAATAAAAACAAAAATATCAACCATAATTGCTGAAAAAAAAAAATTGAATAAATCAGATGGGATATACACCATATTTTACAGTGCTTCCCCAAAGCGGACAGCTCATGGCGACTAATGCAATAAAAGATGGCCGCAGCACGTTTTTTAATATTTAATTAAATAAATAATTTCCATTTGCCGTTTGCCAGTTGCCAGTTGCCAGTTGCCGCCGTTTCAAATATTCGAACGCACGAATTTAAATATGGAAATACTTTGCACGCAGGCGGTTGCATTTCTCCTTTTCCTTTTTCCATTTCCCATTTTTGAATTTCTCATTGCATTTCCGGTGGGCGACTCATCAAAGTTTCTAGGCGGCGTAGATGATGCACACAAACACACACACGCGTACATATGAATCATGAATGGGGCTGAGTTAGGGGGTTTTGCCAAAAGTTTTCCCTCAGAGTAATTAGAAGACTTAGTCCCCTGCCAGGCGGTCTTTTTGGCTGACTGCTTAAAATGCTCTTTTGGCGTTAAATTTATGACAACCGCACATGTTGTTTGCCAGCTAAAAACAATAACAATAACAGCCCGCCAGGCGGCAGCCAAAGGCTGCATGAAACTAACATGTGGGAAAGGGGGTGTAAGATCGCAGAGGGGGGCGTTGCAAAATGCTCGTTAGAAAGTTTCTAAGGTTGCGGCCGCACACGGAACAGCTGCGCCGCCAAAAGGGAAGGATTCTCCAAATTGTTGCACGCTTTCCTTCGCTTTGGGGCGGTCACATTGTTGCTAAGCTATACACACACTCTGTACAGACTGTTTCTGTTGCTGCCTGATAAGCTACACTGGGAGAAAATGACTACCTTGAGTTTAGAAAGAAAGATAATTGGCAACCTCATCTGGAAGAGGTAAAATTAAGGGGATTCTCATTACTTTAACTTATATTCTGCCTGTCTTATACAAAACAAAATTTGAATAATTACTCAACATATCTTAGGGATTAATCACTATTATATACCAACATTTTAGATTTCTACATAGTTTTCCTCCCAGTGCACTTGAAGGGAAACGCATACTCTTATACTCATATGCCGTGTGGTGCACTGACGTGACCTCCACTTGTGCGGCAAGTGCTCGGGCGTGGGCGTGGCAGCGGAATTTCGCTCCAAAGTGAATTTATTGTTTTGGCTATTACCACTTAGCCGGAGCCCCCGAAACTTGCCCCAAAGAGCCGTTTATTCTGATGCAAGACGAGAACTTAAACAACCAGACCAAGGATGCAAATTGAATGGCGTTTCGAGGAGCGATGCTTTAAGGGCTGAAGCCCCGTGTTTACCCCAAGGTAAATTGCACTCGATAATGAGTGCTTCACATTAATTAAATAACCAATAGATCGGTCTGGGTTTCCCATTGCAAATTATGCCAAGGTGCAGAAGGCGGGGAGGTTGGAAAAACTGGAAGCACAAGCACACTTGTCGCGCGGTTTTCGCAGCGATTTCTTTTACCAGCGCCAGCGAAATTAATTGCATTGCAACGTTTCACGTGGAGGGGCACTTGTTACGGTTGCCATTAGCGGTGCCATCATCATCGACCCTCGAAATCGCTGTAATTTCCAATAGATAATGAAATGCAATTAGAAAGTGTGTGTGGCTGAGCCTGTGTGGCAGGCACAAGACTTGTGCAGTATGCAACAATAATAGCAATTTAAACTGGGTTTCCCCCAGCTGCCGAGCAGCGGCAGATTGCATAATGGAGCATAGAAGTTTGTAATTAAAGTTTGCCGACTCGGCCAGGTGACGACACCACGGGATACGGCCGTTTATTCCGGCCATTCCGACCATTCCGGACTCACAATGCTGCACCACCAGCAGTAGCAGCAGCAAAGCAGCAGCAGCAGCAGCAAATCAATTTCCGCATGGCACTCGCAACCGGACGCGAATCCGGACTATGGCTGGGACTTGGTCTTCGCCCGAGCCTTTTGTCCGGGACATCAACAAAGCAGAAAATAAAATTCAATTAACGCGCTTAAATTAAACTGCCACTTCCTGTTTTGATGACATTTTCATAGCAGTTCCGTCCCGGAGGAGCAGCGGGAGGCTATTCTGCTGCGATAAGAATGCGGTTGAAGCAACTGAGTTGCCAGCCTGTTGCTGGCGTGGCAGCAACGCTCCTCCTTTGGCGCCTTGCATCAATATTAAATGGTAAACGACCGGCATAATGGCTGTCCAACTGTGGCTGTCATTATGGTTCTGCCGGGACAGGTTCCACGCCTGCTCCCGATGACAAATAAAGCTCATTACGCGCTTGTCCGGCATCCTTCACTTTGCTCCTGATTGACCTGCATCTGCGGGTGGCGTTGCAAGGTTCAGTCATAACTTGCCCTGCACTGGGGAAAATGAAAGATCAAAAAACATAGGAAAAGGAGTAATAGTTCATGGGAGAAGGTTAAAAGTGGTACCTGTTATATCTTTTAGTTTCTGTTGATAATAGAGAGTATTTTAAAGCAATTTATTTGTAGATCTAATAGAAATCGCAATTTATTTTCTGTGTGAATCTAAGACTTAATGCATCTGTCAAACGAACCCCTCGAGGCAGACTATCAGGGGTTCATTATCGAGCAGCGCAAGTTGGACGCCAAATGACACAAAGTCATTGGAGCGTTCAGGAGTGATTAAATTAGAACTCAACTTGGCCAAGTTGAACTCTTTGCTGCAGTTCACCGAGTGCAGCGCAGCATCTCTGGTCTAACTTCTTTGCATCTCCATCTCGGGGCCTTTTGTCCCGGCCTGACACCCATTCAATTCCTTTGCCCGGGTTCATTTCTTTGCGCGATAAGCAACTTTGGCCAAGCAAACTGGCGTCTAATTTAATTAGTAAGGAAAATAGTAGGAGTAGGAGGAGAGACGACAGACGACCCGGCTGATAAGAGGATGCTGTTGATTGAGATGCCGGAGCTCAAAGCAAACGGAAAGCGGATTTGTAGCAGCAGTTCTGATGGAGGTCCTTCTCAGGATCCTCTGGATCCTGCAGCTCGCAGGGACAGCGGTACAGCAGCGAGGCCGGCTTAGTTTGGACAACCTGATGCTGCTGCTGCTGATGCTCGGGCAAATCTTGGCTCAGAGTGACAGGAGGTATGTGAAAGGGTTGCATCCCGGAAGATTCATTGATGGCCCGGCTGCCGGAGGACGATGGCGATGGTGGTAAGGATGCGGCGGAGTTGTGGCTGCTGTCCGTTCCGGATTCCTTGTCACCGCCCTCGGCATTCGGCTTAACTCCATCCTGCTGTAAATCATTCGTCGAGAGTGAAGGATGCCCCGCATTCGCGTCATGCATTGTTGTCCTTTCGGGGGGCGTGGCTGTCACTGGTGATGTTCTCGTCGGGATTTCACTGGAGTCGCTAGCGACATCCGTGGAGCTAGTCCGCAACAGGGTAGCGGCATTCGAGGGTGAGAGGTTGTCCATCGAGTAGGCACAGCCCTCTAGCAGTTTGGTTAGGAACTTGTTCGTCGGCAACACTGGCCTCCTCTTTCGCCAGGTATCCTGTCCGGTGGTTATCCTATTCTGTCGCCCAACCGCCGGTCGTGTTATCCCAGCGAAGAGCTTCTGCCGGAGCTTATTCTCCGTGTGGCACATCTCGAAGGCGTTGGCAACGGTCAGGAAAATCTGCTCCGCCAATAATGCCCGGCGGGGCGTGTAGAAATCCCGGCAGACAGGACAACGCTCCGAGCGGATGCGACAGTCTACGCAGAGTAGGTGTCCATTTTGGCACTGCATCGCCGGCGGTGAGATGGTCACCGCGCAGACAGGACACTCAACGAGGCGCAGGATGCTCTCCAGGACGAGGGACAGGCGTCGCAAGCTTGTGGGCATGGGGGCACAGCAGATGCTCTGTGGTTTTCCAACAAAAATGGGTTATGTTTAGTGCTTTATAATCTTATATTTTTTGGTAAACTATTAGCTAAGAACAATAAGTGAGCTGTTTTTTAAGAAGTTTAGATAAATATACTGAAACAGAGTTTAAAAACTATAAAAACTCACATTATTATCACAGTCCTTTTCACACTCACTATTCCAGCAGAGAATTGTGACGCAATCCGTTTGGCTTTTGACCATTTTGGCAATTTCAGCCACCCTCAAGCCCAGAACATCTTTGCCATTTACCTGGAAATTATGAAACTTTACTTCTTTAGGGGTAATACCTGGCAATAATAGTTAATATAGAAAAGAAAAAATGTTTATTTGTTATTCTAAGAAAAACCTGTCATGCCTTAAACCTATCAGATATCCAAATATTTACATTTAAAACTGATAAATAAAGCAAAATATGGCCAACACATTTTTAAATTCCGAGCACTGCTTGCGGCTGCTTCTAACCCACTGCTTGCGTATGTTAACCCATGCTAGCACTGTTAACCCGAGAAGCTGTTATCTAAAACCTTTAGTTGGTTTTAAATATTTACTTTGCGTTAATTAATCTTTGTCGTCATTTGGCATTTAACAACTACTTTCAAGCTGTGTCACTACCATTAGTATTAGGCCCGTCTAGGGCGGGTTTTGCATTCGCCAGCTGTTTCAAGTGCCCGGCACCTATTCCCTCGCCCCTCCTACAAAAGTGCTGGATAAAGCCGATGCCAAGCAATTAAGTTTTACTGCATTGCTATTTTAAGCAAGCAATATCCACGAAGAACAACAAAAAGCGGCTACAATAGCGACTGCCAAGTCCAGACTTAGATATACAGTCCAACTTCCATATCTTGAACTGAATGTCATGTTAATTTGTGATGCAACATATTTGAATGTGTTTATAAATAAGAATACTTAATATTTTCTCAAAAGTTAAAAGAAATTTAAATTTGTTGTTTCAAATTTACTAATAAATAAAACCCTTAACTATGAATTAAGTAAAGTTGAAAATTAGTTATCTGATTTAAGTAGTTTTACAAAACCAGATAATGAGCATTACAAAAAAATGATTTACGATGTTTAAGTCTTACTAGTTAAGTTTTTGTAAAAATCAAAGTATATTAAAATATAAATTAGTATAGAAACCAAGAAGCTATCACCATAATCGTAAGCTTACAAAGTTCCCATTTATTAACATTGTTCACGCTGTAACCTAAAGTCTGGGGCAGCTTGTCTTACCGTTGCAGTTGGACTTCATTATGCATAATCCCCAGCCCTTTTTTAACCATTGCCAGAACACCAAGCGCTAGACAGTAGTTGGTGGCAACTACATGTGGCAGTATTACTTACCTCCAGAACACAATCGCCGGGCTTAAGGCCGCAGAGTGCGGCAGGTGTGCCTGCAGCCACCTCGCAAACCTGTCAGGTGAGGGATATGGCATTAGGAGGGGGCAGAGATCAACGATGGCTGGCTACTTTGTTACCCAGGGATAGGGATCCCACTTGCTGCGGGTTAATTGGAATCCATAGTTCTCCATGGCAGGGGCAGCCCTTGGAATCCTCAGCAATCGAACAGAGGAACCAGCGTCATTTTCCCCATTTTCATTGGTGGGCGCCTGAAATCCTCCCGATGATTTCCTCATCTTAGGCTGGAAAACTCGCACAGGTGATGCAAAACCGATATAGACCAAAATACAGAAAAACAACGCGACTACCGAGAGACGTGTTCAACGTGCGCTCTCAGTTGGCAAACTGTTTTTCATGTGTGTTTTTTTTTCATTTTCGAGCCAGCTGGCTATATGTGGGCCGCCTGAAAAGTTGCCGAGCGGCGAGCACTGAGCGCTTTGGGCCGACGCAATCGGGTACGACAAACATTTTGGCCTCAGCTTTTGGCCAAGCTCAGTGCTTCCCCAGCATCACCCAAATTTAACCCCTGCCCCCTTATGTTGTACGTTGTCGGCGCTAAAATGTGGCTGCGATTCGAGATTCATGATTGGAGATCCAAAGCTGACAGCCAGCTGAGATCATGGAAATTAGTCTCATGGAAGCTAAGTAAATATTTGAACTTTCGGCTGGCAGCGGTTTTTGGGTGCGCTATAAAGTCGCAGGTTTAGGCATTATGACACATTTGATAAGCAAATGAAAAGAGAAACAAATTCTCGGGTGATTATGTCATGGAGAGACATTTCGAAATAGTTTAGTTTGAACAACTTGAAAGTGAGTTGCGGGATAAAAACTTGAAAGGTTTAATAGTTTTTGAATGATTAAATTATTAACTTGCCAAATATGATTCTTTGAAGGTGGTAATTGCTGTAATTCCAAGGAAGTGAAATCGAGAACATGGCTGAATGGGGTAATACTGCGTTTAGATCTTTAACTTACAAAGAAAAATTACTCTACAGCTATGTTCACACAAATATGACACTATTTAAAGTACAATTTATAATAAGTGAATAATCTTTTATCAATTTTGGCAAATTATCCGATCAACTATATAAATTATAAAAATAAACTACACCCAAAAGCAGGAATTTATTTTTAAATGGCAAATTCATACAGTTAAGTTCGACGGTCAACACAAATTGTAATCAGATAAATTCGCCATTAGCAATAATGTACACGAAACTTAATCAGTTTAATTCCATTTTGTTTACTTTAAAAGTTGTCCGACTTTGTAATTAAATTTCAAAATAAACAGCACTATTTTTCGGCTTAATTGCGCGTTGGCAGTGCATTCGGTCAATTGAGTGGCGGATGAGTGGGCCGAAAAATATTATTATTTGAAATACCGAAGAAATTAAAACAACAATCGTGGCACTGCATGAAGGTGTCAGGGCGCGATAAACATAAACAATGGGGCCCTAAATAAATAATCGGGCCCAAAAACCAGCTCGTCCATTAACCCTAACAATGATAACTGATGGAAATTGGCAGCTGACAAATGGATTTGGCATGGCATGGCATGGCATGGCCAGCAAACCATCGCAATCCACTTTGACTTTCGCTTTTTTGTTGTTCTCGTTGTTTTCGCCGGTTTAACTGCCATTGAAGCGGTAATTTGAGTTTGGCGCTCGTCTAAAACATTGCCCAAATAGCCAAATAGCATTGAAATTGGTAATTTCATTAAATTTTTAGCCCAGCCAGATACTGACCCTGGGCAGCATTGTGGTGTGTGATTTTGTTTCGTTTTTTGGCTTTTCAATTTGCCAGTTCAATTGGATTTTCGGTTGAATTTATGTGGCATAGAGTGGCCCACAGAAGCCTTTCCGGCAGCCAAAAAGCCATCAGCAGTGTCAAAATTACCAAATACTTAGCCAGGCAATAACATCAAAATTCATGTTTCTCAAACACCCACCCCAGCACCGGAAAGGTAATTGACTTTTATTAATCGGCCGGCAATTAGGCCTGGCCCAAAGGCAATGGCCAAATTCAAGTGCAATTCCGCCTCTCAAATTAATAACTCTCGACTTGTTTCTGTTGCCAATTGGTTTTCGGTTTTGAAAAACCGTTCAAAAGCTTTCAGCCAGTAAGTTCAAAGCTCTGCTAAGAGGTGGCGCCAGTGTTTAAGCCAAGTTTGTTAGGTCTGCTGGTCAGCTGTGAAGAAGCCGAGCCTCAGTTTCTTCGCAGCTCGCATTCAGTGAAGTGCGCAAGCGCCGCAAGTTCCGCAGGTCAAACGCGAAGTGCGAAGCGCCGGCGCCAAATAAAGTTATTACGATACACGATCAAAAAAATCACGTAGCGTGGCCGAGAGTTGTGAAAATTGATTAACCAGCAGCAGGTTAAAACCTACTATAAAAACGGTGTGTAATTGTTAACCAAGCATGCGGTAGAGCTAATGGCCCTAATGACCTTACGCTCACCCCAAAAGCTACCGACTTAAGTTTGTTAAACGTTAACTTAGGTCAAGGTCCGGCTAAGACCTCTTAGACCAAAAAAGAAACACGGAAGTGTAACGCACAATTATAAACGCATTTGCTGGATACTCGCATAATTAAAGGCGGCAAACAAGTTTGCTTCTATTTCCTACCCACTACCAAAGCAAACAAACGGGTCTAAATTCAATTAGAAACGCGCCAAGAGCAGCGCATAAATCGCACGCATGCGCAATGCTTGCGCAAATTTCATAAAATCACACACACATACATACACTGTGCGAAATCAAAATAGAGAAGCAGAGAGCAAAAAAAGGCAAATCACGTTCAATTTAAAAATTTTTACACACGGCAATCCCAGGCTGCTAATTGTAGAGCTGCAGCAGCGTCAATGGCGCATGCGCAACATTTTTAGCCCGCTTTTGGGTTTCTGGGTCTCTGTCTCTTGAGCTTTTTTGTTTTTTTTTTTTTGCTTTTTTTTTTACACGCTTGCGGTTTCTTTCGGTTTGTAATTGTGACGCAATTTTCGTGTGAGTTTGTTTTAGTCTCGCTTCGCCAGTTTTCGCCACTGACTCAATACACTGAAAACGAAAGCGGTGCCAAGCCAAGCCAGCCAAGATCTAAGCCAAGTCAGTGCAATGTGCATTACCTTCGGGCGATTCAGTTGCAATTCACACGCGTCTAAGCTCAGTTCGCTTCCTCTAAAAGCAAACATAGAAAAAGATTCACAGCGTTAACTTTACGGTATTTATAATGCAGTTGGCAATTAGATTTAGGCCTTAACTGGAGCGTTACCATGGGCAGTCATCCTGCATTTTGGGGTTTGCGTAATTGTTTGCCAAGTGTCGTGCTTCATTGACTTGGATCTGAAACAATGGTCTGTAAATTGCTGCTGCGGTCTTTCTTTTTGGCTAACCAAATAGTGGGTGCGCCTTAAAACTAACTAGTTTTGGGGAAATAATTCAATCGAACTCTTAATTGCCCTTACAAGGGATAAGGCATAATTGAATGATGGCCAGCTTATTGTTCAATGATTTATATACTCCGCGCTTTGGCCACTTCAATAAACCGACGTCATAGCGATTTCATGGCCAATGTCAGTAGAAGTGAAGTGAAGTGATTTGAACAAGTTTGCCGTACGAACTCGTACTTGTATCCGTACATCTGTATCCGCGTGCGTAGACGGCCGGAGAGGAAGCTATAAATTCTCAATCTACTCCAAGTTTCGAGTGCAAGAAACATAATCAATTTCGCTGTATGAGAATCTTCTAGACTGACAGCTTCTACTTCGATTTCTTCGACTTGGCCAAATGACAATGCCAGTGACTAAGCGAAAGAATCCAGTTGGCAGAAAAACAGCTGGGTTCTGTTTCGCATTCTATATACTATATATATACATTGTATATATGTGAGTTTCGGCTTGGGGGCTTAATTGATTTTCGTTGCTGCTGAAAAGTTTTCAAGAAAACCCTTTCTATTTTTTTGTTTGGCTTGGCCCTGCGGAAACTTTTGATTTATGTGAGCAAATTTTACGCCTGGCGAACGTGGCGTATGCGTAATTACGACCACTTGGCAGCAAACTTTTTGGCTAATTAATTGGGCTTCGAGGCAGCTGCCGAAAGGTGAAAGAATCGCTCGCCAAAAGGTGCAAATGAGTGAAGTGCTGGAAATCAGAGGACTCTGTCGGTTGCCCCAATCACACACACACAAACACACACACACATTCAGACATTTTGGGGCATAATAAATGCGAATGTGTACGTGATGGGCATGTCAACTAGTGCTTTTGGGGGTATCTTGGCCCTCGGAAAAGAAACGAAATAAAACAGTTTGGCAACATTTTTCAAAGCCCCTTTGCTTAGGTGATGATATGTGTGTGTTAGCCCAGGTAATTAGATGACCGAGGGTGTGCGTCTGGCGAACGCCTTAAGTGTTGAAAATTGGCCAAATTTATGTCGGTAAAAGCAGTGTGCGACCTTGTGGGTCTTAGTGTCGAATTGCCTGATTTGATTTGAACTATATCTACTCCTTACAGCCAAGATGCTTCAGTTGTGCACCATCTACGCCTGCGCGAATGGCACTTTGGGTCTGAATTTGAGTCGTGCCCCTTGGGACCCCTATCCATGGGTCAGCGGGGTGCAGGCGAAGTCTAATGCGGAAAGAGGTGGCGTTCGCTTGGGAGATACCCTACTGGAGTTAAACGGTGCCGATGTCCTGGGACTGAGGATCAGTGAGCTGGCCAATCGGTTGCAGGATCATTGGCAAAGCGGCGCCGAGGTCGTGACCCTGATGATGTGGCGTCAACATGCAAACATTGACCAGAATGAAGATCCTGCCGAGGCATCGCATGCTGTGGTAAGTACTCACTGTTTTGGCCTAATTGGCCCGGAATGATTGGAGTGTGTGCCGCTTATATGGGCCATTGTCTTACTCGAGTGCGCCGCTGAACGTTACGTAATACTGATTGGCTTAATGACTGCTGCTACAGCTTTGGCTTTGGCCCAGTAATTAGTAATTAGTTAGATGCAACTTGGTCTGCTTGCTTTGTGGGCCTGCAAGTCTGCCAATTGCAGTTTGGTGGGCCAATGCTAGAGCATCGGTGGAAGGTTTAAATCATAATAAAAAGTCGACTAATCCAGGAACTAACTAATAATTCATCCATAACCACACGTAATCGTAATTGAATGACCATCAAATGTCATTTACTTAAGCTTAATTGCGCAAATAGAAGTTTAGGTTGTCTAGATTTAAAATAGGGATGAACCTATAACCTTCTTACTTTCTTAAAGATATGAAAATCGCTTCTATTTAAAAAGTTTAGAGGTTAATCTTCAGGTTTCGCCCCCAACTTTAAGCATCTTGTCCCTGTCCCTATCTTATGTTTCATTTATAACTTAAAAATAATTTCCTGTTTCGCTGCAAGCCAAAGCTTGTCAAAAGTAAAAACAAGCCTTAAAGTCAAATACCGCAAGACTCTAAATTTAATTTATTAAAAGTTTTTCAATTAACAAGTCAACAAATGACCTTGAATGTTTATATTTAGAACTCAGGTCCACTTCAATGTAAAAGCAAGCAAAGATCCTGGGGAAAGCCTTGAGGTGTTCAGCCATACAGATGTCCATGAGTCGTTGTAAATTGTTTATCTGGCGAGCAAGAAGCTGTTTACTTTATTAAATGCAATTGAATCGAAATAACGCAATTTCGTTCTTGACACATTATGTGTACTTTATTACAATTCAATTGACCTAAATGTCCTTGCAGAGGACAGTCCGAATTTAAGGACATTCAAGCAGAGATACACACACGTGAACACCTGGCACAGGTGGTTGGCATGGAAAGTCCATTTCAATCAATGCCGAAAGCATTGAATCACAGACAAAATGAATGTTTGAGTTTGTGTGTGTGTGTGCCAGCTTGACCCGTTAAACAGATTAAACTTGCAACCGCATTCGACCATAGGACATAATGCGTCTTTCGAATGCAGGTGGCCCTTTTGGATGGAAATTTTGAACACGGATCGTTTTGATAATCGAATGCAAAATTGAATGGAAATCGGCTTAAATCGAAGCCTTTCATGGGCGCTCTGCCGTGAATTATTAAGCGCCATGTGGGCTGTGCCAAAAATTTAAATATAATTAAATGCAGGCGTCAGATTCGATTGATTGAATTTCCCGAAGTGTCATTTAACCTTGAAGTGGAGTCTTTAAATTAACCACTATATATATTCTCTCTCTCTCTTTATATTTGCAGCAGCACGGTATTAATCAACAATCGCTGCAAAAGTTTGCAACATGCCTGCAACATATTTCCCAATTACTGGAGTGTCCTGTGTGCCTTGAGGTAAGTGGAACAAGAGAGCGATGCGGGATGCAGGATGCGGGATGGATGGGCCATAAGGACATCCATCCAGCAGCCGCCTGCATGTGCATTGCATATCGATGAGCCTGACTGGCTTTAGTTTTAGTTCGTCATTATCTAACTCAGCTGGGCTCGAACTCTCGACCCAACTCGGCCAAAAACTTAGTTGGCCAGTTGGTCGCTTGGTTGCCTTTGTGAGCCGATGCTACCAATTGCACTTTGAGAAAAAGTTTGAGAAAAATATAAAGCTTAGTTAGGTACAAAAAGGCTTTTTATTATTGCCCTCTGATTTTATAGTTTTTGGATTTTAACTTTCTTAAAGAAGAATAGTGGTAGATAGCTCTTCAATTAGTAGATATTCAAACTGACTTTGATAATAATCTAATCTAATACGGCTTGCCTAGATATGTTCTCAGTGCTGTGACAGTTCCATTGGCAATCCCAGTGCCATCCTCTTCCTGGCCTGCGTTGATTTTGCAGCGCAAGTTTGTTGCTAATCACTTGAATGTATATAAAGTTTGCAACATGGGGCTGCCGGTGATTGCGTGCCCCCTGTATTCCATGTCCATGTCCCCATGTCTCCGCTCCTGCGACCACCCCTCCGCTTCTCCCTTTGGTCCAGGTACAGCAGCTTTGTTGACTCAATTACTCAAACGACGCACATGGCCCAATACGGCTCTCCATGTTGCCAGTTAATAGCCGTCGGTTATGTTGCCTGGCCAAGTTTTTTATTCGGCCGGCTGCTTGCCTGTTTTTATGTTCTCTTCTTGTTGTTTTTTTTTGTTTGTCCTATATTCGAGTAGGTTTTTGATAAATGTTTGCCCTGGCATGTGATTTGATTAGTTTTGCAAAATATATACATCCTGAGCGGGCCATGTGATTGATTATGTCGTTTAAAAATCAAATATTGACGATTAGTGTGTGTCGAGTGTGTTTGTGTGAGGGTTGGAGGCAGCAACGGAAGTCAGTGTGAATAATCGTGTCAATCGCCTGCGGGCCAGCTTCTGATTTTTGCTCAATTTCGATGTTGATGGCGATGTTCAGAGCCCAAAGCTCGTTGTGCATTTAAATTAAAGCTGGTGGCGAGGGCCGGACTTTAAATTTATTTATGCCCAGCTTGTCAGCAAAAACATAAATTTAATTAATTAGACAAGATAAAGAGTGAGTGAGACCGGTGAGCTGAGTAAAGCAGTGCAGAGCAGAGCAGAGCGATGCTCGCCCATTTCTGGCCATTTAAAATGCAGAGTTATTTTCAAATGAAATTCTCGCCTGGAGCAGATCTCGTTTTGGCCCAGTACTGGCTGGAGTGTCAGTGTGTGTAACCATAAATTAAGCATGTGCTGGGGTATAAGTGGGCGACGGGGGCAAGGACATCCCCGAGATATCCTGGACACGGCCACGCTGCAACGCCTTCGGAGCGAGCTGGCCACAGAGCAGCTTGAACTCCACTTGCAGCTGCACTGAATAATTTGTTTATTAACCCGAAATCAGTTTATGCTGCTCCATCCTGCGGCTGAGTTGCCAAAGAGCGAGAGGTAGAGAGAGAGAGAGTGAGTGGAAGCCCTTTGGATTTGGTCATTATTACTATGGCACGGAGCTGGCATTATATTGTATTATGAGCACATGCCATGTCCTTCGATGTGCCTGTGTGTATGTGTGTGTGTGTGTGCTTGCACACATACGGCATATTTATGTATGCAAACATGCACACACACACACACACACAGACACACTCACAAGTCCATTAAGTTATTAAGGGATTTTGTTTTGCTAGATTTTCAATAGTTGTGCATCCTCGATTCCCTTGAATGCTAATCGCCTGCATTAGTCGGATAAGGATTGCCTCTGCCATTCCTTGTTTGACATTAAATCGGGCTTGAAATTGTTTTTGTTCCATTTAAATATGCATAAATTTGCAAGCCATTTAATTTTCATAAATTTTGCAAACAAACAGTTCAGCTTAGCTCTCAGCTAAGCTTTGGATCTCTCTCTCTCTCTTTGGTAAATATGATTAAAATATTTTCGATCAGCCCTGCGGTATTTTAGTTAATCTAAACTATATAAACTGGCCGAAACGAGTGGTGCTTGGGAAGTCGAATCAATATTGCTGAAGATATTTTACAATATGCCTAAAAGCATGCTACGCCAATTTCGATTTTCTGTGCGACGGACGCTGAAAAGTGGGCTAAAACTAAAACCACTCGGCTTTGGCCATTTCCGCTGCCTCTTTCCACTTCCCAGTTCCAATGCCATTGCCACTTTCACATCCCCTCGTTGTGTTTTCGCTCAGCTGCATTTAATTGATTTCTATCACTAATTGGAGTCTTTGTTTATGCATGCAGGGGTATTAAAATTAAAAGCATTTGCTCATGTCATTTAAGCCAATTAAAAACAATAAAAGACGAATAACATTAAATCTATCTGCCACACGTGTGCACGTTCCTTAAATCCCTTGTTTGCCACAAATGTTAGGAAGTTAGGGAATTTCAATATTTTTCAAATATTAAATCCCTTTCCGAATGGGAATAATAGATGTTACCAGGATATTTTAATCACATATTACAACATTTTAAAATATATAAATTTGATTTCAAACTGTAATGAGTATCCAATTATGATTTTTCTCTCTCCCTACATGGTTGTTCTTTGTCTTTATGGTTTTTATTTGGTCAGATTGCAATCGAATCGCTTTACATTTGTAATACTTCGATTGCTGTTTTGGCAAATCGCAGCAAAAAGTATGAAAGCTGCAGCACAGAAATTGTTTCTTTATTCAGTTCGTAGCAAATTTATGTTCGCCTGCATATTTACAGCAGTTTTTGGCTGAATACACGCACAGACAGTGAGAGACAAAAAGCATTGGCCAAATATGTATGTATCGATACATATTCCCCAGTCCTTTAGTCTATATTCCGTGTGCCGAGTTTCTGCAATTCCTTTTTTGTTTTTGGTTTTTATTTTGTGTTTTTGTGAGGGAGCGACTTGAAATGCGCAAAAGTATTTTGGGTGCGCATCAAACACAGTTGTATTATTTTAAATCCGCTTGCAATATTTTCAATTTGATTTTCAATTTAAATGGAAAGCTTGCTGCGCACAATGCTGCCAATATAATACATTTTTCATGTCGATTCCGAGAACAGCAATCGTAGCTGCATTTCGACTTAAGGAGACCAAAGCAGACCGGAGGCCAAAAACAAGTAGCAAATGTGGCCAATAATCAAATTTAGTTTCCGTTTGTGCATTACGTATACGACTAGAATTGGTTTTTGTGTTTTAAATGCAATTTGGGGGAAATAATAATGAAGCAATCAGAGAGAGAGAGAGGGAAGCTCAGCTCAATTGCAGTTTGCATGGGGGACACCGATATTTATAATTAATTGAAATAATTCCCCCCTTTTGAATAATTACACACCTATATCCTCCTTCTTTCTTGTCTCTCTTTCTGACTGCCGCTCCCATCCACATCCACATCCTGCTCGATCCTGGCCAACGGAAATCAGGTCATCAAACCACCTGGCTGGCAGTGCTGCAATGGACACGTGCTCTGCAATAATTGCCGCAGTCGCTCCGTAAAGTGTCCGGTGTGCCGAGTTCCTTTGGGGCCAAGGGGCCGCTGTCTGCTGTCGGACAAATTATTCACCCTGCTGGCGGAGAGCTTTCCCTGCGATGGCGGTAAGTGCTGACCGGTTTTTTAAGGACATGTATTCGCGACTTTTATCTATTTAATCTGCGCAAAACGATACCCGAATTGGCCTTGTCATTAGGCAACAGCTGTCTGTGCTTTTTGGGCAGGATTCTGGGAATCCTTGGGGAGGTCTTCGTAAATGACAATGACAGGAGTGGGTGCTGGGGGTTAGGTTTGGTCTATGCTTAAAATTGAAATTCATTTTATTTAAAATACTACTTTCTTCAATTTATTCGTATTTAAAGTTATTTCTTTCAATTAAAAAGCATTTTATTTGTATCCTTTTGCTGGTAATTACTTTACAGAAAGTTGCTTTTAGTTATTGATAAATGATGCCTTTAGCTTTATTTTATAAATTAGAGAGATTTATCTGTAAAATGATATAAGCTTTGAGGTTAGTTTCTGCCCCTGCCCCTTCTTAATTTATAGATCCTGTGCCATTGGCAACATCCTGGCAACCGAATCCTCATTTAGGTGGGCTAAAAACTTTTCAGCAGGCGGCAAGTGTCAATGTTTCACTTAAATCTCAACCGAGAGTCGTCGGCGCAAATGAAAGAAAAATGTGATGTGATGAGGGAAAGCAGGAAAGCGGGAAAGCGGAGGCGAGAGTCAAGAGGGCTTGAAATTGAGCGCAATGGCTCATCTTCGCTTGTTGTTCTTTTTATAGCATAATTATGTAACATAAATTGCTAAAGTTTTTCGCGCTTTGCTCCGCTGCCATCTTGCTGGCATTGCGTTACTTTACCCACTGATTTTGTTGTTGATTTTCCTTGCTGTTTTTTTGTTGCTTTCTTCCTGGGCGGCTTCGTTTAAAGTTTAGCCGCCCTTGTTGCCATTTTCAATCTGTGTCCGCCAACTTAACTTGGAGTGAAGTTTACAGCGTAGGTAACAAGCAGCAACAGAATTTTCCGCCGTTGTCTGCATTTGTTTTTCCTTGTTGGTCTTCATTTTTTGCCACTTTTACCCACTTCGGGGGTCTCTTTAGCTTTGTTTTTTCCCCAGCTTATGCTGTGCTTAGTGCGTTTTTATTGCTTCTACATTAAGTGTGCATTCTTTATGTCTTGCCGAGATTCACCCGGAGCTCATATTTATATAGATGCAGGGTACGTGGATATTTATTTACTTTTTCTATTCTATTTTTATTTGCCACTTGAACTTCTTCAAGGAGTTTGTTTCCAGAGTTGGGAGGTCGAAACCCTAACGAGCGCAAATGGACAATTGCAAGCTGTGCGAATTGTGCGTGGAATCTTTGCCAGCTAGGACTAGATATCCGGACTGTATTTATTATATTTACATTTCGTACCTTACTTTACTCTCTTGTGACTGTTTTTTAATGGTTATTTCTTGGGGTTCCGCCTCTTTTTCCAGGAAAAACCAACAAAGTGACTTCTGCGGCCCAGGGCCATGAAAAACTGAGCAGCGTCAACAAGTGCACAAATGAATATCATAATCAACCGAAAATGGCGCTGGCCAAGACGAGTTCCGGCAAGTCCAAGTGCGGCAAGCAAATCTCCAGGCAACTGCCAGTTTCGGTCGACCAAATGGCAAAGGGAACTGGAACAGGAGCAGGAGATGGAGCCGAGGCTGCAGCCCAAACTCAACTGCAACAACGTGGCACGCTGATAAAAGTGCAGCACCAGGAGACTGCCGTGGCATTTTCGGGGGAAGGTCACAACAATATGCTCGTTAAACCAAAGTTAAAGTTGAGTAAGAAAAGTTGGCGGATTACAGGGCCAGATCAAGACGGATTGCGCTGCGATGAAGTTGCCACCATAAATAATGGTGGGCAGGTGGGTAGCCAACAGCAGGGGCAAAG
This sequence comes from Drosophila eugracilis, assembly GCF_018153835.1. Classification (NCBI taxonomy): domain Eukaryota; kingdom Metazoa; phylum Arthropoda; class Insecta; order Diptera; family Drosophilidae; genus Drosophila; species Drosophila eugracilis. The sequence goes on from NW_024573645.1 coordinate 3,927,511, forward strand.
GCAGCAGGAGCATCTGGAGAAGTCACCCAGCGGTGGCGAGAGCGAGTATCAAAATTATCATTGCCCCACTGGGAAATCATGCAGCCACAGTTACCAACTTGGCCAGCCAGTGGCCAACAACAAATTGTCAACAGTCGAGATGCAGGACACCGCAGTTGAGGATTCTGGAGGTGCATCCTTATCAGCGGGGAGCCATAAACAGGCGCCGGCATCCGGAGTAAATCAGGCACTCGGACTGGCACTGGAAGCGGCGGGGTCAATAGGTCGACGGGAGTGGCAGCTGCTGCGTCATTTGAGCAGCGACCACCGCCTGGCAGTATTGCAAATCTACGGCACGTTCGGCGAGCGGTTGCACGTCCGCCCTCAGTTGCCCCAGGAGGGCGTGGCCTGCCTGCGGCTGAGCGAGGAGTCCAATGCTTTTGGCCACGTCATAGTGCACACATTTTTCTTGGCTGTCATTGCGATCGGTGGCGGCGATGGCTGCGATGAGCATGCCATCTTCCTGTGGCACCTGGACCAGCCACAAAGTGGGTCCTCTTTCGAGACTGTCATCGAGACACAAGGCTACCAGTTCCTGGGACCAGCACATTCGCTCCGGCGCAGCTGGCCGGAGATTAGGGCTTCCGGTCAGTTCCTCACCTGCCGCAATCTGGCTGCCAGCCTCGAGGTGACCATCAAAAGCAGGTAGACCCGAGGTATCCGCAGCTCCCAAGACTGGTCTCAATGTACAGCTAGGAATAGTATTAAACATAATTAGGCTTAAGAGCTTTGAGCCAAGACTACGAACTGATGTGTGGCTCTTCAAAAAGTAGCGATAGAGCAAGCCAAAAACCCGAATGAAAATAAAAAGTGAAATTGTATGCTTTGTAAATTATATTTGCATTTTTTCAACGGGCGTGTATTTATACGAAAAATGCAAAACGCAATTTGGAAATGTGTTTAATTTGCAATATTTTTAATTAATAAAAACATTTAGAAATGTGCTTGCCTGGCAGTTTGAAAGTAGTGGCAGGTGAATATGGTAGCTTGGATATGTAGAACAGTAGACACTCTATAAAATCATTTGATGTATGTAAAGGTATGTATTTAAAAGGAATTTTCAATAATGAAACACCAATTCCTTTAATGGAGAAGCCACATTTTTTCCCAAAGACTTTTTTCCCATTTCAAGAGCATCTCCATTTCGTGAGTTTATAGCCTTGTGGTGGGCAAAAATGATTCTGATATTTGTACTGAAAACTGAAAACTGAAAAACTGAAAAACCGACAACTAGCGCCTGTCTGTTTGCCGCTGCCTCCTGATAATTGACTTGCATGCAAATTAATGTTTTTTGCCTCCTGCGTGGGCGTAAATTGCTGCCCTGTCTGACAAACAGTAAACACGGTCAATGCAGCGCGGCGAGTCATTTTCATCAACGCGCCGCTATACATAAATCTCTGCGCCATCGATGTTTACCATATTTAAGGAAAAAATTCCAATTTGATACAACAAAAATCACAGCACTGTAACAACATCTCTGCGTGTGTGGTGTGTGTCTGTGTGTGTTGCCAAATAGAGCAAGCAACTTTCATTATCCTTTTTTATTTCTTGCTTTTTGTTCTGTTCGACCCCAATGTCCTGCCTTTCCACACTATCGCCTGTTTGTTTTTGATGAGCCATCATCATCATCATCATCGTCATCTTATATACTGGAAGTGGAAGTGCAACTGCAACTGCCACTGCCACAGGACACTGCAACACAAAAAGTGTGCATAGTTAAAATAAATTAAATATTTTCGCAAACAACTCTTTTTTCGCCGCGGATGATGAGGAGATGATCTGGCTGGAGCACGGATAATGGCAGTGACGTCACAGCGATTGGTTATCTTTGTCAACGGTTGTCCATCAGGTAAATTAAAAATATTCCAGCGAAGCAATTAAATTACGGCCTCGTTGGCGAATGAAAACAAGCCCAATATGATGAGACAGCCGAAATGCAAATTGTCAAGGAAAAACAACAAGAAATGTGGCATTTTTTAAAGGAGAAGTTGAGTTGCTTTTGTAAAAAGAAAAAATAGTTCCTCTTGATAACTTTTATCATAAAATAATAAACAATTTGAGATGCTAAAAAGCTTAAATACTTATTGCTACCACTGTACTGCTTCTGCTAATGGGAAAATTCCCGCATTAATAAAGCTTAAGCGAGGTAGGTCAGGCACACATTTTCATGAAAAAGTGAAAGCATTTCATAATGAAAATACTTGTGTATTGGCGTTATGACACCCACACAAATTGCCCTATGATTAGGTGTCTATTAATAATCCCGCCATTCAGTGCCTTATCGCATTTAGATAAATTATGATTATATATGTCAATTATTTATCAGCTAATTGGTTTCGCCTTAGAAAACTATTGGAATATTGAATATTCAAGATAAATGGCTTGCCCATTGATAAATATGTATGTTGATTTGTATTTCTCTTTAGGTTAGGGCTGCCCCACGCAAACACACAATCTCATTCTGCTCATTTTTCTCCGCCAGAAGGTTTGCTTTGCCGGGCTTGTTTGTTTGCCAATTAGTTTTAATCGAAGAGCGCTCGCTGGTTCTTCGCTCGCCAACCGCTTGTTTAAATTGCTTTTCTAATTAATGCGCTCGGCAAATATTTGCCAGTGCATGCGTTGTAATAAAAAGCAGCTTCGAGTTCCAAGTTCCAAGTTACTAGCTGAAGAACCCAGAGGCTACTTTAATTTCGCCCTTTCCGGCGGTCGTGTCGCGCGTGTTCTATGAGTTTCTTGTTATTCCGGGTCGGTCAAGTGGTCGGATTTCTATATTCTCGTAGCTGCTCAGTCTCTTTGGCCCACTGCCGCGCGATTCTCTTTGGCTGTCAATTTGAGTCAAGAACAGTCGACTACGTCATCGTTTGATTGCGTCAGTCCAGTCTCTCTTTGTTCAACGTTCTTTATCATTTTTCCTTTTTGCCTCTCACTCAGCTTTTTGTTTTGCTTCGATACTTTGCCGCCAGCTGACATGAGCAGCGATTTCGGTAAGCTCCAATAGTATTAGCATTTAGCACTGCCAGTTTTCGATTTTCACTTTCGGCGTTAATTTACGAGTTTATGGTTAATCAATTAAATGCCACTTTTTGCCGAAGTGCCAATAAATAAATCGTGTGCAAATACAGTCCAACTTCCATAATTCAAACCGCTCGAAAATTGACTCTTTAATTTATGAACTTTGGATAGCTAAATAAATACTGAATTATTTTATAAGTTTATAACCAGGAAAGTGATATTTATTGGAATGTCTGGAAAGATAATTAGGAAATATATTTCAGGTAACTTATTCGTAGGAAGTGGATAAGAGTTAGCACTTTAATTTTTAAAGTATTTTCTTAGATTTAAAAATGAATGTTGGATGGTATACCCTTAGGGTTGTGTCTGTCTGACCATATAAAAATATTATATAATGGCTAAGGACAAAATTTTTATACATTTAAACTGCCTTTTAGCCTCATTAAAAAACCCGATTTATCAACTTTTTAACACCCTCAGATGTCATGGACGTAGTAGCTGGCAGTGAAGGTCCACCCTTGCAGGCCTTTCGCAGCAGCAATCCCTTTGACGAGTCCTATGAGAAGTCATCCTCTGAGCAAGATTTCCAGCGGGATCGAGATGCCAATCATACACCTCTGCATATGCTACGAAGGGCCAGCGAAACGGTGTCCGCCAGCATATTGGAACCGGAAAAAGAACACCTGCTAGGCGAGAAGCCCCAGGCACCACCTCGTGTCCATGGATCTTCTTCTACAAGTGCCTCTGAAAGTGAGTAATACGTTTAATTGTGTTCACACTTTATGGGGGGAAACTCAAAAAATGCGTAGCTGAAGCAAAGCGAAAGTATTTGTTCCGGAAATTCTTGCCTTTCTTTCCTTTACACATCCTTCGGGACACATATCCCGCAGACAGGAACAGGGAAAAAAGATGTTCTGCTGCAGAAAGAGAGAGAGAGAGACATCAACTTTGTTGGCCAGCCAAGCGAAGTGGCTTCGACAGACAAGTGTGCACAATGCGTGCTCAGATATGCACTTCAGCAGCCATACAGACACATATTCATAGTTTGTTTATGCAAAGTTTTTCTCTCTGTTTTTTGTTTCGCCATTGAGAGATCCTGGGAAAATCACTGGTCCTCCTCTGAGCTGGCTGGCAGGAGCTGATTGAGGCATTTCGATTTTAAGTGAACCGCACAATCACATCTTGCACAACGGGCGTATACGTAATATTTCCGCATATTGACGCCAGAGTGTCTGCTATTGGCAGTCCAGTGCATCTGCTGTCCCGGCTCAAACTCAGGCCATTTCCTTAGCTTCACTGTGTCTCTCTCTGTGTGTGGCTTCTGGAAATATGCAACGTTGTTGGCCGTGTATAAAGAGGACCACCGCCGCTTCTGGCCGGGCTTGTTGTTTACCCTCTTCTGTTTTGGCAGGTGGTCGCAACTGGTTTTTCGCCCTCAAACAACCGAACAGTTATTATTGTTAAAACTCCCGGAGCTGCAATTGTTTTGCATCTGTGCAAATACGGGGTTTTTACGCGGACTTTTGGCCAACTTTCAAAAAACAGAGGGCGGTGAGGGAGGGGCTGGAAAAGGATTTCCCCTTTCGGGGAGAGCCATGCTCGCTGTGGAATTTTCACACGAATAATGAGCCGTTTTAGTTGCGCCCAAATGCCCACAATCAGACAACTAACACGAGTGGCAAAAGCCCGAGGCTTTCACTTGGCAAAGTATGTATGTTTCCATGAATATGCATTAGACGGGGCTCATTTCCTGTGCATTCATTTCGCATTTGCATTGCATTCGAGTTGGTGGCCCTCGAAGCTACTGATTCTAGTTCTAATTTTGATTCGGATTCTGATTCTGATTTTCATTCTGATTCCAGCGTTTCCATTTCGACTCCGACTCTGACTCTGATTTGGCTCTAAAAGTCATATTTAAATAAGTTTGCGCACCGCTGCAGGCTGCATGTGTGCCGGTACTCGTTTATATTAAATAAATTCCATTTAAATGCAACGTCTCCGGCAATTCCTCAAGCTCAACCTTGAATGGCGTAGCCTCCACCACCACCACTTTTCACATGTCCCATCTGCCTGTGAGTGAAACGGCGACATTTCTGTTAACTAAAGCCAACATGATATACGCTTGGCATACAAACATTCGCTCGTCTATTGATAAATGCAGTGCATTGCGCATTCGCCCTGTTAGCCCTGTTGGATGAATGGGTGTGTGTATGTGTATTTGTGTGCAAGTCAGTTCATTACGTATACGCAGTGTGCGACATTTATAAATGCCTGTGCATGGCTGTGACTCAGCATAATGATTGCCAAATGAATGGTAGAATGTTAAACGTCACGAAAACCCTTTTCGACGCCATTTCAATTGACGTGCTTATGCTGATGCGTTTTGCCCAACAGCATTTGGCAGCTGTTTGGCTGTTTGGCTGTTTGGCTGTGTGGCCCACTTGACAGGATGAAAGTCCTTTTTGACTGGCTGTGAAGGATCTTTGGCACTTGCACTTGCACCTACCGCCATCAACAGCTAATTACTAAAACTGTGCTTAATCGTAGCTTTCCATTTCACCTTTGACCACCTGTCAGACTCTCGGTTTATGCGGATTTGTTTAGTTGGCTTTGGCATTTTCAATTTGTCGCAGTTTCGCAGTTGCTTATTTGCCAAGCTTGAATGAATGGTGGGCTCTATGACCCGGTTTCTACTATTTTTCTTTAGCATTTTTATTTCGTTCGGTTGCCCCGGAGCCAAGAAAGTGCCAGCTTCCACTGATTTGCGATGTATGAGCACTAAATTAGATGCGAATCGCTGGGGCGTGAGTTCATCTCTTGGCAGGAAGTGCGTGACAACGGAATGCAATCTTCCGCAGAAAGAAATTATTTTCTGAATGCGCTGAATGCCGAATGCATGCACTGGTTAACATTGGAGTTGCGAGTTGCAAGTTGGCAGTTGAGAATCAGGATTCAGGACGAGCCAAGGATGCCGGCTGGCATAGTTAAAAGGTGGCACGCTTAAGTAAACATAAATAAAATAAATGTGTGCTGCGTACACGGGCAAAGTGATTTGATATATGTATATATGCTGCAGACAGCAGAGATGGAGTTTTCCGACTCAGACAGCAGGAACTTCAAGCTTTCTCCGGAGAGGGAAAACAGAAAAAGTAGAAGAACACTAAGAGGGAGAAGCAGAAGTCATCACCGTGCGCAATTTACCGTTTAAACATATTGAAAAAGCACCTGACGTTTGCCTGTAAATAATGAATAGTTGAATAACTGATATAAATCACTGTAGATGCATAAGCCTCACCCTTCGCCCCAACCCCAACAATTTATGGCACTTTTTGCTGCTCTGTCACTTTGTAATAACAATCTAAATGTTAAGTGACAGCATAGAGAAAAACTTCTGCAACTTTCTGAGAAGTACAATAAATTCTCTATCAGACCTTAAAGAACTTTTTCGGAATATCTCTCTCCAGGCGGGGCCACTCTCGAAGTTGTGTTTAGTTTTCGACCCGGCCTCGTCTCGAAAAGTGTTTGCCTCGCATCCAATTAACACCTCAGATTCGCACTCGTACGCAATAGTCCGCACATGACAGCCGAATGACAAAAACTTTTGCTGCAGATGCATTACTTTTTTCCATCAGCACATCCTGGCCAGCAGGATCTTCGTTTTCTTTCTTGTTTTTTTTTTCCTGTGCCAGTGCCTGTGCCCAATGCACATAATTTGTGTGGAAAGTTCTTCGGCAATTGAAAAGCTCGCATCCAGCTCGGCATCCAGTGCCTTGGCTTAAAAGAACTTTTGCATTATTTTCGTGCCTGGTCACTTGAAAGTTGCAGAAAATATGACAAGATAAAATGCCAAAAAGTGCCAGCGGCAAAGTGGGCGGCATGCAGCGATAGGGGGCGTGGCTTCGTAAGAAAACTGCCAAAGGTAATAATCAATGGGGCGGCCAAAGAAGCCTTAATGACCTGCCCAACTTGCAGTTCAAGTTGGCTCAACGCTTTTTTCTGTGCTCTTTTTTTTTTGTTACCACCGCCACCGCCGCCGCCGCCGAGTGCAGCGCATGAATATGAAATATGAAATATCACAGCAGCGGCAGGACCTCCGAAAGTGCTGTCTTACAATACCTGAGCGCTATCTTTGCTGACACCTTTGCACAATTTATGCAGCACTTTTTTATTTTATTTCCAAGGCAGCGACAGAAAAAATGAAAAGTAAGTGCCGCAAAAACTTTTAAATGAGGCACATAATTCACAAAGATGGAGCAGAACTCTTGCCTTTCCTGGGAATGATAACAGCCTCATTTCTCCCTAGTCCCAGTCCCAGTCCCAGTCCTTAGACCCAATCGGTTTGTTATGGCGGAGATATTTTAAATTAATTAGCAAAACTTAAATATTTGTTGTAGTTCAGTTCAAACGCGAACTTCGCATTGAACTTGTAAATATTCAATAAGCTCGCAGCCATTATGAATTCAACCTAACTGAACCGCACCGAGCACCGAGCATCGAGCATCGAGAGTTTAGCCCCACTGAAATGGCAAATATTTGCAGGGCGTACATAAGTTTCCTGTTGGTTATGGCTAATTAATTGATAAGCAAATGCTCGTAATCATAATTGCGCTTTGGGCCAAATAAGTGTTTAGATTGGAGAGCATCGAGAGATGAAATTTCCCCAACTATTCCTTACAACAGCCCGGGGCCTTACAACGCACTCTAATCAGTTGGAATACTCATACTATATGCTCTTTCGTTTAACATCTTAATCTTGATCGGTTTCCAACTGCTCTGCGGATTAGCACCTCCAATCTGAGGGTGTCAATTCCAGCCAATAATCCCATATGTTCTCATTATCAAACATTAGGTTTCTCCCTCTCTCTCGTTCGCTCTCGATTTACTTGCTAATTTTAAGTTATTAAACAAATATTTTGAGTTTTTCGCTCGCGTGCCCACGAGAGCCTCTCGAACTCCTAGATATATGTTTTTTATTAGCATAAGATAAAAAGTGTATATACGACAGAGGCTGTGGTGGTTTCCACAGAGAGCTGACATCTCAGTTGTCCGCCGCCTTTGAACGCGATTAGTCGGGGCTTTGGCATTTAAATTTGTGCGGTTTGGTTATGAAACGTTCTCAATAAAAGTGCAATTTCCATTGAATTGGAATATATGATGAACGAGAGTTTCACTAGTTTTATGAGTGCTGTTGCTAACACAAACTAATTTATTTACCCGCTGCCCAGGTAAGCCCACATAGCATCAGGGAAAACCATAATTTTCCAACGCTCATCATTGCTGGGAATCACTATTAGGCGGCTGGCATTTACACACATTAGAAATTGCTAAAATGTTCGTTATTGTTTTAAAAAGTTGATGTATTTAATGTTATACACTTAGCTACCGTGTTGCCAAAGCAGATTACTTTATTGTTTTCAATGAAATTATAATTCAAATTATATATTTTCATTTTACACTGTGAAGAGCAGGAGCGGCGCTCACTTTTTGTTCGCGATTATTTTGTTTTGAAAAGCTTGTTTGGGTTATCTCTTTATGGGACAGGGAGCTTGTATTTATTAGTTGTAGTTTTTAGTTTGTTTATTTAATTTGTTGCCGGGAGAGTGAATACGATTTTACATAATATTACGGTTTTGGTATAAGAAACAAATCAGATTGAGAATGAATGATCATACAATCTAGTTCCTAAGAAATTAAGTGCCAAACAGAACGCAATGATATGCACTCTTAGTTTAGGCCCAGTTAGATTGCTTATAGCTCATACACGAGGTTATGAATTAATGAATTGGTGTTAATTTAGTTCAAATAGGAAAAAGAAAACATATTATGTCTACTTATGTTGATCCTAAAAGAGAGATTGCTTACCAAAATAGCCAAAATTAAGTTAAATCTTTTATTTAATTTGAGGCTGTAATAAAACCCACCTCTCTTCAGCTCTAATTTGTCATTCATCATCTGGACTTGTGTGTTCCTTGCATTATGACACCCAATTAGCATGGGCAATTAATTTAGGCATGTGTGTGCCAAAGAGTCGCATGACGCACTGAATCACAATCGACACGTGATCGATGGACCAATACGCAAACAGTGAAATTGTCACCCCGAACAACTGGAACTAGAGTTCGCACCGGCGAGAATTGGCGCTAAATATTTGCGCACAATTAACACGTAGCCATTCGAGTGGTGGCAAATGACAAGCAGATTGTCTTCTAAAATCAAATACAAATACAAATACAGGGGATAAAAAAAAGGGCAAAGAATCTGGGAACTGGAATCAAATCAAACCGAATCAAATCAAGTGCTGATTGCACAGCCTAGGGCAGTGTTGGCCTTGCATAATAATTGAGATGGGGAAGAGTGTGGATTGTAAATTCTTGTTATTAGAACGGCGCTTCATATGCAAATATCCCAGTCTCCACTCCAATTAGCCAGCGTGGAGGCGTCAATTGCTTGGAATGGCTTCCATTCGCTGTGAACCCAACATTAAGTGCGCTAATTATAAATGGAAATATTTATGTATTTCCTAGCACCTAGCGAATACTGCCTAGCGCATAGCGCCTAGCGCTTTTCTCAACCTGTGAAGTTGTCGCGGCAACAATGAAGCCAATTATGGAGGCGACTCTTGGAGACCGTGCACCTGTCGACTCTCGTCTGTCTCGGCTGGGCTGGGCTGGTGTCGTTCTCATCCTTGTCCTTGTATTCGTTTTGGCCCAGGTGAAGACAGCTTCCTGCCGGCAGCGGTGTCCTCGCCGACAACGTCTCTCTCGTCCTTCTCTCGTCTACGGTGTGACTGTTCCTGTGCCTCCTCGGCGCAATCAACGGTTGTCAATCTTTGTTGCAATCTTCATTTCGCCATCGCCTTGAGTGGTAGGAGCTTGTGTGTCTGCTGCACTTTGCAATTTAAACGATCCAACTGCTGTTGGGCTTTCGTTATGCATGAGCAGAAGGAATGAATGCCAAATGGGCTAAATGCAGCTGCCTGGCGCTTATAAGCCAGTCGATGGTCTTGCTCTATTTTGTAAAGCCATTCGATACACAGAAATAAATGCGAAATATGAAAGTTATAGTTTCCTGAAAATAATTTAGAGAAGAATTTTTGGAAAAGAAATTAGCAGACAATTCTTTAAAGTAGTAAAATAATATTTTAAACCCCAAAATCACACTAAGCATCACACTAAATTCATATTTATGCCCAAAAGTATGCCACGATTAAATGAAAACAGCTTTTCGGATCAAAGCAATTGAAATTTCGGACTTAAATATACTTTTGCATACTTTTAAACACGCTGATTTGGGTGGCTTCTTAGAATTAATTTATCTAGAGTTCCTACAGCTATCCATTGAATAGTGGAATTCCATTATTTCCTAATGACTTCATTTTGATTATTGATTCACGAATTTAAATGTTACGAGCTGCATTAAAATATCAATTTTTGGCCATTTTTCGCAAAAATTTATGACCCCTTATCGGAAATGCTTAAAATGGCAAAAAGTGAATTTCATCTCATCAGAAGCACTGGTCGTTAGCTTCACAAAACAGTCGCTTTTTTTTTTAGCTATACGTCTTGTTTTAACCAATTTATTGCTTAAAAGCCGATAAAAAATTGTCAAGATTTGGTGTAAAATCTTAATTCTGATTTTGCTCCCAAAAATTTCAATATTTTGACAAGAGAAATGTAAAAAATGGTTTAAATATGGAATGTTACATAAGGTTCAGCTCGTAATTTAAATTCTAGTAGAACTGCATTCCAGCCTTGAAAGGTCAATATTTTGCCATTTTTCACAAAAATTGATGATGGTACCCTAATCGAAAATGTGAAAATTTGCAAAACATGAATTTTTTTCAATCAGCCTTTAATTTACAAGGTTCTTAGAGCTAGTCGTTAGCTGCACAAAACAGTCGTTGCTTTGGCTGTACGTCATGCGTTGACCATTTTATAGCTTAAAAGGTGATAAAAAATCGCCAAACATACATAGCTTAAAAATCTTTATATATTTTTGCGTCTAAACATGACAGAATATTAGTCACTATTTTGCCAAAAATTGCTCAAATTTGGAATGTTATATCTCGTAGGGCTTGTAATTTGATTGCTATGATGCCCAATCGATTTGCACTGGAATCAGGAAAACTTCATTTTCGGCCATTTTTCGAAAATTTTGATGATGGTACCCCTTATCAAAAATGCGAAATTTAGCCGAAAATTGATTTTCCCGATATCGAAAAACGAGTGATAGGGTTGGTAAGTGGTGGTCGATAGCAGCACAAAACAGTCGTTCTTTTGGCTGTGCGACTTGTTTTGACCGAGCTAGAGCTAAAACCCCGAACACACTATTGCTATATCTGTTAAAAATAGGGTTCCTGATTTTTCAGCCCTTAAACCGGAGCTAGCAAGAAAATATCAAAACACTAATGATAAAAGCAAGTATAGGGCCTTAAAGTGTTGGTTGTTAGCTGCATAAAACAGTCACTGTTTCAGCCGTGCGTCGTGTTTCGACAAAGTTAGAGCTAAGAAAGGGCAAGAATCTGGGCTCTAAACGACGTATACTTGACCTTGGGCCCCAAAAAATCAGTTTTTTAGCCATAGCACAGCCAAAAATGGTCCAAATATGGAATGTAATACCTCGTAGGGCTTGTAATTTGATTGCTATGATGCCCAATCGATTTGCACTGGAATCAGGAAAACTTCATTTTCGGCCATTTTTCGAAAATTTTGATGATGGTACCCCTTATCAAAAATGCGAAATTTAGCCGAAAATTGATTTTCCCAATATCGAAAAACGAGTGATAGGGTTGGTAAGTGGTGGTCGATAGCAGCACAAAACAGTCGTTCTTTTGGCTGTGCGACTTGTTTTGACCGAGCTAGAGCTAAAACCCCGAACACACTATTGCTATATCTGTTAAAAATAGGGTTCCTGATTTTTCAGCCCTTAAACCGGAGCTAGCAAGAAAATATCAAAACACTAATGATAAAAGCAAGTATAGGGCCTTAAAGTGTTGGTTGTTAGCTGCATAAAACAGTCACTGTTTCAGCCGTGCGTCGTGTTTCGACAAAGTTAGAGCTAAGAAAGGGCAAGAATCTGGGCTCTAAACGACGTATACTTGACCTTGGGCCCCAAAAAATCAGTTTTTTAGCCATAGCACAGCCAAAAATGGTCCAAATATGGAATGTAATACCTCGTAGGGCTTGTAATTTGATTGCTATGATGCCCAATCGATTTGCACTGGAATCAGGAAAACTTCATTTTCGGCCATTTTTCGAAAATTTTGATGATGGTACCCCTTATCAAAAATGCGAAATTTAGCCGAAAATTGATTTTCCCAATATCGAAAAACGAGTGATAGGGTTGGTAAGTGGTGGTCGATAGCAGCACAAAACAGTCGTTCTTTTGGCTGTGCGACTTGTTTTGACCGAGCTAGAGCTAAAACCCCGAACACACTATTGCTATATCTGTTAAAAATAGGGTTCCTGATTTTTCAGCCCTTAAACCGGAGCTAGCAAGAAAATATCAAAACACTAATGATAAAAGCAAGTATAGGGCCTTAAAGTGTTGGTTGTTAGCTGCATAAAACAGTCACTGTTTCAGCCGTGCGTCGTGTTTCGACAAAGTTAGAGCTAAGAAAGGGCAAGAATCTGGGCTCTAAACGACGTATACTTGACCTTGGGCCCCAAAAAATCAGTTTTTTAGCCATAGCACAGCCAAAAATGGTCCAAATATGGAATGTAATACCTCGTAGGGCTTGTAATTTGATTGCTATGATGCCCAATCGATTTGCACTGGAATCAGGAAAACTTCATTTTCGGCCATTTTTCGAAAATTTTGATGATGGTACCCCTTATCAAAAATGCGAAATTTAGCCGAAAATTGATTTTCCCAATATCGAAAAACGAGTGATAGGGTTGGTAAGTGGTGGTCGATAGCAGCACAAAACAGTCGTTCTTTTGGCTGTGCGACTTGTTTTGACCGAGCTAGAGCTAAAAACCCGAACACACTATTGCGAATATCTGTTAAAAATAGGTTTCCTGATTTTTCAGCCCTTAAACCGGAGCTAGCAAGAAAATATCAAAACACTAATGATAAAAGCAAGTATAGGGCCTTAAAGTGTTGGTTGTTAGCTGCATAAAACAGTCACTGTTTCAGCCGTGCGTCGTGTTTCGACAAAGTTAGAGCTAAGAAAGGGCAAGAATCTGGGCTCTAAACGACGTATACTTGACCTTGGGCCCCAAAAAATCAGTTTTTTAGCCATAGCACAGCCAAAAATGGTCCAAATATGGAATGTAATACCTCGTAGGGCTTGTAATTTGATTGCTATGATGCCCAATCGATTTGCACTGGAATCAGGAAAACTTCATTTTCGGCCATTTTTCGAAAATTTTGATGATGGTACCCCTTATCAAAAATGCGAAATTTAGCCGAAAATTGATTTTCCCAATATCGAAAAACGAGTGATAGGGTTGGTAAGTGGTGGTCGATAGCAGCACAAAACAGTCGTTCTTTTGGCTGTGCGACTTGTTTTGACCGAGCTAGAGCTAAAACCCCGAACACACTATTGCGAATATCTGTTAAAAATAGGTTTCCTGATTTTTCAGCCCTTAAACCGGAGCTAGCAAGAAAATATCAAAACACTAATGATAAAAGCAAGTATAGGGCCTTAAAGTGTTGGTTGTTAGCTGCATAAAACAGTCACTGTTTCAGCCGTGCGACGTGTTTCGACAAAGTTAGAGCTAAGAAAGGGCAAGAATCAGGGCTCTAAACGACGTATATCGTTGCGCTCGTTTTTTAATTTCTGTCCGAACAGCATTCCAGGTTTGAAATGTCAATTTTTCACCATTTTTAGCAAAAATTGACGATGTAACCCCTTATCAAAAATTAAAAAATTGGCAAAAAATAGATCTTTTCAGATCCGCACAAAACTTGTAGAGGACTTAGTTCTGGTCGTTAGCTTCACAAATCAATTATTGTTTTCACTGTACGTCATGTTTTGACCATTTTATAGCTTAAAAGGTGATAAAAAATTGCCAAGTATAGCTTAAAAAGCTTCATTTGATATTGCAAATCCTAAAATTCGCAACAAATTAAGTTTTTTCCAAATTTAAAACCCTTATATTTCTCCAAGTGAAATACCAGATGACGTATCTATTAAGACATTTAAATCTGTTTGCCACTTACAGCTAAGCGCAGCAGACAGCAGCAGCAAAATCAGTGGCAGCTGCAACAGCAGCAGCAGCAGAGCAACAACAACGGGGCACTGGCGCCAGGTGACAACATGACACAAGGAGCAGCGCCGCAGGACTCGCAAGGCGACATCCTGCCCACCCGCCCGCTGCATACCAAATTAGACATACAGAAAATCCCAGAGGACGCGGCCGGAGATGCCACACAAAACGCTGCAACAATAATTTTAACGCCGACATCATTAAATTTAACAAATACAACACAAAATGTTGCCGGCAACAATGCGGGTAACTCCAACTCTAACTCCGGCCCCGTCTCCGGCAGCAACCCAACGCCAACTCCGGGCGGAGTCCGTGGCGACGAGTACAAAGGGCCCAAATGGTAAGTGAAAAGCTCATGTGGCCAGCACTCCGGGTTGGCTGGGGTCTGCCATTGTGCGGATTTGTGCTTAACCCTTTGAATGCACTTCCGGCGGGACAGCAGCGCCGCCATTCACACTTGCATTGCACGCGTTTTTCGCATATCCGTTGGCTGCCTTTCGCATTGTATTTCGTATTTTGTATTTCGTATTTTTTTCGTTCTTCTTTTGTGCCCCAACAATGTCGCCGTCGTGGAAGTTGCCGCTGCACTAGGCAGCGGCGCGTGCTTCCGCTCTGTTTTGGGAAAGGGATCCTGTTCCGAGGTCCTGTTACCAGGCATTTCTCATTCACACACATATATATAAATGTGTGTGTGTGTGTGTGTGTGTGTAGACAACGACGTCTAGTCGCTGGCGAGCCCGATTTCTTGTTCCCTTTTTGGCTGCAACACTTAGTTTAATAGCTGGCGAAATGCCTTGTTGGCTGCAGGCGTTTATTCTTCATGTTCACAACAACAGCAATGTGGCGTATGAGTTACAGTGTTACGTATCCGACCCGTGGGTGCGTTTCTATTGTGGCGCTGCAGTCAGGGGATCCCGTCTCTTGTCTCATTTTACTTGGATATCTTCAGCAGCAGGGCGAAGAAACTGTAGGCGTTGTTGATGGTCTGCCAAAAGTTATGGGTTAGAGGGAACTCTCAAGCTATGAATTTTTAAAAGCTTGCTATCATTTCCAAAAAGTTTTCAAATAAATATTAATAGTTTTAATCGAAAATGATAACATCTCAAGCTAATTTCACCTTCACAAAGATGGGCAATCCAATTTCAAAGAACACCCCAGCTCGCACTTTCACCGGCCTCTTGAGGAATTCCATGTAGCAGTTGAGCAGCTTTCGAGTGCCCACGGAGTACTCCAGCCAATTGGTGCCAAAGACACTATTAGTAAGAGCATTGGCATGGAAGGTCAGCTCATTGCCGTAATAGCAGGGCAGGAAAATCTGAACGATCATCACGGCTACAAACTGCACGGTGGTCACGAATAGTCCAGGGTTTTGTTTGAAGCCCATGTGGATTAGTCGATAGGCACCGAAGCAGATTATGAAGGCACTGAAAACGACCTGGGAAAGGACATAGGGCGAAACTAGCACTTCACATTCCCTTGTCAAATGTCGAACTTTGGCATGAAGTTGGAATATACGTCGCAGCTCCGGCTTGGCTTTCTCTTCGGTAGTACTCTTCAAGGCCTGGAGTCGCATTCCCATCAGCTTAAAGAGGGAGGCAATCTGAAACATGAAGTAGCATCCGAGAGTGTCTAGCAGAATATTTGATAGACAACACAGAGTCATGGCCACCACATTGTAGCCCCAGGCGTAAAAATATCGCTCCTTGGTGCGCCATTCGAAGGGCACATAGTATCCAAAGGGGAGTTCGTATTCCTCCTGGAAGAACACACTAACATATCCCATTAGCGCAACAAAAAGACTTCCAGCAATGTAGATATAGAAGATCTTCTTAAAATCCCTTTGATTTCGCTGCCAGAATTGGATTTCCTCGGGACTGCGAAGATTATAGGCAGGATCGTGTTGTAATTCGTTAATGAGGTTGGCTGCTTCATTCCGTCGATACCAAATATTCAGGAGTTTAGTGACCAATGCCAGTTCGGTTATGGACATGTACAAAACCTGACCAGCTTCCTCGAAGTCAGATGAGGTGATGGCCTCATACCACATGAGTGCTATGTAGGTGAAAGTCAGTGGCACATGCAATACGAAGGGATAAATCCGTTTTAGCCAGGTCAAAAGGCCATATTCTTCCTCGTTATCCCATTTCAGAAGTCCAATCCATCGCTGGACCACCAACAAGGATTGGATTGCACTGAGACGATTCGTAGAGTCCATTATCACCAGTTTAATTTTAATTTACTAAAATAACCCCGAAGTCTCTTCAGTCTTTTATAACCCTTGGGGAGCTTTAAAAAACCTTTCTAGGTCACCTTGGGTAGTTTTTTTTGAAGCTGAACTAGGGAGGTAATATCAGACTTGTCCCCATAAGAACTGACTTTCTTCATCCTAGTTCATGCCTAGTTCCATAAAATTAGTGCCTGCATCCTTAAAACAAGATACTTTTGAAGGTGCCTATAATAAATAGCAGGGAACCAGTTCATTTAGTGAGCCAAGTTCTTGAGCTGCTCCGTCCCTGATTTGCTTAGCTAACCAGCCAAAATATTTACACAATTAATGAGCAGGGCAATTACAATAATTAGCTTGCTGACATTACTCTCCATTAATTGTTGACCCTCACTAAATGTGTAAGTCACGCAACAGAAGGCTAAGATGACAGGGGAAGTAACCCTATCATCATAATATTTGTTACTAAATTCTACGATTTGTAAAATTAGTGCAGCGAAGCATGTGAAGCAGTCAAGAGGTCTGATATGATTTTCTTTATGTTCTTTAGGGAAACAATTTTAAAATATATTAACATGATTAATGTGGTTAAAGAGAAGGTGAACTTATAGATAGGTTACCCTTTTGGTAAAGTTTTAACCTTTTAAAAACAGTCGCTGCCCAACTGTATTAAATTGCAAACTCATTTTTTGATGTAAAAATGATGTACTTTTTAATAGATAGTTTCAATTCCAATATAAAAACAATATTAATATATTTAGTTTGATATTTTTATTTTTAAGATTTATTTAACATTTCAGCATAAATTCATTTGGAAACATTCAGTAGCAGTGCAAAGAAACTGTAGGCATTGTTGATGGTCTGTAAAATCAGAGAAAAACATTTTAAAGAAAACAAAAAATACAAAGTAAAATTTTAAGACCTTGACAAAAATAGGCAATCCAACGGCGAAGAAGTTGCCAGCTCGAATGGTCACAGGTTTCTTAAGGTGCTCCATATAGGCATTTAGTAACCTGCGAATCGGTGGACGACTTTCCAGCCAATTGGTATGATAAACCTCGTTGGTCAGCTGGTTAGCATAGACGGTTATCTCATTGCCATAGTAGCAAGGCAGGTAGATCTGAAGGATCATCACACTGACGAACTGAAGCATAGCTATGAACTGACCAGGATTATCTCGAATCCCAACATGCTGCAAGCGGTATCCACTAAAGCAGATGATCAGGGCACTCAGAATGATCTGGGAGAGTATATAAGGAGACACAATTCTCTGACAGCTCTGGGTTAACCTACAAAAATTTATAGTTATTAGAAAAGAATATAGAACTTGGAAGTGGAACAAGACCTCCTTATTTTCTGATGCATCATAAAGATGCCACGCAACTCATGGCCAAAATAAGAATCATCTTCTATACTTTTAAGACCTCTCAATCTTAGGCCCAGTAGACGGTATAACAAAGAGATGTGAAATAGGAAATAGCATCCCAGAGTGTCTAAGGTGATGTTCGAGATACAGGTCAGCGTCATTCCTGCCATATCGTAACCATAAGCGAACCAGTACCTTTGCTCATTTCGCCATTCGAAGGGGACGTAGTAGGCAAAGGGCAGTTCGTAGTCCTCCAGGAAGAGCACACCAGTACAGCCACTGTATACTACTCCCAAGCTAATCAGGATGTAGATGTAGAAGAACCACTTGAAGAATCGCTGCTCCCGGCTCCAGAAAATCAACTCGTCGTGATTGCGAAGTTGGTAATCCGGGGCATGTTGGAGCTCGTGCATCAGCTGCCAGGCCTTAGTTCGATAGTACCAAATGCTTAGGATCTTCACTACCAAAGCCATCTCCGTGATGGACATGTACAGAACCTGTCCAGCCTGTTCCAAATTACTCGAGATGAAGGCCTCCAGCCACATGAGTCCGATGAAGGTGAAGGTTATGGGCAGGTGCAGCAGGAAGCGGTAGTTGCGCTTCATGAAACCGGAGAAAGTCGACTCCTCGTCTGCTTTCAGAGACCAAGGCCAGAGGCCAAATAGTTGCATGACCCGGAGAATCAGGCTCATGGATTCAATGCGATCCTTGTGGTTGTCCATTGGTTTACGTTTTGTTCCTATTTCCTTCTGGGCAGGTTGGTTTTATAGCTGTAAGTGGGTTCAGTAATTAGCAGCAATTACGTTTACATAATTGGAGGATACTCCGTGTGAAGGAAAAACTTCCTTAGTGTATTCATAACCTTCCTGCCAGTTGGTTTAACTCTTATCCTCGAAAATCCTTTCAGGTGGATACATTTCCGTACCCATTGGGTAAACATATCTGAGCAGCTTGCCCTGCTGGCCATTTTCCTGGGTCTTTGGGCCATGGGTTGGGTTCTGCTGCCGGAATACTCACAGCCACAGACGGTCATCATGCGTATTGCATTCCTTTTCGTGGGCGCCCAGATCTCTGGAATCCTGGTCACCTTTGTCCATTTACCCGATATGCTGGGCATGCTCTTCTTTGGCGTACTCTACGCCAATCTGGGTCTGGCCAATTTCGAGGGCTATCAAAAGTTCGAGCTGTTTTTAAGGTAAGTTTTCATTTAATTTCGAGAAACATTTAATGTGGCTGGCCTCCTTTTACAGGGAAATGGCTCTGATCAACATCATGTTACTGGCTGGCCTGGGGCTGGACGGAGATGCCTTTAAGCGGCTGTGGTTCATGATTCTCCGCTTGACCCTGCTGCCCACAATTGTGGAGGTGGCGGCCATTGCTGGCCTGGCCTACGTTACACTCTCGATGCCCTGGCTGTGGGGTATCGCCTTGGGGTGAGTGGTGGTTAATGGATTACTTGGATTATCGAGAGCCTTAATGGGCCTGTCGGCTTCGGGGTAATGTTATGTGTTACAGCCTGGTCATCACCGCCGTTTCCCCGAATGTGGTCGTCACCGTGATGCTGAAGCTCAAGGAGGATCGCCTCGGTCTGAATAGCGGCATCCATACGCTCATCTACGCCATGACCACATGCAACGATGTGGTGGCCATCTTCTTGTTCGGCGTGATAATCAGCGTAATATTCTCAACGAGTGCGTGCCACCCGTCGCGGACGGAAATCAGAGTCAGAATAAGAGTTAAATAAACCCAAACTCCGCTTACTTGCAGCCTCGCTCACCCAGCAATTGCTGCAGGGTCCCATTGGCATTGGGATTGGACTCGTTTTTGGCTATCTCTACGGCACGATGCTCCAGTACTTGCCGTCGCGCAACGCGGTAAGCTGCCAGACAAAAGGCGCGGACCTAGACGCAGTCCTTCGTCCGCTTTTCGTCCTCCTGCTGCTCGTCCTCAAGCGGGTCTGCACTTAAAATGCACATTCAGTGAACACTTAGACACTCAATCAGCGCATTTAATGATGCAAAACGCGCGCCAGTCTCCAGGGAAAAGCAGTAGGGCGGGGGATGCGCGAGCTGTGCCATATGTACGTGGGGCTTCAGAAGACTGCACTGGGAGAAATGGGTTTTCATATCAAGAATATGAACTCAGTAGGGGGACATTGTGTAAAAGTAGATGACAAGGACTTATCAAACGAAATTACATCCGAATAGAAACGTCCTTAACACCATTGGACTTTGAAAAATGAAAATTGTGAATGCAAGAAATGTATCTCATAGGTGGACTCAACTTTTTCGCTCAGTGCTAGCTTCCGCTCAGTCCCCCTTCTGCGTGGTTGTTTGTGTGGGTGCATTTTGCATAAAAAGACACTTACATGCATAGCGGCAACGGGAACGACAACGACAACGACGACTACAACGGCAACGGCGGAGCTGGCGACATTTGCGACGACAGTTACTGCCAGCATCTATGTGAAGTTATGCCGGGGACATCGAGGCAGCCGCAGCCAGAGCCACAAAACTCATTGCCGCAACTTACACCGCTAATGGCGCGCATAATCAAACGCCATGGGTGGTGGTGCACTGAATGGGCTTGCACCACTCAAACCACCCAAACTTGCCACCCATACACACACACTCACTCTCTCACTCTCCCGTCGAGTTCTCATAACTTTTGTTTTCTGCAAGTCGCGCTCGCCTTTGCCATCGTCAAGTGGCATCCACATCCGCATCCACGCAGGGCTGCAGTTTGTACAAAAATTTCACGCTGAGCGCCGTTGAAGTTGCATCCTTGCATATTTTACATACCTACCAACGCCCACCAACCACACACATATACTATGCATATATATGTATACATATAGCCAGGCTACGGGCTATTCGCTGTCATCTTCCAAAGGGCCAAAAAGGGAGGAGGCTGTCATCAGGCCTCGGTTTCGGTCTCAGCATCTTTTCGCATGTCATTGCTACCGCCTTTATTTTATTATTATTACGCAGTCCCCTGTAATTTTGCATTCAACGTCACCTCTTGCCACTTATTTTCCAGGAGCCAGTTGACAGTATTTTTCAATAAGATGTTCGCGCAAAAGTTTGAAATTCAACGAGGTGGCAGAAACTCAAGTTGCAAAAATTAAATGTCCCGGTGTGAATGAAAAACTTCAAGTTTTACCTATAATAAAACCTAGAAACCTAACGAGGTGCCATCGAAGGCAATTTCATACCAAACGAGCAGTTTAAAGTTTAATAAAAATAACTTGACAATGGCGAGGGCTTGAAATTGAAATTGCAGCAATTTACGAGCTAGTAAGAAAATCACCAGGTAAATGAAAAGATCCCAATCAGTCTCAACACCGTCCAGGAAAACTGACAACTTGACACTGCAGATGCTACAAAATATCCCCAAAATTCCCAACTGAGAAAACAATGTTGCAGGCGAGATTTATCAGATCTAAATCGTTGTAGAAGTCATTTTAGTACAATTTTTGAGAAAAGAGAGAAAAAACAAACTGGGCATATATGCAAAACAAAAACAAAGGGAGAGAGGACAGGATATTTTTTCCCTTCTCTCGTTTTTTTGTTTCTTGTCTTGGGCACACATTGCGTATACGCAGCTGACCGCACACACAACACAAACAATGCAGGCGGGGTAGGGGCGGTAAGGGCGGATAAAAAAGCAGTTTCCATCAGAGTTTTGTAAAGTGATTTTCACCGTTTTTCTTTTTTTCCCGATCCCCCAGCATGCCTAACTCACCTGTTTTGCCATTCACTCTCTTCATATCTGTCTTTTTCGCATCCTTGCAGATGTACGCAAATGGGCTACGTTTCGTCCTTACCGTCTTGGGCGGAACCATAGCCGTGATGGGCAGCCGCGTCATCGGTTATACGTCGGCAGGAGCTCTGGGTTGTGTAACGACCGCCTTTATTGCGAGGATTGGCTGGCGGCGGGAGGAGGCCAGACTGAAGCCCGAGCAGCTGCAGGCCCAGCAAGTTGTGAGTATATAACAGTGAGAGGAAAAAGTTGATCTTTATTGGGATATTCCTTAGGGTCTTGAGATGGTTTTATATAATATCACATATATGGGTAATTTATAATTAAATGCACATCAATTTGATTTATTTTTTAGTTCAACATAACGAACTTTGATTATTTTCCTAGCATATACCCCAAAATTCCTTTCCGTGTACAGAATCTGAGCCTTGTCCAGTCGGCTAACTCTCTGAGCTGGAGACTTTGGCTTTGCCTCCACCTTTGGATTTCTGAGTGCTTTCGGGGTATTGGACCCAACTGCTCTTCCCCATTTTTTTGTGTGTTTTGTTTGGTTTTGGGTCAAGAAAAATGTTCCCTGGCAATAGTGCCATTTTTTATGTCTGTTCCGCTGCAGCAGTAAAAAGCGCCTGTATGTGCGGGATTTTTGCTAGGTAATTTGTGACATCACGTCCTTGTCCCATGTCAGAGTTGACTGCCGGTCCTCGATTTGTTTCGAGCATGTGTGTTGGGCTCTCCTTTTTTTTCGGAGTTCTAGCCATTTACCTTTGCCTTAAACTTTTAACCCAGATGCTGGTTTTTGCACTTCAGCTGCACTTGAGTTTCGTAAGCCGATTGGCTTGATTCCTCTTTCTTAACCTCCGATGTTTAAATGAACTACAAAGCTAGCAATCTAATAACAACTTATTGATTTCTGTTGCAGGCCAGTGTACCGAAGCGTCTGGACCTCATGTGGAAGTTCCTCAAGCCCGTCTCGTTTGCGCTCATTGGCAAGGAAATTAATTTCAACGTGCTGGAGGGCCATGTAATCGGTTATGGCGCATTGTTGGTGCTCGTCGGAAGTTTGGTAATTAAAATGGTCGCCGTCGGCGTGGACGGTGTTGCAACAAATGCTCCGGCCGTCCGACCACTTATTTAATTTCTTTCTGGTTGCTCAAACAGTTTGTGTGTGCGGAGGGCAAAAGCTCAACTCGCCGATGGTCCCCACGGTTTTGGGGTTCGTTCATTCTGCTGCTAAAAACTAAAAAAAAAAAAATAGAACCCCAAGTGGAGATTCCGGCCGTGGGTAGATGGGGGTGAACCGAAATGAAAATGTTCCGGCACCGCAATGCAAATGTTACCTGCACACAAACACACAGAGAGGGAGAGAGCGAAAACCGAGGGAAAAAACCATCTAGAGATGACCACTTTCTTGTTCTTGTTTTCAGTTTCGCCTGGCTTTTGCATATTTATCCACATATGGCGGAAATCTGTCGAGAAAGGAACGTGCCTACATTACAATTTCCGGTTTTCCCAAAGCAACTGTCCAAGTAAGTTTCCCGTTCCGCGTGTCATGTTGCTGCGGTTCCCATTCCCATTCGGATTCCCCAACTTGACTTCCCAAAACCCTCTGCTCCCTGTTCCCTGTTCCCAACTTCATTTTCCATTTTCCATTTCCCATCCGTTGTCTCCTGGCCTGGTGGCGCTTTTTATTTCATTGCCGGCCATTTCACTCGCTTGCCACGAGCAGACTGCCCGTCGTCCTGGTTGTTCTGGTCGTCCTGTCCTGTTGTTTTCCCCATGCTTAAGTTATACACGTATTTGCAGGTCATGTTCTCTTGGCCAGAGTCATTGCAGGTCCTGCTCCTGCTCCAGCTCCAGCTCCTGCGGCTGCAGTTGGCATGCCAGCCTTTTGTTTGCAGTTTAACCGCAAGCGGACATTTTGTTTATGTCGCCTGAGCGAACGAGTGTGCGTCTGTGGTTGCCAGAAATTTAAATGTTCCGCTGGCTTACTTACTTTCTCTCAAAAAAAGAAAAAAAGAAACAGAAGAGAACCAAAAAACCAGAACGGCGGTCACATGTGCTCCTGTCTAACTTTGCCCTAATATGCGGTGCATATTTCTCTGTCCACCTTTTTCCTACTGATTTAATTAAAATTGCACAGCAAACTGCATTTAATCTGGCTGCGCTGCATATCACTCATACGCAGCGGTGGCCGCTGCTTCATTTCAGCCCTACTAATTCGCTTTTCTTCCTCCATTCTTTAGGCCGCCTTGGGTCCAGTGGCTTTGGACATGGCACGTGCTGCCAGCGTGCCCAGTGCCGAGCAGCTGGCTCTGGCCAGCAATGTGCTCATCATCTCGGTCCTAGCGATTATATTCACCGCCCCACTGGGCGCCATCCTCATGATCCGACTGGCACCGTATTGGCTCAAACATGGTGACGCAGTGGAGGCTGTGGACTCTCCAACTACGCCGAGTGTTTCTCTTCCTGAAAACAACAATTCCTCCAAGAGGGCATAGCCGTGGGTTGACCCACGGATCTGCAGATGACCCCTCGGCCAGAAAAAAAAGTTCTAATCCATGCCGTACTTACCTAGCCATCCTAGCCGTACTTATACTTACGTGTACTTAGTCACAATCGGTAATACGCTGTGCAAATAAAAGTAAATGCGAAAACTTACAGACATATTTTCCACCCAAAAAGGTTCCTTTTTCAATTCATTCCCAATCTGAAGTACCTTTTTTTATGGGCGTACAAATTCCCAATTATTTGCTTACTTGTCCAGGCGGGTCCTTAAATTTTCGCCGAATTAACAAAGTTTGGTCTTAATCCTGCAGGACTAACGCCCCAAATGGGCAACTTGGCCAACTGGGATTTTATTGTTTTTTTTCTTCCCTGGGTCCCTTTCCAAATAAGAAGAAAAGCTTTTCGGCACCTAATTATGACTGGATCTGTGTTAATCCCGGGCCTGAGCCCTTGCTAATTGATTTTATAATTAATTTTGGGGGATTTAAATGGTGCTCCGTGTCAATCTGTCGCGAGTTTTTCTGTCATGTCGTATCAATCCGTATTAATGATTGACAATTGAACAAGCTATTATTGCGAAAGTGAAAGCCGTTTAAAGGCTTTCAGCCAACACTTGACGAGTCGGTCAAGTAAATAAATGAACCCGAAATGATTTTGTTATTTTCAAAGAAGAACTGATGGTTTCCCCACTCTCTCTTAGTCAATTTACGCCTGCTGCCTTTGTGCCAGAATCATTTTCCTAGTGCGATGGGGAAAAAAACTCAAAATAATGGGAAAGGGGCAAGAATGCCATTTAATTGAAAAGTGATTGTGGGGCCAACCAGGATCGAGTAGCCGCCGTTGTCCCCCTTAGTCGCCAGGCGATGCAGAATTTGCAATGCAAACGGCTTAGAATGAACTTGATGTCCTGGCCGCCTTTGATGCTTTTGGTTTTTGTTGCTGCTGCGGTCGCATGACAACCGTTGGTACCGGGAAAAAAGTAGCACATTTTTTCCTAAATTGTGACCAATTTGGCTTGCAAGCACTTGAAAAATTTGAAATATTTTGGATTTTATAAACATTTTATTTATATTTTTTTCCATTTAAACAATAATTAAGAGAGCATTTAAATGGTTTCAGAAAGTAAATATATCCAAAGGTCTTTTAAGTCTACTGAACAAAGTAAGTTAAGTGAGTAAGTAAGTAAGTTGTTTCTGGATTAAACAACCAATAAAAACCCTAATTTTCCAAAATATTAATTTAGATTGATATAGAAAGTCTCTCCTAAACTAAAAACTATTTAAACTCCTTTTCCAGTGTAATAGCTGAGCTTCAGCTGTGGCCGGTTGAGTGAATGCTGAAAGGAATGAAATTAAAAGACGGAAAAAAGGACCCAGCGATAGAACTGAGAGAAAAACTTATCATTTTTATTATCCTGCAGCTGCGCATATTTATAATCGCATGTCCCTGTCTCTTTCACATTCGCATTCACCATCCAAGAACCCCCTCTCTTTCTCATCATCATCATCATCGTTGGCCTTTGTGTGACTCGAAAAAGAGTTGGGAATTGAAGGTAAATTAGTGTTATTAAAATGGCTGCACAAAAATAATTGCGCAACTAAATGAAAATTTTAATGAAAATTCTTTGGTTTCTTCCATATTTTGTACCTGAGCTTTTCCACGTTTTTCTGCTGCTCCTGCCGCTACGATTGCCTTTGCCCTTCTGCTTTCTGTTATTAGTTGCATTGTTTCCGCAGTTGATGTCCGTGCAATTAGCATAATGAAACCATCTGCATAGCCGGGATATTTACGCAGCCAGATAAGAGCCGAAGAAACAGAAAAAAAAATAGCATACGCATGGCTGGCTAAGGGCCATAATGAAGTGCGTAAGAGCCCGGAAAAGCCAGATTCGAGCAAGCGGCAATTACGCCACAATTGAGTTATGTTCGCATCACATCAATTATGCTGCCACCGGCATAATCCTTCAAAACTCATTGCTCTTATCGCGGCCATTGAAATGCCACCGGCCATAGATCAACCTTATCAGCGCAGCCAAAGCATTTTCCTGCGCCAAATAAATTTCAGCAGTTTATTATTCTAATTCGCATGCCGAATTCCGGGCAGAAAAAGAACGCCAGGCACGTCACCGCCTCGCACTCAGGCCACCCTGAAACGAAACCAAAAAGCACCTGCAAAATCCACCCAACCACCCAACCAAAAATGCCAACAACAACAACAATAGCAACCACAACCCACTGAGACAGCCCAACCGATACGACGAAAAAGGAGTTGTGCGAGTGCCAAACGAAATCAAATCAAAAAGTTCACAAAAATGCCAGACCAACAGAAATTAAGTTATAAAATTTTAAGGACTATGCGCAGTTTAATTTCCAAATGCCATGCCACAGCCCGCCTTCTACCCCTCTTCATTCTTCAGCCAAACCTCCTAAGACACACCGGTATGGGGGCGGCAGGCGGGAGCGTATTGTGGTTTTTGTTATGCGCCGATTACCATAAAAACACAGCCAAGGAAGAAAGTTGCGTCCTCCTGCTAAAAACCGACGTGGTCGGAAACGGAAATCAAGAAAACAAAAAGAATGGGCCCAAATGAAGTCAAACCTGGCGCCCGCTCCTTCAGTTAATAAAGTTAGTTGCGTTTGCCTTGACGGCCAAAGTTTTGAGTTATAAGCGCGCAAATTATGGCTTACAACAAAGCAAAGGCAATGGCAAAGGCAGTGGCAGTGGCAGAGGCAAAAAAAAAAAAAAATAAACCACAATGCCGAACAAAGGAAAACAATTAACATGACGAAGACACATAAAATTTCCACTTCCATCCGCAGCCTTCTATGTAGTTGGGTGCGTCGAATTAGCAGTTGTATTTGGCTGGCTCGAAATGTGCGTCAATCACGTGATGGGACTCCACTCCAAGCCCTCCAAAACCCTCTAGAAATCCACCTCCATCGGTTGCTTTTCCCCCGGAAAACTCAGCTCTTGTCTGCGTCTTGTTGTTTTGTTAATTTTAATACATGTACTTTTTATCGCTCGGCATTCCCCGGCAAGCTGTTCGCTGAATTAAGCCATTTGTTAGCTGTATCTGTGGCTTAGCTTTTCGGCAACTCCTTCCCCTTGCCAGGATCTCCTCCTTCTCCTTCTTCTCCTATTCCTAGTTCCTTTCGAGAAGGAAAGGCTATCAATGCCAGAGGCTACAGGTCACAGCACATCACAGTTATTTTCGTGCAAATGGCATATTTTTTATGGCTTGTCGCTGGCTTCTTGTTTCTCGTGCTGTAATTAGACAAAATTGTTGACTGCCACGACTCCGCCCAGTGCCCCGCCCCATCGAAAGGTAATCCCAACCCCCCTCCCCACCCGATTGTTCATTCAGAGTCCTTAATTCCGCCACTCATGTCTGAGTCCCGCGCCACTGTTGTTGTCCTGCCGCTGGAGGTGTGTTTGACACTTGGCGTGTCGGGGACAGCAAAAATATTATTCCCGAACAGCGACCATTTCGCTGGGGAAGTGCACTCGGGAAAAATGTGAATTTAAAGAAATATTTTACTAGCGGAAAATGTAAAGAAATCTTTTTAAAAGGAATTTTAACTTTTGCCTTTCAGATCTGTTTCTTTTAATTTCTGTTTATAGAAAGAAATATTCCACTTTTTAAAAGATTATTAAGTTTATCAAAATTAAAGTTGCATTATATTTTATTTCAGCTGATATTAGTAGGACATTAAGCTATACTATTTAAGTTAAGGAACCTTAAAAAAGTATTAACATGTAACATTCTAAGTTTCTGATCATTAATAGCTTGTTTTGCATTACTTTTTAGATTACGAATTTCCCACACTCAAACTGTTAAGAAACCCCAATTTGAAATGTTGTATTCACTGATAACAAAAGCCATCACCACCATAACCATACCATTTGTTTTGCCTGCCAGATTAGACTTGTTTACACCAAACACCTATCAAATTGTTCGCTGTGTCCGAGCACGGGCCTGATCTTTGGGCGAAAGCAGTTCATTGGGGTTTTATTGTGATTATTCAGAGTATGCATGTTTATAGAAAAAAAAGTTCCACAAGTATAATTATGCAGTAGACATGTGTCACGATAGGCGCCGTCGTATTACCAGATTTCCCGACAACGACCACGATGGTCAGGCAGATAGCCCGGTTGGCAGGGGAAATCGATCATGGCCACCATCATGACTTTCTCGGTCACAGCTTGTCCTGCTGGGCTTGGTGGCTCCGTGGACGAGTGGTAGGCTTCCAGCACCTGCTGCTCATCGAGATCGACACACTGGTTGGGCTTGGCCGTGGTCGTTTGGTTGTTAGGACAGGTGATACGATGCAGGCAGTACTTCACGCAGGGACGAGGTACCGGCACCTGGGTAAGCTTCTTTTTGCACTTAAACTGCGCCACACAGCCTTCCTCGATGGCTGGCACATTGTTGTTGATGAAGAATGGACGACGGGGCTCCTCCGTTGTTGTCGTTGTGGTTGTTGTTGTTGTTGTAGAGGTGCTGTCGCGGTGGAAAATCCTACCCAGAATTCCGCCCTGGACAGCGGCCACCAGCAGAGCGGCCAATAAGGCCAACAGAAACCGCTTCATCGCCGACTTGTTTGCACTGCGACTGTCGTTCGACTACAAAGCTTGGCCAGTTTTCAAGAGCGGCAATCAGTGGCCGCCACCCGATAACCTCTGACCCCAGAGCCGCGGTTGGGCGATAAACAGACTACCCGCATCCATCCAAACACACACAAATATATATATATATATATATACGAGTATATATAATTCCATACAGTTTTTCTTTTCATTTTTGGTTGGCTTTAAATTGGTTTATCGCCAAATTGAATTGCATTTGAGGTAAACGGCGGGTTGAGCGGCGAACGGCGAACGGAGAACGGCACACGCACATTTTGGCAAATTTGACACAGGAATTGAATTATCTGCATTCTGTGAACCGCAAAATTGTATAAATAAATATTAGTCAATTCGGTATTTCATACATGTGCACGCATAATTTGCAACTGCCATGGGAAGGCCGAGGGCCAGCCAACTGGACCAGCTAAATATAATAGAAAATAACTAGGCCAGGCCAGGAAACAGGCCCGAAAAAAGTCCAAACGAATTTTCAATGATAATGTCGATGGGCAGCGGCTGATTTGTCAATTGCGCTTTAAGTGGATTTAATTGATAAGGATTGTGTAGTTTTAAAGAGAGTCGTGTTAGTTTCTCTTTTTCTGACAAGGCTGTTGGAAATTTGACTAAGTAATATAGACATAATTAGGCTTGTTACTCCCTTAGTTGGATATTTCAAAAAGTGCTTAAGGCAGTTAGAATGTTTCTGTGAAACCGAAGTTCAACTGAAAGATTGTAATTCCTTGCAATTTGATATTTAATATAACATCTTTAACAGATTGGTATCCCTACAAGCTCAATTTCACCCCGGTATTTAGACTAGATGTTATAGAAACAGGGCCAACACGTCGACCACATCGGATATCGTTCATTATTGTGGACAAAGCAAGCGCCTGCCATTCAATAGACGAATATGGCCAACAATAGCCAGCTAAGCCCTTGCCATGCCGGTGACTTTACAGATGGGCCGTAATGAAGCAGCTCAATATGAGGTCCATCGACGATGCGAAGGCGAACTCCTTTGAAATCCAGCAGCTGGTTGCAAACTATTTGAATAATTGATATTAATCGCTGCCAAGAGCTGTCAAAATTAATTTGTGATGTGTTTTCAAAGCCAGATTATTGATGATGATGATTATGGCCAGGCAGGCCCTAATGAAGGCATCGGCTAATGGAAGTGCTTGGCCTGACAATCGAGCCATTCGCCAGTTCAACGGATGCGCTGAGTAGTTGTCCTCCCCACAGTGGGCATTAATTACACTTCGTCTTGAAGAAATTGATTTGCCTTGGTCGTGGCAAACTTCGACCTCCCATTGACTGGATGGGAAATCGCTTAATATGTATTAACATTTATTGCCGGGCAAACTTTCCAAGCGAGAGAGAAGAAAAAAAGAGAGAAAGAAGAAAGGAATGAATGCTAAGACAACAGCAGGCCGGAAATTGCCGAATACTGATACTTCCGCCGGAAATAAGTTCAATTCTTGTTGTTCACGCTGTGGGTGTTTGAGGTGGCTGCCTCTCTGCCTGCCTTGGAGTAAATTAAGTTAAGGTCTCCGGTCGCACTCTATCAGTCGATCGAGAACATGAAGGACAACGCCTAAGAGGCGCCTCCAATTCCTTCCTATCCTTGCTATCAATGAAAACACATTTCACATTTGTCGTAAGGGCGGCTTAATTGCCACCCACTCCCCCTTAAAAAATACTCACAGCACTCTGCACAATAAACAGATCATAATCTGGCTAAAACTATCAATTTCAAGCCAAACAGAAGGGAATATCTCAATCGCTCAGCCAAGAGACAAAAAAACAAATGAAAATGCTTTACAACATAAAAACAAACTAGAGAAAAATGGGGGTGGGAGGGATTCTGGATGCTGGGGTGGCGATGGCAACGATGTGTTAACACTTAGGAGGACGAACGAACAGTTGGACGGGTGACAATGAAGACAGCCGAAATCCTTCGATAGGTTCTCGGGAGGTTCTGGAGGTCCTGCGACGACGACTGTGCGTCCTCATAGATTTACGCACACTTAGGCAGCGTTTACTCAGTCCTCCAACTTCAAATAGTCGTATAAATTGTTCGGCAGGCGCAACTGTAGCCCGGGTCCGGGTCTTTTTGTTTCAGCTCTCCTCTTTGTCTTTGGCTTTCGGTTGAACTGCTGTCCGGACGGAGTTCTCCACTGGATGGAGGAAGAGCAAGAGTGGGAGGCACTTCCGGGGCGTGAATGAAGTGCCATGTTCTCACGCTCACGCATTTGCCAAGTGCCTGCCGGCCCACATGTCGTATGAGTTTTATGTCCCTCTGTTTATATGACTGTCTCTGTGCGCTCAATCGTTTCTGAGACACATTTATTTGCTCTGCTCGTCGTAGCTGCTTCTACTGCTGCTGCTGCTGCTGCTTCTTTTGTTAGTTTAACAAATAAAATTAGTGCTATAAACATTCGTTTGCAGGGCGTTGTAGAGCTACGTGGCATCATCACAGTCAGTAGCCAAAGGGAACGAAATTAAAGTTTGCCCCTAAAACATCTTAAATACATGACTTTCTTCAAGGCTATCAAGGTATTTATTTATTATTTTCTTAATGACTCTAATCTAAAAGCCCTTGCAACTACGCCACTGACTTCTTCGTTATATATTTGTTTACACAATCGCAACTCTTTGCCACTTCATGAGTTTTTTTGTCTGCTTCTGTGCCCACCCACTTCCTTGGGGGATTTATTGCCACAACGAATCTGTTCTGGTATCAGGGTTAAGGGGTCAGGGGTCATGGGGCCAGAGGAGCTCAAACACAGAAAGGAAAGCCAGACGAGGACCAAGCTTGTATCCCATTTCCGGCTGATGACTCGGATGTTTGTTTTAGCGGCGGCATTCCACTGCGCTGCAGCTCCATCCGAATCCGAATCCGAAACCCTGCCACATCGCAGCGATATTTGCACCGCCGATTTGGTTCTAGCTGGAAGAAATATCTATTAAATATATTTTATATGTGCCGCATATCAAAACAAATGCATTTTGCGCACAAATAGCCAGAGGGCCATATAAAACATAACAAAAGATGCTCAAAGGTAAACACAATGATAAACAGATAAAATGTTGGTAGAGGGAAAATAATGTCTAGACTGGGGGATATCCTATTTTGTACACTTTCAAGTAGGGGGAAGGGTGTTAGATTTACTCTTTTAATGTTTATTTAATCACTCAAATAGTAAATATACCTTATTACCTACTGATTATTGCAAAGTTACTTAAGTTAAAATTGGTAGAAAGAACATTAACTCTACCCTTAGCCATTATAAGTATTTATATCAGCAAATTGGAAACCCCGAGTTTATTTTAAGTCAAAATCGGACTTCAAAGTCATACAACTTTTAGCTGTAATGAAATCTAGCGTGGGTGTATACTTGTCCTCCCTTTAGTTACCCGGCACTTTGTCTTTTTGATGACAAAAAGTGGCCCTCAGTTCAAGGTTCGCTTTTCTTGAAAGCCAAGAACACGTGTCGTTGGACCCATTTAGATGCCTTTAATGGTCTCTTTTTCGGCTGCTAGTGGTTTTCGGCCCGAGGGCTAGACATTCTTTCATTCGTTCTGTTTTTTTTGGTTATCTATACCCATGACAAAGGGCCCCTGTGTTAGCCATTAAAATGGCAGCCATATTTATGATAGGATCTGAGCATGTATGGCCACTGGTGTATGTGATTATACAATTTCAATTTCAGGCAAGTCCAGCCAGACCCAGCCAGGCCCAGTCAGGCACATGATTATAATTCGCTGTCGGACAGCCACTAAATTGCAGAATTCTCGCTTAAACATAGAAACAAATTGCTGCGAATAAATTTTATTATTATCGCAATTGAATTGAATTTGCGATAAACGTAAAAATAATTCGCATGTTGCACATGACCACAGGAGTAGGCGGGGCTGGGTGCAGGGGAATCGATACGGATTTTGGATGGTCAGTCAGTCCGGTCCTCGAAAATCTCAGCCAGTAGGTCGTTTTTGGAAGAGGAGGTTGTGGCAGGGAAGGATCTGTAGCATGTTCCTGTGTGTTGTAATCCCTGCCAAAGCGATTATAGTTTTTGTTTGAATTTTGAATGGGCACACGGCGGGAGGGCAGGAGAGCACAGTAGCTACACCGAACGATCTGCAGTATTTACATTGATGCACTTTAGCCGCATTTTAATTGGATGCTAACTGGCACTCCTGCCCACATTTGGCCGATTAGCGCTGCCCAATGGAGTCCGCAGTTACTCTATTTCCAATTCGAATGCAAATGTTTCTGGCTTTGGCGGCAGGAGAGCGATAACAATGGTTTAGGTTTATGTCGGCTAATTTCACTGCCATGCGGTAAATGGTAATAAGCGTGCTTTTGCATTGCCAGAGAGGGAAAGAGAGCGAGTAGATGGCCATGAACTGGCTAACTGATTGTTATTTATTTTAGTTTTTCCAAACGGCAGTTTGCTCTATAATTTGTCACTGCAGCCGAAGTCATAAAATCCTCCATAGATAAATAGGCCCTAAAGCAAACAAATTGCCCGGTGTTTTATGGTCATCTCATGGACTCTGTGTGTTCGTTGCATATTTGCTGGCTTAAAAGCTAATTACATTTTATTCGAGCAAATATTTGAGGCCCAGGCTCATTAGCTAGGAGGTCACCCATGTTTCCCTCTCTTTCTTCGAGCACCTAACTTTTGCAACCCACTTTCTCCGCTTTCTCCCCTTCACTTGGCTTCACACTTGCCCGCATTCATGTAAAAATCGAGCGGCCATTCAGCGCTCAGCCTCACTTGAGTTCAATTAAAACCGCACTTGTACTTGTTTGCATAACAAACACACTCAGAGCACTCGACACACTCGGCCAACTGGCCAAGCAACCGCAGTGGTCCTGCCCCAGCCACGCCTCCTACGTCCTTCGTTCTTCGGGCCTCCAACCTAGCCGCCCAGCCGCCCAGCTGCCCATAATGCAAAACGAACTCAGTCAAAGGCTGGACGCAGTCATTGTTGGCCATTGTTTAACAATTAACCGCAAATTGAATGCAATTAAATAAATAACGGTGTTGAACCTTTGTGCAAACGATGTAGGCACGTGTACGCGTCGCCGAAGTCGCTCCTCCAGCTCATATCCTTCTTTCACACATGTACATACTCACATATATATATATATATATATAGTACTATATAGTACTATAGAGTATCCTTCTTTTGTAAGGGTATGTATGTCCTTCATTGCCAGGCCAACGGTGAGCGCAATGCAAACACACACATACGCACATCCTAGAGTGTGTATGTGCGTTGTACAAATGAAATGAAATATTACGTATACGTCACGTCGGTCCATTGGCCAGCAAACAAACACACACACACACACAGGCAACTGAAGTTGCCCGCTGGGCGGTGTATTTACCAAAGTTATTGTTATACTCGATCCGCTGAACACCAGCCAATGCCTGCACCTATTTTCTTTATAGGGGATTACGCATATGGAAAACATTTTCTGAGGGTTTTCACTACCACTTACTGCTGGGTGAATTTCCATTTCAGACATATTTGGCTAATAATAAATAATTTTGAACTTATTAGCTTTTGATTTAATGCATTTTAATAACATATTTCATTGCCTTTGTTATTAAAAACAATAAATTACCATAACTTTCGATAGCGTCTAAGCAATCAGCGACTAAACGATTAATTACTAAATAATAATTATTTCGATGGTTTAGCTAGCCAATTGCCTGATTTATTACATTTATCTGCGTATTGAAAAAACATAATTTAAAGCACTTTTATTACTTGCAGAAAAATAATATTATAAAGAGAAATATTAAATTTAAAAAATGCTTCAATCAATAAGGCGGTTATTTATGCGTTTAATCCTTTTATTGCTTTTGGTCTGCAGGCTCAGGTCACGAGGTCACCGCTATTAATAAAAATAATTGCCTTAATCATGCGAAATAAAAATGAAAAAGCCATAAGTTGAGATATCTAATAAATAAAAACGATATATTTAGATTTTAGCTAATTTAAATTAATATTCTTACTAAAGTGTGATAGAAATATTATTATTATTTGATATTAACAGATTGCAGAGACTTTAAGCTGGCCATTAAACCACTGCCAATTGCAGTGTAGAAGAATTTATTGTCGAGCAGCGAATCGAAGCACAAGCCGTATAAACGTGGCCAATTAATCGCAGCCCCCTGCATTTCAGCCGATAAAAAGCCACGACTCGAGCGCACTTAAATCGCGCATAAATGAGTAGTTAAAAGATTGCCACACACACACTCACACCATACACACTTTGGATTGATTGATGGACTTTGCTTTGTTCCCATTGAGGCCATTCGAGGGCCAAGAGCCAATTGCTATAGTTTGACTGCCATTGAAGTGCTCTAGGACTCGGGTTAGGGGGTCTGACTGCCCAATTTGACACTTTTTATTGAGCTGTTTTGTTTTGCGATCGGTGGAAAAAATTTCAATTTGCTATCCGGATGGGTTGCCAGGGACATGTGCACGCAATCTAAAACTTGTATGACAACGAGACACTACTGCACCCATTGCTTGTGTTTCAATTTGGCCCTCCCGTTGCGCTGATTGTCTATTTGCCAGTATCAAAAAAAAAAAAAAAATAGAGAAAGAAGAAAACTCACAAAAATTCGTGAAAAAAATCCCAGCTATTCAGGCGTTTGTATAGAGTATTTTGCAACTGCAAACAGGACTCACCGCGAAGCGAGTATGAAACACGAAACGCAAATGTTAAATGTCAGTAAGACATGCAAAGATACTGTCACACATTGCGGCCTGTTCGATATGGCGGATGTCGGATGGCGGCTGGCGGAAAGGATAATGCAGGGCTCCATTATATTTTCGGGCCCATCGCATTGATTGACTTTCACATATGTCCTTTTGAATCTCGACCTGCTGCCCTGCAGGAGGGCGGGGGCGGTGGCCATTACAAAAGGACCTGCGCTCGTGTGTTATGACAATTTATTGCCTGGTGTTTGACGAAATTGAATAGCCCCGGCGTTGGATATTGTTGGCTTGGCACATAGCATATACCATATACCATATAGCTTATAGCACATCGCACGATGGAGATGGAAATTGGAAATTGAAAATTGTTTTGCTGCAAATGGAGTGGCAGGAGAAAGCCTGAAAGGACTCTTACCAACAATGGCATAATTGAATTGCCAGCCATTAGGCCACATCGCACCTTCGGCTGCTCATCTACAAATGTGGACTGCTCACTTGTGTTTAATGATTGCTTTTTTTTGTTTTTGTATTTCGAAACCAGAGCAAATTTAAATTCCTTTGAACTGTCAACATGACCAATCCACGGCGTTCTTTTGTTCTCAGCCAGGACCTTTCTTATTCATGCGAAACTTTCGCATTTCGACAAACAAGAAGTCAAATTGAAAAGTTTTTATTTTGTCAACAGCACAACGCAGGAGGCAAGGACGAAAAAAAAAAACAGAAAGTGAAATTAGAAGCCGCGAGTGGGAAAGTGAAACAAAGTTGGCATCGCAGTTGCCAATTGCCGAGTTGTGTTCCCAACTCGAGCAGAACAAATAGCGGCCAAAACTTGGGGACACATAACGCGTAAAGTTAAAGTCACAAGGCCCTCTTATTTCCTGTTCGTTCCAATTTAAATTTGATGGCTCTACTTTGAGTGGATTACCACATAATTGTGAAATATCGATTGGCAATTAGCTTTGCGCTGCATTCGCATTATCCTCAAGGCCTCAAAGATGGCCCGAAAGCAGACGGAGGCGGAGGCGGAGGCTGAAGTAAAAATGATGGCCAAGACAGACGCAGATAAACTGCAGCTTGGGAGGTAATTATTATTCTTAATTATCCACGGATGGGTTGTCGGGCCAAGGAAGTTCCATAGAAAACTGCCCAGCTCTTCGGATTTGCTCCTTGGCTGCTGGGCAATTATGCAAACGCTGGGGCCGACAAAACAAAACAATGCCGCGATAAGGAGGAGAGCTCCCTTTTTTTTTTGGCTCAGCTTTCGCGCTCGTTAATTGTAATTGAAGTTTGTAATTAAAAAGTTTATACGCGAGGCGCGCAGTCATTAAAACGAAATGATGCTGGCTAATACTCGTAGAACTACTACGGGATTCTATGGCTACCAAAACGGGAAATGAATCTGGAACTGATTCCAGGTAGGTAGCTCTGCGGAGTAACCGGCATTAATTTTGATTTAAATGGTGTGTAAACGCTTTTAAACTTCCGAGATTTGTGTGGCCTTCGTTCTGGCACTTTATTTAGCCGCAATTGAGTTATTGGCCTCATTAGCGCCAGCTTTTTGCTCCGGGATGCAAGCCCGAAAGCGGATCCGGTTCGACTAATTACCACTCTGATGAATGAGTAGGGCACGTTGCCAGACATCCTCCAGGCAGGACCTGTTCTGGCTGGCTTGTTTACCTCCACCTTGTCAGCCAATCAAAGTGGGTAAACACCATGCCCCACACACACACACACACACCCGCACATACACTGTCATAGGCACACACAAAAACGACGAGCAAACGACCTCAACCTAATCATGAATAATGTGCCACATATTCACACAATAAAATCAAGAAAAAGGCAACACAAATATCATAACAAGCAGTCTGGCAGCAGGCCGGGTTCGCCACCCCTTGGCTTTTCCAGCGATCCTATCAGCCAAAATGTGACACAGGCCACGCGCGTAAGGGCGTCTAAAATAGGGGGTGGTGCACTGTGAAAAACATATTTTCATATTAGGTTAATTTTCCAAGAGGTTCCTGCAAGTGGTGAAGACTTCAGCTTTACTTTCTGTCAAGGATGTTCAATTTTATACCTAAAAGCTTGTTTCCTTACTAAAACTTAACAAATCATAGAAACCTGCAGGTACATTTATCCCAGTGCACGTAGGGTGTCTCGCGTATTAAATATGCGTGTCATGTCCATTTATTTGGCTTTGTTGTCACCTTCGGCCATGTTGACTTTTCAATCTCGCCGAACACTCGACGCTGGGGAAATCGCACACAAGGAACACACACACAAGGCATCGAGTCAGCGGGGCAGCGGGGCAGCAGGGCCAATCTGTATAATGTTGAAAACATATTTCGAACATCTGCCAGATCCCCGTGGCTCGAGTTGATTGAATGGGCCTAGACCAGTTCCAGACATCTAAAGTGCACACACATGACTTGCTCGGGCGCATCGCCTCCAATTCCCCCCAGAATCTCAGATCCTGAATTCTCGTTTCCAGTTCCCAGGATCCACAACTTCCACTCAACTCATGGAAAAAATATATTTTTTTTAGCCCCAGCAGTCGTCGGCCGCTTAATCAGCATTTGTCAAATGAAAAACCTTTCACCAGCTCTTCAGTTGGCTTTGCTCCTGGCCAAAAATGACAATGACATTGCCGAGGCTGGCAAATGGCTTTCTCTTTGTGTATATTAGTCTCTCTCTCTCTCTCTCTGTGTGTGTGTGCGGCTGTGGCTGTGGATATGGCTGCTCCTCCTTAACAATGACACCAAAATGCCTGGCATTATGCGGGCTGCTGGCTGCATTGAGTCTAACGTCAACTGTTTCAGTTGACAAATTTGAGCAAAAAGTAAAAATGTCCCAGCCAGCAGACAAATGTGGTTTGAAGAAAAAGGGGGGTTGGCAGGTGAATCAGCCACCTGGGAAAGCAAACACACAAAGGCGGCAACGGCAACGGCAGCAGCAGCAGCAGCAGTCGAGTGCTTTTCCCAATGCGAAGCTGGCAAATTTCCATAAATCATATTAACCCACATTTGACATTACCTCTCCTCTCCTTTGCTTTCTGGCATTGTTTGCCTAAAAGTTTTCATTTTGCACATTTGGCATAGTTCTGCCTTCTTCTACTCAACTTTGTGCAGCTTCCTTTCTTGTACTTGCTTGCACTTAAAAATTTCCCTTGAAGTTGTCGGCCAGGAAAAAGGTTTTTCAGGGCTAACCTTGTTCCTAATGAATATCGAAGCTTTCACGTTGAGATCCCAAATAACAACAAGTATTTGGTAAATAATTTAGGCTAAGTGAATATTGATGTACATAACATGGATTACAGAGAATATCTTTCAATTTGTTTTCAGCTAAAGCGAAGTTCGAATCGCATGCATTTTTTATTCTAATTACCAACCAAGAAACAAAATACCTGCAGATTCACATGCTCAAGGCTTTTGGGGGTAATAAATCATTTTTATTGTTGGCACTTAAAATACCATTGTGTTGCAATAAAGTCGCCATAGTAAAACACGAACATT
The DNA here is from genome assembly GCF_018153835.1 of Drosophila eugracilis. Lineage (NCBI taxonomy): Eukaryota > Metazoa > Arthropoda > Insecta > Diptera > Drosophilidae > Drosophila > Drosophila eugracilis. Next base: position 3,966,514 of record NW_024573645.1, read on the forward strand.
CCGCCGGATAGCCGAGAGAATATGGGCCACATAAACCTAACGCTGACCTGATACTTGAGCCCTTGAGTGCTTATCCTGACTTGGAAGGAGCCGTAATTGAATCCTGAAAGTCTTGCTGTGGCACTTGTCATTAGTTTTAATTCCCATTTCGGGATGGTATGTGCTGGTCCTGGAATGGCTAGAAAGGCCCGAAAAGAAAACCTCCTGGGTAATTATGCAATCACTTTTTGGCATGGCCAAAACGAAACGAAACGCTTGCATGTCCTCTTCTCAAGCTCGTTCTCTTTTCTTCAGGAGTCTTCAAGCCTCCTTCCGGTCTTGTGGCATTACAAATTGCCGCCATACGCGAGCTAATGCTTTGCTATTTGTACAAAATGCTAATTTGATTTATCCGCATTTCATTTTTATGAGGCCGCGCTTGTTTCGCGTCGCATTAAATCCATTTTTCAGGAGATTCGCGTGCCGTCACCCAAGTAAATGTAAATAGTAAATGGTGAATGGCGAATGTTGAACGTTGAATGCTCCACATCTGCCACCAGGACAAGCGACTAGGCTAAGGCCAGCTCCCAATTAGGATAATCGTCGGCGGGAAATGTTAATTTAAATGTGAATGATTGCGGCTCTGTTTCTGTTTCTATTTTGGCTTATACTTCTGGTCCTGTTGCTCTGAACTTCCGTGCCACCGATGGTTGCGTGATGGAATACATGTGTTTGGGGCGCGGAACTGGCGGCGATTGTGTAACCGCTTGGCTAAGCTTGATTCTGAATTGGAATCTCTCGTGACAGGCGGCCATGCGTGATGCATTGATTGAGTGGGGGCTTTGATGGGATCCTGATCCGGAGAGAGCATATTCTGTAGATCAGCCAAGGACTTCGATACATTAAGGTTTGTTTTTTTTTTGTAAAATTTTACATGCAACGTCGTTTTTCCCCAAATTATATCTTACGTAACTTATTAGCATAATTATAGGGTATAGGGTATACTAATTAGTTCCTATTAGCTAGTTTCTGGCTCATTGCAAAGTGGCCTTGTTGGAGACCTTTTTACCTTAGTTTCCTTCTAGGCCTTCTTTTTTGTAACCACACTTTTCATCTGACTCTTTTTAGCCTTTTTAGAGGCCAATTTGAGTACATCCTTAAGCATACCGGATCTAGGAGAGCCCTATAAAATTAAGTGTTAAAGATAAGGTAACCAGGGGTAAGGGTACTCTTCTCACCATTTGGGTATACCGCATCCGTTGAGCCGGCGAACATGTATTCCAGAGACGCGTTGCACAGAAAAAGGCATCATTCGGCAGCATTTCACTGTGCAGTTTTACATAGTATTGCACGAAGTTCTTATAAGCGAGGATTGACTGTTTGCTTGCTTTTGGTTTACTGCAAACTGAACCCATTGTTATTAACTTTGCACTTTGATTTAGTTCAGGTGAAAAAATAAATAAATATAAATATTATATATAAAGTTTACTATAAATTTATGTCCGATATGTAGCTATAGCAGTATGACAATGAAGTCTGTGATTTGAAAACAAACTGAAGTTAGAAAACAAAGGCTACTTCAGTCTTAAACAATAAAAAAGCAGATGTGGTGATTCATTTCTGAGATATAAGATCAGGAAAAGTAAGAAAACTATTCAATATATAGATTTATTTAGATATGGAATTTATTTTAGATATCAAACGAAAAGATAGTAAGCGAACAGTGACGACTTTGTTTAGAACTATAAGTTGATTCCAGCCGAAACATGAACATTGTACACTTTTCATAATTAAAGAGCTTCCTGCTACAAACATTGCTGATTGTGAGTGGGTCCCCAGGACTCCTTCCAGCCAATCTTATCGCTTGGCTAACGAACTAACGCCATTAGCCAACGCGGCCGGTGCGACAACCAGTGGCTACGTAATAAAAAAAAAAGGGCAACAACCGACCATTAAGCTTTTGGCCAAGGGGCAGGAACAGCAGGACGAAGACCAAGACGAGGTCGAGGGTGACAGGACGAGGTGAAGCCTAATGAAATTCCATGGAAACATGTTCTCGCCTGATAAGCAGCCATTGGTCAATTGGCCAGTGGAAGGAGAGGGCTGACCGCTCCGAAATGTGCACCACACAGGCAATCCAAAGGAAGCGAGCGTGACGTGGTACGCAAAACGCAAGCTAACTTGCCGCACGAAATATGAAAAACTGCAGAGGCGAAAAGTCAATGTCATTTGCAATGCAGCGCTGTAAATTATTTTACATGGCCGACTTAAGGCCAAATGGCTAAACTAAAGCGAATGGAGCTTTAAAAAAAGAAAAACACCAGGCAGCAGGAATCCAACCAGGATGAGCCCCACTTTCGCCAAGCTCCAACTGCTGGAGCGGCAGCAGATTGCAGTTTAAGTACACTTAGGGAAAGTTAGAAGGGAAAACTAAAAGAGAATATAGCTTAACAGGTATCTTAATATTAATAATTTTTTATAAATTACTTAGTTAATATTCTTGGCAGTGACTCAAAAAGGGGAAACAATATCATTCTTTATACATTTTATAAAAATCTTTGAATTTTTGCGACTTAAGTTTGTTCTTAGTGTAAATCCACGTGTTTCAGAACGCCTGTCCCAACTTTCTGGCATTTATCTCTGTGAAAAGAAATCGCTCAACGCCCGTTGCACGGCGGAAAGCGCAGAGGGGGGATTCTTTGTCTTTAGCCAAGATCTGGTGGCAGGAAGGTTGGGTGGCTGAAAGGCCGGCGGACTGGCAAACTGGAGAGCATGAGGCTGAGAGGCGGAGTGGCCACCGCAAAGCAGCGTTTCCGGCGCCTATTCCTGTGCAGCGAGCAGGGGGCAGAGGGCGAATCCCCTCCTTTTGGCTTTGTGTATGCAAACAAAGTACGAGATAAACTTTTGTTCTGCCTGAACTTTGTCGCGGCTTCGGAGTTTGGGGCTTCTGCAGCTGCCGTTGTTGCTGTTTTCGCATTATAATTTCAGCTCGCTTTCGCACAATTCCCGTCTCTTTGTCCGCGCTTTATGAAAATGAGTTAAACATAATACAAATCTCTGGGGCGAGTTTGGGAAATTGTTTTTAAATTTACCAGATCTCCTCTCATTCTGCCGGCTTTGGCTCTGGCTTTGGCTTCGGCATTCATTTCTGTCACACGCGGCGGGTGGCAGCAGCAGCGGCGGCGGTTGCGACGGGATTGAAAATGGCAGGAACAATATGTCATTAGAATATAAATTGAAATTGACGGGCCAACTTGTTTGCTTTTCGTTGGTATTTCTTTGCGGCACGCAGACAAGGGGAACTGTCATTGGTTTTGCATGTTGCAGGTTGATTAAAAAACTATACGAGAGAGTGTGGTGTGCCCACTCACGTGCCGCACGCAGGTCGAGGCGAAAATTATACGGATCGAATAGCGGGGACTTCTCTGGAATTGAGGCAGGCAAAAATCCGGGGGATCAGGGTGCCAAGACATAGACATACTTTTCCAATTTACCCCCACCAAAGCAGGAGCGGACTGTGCGAAATGAGCCACTCAAAGCAATCAGGCAGACACATCTTTTTCCCCACCCAATCACTCAGGCTCTGGACCCCGCCTCCGTTGTGAACCTCCGTTTCCGGCCAAGAACAGAGAAACCCATCCCAGAAATCCTCACCAGCCATCAGCGCCATGAATTATGCAAATCTCTTGCGGCCAACTCAACGCTAAGGCAGAGAAGGCATCGGTCGAGCTGGGAAAAAATCAAACAAAATCGATTGATGTACAAATTTTTCTTAGCATCCGCAAACAATTTTCTCGAAAGGAGCCGCCACCGCCGCCGCCTGCCTTTTGATTTGTGCGTCAATGACAGGAGAGATGGAGAGGTATGATGTGGGGTTGGGGGAAATGTTGTCTTGTCCTGGCAGCCTACTCCTAAATTATGTAGATTTGTTTTAGCATAATGCTGGGGTGTTGTCCTGTATCCCGAGAAAGTGTGTGTGTTTGTGCCAGGAGCAGGGATCCTACAGCGATTTTTTTTTTTTTTTTTTGTGTGCTACACTTCCCCCCACTTCTTGACTGTTGCAACGTTTTAAACCGCCATTAGGTTGCCTCCATAAATATCAGGCTGCTCCGCCCCGGACTTCGCTGGTGAGGAAGAATTATGTAAATTCGGTTGGTCACAGGACCACCGACCACCCAACCGTGCGCATTTCATTGAATTATTGTGCGTTGCCCGGGCAACTGATGGTCCAGGACTCGCCTTTTCGACATATTCCAGCAACTGCCCACATATTCCTCTCTCTTGTATATATATATATTCCTATATATATAGTATTTTCCCCGTTGCCATAGTTGGCACTGTGCGGTTGCCTTTGTACCGGGCAATATATGAAATTCTTAAGTTTCCTCTCTGTTTGCCTCTGCTAATTTAATTTATTGGCATTCTCTGAACAATTTAGTTTAATTTGCCGGACATTCCCTTTGATTGGCCAGCAGCAGTAACTTTTCCATCGGCAATTGTTAAAACTTGCATTTTTAGCAATAACTGTTGGAGAAATCAAATCAGCTGAAAATTAATTTAATTCGCACTTGAACGGCAAACTTTGGCTGCCATGTAGCTTTATGATTTGCTTGCGTTTTATTCCTTTGCCAAAGTTAAAAAAAAATCAAAAAAAAAAAAAAAACAAGAAGAAGGCGAAAATACCGAGCTGCAAAATTTTAATTATAAAAGTTTGGATCTTGCTCGCCTTGACGCCTGCTTGCCTGAACTGACTGACTGGCTGACTGACTGACTGACTGGTCCTGCTCCTTTTTCCGCTCCTGTCTGCGGATTGCTGTGGAAAATAAGTGTGGGTATTAGTGCAGCATCCATCCTACTCTGCACTTTGCCAATTTCACCAATATTAATTATGATTTCATTTTCGTTAGTTAACAGTTTTTTTCACAGCGATTCTTTATTGCTTCAACGTTTCTTTGAAATGAATACCAATGGCAAATGGCAAATGGGAACTGGGCAATGCGAAATGGGAAATGGAAGAGCGAGAAGGATTCTCGAATGGGGTAAGTGAAAGAGTTTCCTTGTGGCGCAACTTAATTAATTTTACATTGCTTCGAGTGCACTGCTCTCTGGCTGTCAGAAAAGTGTTCAAATGATAAACGAGCTAATTAATATGCGCCAAAACTTGTCCCTCGGCCAGCATTGCCGGCATTGCCAACACTGCCAACATGGCCAACCAAGCTGGCCGTAGAGCCAAAGAATCGCTTGTGGCTCGCCAATTATGCGATATGATTTGCAAAAGTTACCCTGGCTTTCGCTCCTCTAGCATATTTCTGCGGAATGTCCCCATTTTGCTCTGTGACCAGTTCAACGACACAATTTTCATTAAAATTCATGTGCAATATATTGAGACTTGCATGCATAATGGTCACTAAGTTTTCCACCCAGCAGCAAACTTGGTGGGGGCGTCAAGTGGGCCCGGCAACATGCAAATAGGAACGTGGGCCAAGGGGATACTGGTAACTGGTAACTGGGTACTGGTAACTGGTAACTGGCATCCGGACATCCTCTGCGTTCCGTTTTCCAAATGAAACTTGCAACGGTAGTATCCGCCTGTATATATTCCTATAAAAAAAGAAACGCAGCTCAAGTAGTTTGAGCGCCCTATGAAATTTCATGCATAAACTTTTGCCAAATGCAAAACTTTTAATAATTTAAACCGTGCACGTATGGTCCTGGACCTCTCTTGTCCCCTGGTCAGCATTTGGGTTTTCCTTCTTTTTCTTTTTTTGAAAGAGCTTAGAAGAGCTCGAGGCAAAGTCCTCGAAAAATCGACAAAGGGAACCTGGCAGTTCCATCGATGATTATGTATTTTCATATAAATTTGCAGAAAGTTTGCGAGTCTGCTGACTGGCACAAAGGATGTGACACATTTAAACTTCATACTTGGTACTTGCATTATGGCAGGCAAATACTTGAGGGCCTCTTAAACTGTAATGCCCTGAAAGCCCCTTGAGAGTTACCATATAAATTGGAACTAATATAAATACATTTTTGATGTTTGAAGAAAGTGTTTCAATATATTTATACTAACCACTCTCTGAAACGAAACAGTAACTAAAAACATAAAACACTCTTCACGTATTTTAGTTTACATCTAATGCTTTATTTTATTCTTGAATATTTTAGGGTTTCTTATGCGCGTTAATCATACAATTAGCATCGTACTATGTAGTTAGTAATTAATGAATTCACTTTGAATGGACACGTACTGTCCACGTGCTTATCTATTTCTGGGTTTATCTGTACTTGTATTTAGGTTCAGATGGGATTCGAATTCAGATCGATCCATCAATCTATCTGTGTAATCTGTAATGAATGCCTTCGATTCGTCCTGCATTCGGCATTCGGCCTCCTTCGTCCAACTGGCTATGTAAGGTACACACACATACACATTTATGTAGATAAATTGTAACGCTTTTACTTGGTTTTTCAATTCATTTTCCTTTTAGGGGTTTTCTAACACGGTTTTTGGCTTCGTTCGACAGTGCTAAATACAGGAGTTTCTGTTGTTGTTCTTTGTTGTTGTTGTATACGAGTTCGAGTTTGGCCTATAAAATATACAAGTGAGCTTTGACCTCTATTGTGTGCCCTAAATGAAACAGATGTACGGATCGTACAATTGGAAAGGTGCAAAAGCTGATAAAATGCCTGCTGGGTTCATTTCTTTATCTTTTTCTTATTATTTTTCTTTTTCTTTTTCGTTTTTTATAACACTCAATAAGTATCGTATTCATGTATTTACAAGATGACTCTCGTGGCAATCACGTGTCGCTAATATGTATGCAAAAATTCACATTCAAATAGTCCGACTAATATTCCGAATTGGGTATTGGGTATTGGGGGATTAGCTTAGTTTTTACTCGCTTGTTTTTGGTGGTACAACATGTTTGCTTACATTCTAATTTACATCGAAAAACATTACATTGAATTGCTGTTACGTTTTTTAATTGGTTTTTTCTTTTTGTTTTGTTTTTAATCGTTTCGGTTATGGGTGCGCTTATGGGCTAAAATAAAATGGCAGCTGCAAATCGAAGGAATGGCAGTGGAAACGAATTCGAAAACGAAACACAAATGTGGCAAATACTTTACATACTAACATTTTGCGGTGTGGCTTTACTCATCTGTATGTGTGTTCATTTGTTTTATATTTCATCTTCAATATTTTGTTATTTATGGTTTCGCTTGAAACTAAATAATATCACTATATAATGTTTGCTTAATTTACATACACATCCTGCACGCCGAGCATTCAGCCCGACATTTATGAAGTAAAATGCAGTTCACATTCAGATATCTAATGCTTATTTACATGACCTAGATCGAGTTGCTTATACTACCATGGGGATGGAACTGGGGGGTGGGATTTGGTTAGTGGATTTGCATTCTCCAATTGCAATTTCCATTAACCATTTTCCGGTTTTAAATGTGGCTGTGTTTGTCTGTGTTGGTTTGTGTGTGCTAATTTAATCGTGGACAAAACTCTTGAAAAATTATTTACATGGGTTTCATTTATCGTTCAGCTTTCCGGTTGTCTTTTCTTTTGGGGCTTAGTTTGGGATAGATTCACTTGATGTTTGGTTGGGCGGAAGGGAAACACAGAATTAGCGGTGTACCATAAAATTCCATTAAATATTCTTAAGAATTTCCTTTAGATTTCTGTACAGCCTATGCCTCTGTCCTTTCCCGCCAACTTCCTTCGTTTAGTGTGAGCGATTTCCCTCGACTTGTGCTGCTTTCGCTGGTTTTGATCCTGATCCCGATCTGCCTGCCGAATGAATCGCTTATCCCAGGCCCAGTCGGCGTCTGTCGAACTGACAATTACTCAAGGCCAGGGCCAAAAGCAAGACCGTGTGAAGGACTAGGCTCTGGGTCAATGATCCTGGCAGGTTGCCGGCCGGGGCACTATTGCTGCGCGACTTGGAGCTGGCTACCACCTCGGCATCTTCGGGGCCAATCTGCTCTCTGTTGTTTGAGACGATAAATTGAAATATATCGCTGACCTGCGGGGTTGAGGTGGGAAAAGCAAAGAAAGCGGACAGGAATTGAGTACAGAGAAGTGGCACACAAAATCAAGATTAAGTAGCCGCCCTGTCGCACTGAGCTGGACGCACGACTAGATTTATGCCGGCTCCGGCCCTTTTTTTGGCACCGAGCTATAGAACTCACCTCATTCCAGCCATAGCGATTCTTGGCCTGCACAATTGCCTCGTAGTAAGCGCCCGGATGCAGATTCTTAATGGTGTAGGACATGATGTGTGTCAGGGGCTCCGTGGCTGGTCGATGTTCCGGGGTAAGGATGAAGTCGTGCCACCTGCCCGGCTGCTGGTACGTATCATTCATCTAGCCGGCGGCGATAAGCGAGGGGAAAAACAGAGCGGAAAACAGAGAAGAGAAAGCAAAGAAGAGCCAAATTAAGTGCCGGCTTCTACCATTGACAGTTTTCCTTTGATTCCTTAATTAATTTTATGTCCTGCGCGAGGAAACCAAATGATTTCCGCTGCGAGCGCCCCGATCAAGTTATGACAGCTATCACATCAATTAAGTATCCTCCACAACCTCCTGCTCCTTCTCATTTACCTCCTCAATGCCACTTGATATGCCGCTCCGGCGGAAAGTCCTCCAATAATTGCACTTCAATGGGGCATAAATGCAGAAAAAAAATTATCTCCGCCCAATCAACGAAGCGTGGCAGGCCACTGCAGTTTGACATTCATCGCCAAGTGGGCGTGAGTCGAAATCTCATTAAATTTCCCAACCCAGCTCATCCGATTTGCCCATGTATATAGCCCAGAGTCGCAATTAAGCGACATTTTCATGTGTCTACCCTGATACTCATATTAAAAATCACTTTGCTTTCGGTCTACCTGAACTTGGCTACATGGAAAATAATATTTTTTCCATATTTTCAATAAAGTTACAAATAAATCTGACCATTAAACCTATCAAAAACCATTTAATTGTAATTAATTGTTGCCTCCAACTTTTCCTCCTTACAAATCGAAACAATAATATTATTAAGTTTCCAATACCTAAAGTTTTGTATTTCTCTCTGTAATTATTTTCCCATCTCGCTTTTCTTTTTCTCTCCACATAATAGCTTCGTTTCTGTTTTTTATGTGAGCTTCTTTGGTTTTTCCCGGCATTTTGTTGCTTGATTTTTTAGACATTTCGGTGAATGTAATTTTAATCACGTGCTTCATTAGTGAGCGCAGCCTTCGCCAAAAATAAAAGCCATTTCGAGACGAGACGTCAAGGTATCGGATTGCTTTTTAAGGCCTTCATAGAGGATGGAGCAATGGAGCAGCGATGAGCATCTTCCCGCCCCATTGTCTAGATGACTCTGTCTGTCGGGATCGGGGCTTTGTGCATATTTCACAATTAATTAATTGAATATACTCCTTTCATATCGGATTGCCAGTGGCTTCCCACCCATTACACACCACGCCGTCCTCTTCAACCAACTCACCAGCACTCGACGATAGAGTAGGCGGACCTCCTCCAACGGCGGGTAACTATCGATTTTCCAGGTCAGATTGTAGCTGTCCGTTGAACTACCCCACTTGGGTGAGTAAAACTCGGCGGGTCCGGGTCGTCCAGAGAGTTCCATGTACTTGCGGGATCGTCCCAGCGAATTGTCCGCCACGCAGCTGAAAGGGATTTCTAATTAGCATATGGCTTAAATGGTTAATTGCCTTAATTGGCTTTTGGTTTTTCGAATTTTCTGCTGGCTTTTTTATTTGGCTTGTTAATTTCTGGGCGCGTCATGTTTGCCTGCAATCACTTTTGCATATACACACACTAACACATCGCCAAAAATGTAATTTCCTTTTAATTTTGCATTACACTCAGTCAGCATTACTCATACGCCATGTGAAGCGGTGGAGGTTCAACCATCCGCTTGTGCCCGCATCGATCTGGCAGTCGGCAAGTGGCTGGCAGTCGACTGGGGAACTCGACTCAACTAATCCAAACACGTCGACACGTCGTGTGCACAAAAGCCACTCACAGTGGGTGGTGGCCAGGTGGGTGGGTGGTTCTCGTTGGGTTGGTGGTTCGATGGGCACCACGACCTGCACCACCATCATACCGCCCCCATTTAGAAGATGGCTAAAACTTTGTGCATGAAATGTTGTGTCAACATGGCGAAACTTCCGCTTCTTTAATATGTTTCAGACAGATTGACATTGATGTGGAAAACTTGTTTGTCCGCAAAATGGGTGGGACACGCCCAGCTCAGACAATTCCCAAAAGCCGGACGTGGGTACCAATGTACCCACTACATGTAGCATGTAGCAAATGCGGCAGCGGACTAAGCCTCGTTTCTCGTTTTCTACCGAAGCCGAGACAAGTGGGAAGTTGGAACTTAGAGCTTGGAACTGCTAACTGGCTGGCAAAAAGTGAAATAAGTTGTAGCCAAAGTTGCCAAATTGACTAAATCAACGCTGGCCAGCAAAGTTCATTGTAAGCCACAAGTTGTCCACGTCGATTCCAGTTCGAGACTAACCTGTAGTTGCCAAAGTCCTCCTGTTGGATGTGGCGGATGTTGAGCGTGTGCCGATTGGCCCGGGTGTTCATGGTTCGTCTGTCGGTAGTTTGGATCGGAAATGAGTTTTGGTACCAGGACACCTGCAGCGAGAAGGGCTTTGGATTAGCTACAGCAATCATGATGATCATCGAGATGAAGATGAAGATGAAGATGAAGCACATGTCAATTGAGTGCAACAACTAATAAATTCAACTGAAAATTTGACCCACTTGCAGTAACTTCTTCCTGCCACACAATACCAAACGAGAAACGAAAAATGAAAAACGAAATGAAACGAAAGTTGGGCAAATAAAAATGGCATTAATTTGCCACAGCAAGAAATCGGAAAAAGAAATTGCAAGCCAGGTTGGCACAAAGCCTGCGAGAACAAGAACAGGACACAACACAACAGAACAGAACTGAAACGAAAAGCTGAATAACTGAAAAACAGGAAAAAGTGACCTGAAAACAAAGTTCTTGCATAAACCGATGGCGATGGAGGAGGCAGGATGACTCGCTCGTTGGTTGAAGCCAGCCAGTGAGGCAGCCAGCCTGCCTGCCCATGGCCCCGTAATCGTAATAATCTAAAAATCCACGAAAAATAACAAAAACTATCTGGGCACAATGGAACGAATGGAACGGTGAATTCAAAGAGCCAACAAACCGTTGCGACTGGATCAGCGTAAACAATGCAAACGAGCTTCGCCTCGAATCCTTCGCCCGAGTGTATCCAGGACTTCTCCACTTGTATATCCGGGGGATCTGCACCCAGATACCCAGGCATCCGTCAGGTTGCAGAATGGTGCAATGGTAGGATGATGGCCGTATAGCAGCAGGATGGCAGGATTCCGAGCAAGGACACACACAGACAGAGAGAATGAAACAAAAAGAGGCGATGGAAGAATTTAGCACACGAAGCAGCAATCTGATTACAGTCAAAAATCAATTTATATACAGTTGCTAAGACTCCGTTTGGTCTCGGCTTTCTTTTCCCCGTTCAAATTGTTTTCAACCCGGCATTTGTCTATATCGAAAATCGGTGTTGCCGCATTGTTGCATGCATCTCTAGTAGTATCTCCTCTGTTATATCTGCACAGCGGTTTCTGGCTTCGCATTTTCCGCTGCAGTCAGCAGCTTTAAGGCACTGATTTACGAGCCCCGCGAGACTCTTTTACCCTAAAACACTTTTCTTCGACTCTGATTTCTTGGATTTTTTACAATTTTTTTTGCATCTGCAGTTGTAAAGCGAAAGTTTAGCTATCCTGCAAATAGATTTCAAGATGCTGCTTTACTCACGCAAATGCAATGATTAATGGCAGATTCTGCGGCAGAGATACTTAGGATTGGTATGTTTACTTTAATAGGATTCTTTGATAAGATATATAGCTTTAAGCAATAAAATGGAGTGTAATATTTGACGATGTGAAATTCCTGTAAAAGCCTTTCCTATTATATGCTTGGAACATAAGAGTATGTATGTTGATCAATCCTCATAACTCTTAGATGCGTTTTCTCACTTTTACTTAACATTTTCTTATATAATAAGTATCTAAAACAAATTTTAAAAATATTTTAAAGTATACTTACAGAGCACATCCAACCGCATATCAACAGTAACCGGATCACCCACTCCATTATCGGCAGTGCACTGATAGACTCCCGCCTGCTGGCGCTCCAGCTTCTCCAGGGTCAAAATGGGTCCATCACCGATCCTGGCCGACGACTTGTTTGCGCCGCTCTGCAAGGACATACCAAAAACCAAAAGGGAAAAATACAGTATAAGGGGCGGAATATTCTGTAACGCTTTGTAAACAGAGCGACAACAAATTGAATCAATCGCAGACATCTTTTGGCCCCGGCCCGGCCCCGGCAAAAATGAAGTCAGCGAGAGTGCAAGTAGCAAATGTCAAAAGACAAATGCTGTTGGCAAGCGAAAAAGTACGGAAACGAAATGAAATGAAACGAAACAAAACCCAAATGAAGACATCTCCCCAACGAAAGGCGAAAAACTTGCTGCGACTGCACAGAGGACAGAGGGCACGCAGAGGGGGCCAGAGGGCAAGTTGCACAAATATTGGATGTGGAGCATGCAAAACTGGATGTAAACACAGACATCGGAGCGGGTCTCAAAGGGCCAAAAAGGGCGTTGTAGCAAGTCAGCTTTTTGGCTTTCTAGCATTCTGGCTGCGAGCGTCTTTTCTTTGGCAACCGGCTTTTGGCTTGGCTTGGTTTTGACTTGGTTCGGCTCAGCCTGGCTCGATTTGGTACGGTTAGGGCCAAGTGACGCCCCCGGGGGGAACACGTGTCAACGTGTGCTCCAAAGACAGCCGAAAACACGACGGAAATGCTGGGGCAGATTGAAATGGAACGCAGCGCCATGGAGTGACACCCAACTTGGCACTGTCTCTAGGCGAGCGGGTGGAGCTGTAGCATAGTAGGAGGGGAAGTAGAGTCACTCCATAAAGGTGGAGTCATTGGAAACTCATCGTACTACCTACCTGGCTGGGAGCAAACAAATCGAACGGAAATGTCAAATGCGCCAAAGTGCAGTAATGCAAACGAGACTTTTACCCAAAATGTTGGAGCCCTGACATAGACATATATGGCACACACATTCGTGGAGTGCTTACTCCGACACTTGCTTTATTGAAAGTTTGTGTGCGAATAGAAGTTGTTGCACTGCGATAGGAAACTGACTTTGCTTATGATAAATATGAAAGAAATATATCATAAATGCTTCTCTAAAGTAGGTGAAGGTGTACTTCAATGTCCCTTCTAATGATGGTAACTAATGATGATAAGAATTAAGGCAATATTTTTCCATTTTCATTAAGCCAATTTTCCCAGTGTATGCCCCTGTGCATGTGCTAACTGTTCGAATGACACTGACACTGACTGGGTCACTAGCCGATTGCCAACTGGCAATTCCTTAGGTCCCATACATACATAGCTATATACATACATGCCAGCATAGGGTAGCATACTTTTGTGGGTCCATAAAGCGCATTAATTAGGCTCTGAACACGAGCACAGAAATTCTCCCTGGTAACCTGCAATCTCAGTTCACCTTCCCAGCATTTGCAAGTGGCTGTCGCTGACAGTGATTTAGTGTGAACTCTCTGGCATCGAATCAATGCCAGATTCGAATCCCGAATATATAGCTCAAGTCTATACAATGCTTAATGGGTAATGGGAACTACTACTGGGAATCCCTTTGTGTGTGTCTCTCTCTTGCTCTGCTCTAGTTGGCAACTTGATAAACTTCTCGAAATTAGCAGCGAAAACTAATTGCCAACTCGCATCCGCATTTGCAAGTCATATAAGTCGGCATAAATTCATTTGTCTAGCTCCCCGTTTTGGCCCATTTTGAAATGGCTGACTTGGCTGGGCTGGCTGGCCTGGCTGGCTGGGATGGCAAATATGTTATCCCTTTGTTGGCTCATGCGTAAAATTATGTGTTTGTTGAATTCATAATTGCCCCCCATTACAGCCACATGCCACAATCGTAGATTGTTGTGGGCGGCGGCGCCTCCTTGCGATTTATCATCTCACTTTTTGTTTGCTCCCACAGCCGAGCGGAGATTTCGGCGGCAATGTGTTGAAAACTGTGAGTGATGAGATATGTGTTGTTGATTTATAATACAAACAAAATGTATTCTCATATCTAGACCTGTTCTGTATGTTCTGTGTGTGACTTTAATGTAGGCAAATCATTTTTAATTAATAACGAGGAGCAACTTTTGGCCATCCAAAATGGCTGAAAAACTTTTCCCTTCCCGCATTCCCATTTCCGGATCCTGAATCCTCGGGAAAGTTGGCGGGCTCTCGAGAGCTTAAAAGCGAGTGAAAGTGAAATTTGAAAGGGAAAGTGCTTAACAACTGACCCCACGCTGCTTACCAGCACCACCCGTTGGGATGAGCGAGAACGCAATTTAAATTTACATAACGATGCGAAACAGTTGCGAGAATTAAATTCAATTAAACTAAATGAAATTCACTTAAAACGGCATCGGAATTTCCCCAGCTAAATGGCCGAAGAGTACGGGGCGAGGACAAAGCGATGTGTAACGAACCTTCTTGGTCCAGTAAATGGATGGCACCGGATTACCAGATCCCTTGCACTCCAGCGTAATGGGTCCTCCTTTGCGGGCCTGCAATTGTCCGGATGTCGGTATGGCTCGTACACTGGGTGGAACTGGAGGGGAGAGTGGTTTGATTATCAGTGGCTAATTGATGTATGCGACTCGAGGATAAGAGGCACTTGTCAAATGTAAATCTATGTGTGCTAATGCTGTGCAAACATGTCGACGTGTACTCACCCAATATCTCAACTGTATGCACTTGATCACGATTTATTTTGTCACTGATTTGACAAACATAATCCCCGGCATCTTGGGGCTCCAAATCGGATATCTCTAAATTATAACCATCTATCAGTCTTACGCGCTCATCCCTTGTAACCATAATGTTGGAGGCAGTGAGCACATTTGTTCCCCGTCGCCACAGAAGAACGAAATTGCCTGCAAGAGATAGAGATGTAGAATGAGAAAAGGACACAGGATGAGAGAGTGTGAGAGGGAGTGAGAGAGAGAGAGGGGTCCTTATAAGCAGATGAAAAATATAGAGCAAAATGTGTCTTCTCGTTGGCTACGAAAATTTATTGTAAAATGCCGCAATATAAACATGAAACATTTTGCTGCCAGCGTAGACATATACTTTCAGCTGTCACTGTGGCAGGGAAAGTTTGGATTGTGGCAAGTGGAAAGCGTCGGTAGGCGGCGGCAGACGGCAGGCGAGCGAAAATAGTTTTCGTCCTCTCAGAGATACATATCTATCTTTCCATCTTTCTATCTTTCAGCTGTGAACATTCTGCAGATTCTGTTCTGTTTGTCTATCCGGAGCTGAGGTCCCGGCCAAGTAGAAGGAGCAGCCGTGGCAGGATATGTGTGGGCTTCTGTTTTCATCTATTTTTTAGTATGTTTGCTCATATAAATGACATAATTTTGCAGATGTTGTTGGCATAATTCTTTGCTTTTTTTTATATATATTCTTTGCATATTTTATGCCACTCGGATCGCTTTTATTGTCGTCGTCGTCGCCACAAAAAGGCAAACGAGAATTTGTTAAATGAGATTAAGTGGCGTATAATATGTTTATTTATTTTGTGTGCTTAAGTCCTGAATGAGAGAGACCCAGAACAACCGCCCAGCCAGCATTCACCCGGCCTCGAACAATTTATGAACTTGTATTTATTATGGAAATATTAAAAAAACAAACGTGAAAAAGCGCCGCACGGACGTATTACGTATACGTGCTGTAAAACCGAAATCAGAGTTGTGTAAATACGACGTCGTCAACGTTTACCCAGTGTAAGAGTGAGTGGGTGGTAGGTGGACGCTGGTGGTTGGTCGTCCTTCGGTCCAACGGTCAACGGTTTGTTGGAATACTCGTATGATTTTCAGCATTCGAAATATGAAATTTTAATGAAATGTTTTTATTTTTCCGACCTCCGATGCTCCTCCGCTCGACTGACCCTCGATGTGTGTGTGTGTGTGCTTGTGTGTATGCCCACTGGCAGCTGACATTTTCCTGACCTTAAGCTGCCATTAAATAATCACAGCTTAAAGTAATGCATTATTAATGCCGCTTTTAAAATGCATTCGCGTTCATAATGAGTGTGCCCGGTTGGGCACTTGCCATCCCATCTTCCTTCCGGTTATTAACAGGAGTTGAAAGGCAAAGGCAGAAACTCACTTCACTTCAAATGCAAATAAAAAATTCACTCAAGTTGTACAAGAAAAGAGTCCCCCATAAACCCCGCTCGATTCCTGCGGCTTAAACTCGAGCAATCATCATTTTATTGGGGGCTCGATTATTATTGAATCGACTCCGGGTCGACCGAAAGCGATTGCCCTGCATTTTGTGGGTGAGCAGGTGGTGGAGGGTTTTATTTTGATTTTATATTAGTCCTCAACGATTTCCGGTCCTGCATTTTATTAGAGTCTAATGGCTGTATATTGATATTATTGGAGTGAGCCGAGGAATGCCATAAAAATTTCATTTTATAGCTCGTCAATATCGACATGTGAGCTTGCAGCCAAAGTTAAAGCTGCCCTCTCAGCCCACAAAGTGCTCATTTCATATATTTTTGGGGCTCATACATACATGAGCCTGTAAGATGGGTTCGATTGCCTAAATGAGTTTCCCACTTTCTCGGGGAACCTTTCTTTTTGCCAATAGATTTTAGGTGAAAGCAATTTGGTAAGTCAATATGCTCTAGCTAGCCGCTGGGCCAATGAAAATCCAATTTATAACCGCGCTCAATATTTATTGAACGGCGTTTTTGTCTGCCATTCACCGGGTGACAACATGACGTATACGTACCGTATTTGATTCGCACATATGTGACGAATGTAGGAAGATACATGCACTACATATCGCATTGAATCGTACTATAGTGAATGGCAATCAATGAACGGCTTCATAGACCATTTGATACTTAATTTCTTTTATTGGATTAAAGGCTTGCCCCGTCGCTCTCTTTCTGCTTGACCTCGCCGGCAGCTCTTGGGGCATGAAAGCTGCAATCAAACCCTCGCCATGTCACCCGTCGTTAAAAGCTGAAGCGGATTGATGACAGTGCAATGAGAAAAAAATAAAAGGAAAACAAAGTACACACCGACCCATTGGGCAACTGGACTGTTGGACTATCAGAAACATCGGCACTGACAGGGCCAGAACCGCAACAAGAGTAAAGTGCATCGATGGGGGCAGATTTCCGGCAACAAATAGTGGAAGCCATATCAAATCACTCCCTACTGTGGCTGATGTTGCTGCTCCTGATGGCATCATGATTATTTAGCAACAAACTTTAAGAGTTGTTCGAGTTTAATTACCATCAGAATCTGTTCATTGTCCATTTTCCAAATGTCTGCCATTAAAACCTCAGTCAAACGAATCAACGGACAGTTCACATCACCATCACCTGGCATTTGATGAGCCATATATAGAGAGAGTCTACAGGGAATTATAAAGCCGAGCGAATTATAAATCCCAGCTGAGCCCAAATGACAGCTTAAGGCGCAGATTGGAAATGTGTGTTGAACAGCTGAAACGGCTGAAACAGCTGAAAACAGGCTCACACAAAAAGTCGAAACATCAGGCGTTAATGGGAAATCATTGCACTTTAATGCCTCGGCAAGTGAATCGAATTAAATGAAAATATTTTGCAGGCGAAAAAAACTACGCACAAACAAGCTGGTACAAACGGAAATTCACACGGCATTTGTTGGAAATGCACTTTGAGAAAAACTGAGGGCTCAGTACGGCTTAGAGTGTGGGGATTACCTTTAAAGTTTGTTAAAAAGATAAATCTCTTCTTGCTGAGTTTTGATTGCAATTTTGGTGATTGTCCTTGGATGTTATTATCTTTATTTATTGATTGAATTTGTAAGTTTCTTTTACCATTTATTTCTTATCTCCTTGCAATAACAACAAGCAATGAATATATAAAAGCTTTCTGCATCATTCATTTTGATATTAAAAAATTGTATAAAAATGTAAACCTTTTTCTTTTGTAGTTAGTTTTCCTATGGAATATTTCTTCTACGAAAAAAGTGTGTTAAACACATTCATCCATGCTGATTGTAATGTTTATCAAAGGTGTTGTTTTGTCAATACATCAATTTTTTCCCTCCGTGCACAATCCTTTTGATCTACATTGCCTTTTGCACAATCGCGGAGCGGGAAACTTTGACTGATGTCAATCTGGGCAGTGGAGTGCATGCTGTGCGGACTGTCGTCGCTGCCATCAATGTGCAATTTATTTTCATTTGCTGCGAACGGTTAATTGCATTTTATTTATTGGCATGTCAACAGCAGTCGCAATTTAAACTTTTCGCCCTTGTTTTTGCGCTGGCAACTGGGTCAAAATTAAAGCGGTTACAGGCAGCGATAATGACTAACGCAAAGGAAGCCCATCAGCTCGGTCAATATTAGTTGAAAATGTTTAGTCAGGGCAAATATTCCGTCCGGTTCGCCTTTAATTGATTAAAATTCGATTTTCATTGGCCCCCGGACTCACATTATCCGCAGAGTAACTTCCTGCCACAGGACACAACTCCTTCCACTGCCAGCCAAGTCAGTTGTTTGCCAACAACGCCCAGCATATTGACCACATATTTGATGATGATGACGACGTTGGGGGAATGGCTAAAAGTTTTTGCGGCACTTAGCGAAATAATAAACTTAGCTCTGCCAGCAAACCCAATTTGACCTGAATCCGAGCTGCTTTTGTGACCGAACGGTCGACTTTGATCTATCAAAGATATCTTTTGGCCACACACATGAGTGAGCTCTGGAATTTTATTAATTAAGATATTCATATGCGAAATTCGAGCAATCAAAGCGAATAAATTGCAATCCGTTTCTGGGAAATTTTTGTATTAAGCCTGGCTAATTGAAGATGAGGAAGACACATTTCTGGCATTGCTGAATATTTTAATATGCCTCTGTTCCTGCGCATCTCTCAATAAAACGGCAGCCATTCATGCATCCATGGGCAATCAAATGTCATTTTATTTGCAGCCCAGCTGCATTCACGCTTGGATTGCATTTCGTTTGCCATTTGAATGGCTGCTAACATTTTAGGCCGGATCCAGAGCGAAAATCTATCAACTGGCGAATCGAGGCTAAACTAAACTCCATTTGGCCATGACAAATGGTCGGTAGCCCTCTGCGGCTGGCAACGTTAATCAGCCAAATTTATTTGCTGCCAATATGTGTGAGGTTGCATATTTTGCCGGCCAAGCCGATTTATAAATGCGAAGGGAAAAATGTGTCGATTTGCGATGTGCGATGTGCGTATGGCCAAAACCTAACGACAGGCTGTTGACAGCTGTTGGTTGGCCAAATGTTGTCGCCCATGCTCGTTGGTACTCGAATATTAAATTTATGTCTAGTGACATTTTGCCTAAACATATTTGCATATATTTTGCATAATTTGCACCGCCAGCCGCCCCTCGAAAATATTACCATTATTATTATTATTATTATTGTCGATGTTGTTGTTGTATGCCCAACTCTACATTTATTTTTATGGTCGCATTTTCACATCGCAATACTAATAACGTTGGATTAATTATACCAGTAACCAGTAACCAGTACCCTTCCAAACCCCCGAAAACTCACCTAGATTCTCCACCTGGCAGGGCAGGACGAGCGTGTCCCCGACGACGGCGCGATAGGTGTGTCCACGAGACAGGAAGCGCGGCAGGGCGGCGGTCAGTGTGGAGGGGGCCACCGCCGACTGCTGAACGTTGCTCATCGAGCGGCTGTTGCTGCCTGAAATTGGAAAAGGGTGAACGGTAAGCGGGTTAGTCTGTGGTTCTACACGGGAAATAAACATCAAAGTATCAGGTTTATATCACATATATATATCAAAACTTGTTTCCAATTAGAGACCTCACCGTATCAGTAGAACAAAGTAATGTTAAACTATAACTATGATAAGTAAATCACAATAACCTTTCAGAATGGGTATTCAAAATCAGTTTTAATTGTAATTATTTAGATAAAAACTCTGGAACGTAAATTATTCCGCTTAGTTATTTTAAACAACAGCATCGCCAAATAATTTTAGCATTTAATAGGCTATTGTTTTACGCTGTTGATTTTGCTAATTGGAAAGTCATGAAATACGATTGTAATTAGGAGTTAGCTCTGTGACAGGTAATTCTCTAATAAATCAAATAAACTTTGATTCTATATCATAGATAATAATGATTTAATGTTAAAATAAACACTCTCTTTTGAAAAACCAAGTTAAATTGGCTTTAAACAGAAGTAAAACCTAAGTTTGTAAGTCATTTCTAAGCCAATACATTGCTTTCCAATTTGCAGGACTAAGATTTCTTTAAGTGCACTCACACCCCTGCTTAGAGGGGCCCGTCTATCGATGGCAATTTGTTTCCATCTGAATGGGTTTCAATTAGCATAAAAATGTAGCAGCGAGTCCTTCGCGTTTACGCCGAGACCCCAGGACTCCCAGGATGGCAATAAACGCGCAGTACGCACATACCGGAACGTTAGCGCGTTATGTGTGAGGATGAGGAAAGGAGGAAGGGTGTCTATATAGGGATGGTCGACGGACGGAAGCTCCTCCATTGGCTCCGTGTCCTGGCCCCACTGACACTGCTCGGTGCGTGTGACCCGTCAGAGTGTGTTAACGCACTCGCCATGCCCTCGGGGGCATCGTTTCTGTCCTGTTTCTGTGCTGGCCTGTCCATGGAAACATGGCAACATGGCCAACGTGAAAATTGCTGTCGCCCGGCAGCAGCTTAAAGCCAATTTCTATGGCGGCAAGAAAAACAGTCTGACCGGGGCACGCAGCTTTTGGCGACAAATGAGCGCAGCGGAGCGTAACAAATGTTCGGCCCTGCTAAATGCAGTTCAAGAGCAGGTCCTGCGCGACGGGACAGGACACCAACGCAGCGTAACAAATTTGATTACAGGAGAGAGCTGGCAAGGAGAAGAAGAAGTTGCAGTCGAGTAGAGGAAAAGACTCTTCTCATCTAGTCCAATAGACGCCCCAAGGAGTCGCCAGAAGCGAGAGGAAAACGCCAGCATCAGCAAACAGGCCAAAAGTCTTTGCTTTTGGAAGCGACCTCCTACTTCTACTCCGCCTCCTCCTTCTGCCGACTGCACTTTTCCGTTTTGTGTGTCTGCGCTGGGTCGTTTTATCTTTTACGATACCCCTGGACACGGCCATTGCCTCACTCCGGTTTGACCCACCTGTCTGCTTTTAGCCGCTCCCTTCTTAAGAGACACTTTTACAGGTCCTTAGCGCCCAGCGGACATAAAAGGACATTTTCGCAGATCATCATTTTACGGGGAGTAAAAGGGAAGGACTTGGACCTGGACGTGGTGGAGGACAAAGGAAACGGGCGAAAATTGGTCAGGCTTTAATGCTGGACATGGCCCTGTGCGAATTTGTCGACCCTCAGATTTTATATTGTCTCGGGACAAAAGTGCACGCTTGTGTGAAATTGCACAAATTTTGCAGCCAAATGAACTTTAAGACGCACACACTTCACATCCAAGAAGGAGTAATAAAATAAGGCAGCGCTGGAAACGAATTAAAGATACTCAGTACTTAAAGGGATTTCAAACTTTAAGGCGTTTGAAGGGAGCAGGTTATCCTTTCAGATAACATTCTTAAAAATATGAATAACTTTCCCAAACTCATTCACTCCATCTCCTAGACGCCTTGCCACATAAATCTCCACCAACACAATCTACCCTAGAATCCTCCTAGTACCCTCTATAAAAAGTGTCGAATGGGGGCCTCGAGGAGCACTTTAAATCTCTTTTATACCCAGGACACTCTCCAGTTTCTCCGACTGCCTGTCGAAATACGAGCCGACCCCTGCGTTAATATCTCGGCATGCATAAATATGTCTGGGCTTTCCATTCGACGCGATATCCCAACCGCCTGCCATCCCCTTTTTGAGGAGGCAACTGCCGAAATTAGAGTTTTGCATATGAATTTTTGGGGGCAGCACTCTCGGGCGGGAGTCACCTTCCATCCTTTGGCTGCCGGTCATTCGGGCCAACAACATTGCCCAAGTGGCACATGTCGAGGCACTAGCACATATTTTTCAAATGACCAAAAATGCAGTTGGCCTTAAATTGCATGCATGAAATGCATTAAACATGCAAACCACTTCGCACCGAGAAACCCCAATGGCAGGAAGGTGATTTGTGTGAGTTTTTGTGGGGGCGGGGTGTGTGCGTAAGCCGTTTTGCGGGGGTTGCAGGCGGCAGGGGTTGGTAGAAGGCCAAATTTGTGAGGGCGGGGCATAGGCGCATTAAACATTTTTAAAGTGGTTTTCAACTATGCACGAAATTTCATTAAAACTGGGAAAAGCTGGTAGAGGCTGTTAGGAGAGGAGATCCGATGGAACGGCAAACTTTATTGTTGTCTCTCAGCCAGAAAAGCAGTAATTTTTCACTCGGGGAAAAAGGATTAACCGTAAAGGCTTTTAGTAGAGAAATAAGAACTTTATGGACTTTATGCATTAAATATTAAATTCTTTGGGTGAAATAATAGAGACTAAAAAATCAGTTCTATACGTGATGTTTAATTTAGTCAAAAATTTCATTACTATTTTCTTTGTGTGAAAATTTTCCGAAGAAAAAAGGATTTTTCGCAAAAATAAGCTCTTAATCCTTCATAATTTTGGCCAGAGTTGGGTTTCCTAGAGCTAGAATCTGAATTTCTTCCTGTGTGCTACTTAAATTCAAGCTGAAATTTAAGAGTTCTTAAATTTATACCCTCCACTGACTCACGTTGCTAGTCGCGTGCGTTGCACAAAACGCAAAAACTTTCGCCACTTCCGCGCCGAACACTTTCTCCCTGTCCGTGCTGAAAAATGAGCTCGAATGGGTTCTGTCCCGGAGTCCTGGCTGTCGCGGAAACTGTGTCACATGAGTCCACCCGTACAGTGCGCACTCGCACTGCCAAACACACACACACACACACTCTGCCTTTCCCTTGCAAATACACACTCGCATGCGAAGCACTTTCATCAAAAATGCATACAACATTGCAGTTGCACCGCACAATAAACTCGATTCTGCAAGAGACTCCCAGCTCGACCATGTAATACCCATTGTTTGTGAGACATTCAATCCACTTTCCATGTCGATTGATTTCCACCTGCCACTGAATAAGCGGTGATATGCTCAGCACTTTGCAGGGAAAGTGGTGCGAAAAGCACAGTTTGTTGCTTAAATAATTTATCTCATGCACAAACACACACTTTACGTGGCTGGGGTTTTTAGCAGCTAACGACAATGCGGTGGGGCAATACGAAGAGTGGGCGTGGCTGCCCATCTACATTGTTGCATAAATTGTGACGCTAGATGGAGTGAAAGGCACTGGAAGAAATCTCTTTCGTAACTCATCAAAGGGTGAAGCACAAATACAGCAACGTAAAGGAATTAAAACAAATTACGAAAATTTACTGATTTATTTCACTTTAAAATGAAATGTTACATAATTAAGGTAGATTTTCTTTCTCTGTACCATATCTCCTGTTCCCAGACCTTTCTGTTTGCGGCCCCCTTAACCAGGTAATGGCGGTTGAGCTCAGCGAACAGCGGTGAATGTGTGGCATTTGCGCCTGCTTTTGTAAACGAAACGCATTGGCATACTTTCGCCGTAGGCCTTAGTTCCCAGCCATTCGGATCTGTTCAGTTCCAGATTCTGTTTCTGTTGCAGGTTCAGTTTCTGTGGCCGCGAGCTGAGAGCAAATGGAAGAATCGATTCCAGGCGAGAGGCATTTGAAATTGTTTTTTTTTTTTGCCAAAATCTGGAGCTGCATCTCTTTGCAGTTCTGCGCATTTTTGTGGCTGCGGCAATAGTTTTAGTTTCAGCAGCACTTTCAGCTGCGATTCGAATCGCGATTGGAATTGTTTTGTGCCGGCAGCGACATTGCGGTTGACAATGAGGAGCAGCTGGAAACGTTGTCACCGGCGACTGATATATGCATGCACTCCATTTCCCAGTCAGAGCACTAAATTTGTTGCATTATTTTCGGCGGACACGGAGCCCGCACATGCAGCGTTTTCTCATTTCCGTTGCGTGGTTGCAGCTTCTATGGCAACTTGGCAACTCTGCTTTCTCTGCTGCGGTTCACTTTACACGCCAGACCATTTTTCCCACGATTCTGCTGGCGAAAGTGTTCAGTGGAGAGCGAAATTCAGGGGTGGATTCAGTAGTTTTAAGGAGTTTAAAATAAAATATAATTACCAACTGCAAGATATATTTTCTTACAATAATGATAAGAAACAAAATGAGTAACTTAAAATATTTACTTATTTCTCATTTTCCCCTTAAAATCTGAGTACTTCCGCCCCTGGCAACAGCAATAGTTGCAGCAGCAACACCGGCAGCAGCAGAAGCAATACTTGCAACAGCAGCCACACTTTGTTTCATTAAAACTTTTGCCACGTGTCGTGGGTGCATGTGTGTGTTCTGGGAATGCTGGTGTCGGAGTGTTTGTATATGATCAGCATCTTTGCTTGTTTTGCCATTTGTTTAGTGTTTACTCGCCACCTGCCACGCCCCCCGCCACCTCGCTAGTTCCAACCGCCCACCAGGCGCGCTATCTGCATTTCAATGCATTTTAAAATATGCATAGCGGGAGGTAAGGTGGAAAAACCAAGAAGAACTAACCAAAAAACGAAACTAGGAACAAATATTTTAGTTTACTAGGGGAATGTTCATTACATTTTCTTTTTGTTTTTTTGGTGGATTTTTATATTTTCTGTTTTTCTTTGTGCTGCCATTCAGCAGCTTCTTGGGTGAGGAGTTGGCTTGTTAGCCGAGATTTCCATGCATATGGAGAGGAGAGCCGCGGGATACGTTGCCACACCTGCCCGGAAAATCCAGGATCCCCACCCAGACTCCAGCATATTGCATTTTCTGTTGTTTTACCTTGTTGCATATTTAATGCATGCAAATTATTTACGGTGTCGACTCTTAGCCGGCGGCGAAATGTTGTGTTTTTAAAGCGCAGCTAGCTGCGGCCAATTCATTTTTATTGCCTGCAATTTGGCGCCCACCCCTGGCATTTGGATGAGGTATGAGGAATAGGTTGTTTGGGTGATGGGCAAGATGGAGATGCCCCCGAGTAAAACCCCTGGCAAAAGACACTTCTAGTAAGCTCTAGTGACTTGGCTGACTTCGGAGTCGTAAGTGCATTTATCAAAATCCTCTTTCCGATGGCGAGAGGAATGGGTGAAAAGTGCACGTCAACGACAGAGGCGTGGAAAACGTGCTACGTCGGCACAGCAATTTCCCAGCAATTTCGCTGGAAAAAAAATGACAAAAAAGCGTACGAGTGAAATGTCATTCAAGCAGCGAATGCCATTTACCCAAAAACCCCAACCCCAAGCCAAACTCCGACCGAAGCCCCAGCCAAAACCCATCAGCCAGGTGGAGAGAAGTCCTGCCATTTGACACCCGAAATATGCAAATGCTGTCAGCTTTCTCGCGTTGCTTTTCCCTCGTTACTTCCGCTTTTCCACCCACTTTTCCTCCAACCCAACCGATGATGCAGCGGTGGGCGTGAACTCGTCAAGCTTTCGCGCTTGTCGATAGTCAATCTATTCATCTTTCTAACTGGTTTCACATGTGCTGCCAGAGCTGCCAAGCTGCCACACATTTTCCAGCTCATCCCCGCCCATCTGGCTTTGGGTTCTCAGCTGGTTGTGTGTGGGACCTTGCAGCGGGGCATGGGGCCATGGGGGGCGTGGCCGCTGTCAGAATCGAGCTTGACTTTTATGCACATATCATTTGCATAACATTATTTGAGCAGAGTTCGCATTAAATTCTGAAATGCCAAATAAATCCGCAAGCGAAATGCTATTTTTTCGAGCTATTTTCGTTTACGTTTGCACTTAGCATGCACTGCGAAAACTGCACTCTGCTGCTCTCTGCACTCTGCCAGGCAGGGAGTCCTGTGAGTCCGCCTCGGAATCCTTCCTCCTCAACTGGTGCTGACAGTTTTCTCAATTTGCATTTCCAGTTGCAGTTTCATTTTGAATTTGAGTTTGACTTCGAGTTGAGCCACGTTTGATTTACGCTTGTTGACGCTGCACTTGGCGTATGCGTAATAAGCGTGTGAGCACTGACTCGCCTTCTTTTTTATTCAGTCAGCCTCTTGAAATTCCTAAAGCGGGGATGATGTTCGCCCAAAAAAAGGCGTCGTAAATTGTTTTATTGCCCTGTCATGCCCCAACCAGGATCCAGGCATCTTCTTATGGCCCGACCATAAACTTATTATGAATTCCTGTTATTTATTTGGCAATTTATATTTCATGCACATTGGCAAACCCTTTAAATTAAATAATAAAAACAATACTCCAGCCCAGGGAAAGCCCTTAGTTCGCTGAGCCAGCAAAAAGCAAGGAGCGGAATAGCAAAGGAGCTGCCAGAAAAGAAATCCTTTCGCCAACAAACAATATATACGAGTATAAGCACATAAGGCAGATAAGAGAGAGCCCTCGGAGCTCGGAACTCAGAACTCGGGCGTTATAAAAATATTAAAGCGGCACAAACGTGTGGACTTGACTTGGTAGTTATGGTTTTCAGAGAAGAAATATATATCTATCGGGAAATGCTTTCAATTGCCCTAGAAACACGCGCACACAACCGCACGCACACGTTCGCCTAATAAGCCAGGGGAAGTGGTGCAAAAACAGGCCATATATCTACCACAAGGACACAGCCACATCCACACCCGCATATATATCCTCTGCCGTAAATCAAACTTCTCAATAGACAGAAATGTTTGTGGTTATATATTGACAGGAATTTTCACTAATATTTTACACAAACACACACGCACGCATCTCATACACACTTTTCAAGAAGTTCTATTGGGTTGTGGAAAGGCGGATGGCAGCAGGAAAGAAAGAAGGAAAAAAACTCTAAGGAAGCCCACGCCCACACGTCGTATGAGTAATGACGCCGGCTTACGGCACTCGTGCACCGAGCTAATTTGAATTTTAAGGCCATTTGCAAGCACCACTCCAATTTCAATTGCTCGGAAACTTTCCACCACGACTCTTCGACACTCGAGTCGCAATGGTGGCCATTAATTTGCAACGCCTCAAAATTGTTTACGAAACATTAAGCAATTGCAGTGCCAGCGAAAAAATGGCATTAAATATACAACATAGTTGCTTGCCCTGCGGAGTTAGAGGCGTCGCAAGTGGGTGGCGTAAAGATATCACATTAAGAATTTAAATTAATTAAATTAAAATGCGTGGTTCTCTTGCTTGTTGTTGTTGCTGCTGCGGCTTTTTGGCCAACCAAGAGACCGACGAAGCGACGTACCGAGCAGCTTTTGCCCGTCCTGTTCCTGTGCGGTTTCCACGGAGCTTGGGACGGAGGTTTGTTAAAGCTGGCACAAGATTTGCATAAAGTATAATGGCCATCTTCCTGGTCCTAGCAAAGGACGACAACGTTGGCACAAAAAAAAAAAAACAACACAGAAGGGGGCAAGGAAGAGGAGAAGGAGCTGGAGCAGGACCTCCATCCTCCAGGATCCACGATGAAAAAACCAACCGAGCGTGGCCATTCAATTTTCATTTTTTCTCTGGCCCCGTCGTCTTTGAACTTTTCACATTTCTCGTTTCTTTTTTTCGGGGCTGTCGCGGAGCATTTGTACTCGTACTTTTTTGCACAAGACATTTCCGCGCCGCATGTCCAGTTCCTGTCCAAAAGCTTTTGGTAGTCGGCATTTGGTAGTTGGTTGGATACTTGCTCCTTGCCCGCTGGCCGCCGTTTTATGGCTCACTCGATTTCTCTTTGGCATGATTTTTTTGCCAGGCCATCGCCTTTTCCTTGTGCTTCCTGGCTCCTGGTTGCTCCATCCAATGTCTGGACCAGCGTCGAAGCAAAAATTTCAATTTGATTTTGCTCCCACGATCGTTTTGTTTTATTTCCTGTAGATATCTGCAATTTCGTGTATCAGATTTGCTCCTTTTACAAGCGACGGCATCGGCGACGGCGTCCAATAAAAATTGACTTCACAAACGCTTCCGCTTTCCATCGAAAGTTGAGCATTTAAGCTGCCGCTTTTCGCTGTTAAACGAACTGATAAATTTAATGCTCCGTTATGGCCGCCCCTTTTGGAAAGTGACTAAACAGCCACAGGGGCTTAGGTTATTATTATTCGACTAAAATCCTGGCCTTCTCCGGTGTTTTCGGTTACCGAAATTTAAAACATGAGTGTGCGGCGGCAGCTCATTGTTCTGGGAGCTTAACTTACAAATTGCTTTTAATTACCGCCTTGGCAAGGCGGTTGGTAGCTGCTTAGATAGTCGACTCACGACCGAGCGGGATAAAGGTGAGTGCCTGTATTTAACCAGGGGGATCAAATCGAAGGAGCCAAGGTGCTCTCTGCACTTTTATTTCCAGTCAGCTGTGCGGTGCAAAGTTTTATTCAGCAAATAGCCCCAAGTGCAAAAACTTGGGAAAATTCAGTCAGCATACAGAAAGGCAGCCGCTTACTTTTATGCTACAAGGTTTATGCGGGATCTTTTAAAATAAATGTTTTAATAACTAACTAACTCTTTACCTCTTCAGAAATTATTAAACTAAGATTTATGATAGTGTTTTGATATCTGCTCAAGGCCTGTCCCCACTTAGCCATTAAAAAATATCAAAAAATTAGAAATTTCAATTTCTAAGACCTATTTAAGTTATTTTAAGCTTTTTAAGGGAACTCTTGTATTTCTTTAATTGGTAAACAACCACTTCGCAATATAAGCTCCCCATAAACATGGCCTCAACCGTAAAGGCGGTTGCCATGCTGGCGAACGACCTTTGTCTTTTGGCCCGCCTCATATTTGTGTTAACTGTTTGCCTATGCGAGTGTGTTCTTTGAGGCCAAAATGCAAATGTTTGGCCGCCTCGCAAATCCTATTATTTTATTATGAGGGTCAGCCGAGTGTCGTCGGGCGCAATATTGCTAATATGAAGAGCAAACAAAGGCCGACGCCGCCCTCTAACCAACCACCAAAAATTGTGGCCGTAAACATTCTGATATCTTCTGATAACTTTCGCCAGTCATATAATAAATGTATTTCCCCCAAAAAGCTTTCTGCTTGCTGAATTTTTCGTAAAATTTAAGGAATCTAATCGGATTCGCCTTGATAAGCTGACAGGATGCCTGTTTAAAGAGCCTGGGAATGGTCGCATTTTCACTATTATTTGGGATAATTACGTGCATTTAATCACAACAGGAATGCGGTTTACAAAAACCAAAACCCTACTCATTTTCGCCATGTGTGCTGGTGTGTGTGCCGTTGGCCAATTTTCAGCTAACTAATGTTTGTCTGTTACTTTGCATTGCGCTTATTTCTGCTCATTTATTTAACAGTGTTTCCTCTGTCTGTGATTGCTGTTTCCCGTCCCCTTGTTTACTGAGTGGTTGACTGTTTTTCCTCTTTTTTTCAGAATTCTTTTCATTAGAGTTTTGTCGGAGAGG
This sequence comes from Drosophila eugracilis, assembly GCF_018153835.1. Lineage (NCBI taxonomy): Eukaryota > Metazoa > Arthropoda > Insecta > Diptera > Drosophilidae > Drosophila > Drosophila eugracilis. Next base: position 3,996,121 of record NW_024573645.1, read on the forward strand.
GCGAGAGGGCAGCTGAGAGTTTGAAAATAAATTAAACAGGATAATTTGTGGTGCGTTTGTTAGCAAAATGTTAATGAGGTCGGTTGAGCGGGAGGTGGGGTTATGGTGCTGTGGATGCTCTAGTCATATAGGTGATTCTCTCAACCCAACCATCCGACATGGTGACACTATGGAAGATAAAGCCCGGGGAACCGAACAAACATTTAGCAATGTCAAGCAAGGAGGGGCTGTAAATTTCAATTTGCTGGCAGGACCAAGAGAGAGCATCATTTAGATTGTTTAAATACCAGCAAAAGTGAGGCTGGAGTTGGGTAAAGGAACTCAAAGGCAACGGCAACTGCAATGGCAACGGCAACGGCAAATGGAAATGCATATCCACACATCCACATCCACACGCAACCAGACAAATTGGGCAACAGTTTTTCAGATCAGATCCCTTGGCTTTTCTAGAGTAAAGGAGTAAAGGGCCGGTTGTCCTGGTTGCTTGTGGTTTTATTTGCTGGGCATAAATCAAGCAGAAATTGCAGGAGAACCCGCTGCTCCGGACAATCTGTCACCCCCGCAGAGCGCTTAGGTTGGGGCTACAATTTTAAAGATAAACACTCGCCAGACTTCTCTGTGTCTCGGTGTCTCGATGTCTCTGTGGCCCGAAGTTATTTCATATTTAAGCCAAATTTAATGGCCATGTCCAAGTCGACTGGACTGGACAGGACTCAGACTGAAAGAGCTGGCCAGTCAAATCCCTGCTTATGTATGCATGAATTTATATCCCAGTGCCTTTTGCTCGGTCTAGCATTTTTCCCTAGACTCCGTCTACGTCTGCTTCTCTGTCTCCAATCCAGAATATTTGCCAATCAATTATGTATGGTTCCCCCATTGGATTTTGATATGTGTCAATGTACTGCTTCCTAGACAGTTTGTAAAACTTGCCTCTAAGCCATCCTAAGTGACAGTGGAAGAAGGGTTGTCGTCTAATTACTTTAATTTAGAGCCTCAAAAGAAGGAGTACGCTCAATAATGGGCCGCAATCGAATAGGAATTCCGAATCAAAGTCAATGCAACTGGGTCGAACAGCTGTGAGTTTGCCAACTTGAAAGTTATCGGCGGCCAAAGTAGAGGCCAAGTAAATGTTGTCTGCGCCGGAAACGGAAACAAGCTGTGCACACGAGTGGAGGCGGCCAAAAGGAAGTAAGCCAGCCAGCCAGCCAGCTTTCAACCATATAGATCCCAAGTTCTAGAGAACCAGAGATTGTCCTTTGCCGGCACAGTTAGTCAGCAAGTCGTTGCAGCAAATGGGGCGAACAGAAGGAAAAAAGCCAGAAAGGAATAATCCTGCGGCAGCAGACGGAATGCTGCTTAGTCGACTCGATATTTCGCTGGCAAAGGATTTCTCTCCTACCATGTCCACCGCCTTCAGCTGCTCACATGTGCCTTGCATTCGAGTGTAGTTTGCTTTTAATTCAGCATGGAAAATGAAATTGAAAACTGTGCCAAATGTGTGCACACTCAGACAGACTCAGGCCACCGCAATGGCGCGCTCAAATAGACAAACTTACTTCGTGGCACTGTAAAAAAATATCACTTTCAATATGGAAATATAAAATTCACTAAAAGTGATTAAATTTTACATTTTTTTAAACATTCCTGATTTTAATTCCCTTAAAACCCTTTCAGTAAATGAAAAAACAAAGTTTTAATCCGCCTTTTTATCCACCCAACTATTTTCTCAATGCCGAACTGGAAACCAAAGCCGAGGCAGCCTCTCTGCAAAAGTGACATGTAATAAATTTTATTGATTTTCGCTTTGGAGAGGAGGCTGCAGGCGGACAGAGCTGCGGCTTTAATGCATTTTTAAGACTTTAATATTGCGGTTGGACTGGATATTTCGGGGGCGATGAGCTGGCAATTATAATTGAATTAGAAATGCCAATCTCCCGGTCTGAGTTTGTGCCGTTGCATTGAGTGGATTTGAATGGGGAAAATGGTATGTGATGTGCCCATGTAGGGGATGCATTTGCGATTAGTTGGCTGAGGCAGAATACTGCTCAGCAATTTGCTTGGAACTAGTTGGAAAACCAATGCCAACCCCCTGGAGTTTTGCATTTTTCATGGATTGCCTGTCACTGATCTCGAACAGACATGCGAGTGTATCTCTGTTTGAATTTATTGCATTTTTAATCAGTCCGGTTTGGTTGCAATCGAGAGGGCGTATACCAACGTATAGCATTTTATTCCATGTTTTTTAAATTCAGCTTACACACAGCACACAAGGTTAAACAATAAACGCCCTATTAATAAATAACATCAACTGCCACTGTTTGTTTTGCTCTTTTTGTTTGCAATTTATGTTTACCCATTGTTTTTCATGAACCTCTGTCCTCTGTCCTCTGTCCTCTGTCCGTAACCAGAACTCACCTGCAAATATATATAAATAAAATACGAAAACGAATCAGTAAAGGTTTGCTTTTGTAAAAATCAGTAATTAATTAAATGTTGTGTGCTGCTATTTCAGCGCTAACAAGATAAGTAAACGGCATTGTCGGAAAACAATATGGTTTTGTTAGTTTAAAGGTGCAATTTTCATTGGGAAATTTTCCATTTCGAGGAACTTAAATCGTGCCAGTGAACTGGTAATTTTGCCTCCTGGACTTATCTGATAAAATATGAGTGGTTAACATGCACATCTAATTTGGAGAAAGGAAAAATTATAATATATTGTCGACGTAGTCGCTTTTTTTTTGCTGATTCCCCTATGCGATTGTTAGTGGTTTTCTTTTTCTCTCTGCAGTTGAGTTAATGTGTGTGCCTCATTTATCAAAGCGCAAAATGCCGCTCTTGTTTGCCGTCAAAGGGTTGAGGAACGTCCTTCTGCCCAATCCCTAACTACCAGCCAGCCCACCACCACCCATAAACCCCACTTTTTCATGTGCGTGCGGGGCACATGAAAAATCCTGCGGCTAATAAGTGACACGCGTCGATTAATAAAACTGTACAAGGCGCACCAGGCTGCCACCCACTTGGTAGGTGGGCGTGGCCCCGGGGGAGTGGATGGAATGCCACTGCGTGTGTCGTACATTAAAAGGCCATGTCACAGTCAACGATTATGCAAAGCAGCCAACCGATCTTGGATAAGCCCAAGACCCTGCGAAGGACTGCCCTGGCAAAGGCAAAGAACTTCCCCCTCCGTGCAATTGCGTGAGTCCCTCGGGGACGTTTAGCTCTCTCTGCTCCTTGGCGTTAATAGCTCGCCAAGATTCCAGATGACCCACTGAATAACTTAACCTTTTCGATTCGGATCATAACTTTTATATTTGATTTTTATTTTCGGAACTATCTTGTCTTTGAATCTCAGAAGGATTTTTCTTTATTTCTTGGTTAATTGACTTACTCACAAGAACGACATGAATAGTCTGAGAAAGTGATCTCTAAAAATAACTCTATTACAGACTTCATAACAAACTTCAAAAAACAAACCAAATTAAAGCATTCCCTAGGGCCAAGTCTGTTTACAGGAATTTGCATAATTCTTAAAGTGTGACAGCATTACAGATTATTCCGCCCGGCGAACCAATGGAGTTTGCATTTCGCTTTCGTCTAAGCATGTGGCAAGTAAATCAAATTTTAAAATATGCCAAAAGCAAAAATATGAAATCAAAATCCATTCAATTTCCATTTGAAGAAGGGAGGGGAGTATTGTGTGGGTTATTTTTTTCTTCTTTCATTTTTGCTGTGGCTTGGTATGGAAATGAGTGTGCTGGATTCTTGCTCTTGCTCCGGTTATTGCTCTTCTTTATTTTGTGAGCGGTGGAAAAACAGATGCAAATCAACAAGCTGCCAGCCAGATAAGGCAAAAACAAGTGTCTCCTTTGCTGTCCTGCGTGTCCTGGATATCCATCTATCCATCTTTTTGCTCGTATTTACAATCCGTATGCAGAGATGAATGATGCTGCCAATGAGCGTGTGTATGTCTCTCGGATGTGTTTTGACAGCATTTTGCTATTAACTTGCTATTCCTCGTCAGATATTTGTTTTTCTTTTCACTTCCACAGGGTGACATGTCTGCTGCTTGGCACAGGAACAGGAACTGGAACAGAAACAAGGACAAGGACAGACACCGAGGACCAAAAAGAAATGTACTACGGCTGGAGTTTGATAAGCCGTCGTCTGAGCTAAATGACTAGCCCGGGGTCGAGCAGATCTTGGGATAAGTGATTTATGCATTATGTGTCTATCGTTATGGACATAAATCGTATTAAGATTGCCCATCCCCGATCCCTTTGTCTCATTACAGTCATCATCATCATCCCCGTAGCCACCTGAATGCTTCCTTTTTTCCCATACCCTCAGCTTAGCTTTTGAAGTTTACACCTGCGGCATCTCAGACTTTGCTGAAAAACAAAAGCTGCTTTGTTTACCAACCTTCGGCAGAGTTGTTTGGGTGGCGTTTTTTATTTCTTCCTAACGAGAAACTTCAATATTGTCCCATCTGCCCAGGCAGGACCAAACAAAAAGCGAGAGCTAGAAAGAAGGCAAGACAAATATTAACCCGGGGCTATTCATTAAACAGTCCTTTGCTCATATGTTTTGCTTTCGCCTGCCACTCTGTGTCCTTTCATTAAACAAGCCTCCTGTCTCCTGCTCCTGCCCCTGCCACCTCCTGGCCCCTTGAGTTCCACCCTCCGGCAGCCACTTGAAGCGCTCATTGTTTGCACTTGATGATGCCGGGTTGACAGCCACGCCCACATCAATGCCAACGCCCCCGCCCACATCGGTACTCCAACGAGTTGCAGACATTTATGGCCATATTGCCGGGCATCTTCGACAGCACCTGCTGCTTGGAAGGGAGTCATTGCACTTGGGAAAATTGTTTCAGAAGTCAAAGAAGTACTAAAGTTACAATTTTACTGCATTAGAAAAATTAAAAAGAAGACTTTTCTTTAAGGGTCATTCAGCTTTGTGACATTAGTAATGACTTTATGAATAGGAGCTTGGACTTCCCTTTGAGACTAGAAAGGGAATTGGTGAACACTGTCGGAATATCCACTCATTAGCTATTGTTTTTCCCTCTGTATCAGCTTGGTTATGCCGAAATGCTTAACGCCATCTTGGAAAAGCGGGTCTCGATTTCTCATTTCAATTTCGGCACTTCTGGGTTGTCGGTTTTAATATATATATCCCTCCGCTGTGGCACATTCTCGCATCTCTCGTTTTCTCGATGGCTCAGCAGCTTTTCTCATTGTCTCCGCTGACAGCAGATGGTCTCCCCGTCGTCTGGCGGCAGGAATTGTACATTAAAAAGCTTAACGATGCCGCGCTCAGTTGTCCTTGTCATTAGGTCCCTGCCCGTCCTCCACTAACGCCCACCCAACCCAAAAAAAAAACTCAGCCGTTTTGACCGTCTGAGTGGCATAAAACGCACCTGATGTGCAAAAACTGCTTAATTGAAAACATAAGCTTCTATAATTTCGTTCGCCCAGCCAGGCGGTGTCAAAGAACTCAATTTAAATATTCTAATTTATGCGCCTGCATATTAAAAGGCACGATCACGTAGCCAGCCAGGACCTCCATTTAAGAGGACTGTCTGTTCAGTTGAAGAGTCGAAGCTAAATGCTATACTCTCTGTTGGACACTTTTTGCTCCCCTTGTGTTGGTGGCAATTAAAAGCGCTTAAATCAATAAGCCCACAACGAAGTTGACATTCCATTTCTCATTTGGCCAGAACGTGTTGGCTTTTAGTATGCAAAGCACAGACAACGTGGTGGCTAATGGATCCGTCATCCTTCTTTGGCGACATTTTCCCCTGACTTATCGAGTGGAATTTTCTCGGTATAACCGATTGCCGGCAGGCGGGAAACTGTCCCAGCGGCCTTGTTGCGATATTCTGATTGGCATCCCGAGACTCCTGGCATCATATCACAATGGCAACTTTGGCTCCCGTTTGCCGGCTTATCAATGTCACTGCTGCAAATCAGCCAGCGCGACAAATTCGCGCCTTATCTCAATCTTGGCAGCACCAGCAGCAGCAGAAGCACCAATCTCACCTGCCACTTCCTTGCTTCTCGATGGGAAAATATGGCTGGCTGACAGGGATGCCAAGTTTTCTGGTGGTGGTACAAAGGTACTTTCTCATAAGGTACAGGCCACACTTCGAAAAGAAAATTTGCAGGATATTTTATTGCCTTTATCGTACGTCAGCTTAAGATAAAGTGTTTCTGAATTTATTCTTTTAATGTTTACTTGATCATAAAGATATGTTCGAGGTTTATAAAGAACATATTAAGAGAAAAAGAAGTACCCTTCCCTTCACTGATAACTTGGGGGTTGGGTGATTTTAGCCTTGGTGAGGGTGCTCTTCATTATTTCTTTTCACGCAACCGTTTCTCTGGGTTTTTGTGGTAATGGTGGAGGAGAAAAAGAAGATGGAAGGAAAGTAGAACGTCGCCGGCGAAACTTCATCCTCCTGCAGTCATTCATTCCCCTCGCTGAGAGAAGAGGTCCACCATCCATTGTTGCTGCGCGTAATTTATCTACCGCTTTTGTCTACCGCCGGCGTCTCAATGTCACCCGTTTCTGGGTTCTGCGGTCTTCGGCGACATTCCTGGGGCAAAAGCTCCCCAACCCCGCCTCAAACATCCAACCCAACAAATGGAAAATCTCGGCGCAGTGCTTAGCATCTCAATTCGGTTTTGGTTGGGTGGCCATGTTGCTATCTGTGGGCCGATAATAAAAATACCACCGCCAAGGTCCCAGGGGTGTGACAACTTCCAGCTTTGATTTTTCCTTGTTTCGTTGGCTTTTCCCCTCGGTCCTTTCTCTGCCCACCCCGCTGTTTTCCTTTTACAAAAGACACGAATGAATCTTATCAGCAGTCGCAACTGCCGCCCCCCGAAGTATGCAATGCTAAATTATGTCAATAAGTAAATGAATTTCGGCTAAATTCAGATTTTAATATCAGCTGTGGAAGGGGCAGGAAAATCTCTCAGGATTCTCATTTTCCGAGGCCTCCTCACTTATTCATATAGCTGAAAAAAATATACTCGCATACACGTGTGGGTTGTTTATTTGTCGTTTTGATGACGACATCTCGGCAAGGCGTGCATATGTGGCATGCCACGCCCACCACTTTGTACTTGATTTTAACAAAACTGTCTGTTTAAAGGAAACAAAGTGAAATTGTCTCCTTGGGGGGCCCAAAAAGCGAAAGACCAAAAAAAAAACAACAACAACAAGCGAAATGCGATGTTCCTGGGAAATGTATTTAATATGCAAATCCTGTGTGTCCTTTGAGATGATTATGGGGCATATTATGTCCCGAAACAAGCACACGTAGAAGAAGTGGAAGTTGCTTTTCCCAACGCAGACACACACAATTATCGATTTAAAAAGCCGCTTTCCACTCTCCTTTCTGACAAATTGTCGACTAATTTAAGGGAAATTAAAGAAGCTTTCATTCCGTTTGGAGTTTAAGCACGGACGAATCGAGCTGAAAATTAATATAGATGGGAAATAGAGTTCCTTCTTGTTCTTCTATTTTTTTTTAGTCTTTCCTCTGGCGGATTTGTTTTGTGAGTGCCGCGCGCGGAACTTTTCCAATTTGTGCACCGAAAAAGGATAGATAAACAGAGACGCAGACACGGACATTAACTCTAACTCGAGCCCAGACATGGGAAAACACTGGCAATGCACCTGGCCAGACATCCACAACCTCCTACACTGTGTACTGACCTCAGCGGCCTCGTGGAAAGCCGGAAAAAACTAATCGAACCGAAATACTCGAAATGTTTGCCTGATTTCTCGAGAGTACGCGCAGCTTGAAATTGCAATCATTGAACAGAATTATTCTTCCTTTCTCTTTGCCATGTTATTTTTTCAGCCATCCTCCGATCCGAAAACTTCAACCAACTTGTCCGGGGCAAAAAAACAGAGAAGAGTGGAAAAAAGGCAAAAACCAGGCTTCACTATCCCCGATAAATTAGCTCTTTAGAGGTCCGAGCCCCGACGGATTGGGTGGTTAGTCTTTGCTTTGATTGCATTTAATTCGATTTAATACGTCTACGGTTGTTGCTGCGGTGAGTAGCGAGTTTTCTCTGTGCCCCGAAGATGGATATTTTAATTCCGGGCAGAAACTTTCCATGATGACATTTGGCACATCTATATACGTTTTTTCTTTTTGTAGGTCCGAGCGTTTAATTAAAATACAAACAGCGATTCTCTCACAATTATCCCTTTTTTCTCGGCTCCTTCTTTTTGGCCAGATTTTGGCGCATCTTTTTGCCTCACGCCCGGATAATCTCCATCTAAATGATGGCAAAAAATTATGCTCGAAGCCGGAAAATGGTTGGGGTTTTCCTTCTATTTTTTTTTTCTCAATTTCTCCCTAATTAAATGTGTGGCATTAGGTGGCGCATTTTGGCACCGAGCCCAGCTTCTGGTCACAGATTTGTGGCCAGCGATAAGGCCAAATGGAACATGTTCCCGCCGAACAGATGATGTCAATGTCAGGGGGTTAGGAGTTTAAGGGGGTCAGGAGTTGGGTAGTGGTTGGCCAACGCTTTCAGCTGCCAATTTACGCCGCCATTATTGAGGTTTTTTCATACATTTCAGTGACCACTTCCGGCAACGGCAGCATCTTGTCTTGGCCGCCCCTTCCGTTTTTTTTTTCCTTTTTCCGGTCCTTCTTCATTTAATTTTTTATTTATTTCCCTCTTCTTTTTCTCCGCTTTTCTACTGCTGTTTGTTTTGGCCTGGCCCACCAAAAAATAATTCTGCACGCTGGCATCGTACCGTCATTACGTCCGCGTTCCAGAGTCGTAAAGTAAATTTTTTAATTAGAGTCACGAGTAAAACAAACCAATTAGTAAAGCTGTCAGAGCAATCCTTTCGGCGCTCTCTTCTTGGCCAACAAGCCCGCGGACCGTTGCCGACCGTGTTGTATTTTTAATTTCTTGGCCATGTTTTGGCCGCAATTTACGCGTGCTGCCGCGTTGCTGGCGTGTGAATTAATGAAAGAGTAAATTATGTGAAAAGGGCAAATTAAAGAGGTTCGGCGAGAAGTTTACTTCCTCTGATTTTTACGACTATGACCCAACACCCCAATGATTTCGGGTCTCATTTGGGCGCATCAAGTGTCCAGAGTTCGTGGGTCCCTTGACTCCTTCTCAAGACCCAAAATGTAGTTTTAATTAAATAGCACAATTGCCAGTGCCGCCGGGCACCTTTCATCCTTCGAGGAAAACTTCTTGGTTTGGTTCTGTTTTAGTTTTAGTTTTTGGTTTTTCGGTTTTGGTTTATATTCGTGGCTACGTGAGCTGCATTCCCGATGAACGGCCCAGAGTGGAGGCAAATAAACACTGGAATGTGCCTGACTCATGGAGCGGAGCGAAATGAAACGAAAAGTGCGACGGACTTGGGGTTCACAAAGTTTTGAACTTGGAACCCCCGTAGCTGCCAGTCAGGGCAATAATACAAAAAAAAAAGTAACAAAAAAACATAAGAATGGCATACAAAACAAAAGGGGAAAAACCGAGGAGAAAACTAAGTTATTAGGACCAACTGTCCTCGGTCCATGGGCGTTCCGGTTGTTGTGGGCGTGGTCACTGCACTTGTAGTTTATGTTTACTGCATTTCACAGTGCGAACGTGCGGCAACAATTTTTCAGGCCACCATTGTCATCCTTCTGCCCAGCGATCCATGCTCGGTTGACAGTGACAGAATTTATGTAGTTTGGATAGGGATAGAAAACGATTTGGGTGCTATTTGGGGGATTGGGAATGGGAATTATAATGGAACCTTTAAGATTGAACCTACTGATGGGCGTAAAAACCATGTTTGAAGTTGAAAATCCCAAACTTAAGATGTCTTCTAAGTTAAGTTTGCAATGTAAAATCCAGAAATAAACATACTAAACTCTTGGTTTTCATATGTACTGACAGATTTAGAAACTATATTGGTACTAACTAGCTTCTTCTTGGAAAATATTCCAGTAAACAGTAATGCCTACTGGTATTTTCCCCTAATATGTCGTAATGAAACATCAACTTAAAAAACTTGTTTTTCCTGCCGAACCATTTCCTTCCTCCTGCGTCACATTTATTATTGTTGCACTTTGTGGAAAAATATTTGCGGTTTCTGGTATTAGCATTTTATTTTATTTGTACAAATGTTCTTTCGTATTTATTTTGGCCAAGTTTACCCAATTGTGTATCTGTTTGTCCACAACTCGTTTCGGGCAATTTCCAATGATGGCAGGGAGTTGTAGTCGTAGTCGTAGTATTCGATGGATATTGCCTTTGTTGGCGCCTTTGTAAACACACTTGTCTCGGCTAGTAAGAGGGTGGGCAGGGGGTATGGGGAAAGGAAGGTCCTGGAACATTTTGGCAGGGCTGTGTCTTGGCACGCCAGCACCTGGTCATACACACATACACATCTACCCCCTGTGACCTGGCCGGGCCTAATAAAAATAAATAGCCATATAAAAGCGAAACAAAATTCATGGCAACGCCTGGCGATACAATAAAGCATATTATTTCAACATTTATTTCCCCGTTCCCATCTTGGCAGCCATTTGGCAGTGCTAAAGTGTTTTCCCACTCGGAATGTTGGCACCACTCCGCCGGCTAATGAGTGCAAGAGCTACGTGATTTACTTGGGATACTCGGGATGCTCCCAAGGCTTCAACCAGGATCCCAGTCACTCAGAATGCAGCTGAAAGAGCGTTTGTTTCCAGCTCATTAGATTTCGCTGCCTCCTGTGAATCTCCATTACCGGTAGATAATTTTCTGGCTGGGAACGGGAATGGGAATGGTTGGATAGAGGTGAGTGTCTCTTCGCTACACAAATGCTTATTTATGCCCGAGATTGCTCGAGTCCTTGGCAAAGTCCTTGTCGGTTATTTACTCTGCAGGAGCACTCCACTCGAGTCGAATGCATCCGGTTGAGAGGAATCGAAATGTATTGATTTATGGCTGCAACTGAGCGAGTGGCGGCAGGACAGACCAAGGTGGAGAAAGTTTGTCCTGCATCTCGGGTTTCTGCTACTTCAACTACGTCTGTGGCCAGCTGAAAGTTCAATCAAGTGAACACTGACTGTGGCTATGGAGTTCGGTCATTGATAAGTCATAAGTTCCTTGCCGCCACACACTCACACAAGTGCGCACAAGTTGCGTCACAAAGTTTGTCAAAGTCAAACACAAAGTTTCCCGCTGGCCGGAAAATGCCAATGGCTTAGATATTAGCAGTGCATTAGTTGGCAGTGCATTATTAATGACCAGCTGGGCATTGATTTTTACACTTGCTCGTTTGACAGCTCTGCTTTTTTCCGGCTTTTTTGTTTCTCGTTTACCGCTCTATCAATATTAATTGAGTTGATTGATCGGATGAACACGAAAAGGCTTTCCGGCTTCGAATCGAATAACATTTGCACTCAGAGAAAAGTCAATAAATTTTCATCGAACATAAATAAATACCAAAAAATTTATAGGCACTTAGCAGTGTTTTTTTCCAAACTTTTCAAAGGTGTTTCCGTAAAGTAAAACTTCCTTTTTAAGAGAAAAAAGTTCTAAGGAACTTAACAAAGGTTTATTTTGCAGAAAAACTTCATAAATTGGTCTTAATTTGTGGATTTCTTAAGTTATTTATTTATGTTTTTCTTTTTTCACTAAAGTAATACAAAAACTAAAACTTGTTGGCCTTCAGAACACAGAAAGTACATTTCGTTGATGGTTTTTTTCCAAATTAATAATCATTTGTCTTTTCTGAGTGCTGGCCTGCCCCCATTCTGTTAATCCAGATATTGATAACTTTCCACATTAACAGTGCCGCGTGACCCCGTGACCTGTTGCATGTTCGCCCGTGCAGTTAATTACTTTGATTTATTCGAGAGCCATACACATGCGTGGTCCGCCTGTCACATATTTCAAATCGCACTTAATTACAGCGCCGTGTACTTACAAATTAACAAAATTGCCCGGCTCTCAGATAAGCTCACCCGCCGCCCACACCCACCCACTGGGCCGTAAATTTATTACAAATTTCAACTTAGTTGCCAGCAAGCAATTCACCTGCCACTCGAGACTGAAGCACCGAATTTATTGTTTTGTTAGACCAAAAATTACAGCGATAAAAACCTACAAAGTGCTTAAGTGCGACATTCGGCCAAGGAAGTGGCCCAAAAAAGCACAGAGAGAGACATCGATAAAAATCGATAAGCATCGGCAATAAATTGCCAACCAGAATTCAAATAAAGCCAAAATGCCGGCTAATCTCCATTAGGCAAATACGTTGAGCTTACCGAAAATGTTGTGACCCATTTTGGTCCCGATCCGCCGCGTGTTATTGTTGCTGTTTTTCTCCCTCTTTTGGGGGCATGTGGCATGAGGCTAGGAGGAGGCACATGTACGTGCGATTTGGGGGTGGAAAAGGTCACTCTAAGTGCTTTTCATTGAGCACTGAACTGAACTGAACGAACGGAAACGGGCATAAACTTAATGGAATTTAGATTTCTTCATTACAGCAACAGGTGAAAGGAGCATCGAAACGTGGCCCTTTCTGGGCCCAGTTGATTACCTGCACACATGAAAGAGATTCCAGATTTGGGTTGCTTAATATTCGGGTTCATTTTCATGGGATTATAAAGAGCTAAAGAGCTTTTTGTGACCCAGGGCTAAATGTTCGAGCTCACAACATCAATAGCAAATTGATTTGCTCTTGATAATTCGAAAAGGTAAACAGGATTAGCCTATATTTGTGGATAATTGCCAGCAGGTTAAAGTTATTTTAACAGCCCGCTTCTCCCTTTGGAGGATAGAACACAAGCACATAGCTAAGAAGTTGTTTAACCCGCGGGGAATTGATTGGAATGCATTGGAGCATGTGTCGTAAAAAGTGTGTGACAGGGAGAGGTGCAGATGGGTGTTCACTGTACAACATGAATAAATGGTAGCGTATGTGCCTGTGCTTATTATTTACATTCGGCTACAACATTGTCGCAGGATTCGAATGGCCAGTGTGGTCGTGACCCAGTCGATATGCTCGCATGTGTACCAAACATACATAAATGGGCACACAATCAAGGAGTTTCGTCCTTTGGCCCGGGCCAAGTTTTATGCTGAGTAATGGCCAGAGCCAGAGCCATAGCTATATAGCCATCCTGCAATGCTGCTGCGAGTGGCCGTAAAGAATCGTACTCACATTCGCAATCGCACTCGCACTCGTAGTTTACATAACAGTTTTACGGCCAGCACTTAAATGCCATGCGAGTCATAAATGCTGGGGAGATATCAAGCATACGCCATGTACGCCATGTTCGGTAACCAATCTTTTTGGCCCGGCCCTCCGATTGATATCCCTGCAGCGTAACTACTACTGAGCGTTCATTGAACCCTTTCTGAGCAATGATCGCTGACTGTACTGATGTTAATGATGATGCTGGATGCTAGATGCTGCTACTACATTGTAGCCCATATGAACAACATCCGCCGACCAGCTTCCGTCTCGAATGTTTACGCTCGGCTTCAGTCGCAGAAGTTCGTTATTAGAAAAGTTTTAATGTTCCTACCAAACGCACAGCAACAACACAAGGCACACTTACCAAAAAAAGTACTGCCTAAAATTGTTAAGAAAAAGTTACTCCAATTTTATGGTCTGAAGTTTAGGAAAATATTTACAGCTAATTTATTGTCTGAGGTTTGGGAAACTGCAGTGACAATATGCACTTAGTAAATTTGAATTAAGTTTATACCAGAAAAACCAACCTTAAGAGGCCTTAAAGAGATATGAAAAAGTTTGTCTGAATTTGTTTTTCATATTTTTTTGAGTGCCCACATGATACTTTTAGCATAATGTGGCCCAAAGTTGGAGGGGACTCCCTCGACCAGCCACAAATATGAGCCTGACAAACGACTGGCAATGATCTGCTGTTGCCACTTAATAAGCTCCATTTGCGACAGCCGCAAAAATAAGGCGACCTTCGGTTTGTTGGCTTTTAATTTGCCATCGAAGGCTCTCGCTCGACTGAACAGCAAAGTTTGATGCTGTTGATGTTGCTGCTGCTGCTGCTGCTGGTGGTGCCTTTGGAGACGTCATCACCGGACTGACTGGGCTAAAATTTACATAACTGAAAAAATATTGTGCGGGCGGGCCTAAACGAGGCACAAACGCCGCCCTGCGGCTTTCCACTTGCTGCCTTGCTTACAAGCATTTTTAAAGCGGTTTCCCTCATTTATTCCCCTTGGCTCTCAACTTTTTTCTTATATATATTTGTGAGGGAGCGAAAGCAGATGTAAAACTTCTGCAAAAGAAGAAAAAATGCCAAAGCAAAGGCAAAAAAATGAAAATATATATGAATAAGCCGTGCATGAGGCAGCCTTCTAGGCAAATGTGTTTAACATGGGGTAGCACTGTTCAGCTGGCGGGTTCTTCCACTCTTTGGCTTTGAAAAAAGTGGGGGACAGAAAAAACAACATTGGCCAGAAAGGTAAAAGGTGGCCCTGGGCCACATACGACACATGGCCGGAACATAAATGTGGCACTGGAAACACGTGGCGGCCATAACTGGTGCCGACTTCATCGATATTTCATTTAACCCTTTAATAAAAGATATGCCATCCGAACTTACTTCATAACTTGTCGCTGCCGCTCGATTTTCCCAGGCGGCCAAGAAGTTTTTCGGGGAAAGTTTAAGGAGCCTCCAAATTTAGCCCATGGCAAATTGAAATTGATTACCAAAGCAAAACAATTGAGCGATATATACACACTTTTGTGGCGATGAAGCGGAGGGTTGTAGGACACAATCCGAATGTTTATTTATACCAGGCATTTTGGGTTCGATCGGTGCCCATTTGCATAAGCGACCGACCAGCTTATTACACAATTTAATATGGAAATGACGCGGCGTGAACTTGAACCTTATATTCTACGGCAGCTCAGCTGGCTTTCAGCTTGCTCTCCACGGACTTCTGCTGCTTGCGTATATAGGTTTTGTAATAGAAATCGAAGAACATCGAAAACATAAAGATGTTCTGGATGAATCCAATGAAGGCAATGAACACGGGAAACTGGCACGGATTCCGGAGGATAACGAGCAGGAAATGAAAGGTGAGGTAACCGAACTGCATCAGTTGCAACTGTGTTATCTTCTGCTTCCACCACAAAAGGTTCTTCACTGCTCCCAAAGATGCAGCATAGTAGTAGGCATACATCACAGTGTGCACTAGGAGATTGATGACCCCCAGCATAGTACAGTGAGAGCCACCCAGGAAGGTCATGAAAATGGAGACCCCAAAGACCATGCCGCCGTGGTGGTAAACATGCAGGAAGCTCACTTGAGAGTTCTTCTTCCTCAGCACTATGAAAACCTGGAAATGTACTTAAAAGTTAAGATGGGAAAAGTAGGAGATTTTGATGCCCCTACTAACCGTATCCAACAGATCCACGTACTTGAGCATATAATATGCATACGAGGCGTACAAAGTCTTCATCATGGCCGGCGAAGTGTCCGTGTGATCCACTGGCTGACAGGTCCAACTATAACCCGGTTGCAGATAGGTGTTGGTCAAGCCAATCACAAATATCGTGGCATTGGCAAACACTTGGAAGACATTGTACACCTGCATCACCCGCTTCAGCTCGAAAGGATCCCGGTGCTCCATCCAACGTGGTCCGTAGTGTAGCACAAAGGCCACATAGATCCCAACAATGGCCAGCACTATCCACAGGTTGCCCAGTAGTGGTAAATGTGCCACCCGGGGATCTCCATGCTCGGCGTACAGATCCCTCACCAGGCAGTACAGGTAGGCCACCATGTTGTGCCTCATCCTGATCTCGATTCTATAATACTTCTTGCCGAACACCCGGTAAGCGATTTGCAACCCACGAAGGTTCTCAGTCTTCTGATCGAAATAGCTCAAAGCCACGGCTTTCCGAGCATTCTAGCTGGCTATGTTAATGACCGATAAATGAGAAGCACCACGCACGTCCGATTAACCCGTGTCAGGCGTTGCACTGCCAGAGAGATTCGCGTTCATTGTCACCGGTTCTTGAAACTTGGAATAGCTTAAGTTTTACGCTCAAAGAACACTGAAGGAAAATACTGTCATCAATTGATGAAGTATTTTTATGTAATTTCTCTGCTTAAAATTATGAATTCTAAAATCTGCAATCACTTTTAGAAATCCTGCTGCTTGGTAAAGTAAAAAAAATTGGCCATCGTTGCCAAAAAAAATGTTGCAACATTTTTTCTTTATCTTTCTCCATGAACTTGTGCCTGTCAGGGGGTAAACAGGGTTTAGCTATTACTCGACAATGTATGAGAATTTATGGGCTATAACCAGCCGCTACGGAAACTTTGCTGAGTGGGAAAAAATGATGTTCCAACGGGGGAAAATGTGGGCGATGGGCGATGGGTGGTGACATCAATTTGGGTTACTCAACGTTAATCGTTTGGCTCGCAGCTTGCGGCTTCGAGATATATGCAACTAACCCAGTTTACAAAGCATGCCAATAAATTTGCAGCATAACTGCCAATATAAGCGCAACTGTTTTGAAATTAAGCCAAAAGAGAAAAAGCGAACGGGAACGGGAACGGGAAAGGAAAAAAGCAGGGCGGAAACGTCAGCTGCAGCATCTAGTATCCGGCATCCAGTATCCAGCATCCACCATCCACCATCCAGTGACCCACTGAGCGACTCTGCCATGCTTGATAAATTCGCCAAGTCTGTACAATGGCTGTAAATAGCCGCGGGCATCGGACAAATGGCTCTTAAAAACAACAGCAGAAGGAGCAAAAGGAGCATCAGCTGAAGCTGGAGGAGGAGCAGGAGTAGAAGGTGGCATTTGGTGAAGCCAACTCAGCGAAATAGGCAAAAGTGTTTTACGACCTGGCTAGAAGCGAAAGGCCATGAAGGGCCATGCAAAGGAGCGGGCTGCAGGTGGCCAATCAAACTGAAGCAGGTGCAATTTGTTTGCGCAACGTGCAAACTTGGCTAGCATTTTGTGGTCGAAAGTTTGCACTTTTTCAGTGGCTCCCCCAGTTTATTTCGATAAGTAAATGTGCCAATTTATAGTGGAAAATCAATCAAGGATCGCTGTACTATGAGTTTACCTTATTGTCCATTAAGCAAAGGCAGGTGGACTAAGTCATTCGAGGCCATTTCACTTACTTTCACTCGCGTGTCTTTAAGTAGCAGTGTGTACGTGTAGGACATATACTTATTCACATGTGAGAGACCAAGTGTCCTTGGGGCTCCTGCGGTGACCTTGCTGTGCGGCAGACATTGAGCCAGCCAGCCAGCCAAAACAATCATTTGCATTTCACCTCCCCACGGACAATGTAATGGACGTCAGCTCATTTGCACAAATAAGCCATAACCGTCGCACGTTCCCCACCGATTGGCGGCCATTTTCGGAACTACAGCGAGCGTCAGGACCAAGAAACTCAAATGTCCGTCCAAGGAGCCGGTGAGCTGTGTTGCAATAACGGTAATGGCCGCGGTAACGACAACAGCAAACAACAGAAATAATAATGATAATCATTTTGCGCGCACCGGAAGTATGCAAATATACGGCACGAAGGACCAAGACGAAGGATGCGGATGTGCGGATATGCGGATGTGTGAATATACGTATACACAGACTGTTTGGAGTCACCCTGAGTCACCCGAAAGGAAAGGAAACGAAAACGAAAAAACCCTGGCCTTAACAGGTCGCCCTGAAAATTAAAAGTCCGCCGCGAATGAAGCGTTAATGAAGGCGAGTAAGTAAACAGTTTTTTCGGAGGGGGCGACAACAGCATAAATATGAAAATGAGACCCAACATGCCACGCCCCCTTATGTCTCTGCTTAATATATATAGCTTTCTGTGTCGTTGGCCATGGCATGAAATGAAAATAATAATCTCTTTGGCCAGGAAATGAAGGGAAATTCAACAGGAAACTTTTGTGACGTGCCGCAAACAGTCCATGCAAACACACTCGTGCGATTGTTAACGTGTGTGTGTGTGTCAGTTGGTGTTTGTATTTAAATTGAAAGGTCCAACACAAACATAAGCCCAACCAACACTCATGCAGGTGTTAACCTGTGCCGCGCGTCTCTTTGTGTGAGCTGCCAATGCAAATTACAGTCATTTGGCCAGATATTTTTTTCACCCCTCACTTCCTCGGGAATTTTATTTAAAAACGCTGAAAAATATATAGAGAGCTTTTCGGCGGATGTGAAAATTCTCGCTGATTTTTTCCGCCACTCGTTTTGCTGGCCAGTGTCAATGGCATTGTTGCTTGGCACGCACGAACACAGCGAAAAAACTTTCACCAATTTTCATTGATAGATTTCAGGAAAGAGAACTTTTAAAAAATTGTTTCTTAAAGAGTTTCATCACAAATTCGTGTTTTATTTATATTTTTAAAAAAGGAACAATAGTTTTCACCTGAATAGAGAATGTAATTAAGCCCGTTTTTTGGCATTTCTTTAATTATAAAAAAATCATTCTGAATATTTATGTCAAAGTTCTTATAAAGATATTGAAAAAAGATCCTACATTCATTTCATATATAAATATACTTTAAAAATATTTTATAAATGGGGCTAAATCATATTTTTTCCCTGTGGACATGACACCTGTGCTTCTACCTGTTTTGACCGCGGCGCACTCTCTCCACAGGAATAGCAATAAAAGTTTATGCGCACTCATTATGCGCCCAACCGCCCAAAGAGCATTGCACCTCCGAGGACTGTCATTAGTATATAGTGCATAATTTTCGGGACAGCCGACAATCTGTGCACGGGCGACCATAATTATCGCCCCGGACAAGTGGATGGGC
Organism: Drosophila eugracilis; assembly: GCF_018153835.1. Lineage (NCBI taxonomy): Eukaryota > Metazoa > Arthropoda > Insecta > Diptera > Drosophilidae > Drosophila > Drosophila eugracilis. The sequence goes on from NW_024573645.1 coordinate 4,014,933, forward strand.
GATAATGGCTTGATTTTCAGCTCGGCAAAAGAAGGTAAATGGGTATTAATTATTATGATTATGGCCGGTCCGAAGACACTCGTTATTGGCTTTGAGGGCTTGGCATTGCCATGGTACATGGAAAATTCTTGAAAGGACTCATTGGCACTCCTCAACTCCGCCCAATCTGCTATTTCAGTAGCATGGCTCGTTCAAGCGGAATTTGGCAAATGCCGAAAACTTCAAGGGTATTATATAAATGTTGGCCCTGGCCATGTCTTCTAAGCATATTTTGAATGCCAAGCAAATCCACATCGCGCGCCACTCCACATTTGCCATTCCCCATGTCTTAGCCATGAAAGTCACTTCCAAAGTTCAAGTCAATGTCGCAAAATGTTAACGGCGCGTTAATAATGCGATTAGTGGATGCTACAGACCCATTCCGATCCACCGACCCTGCTACCCTCAGCTACTCCTACCAGCTTTTGGGCTACCCAACTTCCTTCCTTCGTTCAAACCGAAAAACCAGCATGTATCCCCTCTGGAGGACGGAAAACACATTTGAATGTGACCGCCCATCTGAAGAAACATGGCAAAATTGGCTTTAATTGGTGAAATAGGAGTGGAGGAGTGAAAGGAGCTTGGAGGCCACAGAACATGAGCATGGCACCTCCTCCATTCCATCCCGTTCTGGTGCTAATTAATAAATTTCTTGGGGATTTCTCGCAGCGTCTTTTACGGGTTGCCTGCCATAATTATCGCATGGCAATCGCCCAGGGGACCCAGCGTGCAAATGTCTATGCTAATATTCGCATTTATAAAGGATATATACATAAGCATATATATAGGGAGAGAGCGAGAGTAGCTCCTATATGTGATCCTGGTCGTAAGCATACCGAAATCCCCGTTAAGTGAAGCCTTCAATTACAGTCGTCGGTGTTGCGCTGTCGGCGTCAATCCCCTGGTAATAGGATATTTTCAATTTCCATTTGCCCGCTCGTATATTTTGCAGTTTCGTATTTGTTTTAAGTTATGCGCCCAGGGCTCTCCAGGGGAATCGTTCATTCCTCTTTTTTTCCAGCTCTCCCCTTACCATCGGAACATATTTCATTGATACGCTTTTTCAGGAGTAGCGGCGGAAACATGACAGCGTACATATATATATATATGTTTAGAGAGAAGGGAATTCAGGGGGATGTACATCTGGGCCTAGTTGGAATATTGTCAACCCGGCGGAGAAGAGCTGGCTCGGGTCGTCCTGGTCACGTAATTGAGCCCTACACCACGGGGGCCGGCTAGTCGAGCCGCTTTCTGGGCAATAGAAAATGAATTGTATGCACGGAAATATGACAAACAATCAAAACGAATTCGGAAAAACCGCAACACAAACCAACAAATGCGCCAGCTGAGCCAGAGATTTGTTTCCCCAGTAACCATCAGTAACCGAAGGGATGGGTTGAGTTGGGACATGGCACTGGGAGTTAATGGAAATGGAGGCGCGGTCGGCGAGAGGCTGGAAAAAGTCCTGGACGCCTGGCACAAACGACAACGACTACGGCGACGGCAGCGGCAACGGTGTCTGATGGAAATTTATTGCTGGCAACATACCCAAAGGGATTCGCAAATATAATACTATAGTCGGAGCGTTGGAGCTGTAGTAACAATCCACTGAGAAAATAGTTTAGATGATATATCAGAAAACTTCTTGGGATGAAATTTAAGCAGTGTGTGAACTTAAACCCAAATTTGTTTCTAATAAGTTAATGTAAAATAATAATAACTCATTTTAGCTTATTATAGATTGTTGACTGACACAAAAAAGTAAAATTTAAAATATGAAATTGCATTTTCTAACAATGAAAGACAACCTATCAAGATTTCCCATTCAACATTTCAAATCCTGACTTTTCCCACAGTGCTGGATCAGTAAATGGAGGCGAGGACTGCATACAAACACGTACTCCATGTCAGGCCGTTTGCCAGCCCCGAGTTCGATCCCTTCCAGCTTCGACCCGTCGCTGTACTAACATGGCTCAGAGTCTGCGGAATAGAGCCAGCGAATTGGCGGGCGGGAAAACTAACCCTATGAACAATTTCCCAAAAGCATCTGCAAATACATACTCATACGGTTTTAGCCGCTGAGAGGAAATCTGTGAAAAAGTGGGAGCGTCGCTGGCGGTGGGGGTTACAAAAATCTGTTGAAAAAATATATGACAGCTAGAACATGTTGCCAGCTTTCCCCTTCCATGCCTCAAAAAATCCCGACCCGCGGCCTTGCCAACCATACATCCAACCAATCCACCCACCCACCAAACAAAGCTGCTGTGTTGAGCCAAAAGTGAGCTGCAAGCACGCACTGTGCATATTTTGTTATGAAAATTTAAGTGAAATCACTAAAAATGCCAAACAAAACAGCAAGATATGCAAAAATGCAGCGTTAGTGGGTGTGGCGTATAGTCGGTGGGCGGAAAAGCCCTCGAGCCGGAAAACAGCTGTTGTTTGTGTTTGCTGCTGTCTGCTGATGATGCTCGGCTGCCGCTTTTGCTGCTGCTGCTGCTTCTGCAGTCTTATGAAAAATTGTTGTCAGTTTATAAAATGGTAGCTGGATGTGAGCCACTGCGCATCCTTCAAGTGCATCACGTGCACCAGATTCTCAAACAGGCAACTGATGCCAGAAAATTGAGGCAGGAAGCGGGAGCTGGGAGCAGGAAGCAGAAAGCAGGGAGGAGGGAGCAGAGGGATCAGACGATGGCAGAAATTTCTATGGCCCAACATAGCACATGGCTCATGAAAATGGGTCAAAGCTGAAAGTTTGGCCAACGGACGGAGGTGGATGCGATCTTCTCGCTTGCAGTTTATGGCTCGTGTTACTCAATAAACATTTGTCAAGGCGATGCAACCTTCGCACCCATTCACCCACCACCTGCCACCACTCTTTCAAATGCCCCGCCAATTTGCTGCTATCAGAGCAAGCATAGCACCATCCCATTTTCCTTTCGCTTTTCCTTTGCCAACTTCGGCTCCCCTTTCACAGTGTTCCAATGTCAATTGTTACGTTTTATTGCCTCTCGTTCTTTGCCTTGACTGCACAGAGGGAAAAGGGATTAAAAGTTAAAAATATGGTTCTGGAAATGATTAACTGCGGGTTTCCAAAGTCACTCAAAAAGTTGTAAGTAAGGATTTTTAAATATTATATTAAGGTGTCTCTTAACTAACTTATTTCCTTCACATTCCTCCCTTTACTAGTATATATTTATTATTAAAATATATATATCCAGAGATGAAGTCACATTTCTCTCCCTGTACAAACACATACACAAAGGCAGAGCAAACGCTAAAGGTAACTGGCGCACGAAGAAATTTATGATCAGTGACAAAAGCACATTCTCACCTTTGATATAGCTTTACTGCCTTTGCCCCTTTTTCCACTCTATATTGCAGATGTAGCTGGGATAAGAACAGGTCTGTCTTTGGTTTGTTCTGTTTTATTGTGCCCGCCCTTTTGTGGCTCTGTGGGTGGGTTTGGGTGCTTTGTTGTCGTAGAAAGGGAGTACTATACATGACCTCCTCCTACACCTCTTTTCCCCTCACCAAAAGCCCACTCTAAGCCCCGCCCACCTTGGAAAAGTCCGAAACCCGTGCCACGCATCGATGGCTCTTTTATGCGCTCCACAGTTTTTCGTTTATTTTTTCTCAATTTTTCTTTTTGCTTTTTTTATATTTTTTTTTTTTGTATTTTGCAGCCCTCTGCCGCATTTTTTGCACAGTGTTTGCCTTCGGATTTTTGCGATAATGGAGACAAATGTTGTGCTCTTAAATTTATCGATTGGTTGGCAAAAGTTACCAAAGGAAAATATAGCCCTGGATGGCGAATTTGTTTTTATGGGTGCGCCCGTTCGTTCGTTGCTTGGTTGGTTGGCTTGCGTTGCGTATACGCCCCGTGTTCGCCAATTCGCTTAGCTTTAAAGTTGGCTGGCGGCTGGCGGCGCACCTGAGTTTTCAATTTATATCATGTTTTTCATGGCCTAATAGAAGGAAAGCAAAGTGCCAGACAATGGTCTTGGAGTCCCAGATAAACTTCTGCACAGATAAGCCAACTATTTGTTCAGAATTTTCGTCAGTTTTTCCCGAACTCTTTTTTTCTCGTTCTTTTGAGAGGAGGAAAACTTGGCAATTGAAAGTTCGGCGTTTAAATGCAGTGAAAGAGAGGCAACTGCTTAAGTTTACGCGGCCATAACGAGTTATTAATTGTGGCTTGGGGTTTTGGGGCTTAGTGGGTGGCCAAACATGCTGGCAGCAGTGGTGGCAGTGGCTCAGCTGACCGCTCCGCAAATGACCTCGGTCTCGTTCCATTCTCTATCTCGCGGTAAGCTTCTACTCTATCTTTTTTTTCGCGCTACTCGCCGGCAGCTTCAGCATTAAACACCACAACGTGCTCGAGGACCGCGGCGCCTGGATTTATGCAGCGTTACATTGGCATTAAAATAGCAAAAAGGGATTACGCGGGGTGCGGTGGCGGCAGTGGTAGAGCTGCCTCTCGTATTTTATTATATTTTTTACATTATTCTTCTTTTTTTTTGTTCCCGGCAGCGCTTTTGGTGCCCGGCTCTTATTGCCCCCGCTCGCACTCTCTATTATGTAAAAACATAAATGCAACTTGCGTTGAGTGCTGTGCGAAATAAAAAGCGATGACTACCGAGCGATGTAGAAATAAATACACAGAAAACTATATTGGGCTTCTTTGGTTTTCACAGAAAATAAAAGTAAAAGATATTTCCGATTTTTAAGAATTTTTTAATGATGAAATGTGTTTGCGTTGTGTAAAAGGCTAATGAAAGTTGAAACCACAAGAAATCAATTGCCAATTTATTGCATCCAAATTTGTAATTAAATAAAGTGAAAAGGTTATGGTAATTATTGATTCTTAGTGACTGTCGATTTAGCAAAGTTTTTGGGACTAAAACATTGATAAAGTTCCAGAAAGATTCTTTTACTTTTTATCTTACAGAGAGGGTTAGAGGAATTTAAGGGAATTAACTTGGAAGTATCATAAAATATCTTTGGAGAAAGTTTATAACCAATTTTAAATAAGAAAAATAAAACTGAAATTTCATTTCAAGCATTTTTCTTCGATTTTCCTTTCTGTGCATTAGAAAACTGCACAAACCCCTTTGCGCAGCTGGCTCACTCTGTAGGGCTATTGTTCGAGCTGAATCAGATGTGACTCTGCCTCGAACCCAGAGAACCTTACTCTATATATATATTTATATATATATAACATAGAAATAGGGGAATCCGAATCACTTACCTCGATTTGAAATGGCGGCCTCGACGGCGAACCCGCCGCTTCCGGCGTGCGCGTGCAGCAGCCATCCGAGGCTAATTACAATCAGAATGGGGCAATTCATTTTGAGCGGAGCGCGGTTGCGTCGCTGGCTGCTTTTCCTAATTCCGGGGGCGTTGGTGGCGTGGGCCGTGGCCAAGGCGCCTGTACGTATGCTACGCGAAATTATTTTCATTGTTCCGCGCACGGCGCGTATGATGTGGAGCTACTAGGTTCCGGAGTTTTCCTCTTTGTTATTAAATTTACTGGAGTTGTGGACTGACTTTTTGTTGTGTGTGTTTTTGTTCGCTTTAAGTTTTCATTTGGTTAAGCGCCAACATACTTTGCATAGTCGCTTTCCCGCTTTGTTTAATTTCCAGTTTTCCAGTTTATTTTCGAGGTTTTATATATACTTTTTTTTTTTTTGTTTTTGCTTTTTGATGGTGTGCAAGAGTTCTCTAATTAGAAATTGAGCGAGGGACCGCACTTTTGTGCGCTTTCCCCTTGACAAATTGCGGCGGCGTGATGTTAAATATTTTCTAATTAATTTTCATTGCACAGCCCTTTGTTGTTATCGCTGTTGCAGCTTTTGTTGTTGTTGTGCCATACAACTAATTATTATTGTCTGTTTGTAGCTGCCCCAAAAGTAAATTACACTCAGTATCTGCAATGGAAATGTGAAAAACAAATAAATAATTATTATTTTTGCAGTTGCAACATGGCAAGTGCAGAGAAAAAGTTTTACCACCCGCAAGGCAAAAAATCGAACAAAAATAAAAGAACTGCACTTAACTTTATGCGATCTTTAAACTAAACTCCGCTTCCACTTTGGGCCACAAACTCTCAAGTGCAGTGCTCAGGAATGTTTTTGGTGCTCAAAGCAAACATTAAAGCACAGGATATACCGATTCCTGTGTGTGTGTGTGTGGCACTCAAATGCGCTCCATAAACCCACACACGCACACACATGCACCGAAATGCGTCTGCAAAACTTCACTGACACGCAAAATTACCCCACAAAGTGCAATTAGCACACAAGTTAAATTATAAAAGTTCCGTTTTTTAACCTTTTCCCTCGACGCTGATCCCATACACTCACACACTCACACACACACACAAACATATAGACCGATGAAAATTTTTGGGTGAAAAGGATGGTGGAATGGCAGAATGGCTAGCCGGGTAAACAACACTTCAAGAGCAAAGTCCAAAGCCAAATAACAAATTGTTCCTAGGGCGGCGAAACCCTATAGCCGCCCTATTCCCTCCCCCTTGTTCCATATTTAATGACAAAGTTTTGCATAATTTTATGGGTTTGCTGCGTTATCCTTGCCACACATACACATACATATATTTACTTACATGCACGGATGCTCTGGTAAGCCGAAGAAAAATCAGCAAAACTGAAAAGTTCAAATTATTTCATTATCGCTTCCATGCAGGAAAAACTACAGCCAAAAAAAAGGAGGTGGGGAGAAATTATGCTCGAAAAAAACCCATAAAAACAAACTGCGGCCCAGGAGCAGGATGTGCTGGTCACTGGAATGGGTCGCGACTGCTGGTGGAAAAAAGTAAAAAAAAACGGAATAAAGTTATAAATTTAGATTAACCCCATGCAGCCGATGGCGGCGAGTCAGTCACTTTCACTGGGAACACAAGGCCTTGCAAAGTCCATTAAAAGTCACAAGGCAGCCTCGACCATAATTATCTATCGTTTTCATTATTACCCTGGGCATCCAGTGGCGCGGCATCAAGTATACGCTACGTGGTACGCTTATGTGCGGCTCATGTCCTCGAGGAGCAATAAAATATTTGTATCTATCCCGGTCCAAGTCGAGTCGACTGGAGTCGAGTTAAGGGGGGAAAGTAGGTCGCGTAGGAGTAGGTGGCGGGGCCTACAAATCTGCGCTGGCCATATAATTACTCAAAAAGTTACCTCTCTCTCTTGCCGGGAGGAGCCGGAGATCCTGGGGTTTGGATAGCCCGGGATAGCTCCGCTTTTATGCGCGATGATGCCAGCAAAAGGCTTTTATCATGTAGGCGGTAAATAGCCGTAAATAAACAGGACGGCGCATAAAATGGCAACAAAAGACGCGCCAGGACAAGCCCAGGTTGCCGCTGTTGTCATCGCCACCGATGGAGGAGCATTAGCCTGTGAAGATGGGCACTTCAAGAAAAGTTTGGTATATAAACTGAACTTAATCGAGGTAAAAAAATAATGTAAGTAAATTGCAAATCGGATACTTAGAGTATTCATAGCTATAAATTTGATTTTTATCCACATTAACATTTCCTCCTTATTTAAGGAATGTAAAAATCTTTTATAACTAAACATAAATGAGTACAAATCACCAACTAATTTCAATTTCCTTAATATCCTTTTTATTGAAATATAATTTAAGTGCCTTGATATTGTGCCAGTGCAGATGCCGATGCTATCCACTGTTGTGGAGGGCCAAGGTTATCGGTTTTATGGGGCTTTGGCCTACAGATTTTTATATGTGAGCCACATGCTGTGCGCTGCTGCCCTTATTTATGACACGGCCAACAGCTCGTCCCCAGCATCCCGTGTTATCCTGGCTACAAATTTCTGAAGTCCTGCAATTTGATCTCGCTGTTGTTGTTGTTGCTCTTTGGGTTGGCCTGGTCAGAAAGAGCTCTGGCTAAATGTTTTAACATTTTATCGGGCTCTTGTTGAGCCGCTGCGGTGACTGCGGTCGCCTGGTAGCCGTAGCCATAAAAGTTTAATATTCTAATAAAGCGGATTTAATTATTTAAAAAACAACATTGCCATTGCCACGTCCGAACGCCGACGGTTTTTAATTTTTACGCGCTCTGTTTCGCTGTCGCAACGCAACTTGAGTCGACTTTTGCTGCTACTGCTGCTGCTGCCGCTCGACTTTCGTCTAAATTGCACTTTGCGGTACAATTTCCAGCTGCAAGTTTGCCAGAGCAAGTCGTAATTAGTTTTTGCTGGTTTGCTGTGAAACTGATTTTCGCTTGACGGGCGGCAGTTGGGTGTTCTCGTGGAGGAAACTGAATCCAAGGGAAAAGAAATGGCTGCGTCTTTTGTCAGCCCTCGGTTTTAGCCGCCCCTTTCCCTTGCGGTTGAGTGGCGGAACTTTAAAATGGGTTAATTGCATTGTAAACTAAACGAACAAATGGCAAACAAGTGGCACAAGAGGGCAACAAGACAGCCGAGCTGCTACGAGACCCGCTGCAGATTCGATTTGAGCTTTGGCTTATTTATAAATCTGCAACTTCACCCCCTCCCTGGTATAACCATCGCTTGGCAACCAGCGAGTGCATCATTAAAACCAGTAAGTGGGGATAAATTCCAGAGAAAGCATCGACTAAGAGTTACTTGTTATCCGTTTTCTTTGAAGTTCTATAATGACTTGCGAGTCAGAGGAGAAGTAATGTTCTTTTTGTTCTCCTTTATAGAATTTATATAAGTCCTTTAGTTAAACATCTAGTTTGATGACTAATATACACCCCACCCTAGACTAGAGGGTATAATTAGCCAGTTGGAAGAATAAGTAATCTTGACAGAGAGCAGAACTCATTTCGCATAGCTGCCAACCTTCGAGGCGTGTAATCAAAGGGTAGAATATGGCTAAAATATCTAATAGAGACACGACGCACATGCCCCAACCCTTTTTTGCAGCTGGATTTTCCATCTAACGACCGCTGGCAGTGAATTATTTGCAATTCTGCGAGAATGAAGGGTGACAGCGAACATGGGCGCCACATTGTCATCGAAATGATTAACAAGGCGGGCCACAATGTTGCCAACTTGGAGCACAAAGGCGGCTGGTTTAGTATAGGCAAAAAAAAAAAAAACCAAGCTGAATAACCCCAAAAGCTCTTCACACACACACACAAAAGCCGCTGCGTGCAAAGTTCAAGCCGAACACTTGCCACAAACTCCGGCGGATTGACACGGCAACAATGTGGCAAGATGGTAGCCCCTCACGCACGCGGATCCCCACCTAATATGCAGTTGACAAGTTTTAATGAAAAAAAGGAGAAAAAATATAAACGTAGGTATATATAAAGTAGACGAACGACGGTATAGATGTTGAAGTTGAAGAAGATGTAGATCCAGCCCGCTCGATAAAAGATTATTAAAATTTTCCAAACGAATGGCAAAAGTTCGCTGCAGCAGTTTGTCAAAGGTTCAAAAGGTTATCTGCAACACACACACAGACAGATATATACTCAGAGAGTCTTACGCTCGGAAAAGCGGTGAAAACTCACTCACTTGACGGCCCCTCAGTTCACGTGTGCGCGGGTCTACAAAGTTGACAGACATTTTCCACAAGCAAAAGTCAAGCACCCATCTAGTACTCGACTTGCATGCGAATATCCTAAGTACAGATGGGGTCATCAAAATGCTTCTATGATTTATAATAATAAGTCTCCAGAGTATTCCCCATACTAATTCCATTCTTCAGTAGATCATGGCTTGAATAAATTTGGTATAAATTTCGGGTAAGCCGCATGTCATGTTCTAATCTAACCTACATGTGTTAACAAGTGACACCTCCCATTTCCCCCAAAATGCTATAATCTTGACCACAACTGTAGCTCTACACCAAGAATGGGGACTTTAAATTCAGCGTTATCTCTCCGCAAGCAGTGCAAATTAAATTCTGGGCAGCTCACTGGACACTGGCGGAGGTAGTAGCATGAATGCCCGTACATGAAATATGAAAGTAATCTCCGCATATATTAAGGCATTTGACGGCTGCTTTAATATGCAGCCAGCCGGCAAAAGGAGGCATCTCGGCATCTCGGCTCCTGGGCCCTTGATACTTTGCATTTTTGCTGAGGCAAACATAATTCGTCTATTATGCAGGCTGCCACAGAGCAGGACGAACACACACATGGGATCACATTGGGCAGGGGGGGGAGGTAGGTGGTGCAACATGAGGGGCGATATAGAAGGGGTATAGCTACATTGCAGCTGGAGTTCATAGATCCTGACTGGCGCTGTATTCACTTGGCAATTACTGCTTTATTTATTATGCCGAAATGGATTATCCCTTGCAGTGCCCGGGGATGCAATTTCTGCTTGTGCTGCTATTTTGTGCCGTCAACATTTTTCCTTTTTTTTTTCTGCCTTCAATTTTTCTGCTACCCCATCTATGCTGCAAATTTTCCGAAGCACTTGTCTCGTCGTAGTCCTAGTCGTCGCTCCCGATGGAAAATATTTGCATGGAGAGGAAGAATTCTGTGGCAACAAGGCCTATGGCAGATGCAACTCCCCTCGAGGGCCCGTCACTCGTGTATCTAATCCAGTGGCTGAAGCTGCTGCTGCACCGTTTAAAGCGAAAAATACTGTGAATTTCCTGGCCAAACAATTGAATTAAGCAAAAATAAGCCTTTGAAAGGGCCTTAAATGCGAGTGGCTTTGTGCCGTTTAAATGCAAATTCCTAAAGTCGCATTGTTCGAATGCTGAGATTACAGCGGCCGGACATTCGATGGCCTCTGGCGCACGGCGACATTTGTAACAAATTCGATGCACACGAAATCCATAAATCAAATCAATAAAATGACAGCATGAAAAATTGCCAACACAAAAAACCGCAGGCCAAACCATTATTTTGGAGTCAAAAAATCGACAGCAGAATGGCAAAATGTCGCCATTTTTGGAGCACGAACAAAAGAGGGGGAAAAAAAAGGCAACTGAAAGTTGAATAAAATCCGCAACCGCATTTTGAATGGCAATCAGCATTTAGAACAAAACCAAGCCAATAATAATAGTAATAATAATAATAATAATAGAACAATACGGTAGCGATATGCAATGGGAGTTAACCTTTCGACACCTACAAATAAATAAATGGCCAAGTAAATATTGTAAACAGCGCAGGAGTAAACATTCAGAAAAAGGAAAAATGGGAGTGAGCCGAGAGCAAACAGGGAAAGGCTGTAACACAACATGGAAATGGTTGAACAGGAGGCTGGTCCCTGGCAACGGGTCGCATGGATAACAAATAAAATTGTTGACTATGCCATAAACCGACAGCCTGAGTTGCAGGAGCAGCAGAAACCGAAACAGAAACAGGAACAGACAGAGAAGGTATGGATGGTATAGAAAACAGGACAGCAATAGTAATGTGAAAGACAACGAGATTGAATGAAAATCCTCGTATGACATAAAAAATAATACGCAACATGCGAAAACAGACAAAAATGCAGACACACAACAAATGGGGAAACATCGCTGCGAAAGGATTCCGGGGCGTATTAGTTATATTTTCCTTCACCGCTTTTCCCAGTCTCTGTCTCTGTCTCAGTCTCTGCCCCAGTCTCAGCCCCAGTTCCTGTCTATGTGTCAGTTTTCCTGTGGCGTCAGCTGGCCAGGATGAAGCCAAGCCAAGTCGTAGTCGAATCTAAACCTGAAGCCAAGGCTAGATTCCAATCCAAATCGAGAACGCGAAAGCCAAGTGGAGCAACAGAGAAAATGCCGCTGGCAGGAATGGCAATAATAATACGTTATTGGGAATATTGATTGCCCGTATTAGGGAGATCCCAAGCCAGAAGCGTGCTAGGATTTCCTACGGATTTTTTTTGGCCAGGAAATTCGCATGACGGCATATGACGGGGCACGCACTGATAAACGCTCGAAAGCCCGGGCCAAAAGCAAACCAAAACCAAAAGCAACAACAGCAGCAGCAGGTGTTCTTTGTTTAACGCCCAAATGACTTTCGGGTTTTTGGGGCGAACTATCCCCACCGAAAAACTCACTCGAATGGCAGACGGGTTTTTCGTCAGACCTCCAGGATATCTGATGACATGCAACGATTCTGTCAACAGGAAAGCCAACAGAAACCAAAGTCAAGCCTAGCCGAGCCCAGAAGAGACCAGCTGTGATTAATAAACAAATTGAAATACCTTTGGCTAAATAAAGACCCGAAGACGCGACTCAATAAATCACCGGCTTATCCACTCCCTCGTCCGGGCCAAATCAATTATATTCCCAGCCATACACACAAAAACATGGCCTTTAACAACACGATGGCTCACAGCCAGGAGGCAAGGCAGATAATTTATTGATTACCATTAACAAACAGCATGTCAAGTAAGTGTCATTAGAATGTCAACGCATGTTGATGAAGAAGACGCTGTGCCAACTCCCCTTCATTCCTCCTTTTGGCCTGTCTGGCTGTTGGCCAGTTTGGCCATTTGGCCATTTGGCTGATGGACAGTTTTGACCCCTGTGCTCCCCTCTGACTCAACCTAGGCCTTTGTCACGCTCATTAATTTGCGCGGTGTGTGCGAACAAGTTCATTTCGTTTGCAATTTCCTGCCAAAGGCGTTGGGTTACTGACCGCGGCTCCATCACAGTTGACAACGCAAATTGACCAAGTTGGCGGGCCAAGAAGCAGCGGCATTCTGGGCACCTTGGCAGCTGTCTTCACTGACAGCTCGAGACAAAAAAACAGAGAAAGCACACAAAATACTGACAGTTTGACAAATTGTTTATGTAAATGGAAGTGCAAGTGGTTGAAAGGAAAGAAAAGAGGGAAAAAAAAGAAATGGCCAAAGGAAATTCAGTTGGGCCAAAAGCTTAGGCATATTGGCTTAGTGACACGTTTCCGCATCTCCTTTCGCCTTACGCCTTACGCTGGATTCTCCAGTTTTCCAGCTGCTGGGATCCATTTCACGCTGGAAGAGAGTAAACATCTAATTTACTGTTTGTGCTCTTTAATTGTTTGCTGTGCCCAGGGGGACGGCGCAACGCTCGAGATACGCTGACAGGCTGGGCTGTGAATGGTTTTGTCGGCCCCATAAATGACAACGACCTTCGCGGGGTTGAGGCTTTCTAAGGGTTTTTAATGGCGGGGTGGTGGTTAGAGTGGATGTTTGAGACACCCTAAAGACACCGCCCAGGCAATTAAAAATTGCTGTCTTGAAATTTCAACTGCGGCCAGGTCTAGCCTGCAGCCAGTTATATAGTTCAGGTCCAAAGTTGGTCGCATTTAACACAGAGAAAAAAAATTAACTTAAAATACGAAAGAAAAGTTTAAAAGAAAAACCTTTTCATTAAAAAGTAAGTAAGTATGAACGATAAAATAATTATATAACTTACTTAAGTAATAAATTATTTTATAGACAATTTACTTTTCCAAATAATGCCTTGCCTAGTCTAAGCTTGGAAAACCTCTAACTTTTTCTAGTGTAGACCTAACCGACTGGTTTAAGTTAGCTACTGCCTGGACGGTTAGGCCGACTTCCTGGGCGTGGCTAGTCATTGGTCGTCCAGCAAAACGCTTTGCCAGCTAGGCTTTCCTTGCTAGTTTTCATTTGCTTTATGAATATGCGTGCAGTGCTTGTGGGCGAGTGTGTAAGCGGACACAAAAGCTGTTGCTTGCTTTTCTGCTTTTCTGCTTTTCCGCTTAGGCGCTGGCTGAATGCCTTTCCGCCAGACTTGCCGAAGGGCAGAAAGTTTTCCTTTTGAAAATATATACCCTTGCATTGCCCTTCCCCCACCACACCACACCTTTTAGAAGCCTTTGGGGGCGCCTTTTATGGAACGACTTAGTGATACATTTTTTCTGACTCTTCCAAGCCGTTGCTCTGGTTTGGCGTTATTAACTCTAATTACCACATTAAACGCCAAAGTGTCTTAATATTCAATTATAAGTTTTTTCCTTGTGCCGCATTCCTTGCTATCCTTGCGTGTCCTGCGCTGTTTGCGGTCGACTATTGGAAAACTTTTGCCGATATTTCGGGCCGTAGCCATCTGATGTGCGTTTTGTGACCCACAGCTAGCGGCTTTAATGATGTCTGAGTGCTTACAAATTATTTCACCAAATGTGTTTAGTGTTTAGATTGCTTTTGATTTTGTTTTGGTGAAAGTTGGATAACGTTAGGGCTCTGGCTAATGTATGACAACCCGGTGATGATGGGTCTCCCTTTGGAATTGAATCGAATCGATGAAATAAATTGCACTTATTGACTTTTTGTGCCCCGCTCCGCTGGCAATTAACTCTGGCTAATGGTTGTGGCTGTTTGCCATTGGGAAATGAAATTGTTCATGGAGAAAAATGCTTTACTTTCTTTTAAGATTACTTAAAAAACTCTCTTAATAAACTCTTTAACTTTTCAATACACAAGAAGTAGCTCAAATTATATTCACTTAACTTTTAGATTAGTTCTTCTGGTAAGAAATATTTAAGAATTTTATCATTTTTCATAAAATTTCCCACTAAACTGATGATTGGATAATTTCCCCCTGTTTAGGTATTAAGCTCGAGTGTAATGAGAGCCCGCCGATGGCTTCATCAGTAAAACGCCACACACACACGTAAAAACACACACACTCTCTCGTGTGACAGCAACTCAATAAACTAATGAATGCTTATAAAGTCAGCGTCGCTGACAGAATTTTAATTAAAGAACCGTGAAGCGCTAATTTTGCATATTAATAACCGAGACAGGACGACCCGGCACGCCATGACGCGAAGGCCACAAAGGATGTCTAGATGGGTTGGAACTAGCACTGGTAGCCTCCTGAAACCAAACCAGAGCCCAAATACTGAACTGAACCTGAAACTGAAACTGAAGCGAAATGTGCGATCTGCAGCTGGCACACACAAAGGCAATAAATAAAACAGTAGCAGGAGTCGTCGACTCCACAGCCATTTAAGTAGTTGAAATTAATTTCAATTCAACTCGCACATGTCCCTACACACGAACACACAACCTCCTCGTCCACATTCAATCCGGTGGGTGGGTGATGTTGGGGAATTTCTAGAGCAGCCCTGTCTCTTTGGAGTATTTTCATTCCGACGGCACACGTTGCAGACATAAAAGTCGCCTCGCTGCTAAATTATAATATCAATTATTTCGCAGCACAAAACACATAGGAGCTGGGTAGCTGGGGGAGGTGACAGTAAGGACTCTTCTGGCGACAGAAACAGGAATAGGTTAACTGTTTGCCGGCAGCAGCCATCCAGCTAGGCTGCCATCCAGCCATCCAGTCAACCAGCCATCCATCCGACCATCAGAAATGAGGGCTCTTTCGCCGGAGGCTGCAGTAATTACCGCTCGGTATGCAAATGGCAGTTAACTAGCTGTGTCAGGTACACAAACAAAGTGACAGCTTCGCACCGCTCGTCTCCTGTTTTCCGCTCGATTCTGGCCTCGACTCGGCTCATTTTGTTACGTTTTGATGGCTTTTCAATTATGCTCTATCAATTAGCCAGCCCACAACCCATTTACTGGCGACCCATTAACTTTGGCTTTAGTCCACAAATCAAGTTTTGTTTGCGTTATGTCAGGTATGTTGCACTGGCAAAATAAATATTTATTACAGCAGGGCATCTACTTAATCATATCTACATTAAAATAATTATAAATATAGTTTAAATATATATGAAATACCCTTTGTCAATCCAGACTCAATCCATTTTCTATAATTTATTTGTAATTTAAGTCAAACTTCCTCATTTCCTTCAGTGTCCTTCAGTGATAAATTCTATCTCAATTTTGGCCAGAAAATGTTTAATATCAAAGAGCATGTCAAAGTCATATTTGCCCTGTGGCACTCTCACCCTGTCCAGTCCTTGGATTCATTACAGACGAA
Organism: Drosophila eugracilis; assembly: GCF_018153835.1. Classification (NCBI taxonomy): domain Eukaryota; kingdom Metazoa; phylum Arthropoda; class Insecta; order Diptera; family Drosophilidae; genus Drosophila; species Drosophila eugracilis. The sequence continues at coordinate 4,030,836 of NW_024573645.1, forward strand.
CGCCTTCGAAAGCTGAGGAGCTTTGCAACTTTAATTTAAGCATAACACGTCGCTTTCCTTTTGCCTGGTAAAAAACTCATTAAATCAATTTCACACCAGACTGAAAGCCAGACCAGTTAGCACTTTTCAGGGCCGATAAAAAATTCTCCAGCTAGGGTGACTGTTGGCCAGAACCCACTTTTCGTATTTTCCATGATTCCCGTACCGCTTTCCCAGCTCAAAAGGCGCGTCAAAAGCCGCTACCGTTCCCGTTCCCGCTGATGCTGCTGCTGCTGCTCCAGTTGAGTAGGCCCGGAAAAAGGAGACCCCACCAAAATAAAAAAGCCCAACCGCTGGTGGCCAGCCATTGTTTGGGAAAATGCTTTTCACAGCCTTTGTTTTCATTCCGCTCCTTGGGGCTCCTTCTCGCCTTTTTCTCTACCAGAGAAATTGTTTCTGCGTGATTGAGGTTTTCCGGCAGACCTTTTCTTCATTTCGCAGCTGCTTAGCTTTGGAAAAAAGGCTCAAAATAAATAGAAAAAGAAGCATCTTTCGGGAAAGCGTTTAAAGAGCGAGCGAGTGCAAAATGTCTTTGTGGCCACAATTCATAAAATTTGCAACTGCCCTACTGGCTATTTTTAATATTTTGATTAATTTGGGCTTCCCTTTGTGTGGTGCGACCCAGGACAAAGATGTTTTGCCACAAAGTGAAAATTGCTATCAGCTCTTGATCTTTTCAGAAATACAATGGCCAACCCTTTTTCTCCTTTTCAGTCTTTTCCAAAGATAAGGTTATTTTTATTCGAAGGAAATAAAAAGAAACAACTATTTGGTGGGAATCCAACAAAAGCCAAGGCTGAAAATCAAAAGAAAAAGGGACCTTCACCTGGCTGCCAATCCTCAAAAGTGCTAATGCTGGAATTCGTAGATCAGGGACGAAGGTAAAGAAAATAATCTAAATGCAAATAAAACTATTTTCATGTCACAACAATGCCTTAAATATAAAGAAAAAGGGGAAACAATTGTAGAAGCAGAAAAGAAAAATTCAGGGCGCCGAAAAGTATGCAACCGAAAAGGAGAGCGAAAATAAACACCAAGAAGCAGTGGCACACATTTTGAATACATTTATTTGCACATTTAGAAATGCAAACAGCGGGAAAAAGACTGAAAAGCCGGTCGGGAAATGCCAAAATAAAGAACCCTTTTTCCCTGGCAGCCAAAGATGCAGAGAAAAGGATACTTCCGAGGGATACTTTCTCCCTACAGCATCCCCAGCTGGCAGCTTCAAAGTGAGTGAAATGTGTAACCCTTGCAATGATTTGTTAAATTACAAGCAAAGTTTTTCCAGTTACCCTGGCGAGGGGCGCTCCGAGTAATTAGTGAAAACCTTGGCTATGGCAATGAAAAATTACTTGAAATTGGGCGTGAAAATGGCTTCCAACGTAGCTGGAGGGTTAAAGACCTCTTTTTTTTCTCTTTCTGGGACGCCTGAAAAATTCCTGGAAAAGTCACATTAACTTGGCAGAGTACACTCCTGGTTTCATTAGCGTTCCGCTCTATCAAGATCATGTTCTCATTTTTTTTTCTTTTTTTTCTTATTTCCCGCACAGCACTCGTAAGCCATTACTAATGCAGATAATTACAGTTTTAATGTGTGCCATGCATTCCACGGAGCAAGCTCTAAAGGCAAATTAATGAAAGTTATCGACGGCGTGTATTCAGGCAATCTCAGCCTTGTCTCTGTGTGAATGGCAACTTTTTAATGGATCCCCCAAATTGAGGCAAAGTTTTCAGAGAGAGCCTCCGCCAGAAACTTAATCCGCCCCGGAAAAGCTCTGGAGCCTGGACAAACATTTCAGGCATCCAAGTATCCGAGTATCCGTAGAGTCATCGACGTCCGCCTAGAAGCTGCTGCTTTCAATAAACAAATTTGTACGCAAATATTTTGGTACACAAATTTCTGCCAGGCTACTAAATATTTTGTGTAAAGTCGTTGAACATTCACAAAGATTGCAATAATGACAGTCGAGGCGAGGCGAGGCCTTCTGCTGCTGGAAGAGTCGCAGACGGGGTGGGCGTGGCTGGGTTTTTTGGGGGCGCCTCAAGGAGGCGCATCCAGGGCGTTGAATGTATGTGTGTGTGTGTGTAAACTGGAGCAAGAGGCGGCATACATTACGGATACGAAACGAGGCGCACGAACCTACGGAATGGAGCTATGGAGCTATGGAGTAGAGCGGAGCTGAGCGGGACAGACACACAAAAGTCAACATAAAATTTAATTAAAAACTTTGCAACAACTACAACGATGGGGTGTGCGCCGCCTTCGAAAATGAAACAACATAATGCAGCGCTGGCGGAAAACGTGAGGAAAACTGGCACGACGACGACTTGCCGGCGAATTTTGTATCTTTTCGCAACGGCAAATCGGAATTACCAGTCGCAAGTTGAGGCAGTCCAAGATGTGCACAGCCCGAAAAGGGGAGATATGAATTTATTTTGAATATTTTTACACATTCAGAAGCAAATAAGAGGTCGCCTGTATGAAAATGGTTACAAAAATCGAATCAAAGTTCGCTGAAATTTGCTACTTTTTAAGGTGTGATCAAAGTATGAATTAAAAAAAACGAAAATCTAAACTTTTCTTTCCGTGTGACGTCTCTTCCCGATTTCTATGCCAACGAACGAACTATGAACTTGGAGTTAGTTAAATTGGCCAAGAATATTGAGCGAAGGCTGGCCTAAAAAATATACTAAGCCAACTTGGAGTTAGGCAGATAAAAACCAGGCATCGCCTGAAATTTAAATAAATAAAATGGCTGAAAATAGCGATGGCAAGGCAGCAGTAGCGACAGCAGCAACTTCACGATTCCGATTCTGCTGCAAAAAAAGGAAAACCAATTACGAATTCAAATGAAATTCATGAAATTCCTGCCACTTTGTGCCGAACTTAAACCACGTCTTTGTAATATATATCACTTTGAAAGCCTCCCGAAAAATAAAAAAATAAAAAACCAGGAAGAAGCTGGCATAGTTTCGTAGGGCATGGCAGTATCTGTGTATCTGCGATACAACCGCCCCCATTGGAACTTCGAGACGTTCTCGAGGCATTTAAATTGCCGGCATGATTTGAAATACAAATTGAGCAAATTGGCAGGAAAAACTGTACAAAGTACCCTTCGACCGCAATGCCAAGTGAATTGAGGTAGGTGGATGTGTGTGATGCGGCATCTCGATGGCGATGCCATCGGGAATATTCGAATATTTCTCGGAAAAATACACTTAAAGTGTACGCTATCTCTCGATCCTGTTTAGTGAAGGTCCTGGAAATTGCTATTGATTTTCCTGCTTTATCTTGGCAGGCCGCGCGGAATATGAGTACACACAGATATCGCGTTACGCCCCGCCATAATTAAAATGTTAAAAATGTGGTCACGGAATCTTTGGAAGCCTTCGTCCTGGCTTTTAATGGGCGATGTCGTAAATGATATGGCGACCGCATTGAATTTCCAATGAATAGCGACCCACGAGGCAGGCTTCAGCGGTACGTTGTCACCTTGACAACGCAACCACTGGCGGAGCTCGTTAGCCAGCTTAGCTACAATTTATCTCCTGCAATTGGCGACCCTCCACCATCACCACTCAGCGAAAACGAAAACACCATCCAGTCTTCTGGCTGCCTAATCGCATTCAATTAACACACAACACAGAAAAACCATAGAAAGAGAAAAAAGAAAAAGAAAAAGAAAACTACAAGGAAATCGCAACTTCTGCCAAAGGCAAAGAAAACCTAAAATCGTAAGAGTAAGACGGTCCAAAGTGCATGGCAGAAAAGCAAATCCAATAAAGTTGTTATTGCTTTTGTTTCGGCTGGTCGAAAGGCGTTTATAAATTACTTAAAGCGCTTAAGGGGCCGGGCAAAAAAGAAAAACCCGCTGGCAGAGAATGAGCCAACAACAACTTGTGGCGTGACCGAACATTCGAACTTCCAAGCCAATCCCGGCAATATGTTCGCCGATTTTCCTATTGCCAACGACGTTTGGGCTGCTGAGCAGATTAAAGCGTATCGTGTAGCAGCAAATCCAAACCGCAAGCGGCCAACAAAAGGAGGAAAACTGTGGAAGTGGCAGGCTCTGGGAAAGCCTACCAATTGAATATCAATCAACTTTTGGGGCGTGTGCAGAGTGTGTGAGTGTGGCGGTACCAGTTCCCCACACTCCCTCTATGAAATCCCCCAACAAAAAGGAGCTGAAACAAAGGAGCCAACGAAGTGTATAGGTGTGGGTGTTAGCCAAGTGAAGTGGCCTTGCCCCCGCCCTCCCGTAATGGAATTAAAACTGGCAATTTCGGGCCAAATTGCTTGATAGGCTGTCTTGTCTTGCAAGTGTTATGGCTGCTGCACAGAAAAAAACGATAATCGGATTACTTTCATATTCAAAAAGTGCCTATATTTTAGGCTAGTTTTTATACATTTTTTAATTGATAACAAAAATCAGAGGGAGGCTTACCATTGAAGTTCTTTACAAAACTCTGGCTATTTACAAGCACTTTAAAATGTTTGTAAAAGATTTTTGATGGCAGAATACTGCTAAGTCTCTTACCAATTGTCTTTCAAAATAGTTCTTTATATACTATTTTGGCCATAAAGTTGAGATCTCTTTGATACATGTATGTAACTATTTCTTATAAAAATATATGTTACTACTTCTTACTAATGCTTAAATATTCTTCTACTTTAATAACCTTTTTCTAGCAGTGTCCTGAATCGCCTCCACATTGAAATTGTACAAGCGCGTCTAACCGAATTAGGGAACACAAATCAATTGCATTAAATGGCAGCTAGCGCGTGTCTTCGCCCCTTTTTCGGCTGCCAAACCATGTGTGGTTGGGATTCCACCGCACCACCACATACATTTCCCATTAGCAAAAATTTTAGCATACGAAATTGGTGTACACGTCTCGTATGCGCAATACTTGCAGGCTATATGCCAGAAACAATTGTGCTGGCCTGAACAGGCAGCCAAATAAATGCCGACGAACAGCTGCAAACGACTTATTTATGCCACAAAGAATTCGAGACCCATTCCAGCGTATCGTATGATATCCCTATTATGGCCTGCTTTCCAGGATTAAGTCTGCCTGAATCCTAATTTACACAGCTTCTGGGTATTTACCTCTTCTCTCTCGCCAGGATTGGGGAGTGCCGAAGCGGCGAATAAAACTTTTTGCCCAAATGAGAAGTCGAAAGGAATGCTTTTCGGCGAAAACTCTCAAGTATTTAAATTCGGCGGATTTTTACTTAGCTTTCTTCGTAGCTTTCCTTCGCTTTTGGCATTGCATGTGTTTATTTCATTTCTCATTTTCACAAACATTTTCCCACCCACACCCACACATACAGACATACATACATATACAACTAAAGACGCCACATGCCAAGTTCTACTTCATTTCATGTCGGCATTTGCACATTTTCTTTATTTTCTTGTTGTTGCCCATTTGGTGTGCGAGTGTGTTGGAGTGTATGAGTGTGTTGAAGGAAATTTTGTTATACTTTTGGTGTTTTGGAGGCGGCTCCTATTCCCTGCCTGCAGAATAACACCAGAAAAAAAAGGAAAGTGCGACTTGGCAGCCACCGCAAAACAATGAAAATTGGTTTTGTTACTTTGCTTACTTTCGCAGACTCTCTTCTTGGCTAAGACCCGTTCTGCGGTTGAGCCCTTGGCGGTGGCTTTTTATTGCCCGCCTTGTTATTGTTGCTGTATTTATTTGGCAACTGGTTTGGGGGTATAAGTATGGGAGTATGGGAGTATGGCGGTGCCAGAAAGCCACCCAGTCACCCAATCAGCCATCCAGCCAGCTCACATCCCGAAGCTTCTGCTGTTGATGGCGTTGAGTATTATCGCATAAAATCCAAAATGTAAACACTGGCACAAGTCGAGTCCTTGCAGCACGTACACGTTTATATTCTAAGCGACATTCCCTGCCAATTTGAATATTTCACTGCGGAACAGCTCCCATAAGAATCCCATAATATGCTGCAAATTATTACCTGGGCCAAAACACCACTGGAACCTCGGGAACTCACGTGATGGTCGATCGTTTCCAAGTTTATTTTTATCCTTAAAGTTTACACTGCTTATATCTTGTTAGCTTGGTTTAGTTTATCCACTGATCTTTTTTTATTTTTCAATTAGTTAGTTGCAGTCAGACAACTGCTTTGAGTTAGAACACTGCACAAGTAACCATAATCCTGTGGATAGAATCCTTTTTTACTTTTTTGCTTGCTGGCACAGCTGATGTCCTGCTGGGGCCTTAGCTTCGAATTCAGGACTTTTCTGCTCCTGCTAAATGGAACTAGAATGACAGTAGAAATCGAGTCGCGCGCGTTTCGTGTCAACAGCGTCGAAGGGTTCACTTTCAACTGAAACACTGCTGGCCGTTCGCCGTCGTTTCTCAGCGCCCTGTATTCGGCTTCGGGTCAGCACTTCGTTTAAGTTCGGCTTGCTTCGGCTACGCCTACGAGGGCAGCCGACTGTTCGAGAGAGAGGTCGTTGCTCAGAGAGCAAAATGGTCTGAGCTCTCTCCCAGTTCGCCGCAGGACAACTGTGCCACGGCGAATTGGGCTCTACCAACTCAAGTTGTTAGACTCGGTTTTCCTGGCTTGGCTTTGAGCATTAAATATAATTAACTGTTTTGTTTACAAAAGATAAAATCAAAGCAAAATTTTAGATAAAAATATTGCTGAATAGGTTGTAATTTTTATTCATGTTAACTTTTTTTTAAATATAAACATAAACTTATAAAGTTGCATTTAATGACTACATAAAAATTAAATAACCCAAATGTTCTACTTTGCAACCAACAATCTGGATTACGGATTATGATTCTCTCTAAACCTTTAATAAATTTCTTAAACTTACATTTACTTTTCTTTATTTTAGTAAACGCAATACAAACTTCATATTTTTTTTCCTAAAAATCATCACATTTCAGTTATAATCTTTTGATCATGTAAATGTCATCAAACAATGTTCACCTGTCGCTCGAATTTCTTAGAGTTCACCAGTCGCTCTCGCTGTCACTCACCTCTTCCTACAAGAGAGTTATGAGAGACTTTCCCCTGACACATATTTTCGCCCTGAAAGCGACTCCGAAAATTCTCTCCGAATTTTGTAGGGGTGACTGGCGACCTCAGAAAATGTTGCCGCATTGGAAATGCTTTAGCAACATTCGAATTAACATCAGCAACATTTCGAACATAGAGACAACAAATAGCGGCATGTCCTGCTAATTTCGGTGAGTGAAAGTTACGTAGAGCGTCCCCAAGTGTAACGCTGTCACTTTTCACATTAAGAAAAGCTAGGAAAATCAAGTTATCGAGGCGTGACCACCAAAGGCAGGCTCGCGTGTAATTAAAACTAAACACGAGGAACTACATCAACATTTGCACCAGAGCATAGGATAGGATAGGGGCAACCACCAACCACGGGTCATCCGGATAACAGTAAAAAGCGAGTCAGCAGTTTGTCCAGCGGAAAACAAAGGGAAAAACCCAACCGGGTGACTGCACGGGCATTACGCTGATGACGAAACCGAATATGGAAGTCCATAAGTCAGGATTAAAAACGGCGGCGGCGTTGGCAGCAGCGGCGGTGGCGTCGCTGGACACGCAAAATATGGCGACAACAACCTGGTCAAAAGGAACTTATGTACAGGACTCCGACGAGCGAGAGATGTCCTGAAATTAATTTGAATATTTCCCAACGCAACCCCGCCGCCGCTTTCGTTTTGGCCTTTTGTCTTTTGCTTTTATTTCAGTTTTTGTTTCAGTTTCCGCTCTTGTAGCAACGGGGCTTTTGACTTCATTACAAGTAATGGCGGAATCTGGCTGAAAAGTGAAAAACAGGAATCTGTCCGCGCTCTGTCCCCCATCTCCGGCGAACTGTCAGGCAACGCAACGGTTATAAAATTCCAAAATATGCACATAAAGACATAATCCTCCTCCACCGTCGACCATTTTTCCGGGAAATGGAAATAGAAACAACTGCCGAGTCAACGGTCAACAGGCGGCGGCAACGTTGGGTCAGTCAGTTTCAATTTATTGGGCGCGCTTGAAAATAAATTTGTTTTTCGAAAATGCGAACATCAAGCACAGCAGCATGCCGTGGGCAGTGGAAAATGGTGAGGGGGAAAAACAGGTGAACTGGGGTGCGGAATAAGGTATATGGGACCAACTTCTCTCAGGGGTCCGTCCACACAAATGAAAAACGATTACGCAATCTGGCTCGTGTCTACTAAAACAAGTGAAACAAGCCGGGGCGGTCAGCGTGAAATGAGCTAAGTTTAAACGCATTTACCTAAAAAGAAAGCTTCCATCCTTCGGGCATTTTAAAGTTTTTGCATTTCCCATTAAATTTAACAATGCGATTGCTTTTCATTTGATTTCAATATTGACATCAATCAGAAACGATTAAATTCAATTGGAAACGTTTTAATTACTTAATCTTTTGTTTTCCATTTCTTGTCATTTGTCCCAGGAACTTTATTTGGCCATAAAAGCTTCAGCTCTCTGCTTCGTTTATTATTAATATTTCCTTAATTAGTTCACAAGTAAGCCGATTAAAAACTAATCAGGTTATTTTGTAAATGAAGAAAATGGTACTCTCTCTCTTTCCGGGAATGTGAAAACAAAGAGATAAATATAAGAGGTATTTAGAATTTTCCAAACTTACTTTAAAATTGTAATTAAGGATTTTACATTACTATAAAATATTCTGATTTTCCCACAAATGTTATTAATTATTATTATTTTTGAGACAACATTTAATTTATCTTTTGCAAATTTATGGCATTTAAGATTAGAATTTGGTTTTATTACGCATCTGTCGCAGCTCCTCCCATTTATGCAACCTTACAGCTCTTGCAACATTCCTCAATTAGTTGCAGACACACGATTCGCTTCAGGTTTTGGCGAAAATTCAATATTGAACATTAAGATTGGTCACCTGAGTGCAGGATTGGTTGTGTGTGTGTGTGTGTGTGTGTGTACAGCGTACAGCATTGGGAGTGGATGACGGTGCACTCAGCTGCCGCCGGACAGGCCAAGCGGATTACGATTCGGATTCGATTTACTTTGCCGTCGCCAGGAAGTCACAATGCGGGTGCGTTACAAACAGGCAACAGTTGAGGGCGATTGGGAAATCTGGGTGGGGTGTGGGTTTGGGTGTTGCTCGCTGGGGGTACTTGCACTGGCGGACCTACAAACAAACAAACAAATAAACAAGCGGCTGGCAAACAGGCCGCGCCGTGATTGCAGGACATTTGCGCAAAAAGGCAAAACAATTGAATTGAATTGACAACAACGTTGGGGTTGGGGTACATAGAGGTGGTGCTGCCGCTTGAGGGCCGCTCAGTCGACCGGTAATGGTGTTGATAGCATTAAGCATGCCTCAACGAAGTCCAGCCAGGATATGCGTACAGGCATGATTCCACCAATGGCCAATCTGTTCAAGACCCTTAGCTATATCCTACACTTAACGAAAAAAGAATCGTTAAGATATTAGGTCCCGTAAAGAAAAGAAACTACTTGATAAACATTTAAGTTTCAGATTGCAGGATAAAGCAGTTTCACTTTTTAATTAAATAAATTAATTTTCTCTTAATTTCCGAAAAACTTAGAGGGACTTTTCTTAGAGTGTATCTGCTGTGCCGTGTGTTGTTTTCACTGCACTTCAATGCTTTTTGCAATGTAAACAGCCGCCGCAGACGCCGCCCTCGGCCTTCCACCGCCACTTGCACATATTTTCACATTTCCCATTTCCCTTCCCTTCCCTTTCCAATTTTTTTCCTTTTTTTGGTTTTTGTTGTTGCATTGTTTATTTGCTTTACTGTGGTTACTTTTGCTGTTTTTCCGTTTTTTTTTACCACAGTTTTGTTCCCCAGCCAGCTGGTGTTTGTTGTTGTTTGTGTGCTGGCAAATTAGTTGAATTTGGGAAGAGCCTGGCCAAAAGGGTGTGTGTGTGTGTGGAGGCTGTTGAAAGTTTTTGTTTGACACTTTCTGGCATAAGCCTCGACCACATGCGACATGCAACAGAAACAGCAGCAGCAGCAGGAGTAGGAGCAGGAAAAGCAGCATCGACAAGGACAACAACCGACAGGACAGGAGTCTGGTACTACTCGCACTTAAATGTCCTTCGTTGAGCCTGCTCCTGCAGCACTTAATCCGCTTAAACGTTAAAAGTGCTAATAGTTTTTCATGTTGCAACCCTGACTTCTTTATGCCAAATGTATAAAAGGAGGCGGTCCACAGGGGAAAAACCCACCACCATCACCAGGAAAAACAACATTTACATTGGATGGAGAGGAGAGAGGGGTTGAAAGGTGTTAAAAGGCAATAATTTATATGCTTAGAATTGTCATTTGTAGATGTTTTGTGTATTTGTGTGCAGGACCCGTCTGTCCTGTGCCAGGATTCATCTGTTTATTTGCCTTCCTCTCAGTGCGGTGGTAATTGCAATTTTGTTTTGAGGTTTAACCCTCCTTTAATGGCAAATAATTGCACCCTGCTTTTTTAACACTCCACCGACTGCGGCAATAATGCTTGGCTAATTCGCAGATCAATTAAAGATATTCTCCTCTCTCGTCATTAATCAAAAGTGGATCCAATAAAATCGCATCTGTGCGAAACGCCCACTATTCCCCTAGAATCCTCAATCCTCCAAACGGGCGGAAATGTCCTGCATCAATTAAAGGCAACGAACCGTTTCGATTGGAATGTTATTGTAATGGGTTTTCCCTCCCCTTCCTCCCTAGCTAAATTATTAACCAAACATGATTGCAAGCGGAACTATGAATTAATACTTAATAAGACTAAAGTTTCTCGAAGGAGCCCAAAAGGACATGCAAAAATGCATTAGCATCGATTTATGACATGTGTGTGTGGGTGGGTGACCCCCTGAATCTCATTTCCGGCGGGCGTGGCCCAAAATCATTTCGACAATATTGCCATATTACACTATTCATATTTTAGTACTGGACCAAAAATCAACGACTGACCTAGGATTCCTAGGAGGCAGCATTTCCCCTCCCATCGAACGAACGAGGAAGGACGTCGGTCGGATGTCCTGCCGCGCATTGAGCCATTCCAAGCTGCCTTATTATTTATGATAATGTCTGGCCATTCGTTTGGTTTATTGTGCTAATGTGCCGCAATTAAGATTAAGAAGACGACTTTTCCCGGTTTTCCACCACAGACTACGTGCCTGTGTGCCTATGTGATTTTGTGTGGGTCGTGCGAGGGAGCCACCTATGGAAAGCAGGACTTTGATTCAACCCAGAAGGGGAATTATAAATGATTTTGAAACTATAAATCTAGGCCTGCATAATAAGTGTCATTCTTAGTTAAAGAAAACCACTGATATTTTATTAATTCCCTTTATTTTTTCATTTCGGTATTCAGTTTTCAACGCAGCTTAACACGTAACAATATTTTTTTAATCTTTGTATGACATAAAAAAAGTTAAATCTGTATTAACCATATTAAGCTCGGCTTTTGAATGGGCATAAGTACTGAAAGAGTTTGTCAATTAACCAATAAAAGAAGAAAAAACATTAAAATAAATAAAAGTATTTAAGTTTCTGAATAAAAATGTCCCAAAAAAGTATATTCCCTCCTTAATAGCCACCCAAGATAACCAAGTTAAACTTGAAATGCAAGAACTTTCGTAAGTATCTAGCAATTAGATTAAGTTCTTGGACAGTTGCATAATTTGAGACGCATTTTGGCCGTGTCAGTTCTTTTCGCAGAGTTCCTACAATTAAAACTTTAATCATCTAGTGGCCCCAAACAGACGATACCCACTTGCCACCGGGGAATACTACAAATGGCATTCGTTTTTTGGCTTTTCGCTGTGCCGATTTGTGATTAATGACTTGGGCAAAGGCAAGGTCGGAGGCAGTGGTTGTGTGGCAAAGGCAGAGTGGTCGTCACAATCCAAATGGAGGAGTAGGTCGTACAAAATCGTGCGATAAAAATTCTTAAGCATCAATATCCATCGGGTTTTTCGGGGGCCTCCGCCCGGCGTCGGCATTGACCGCTTTGCGCTTTTATTTATGACAATCATTTATCACCGAGAGCGCGGTACAAGGCAAATTTTACGCGATTACGCTTTTCCATTATCCTGGCGCTGCCATTTCCTTTTGCCGCCTGCTCCCTGCCGGTTGTTTTCCATCGAAGTCAGCCCTTGTATTGCACAATGGCACTTTGATCTCTGGCAGGAGATTTCCCTGAAGCTTTCCATGGCCCACTCCTCCTCCACCTTTGGCTTGCATTGATTTTCTCGTCATTCTCCTCGATGGTAAAAAGAAGCTTTTTTGTGGTTTTGCATGACAGCTGACACATGTCAGGCCGATAAGTTCGAGTGAATAAAGATGAACAATTGCCGTAAGAGATTATTAAATGTTGCTTAAAAATAATTAAGCCGGCGCAGTCGAGGAGTGGGTGGTTTTGGTATGCAGACAACGATTTGGTCAGGACCATAAAAGGAATATCAGCGAGTGGCCATCAGCTTGGAAGATGTGCTAACTTTTTTCCGAATATTAAACACTTTTTTTTATAGATTCCTTTTTTTTTGGTATCCGGACTGCACTTGCAAACGAGACGGGGACAATTTCCGCTGGCGACACGAGGTCGACATTGACGCGTCTGGGCATCTCGTTTTTATGCAATTCACGTCTCGGACATTAGGCGATGTCAAGTTCTCGCAACGTGCAGGCATCGTCCATTTCAAAAGAGGGTGGTTGTGGGCTGCAACCCCCCTTCGAATACCCCTTTTTGCATACCCATTTAAATGGTTTTCTTAGAGCAAATCCCTTTTGCTTATACTGAAATCCAATTAGAAACCTCTCAGTTGCCAGTTCGACGTTGCCTCAATCTTCGACCTGTCTTCGATTTGTTTTCGTTCCATTTGGGCCAATTTGTTTGCAGCCGGATTGCAGGCGAAGTATTTAATTGATGCTCACATCTTCCGGGAATCGAAACGGAGCCCCGGCAAAGATTAGCATAAACATTTGTAATAAATATACGAAACGCTCGCAAAATTCCAGCTGGCAATAATTCCGGTTGAGATCTAACATGGAAATGCTTTGCCTAATTGTTTGTTTGTTTGTTTGTCTGTGCGAGTTTATGCCCCAAACCCTTACACTGTCCCGAGAACTCCTCTCCTTTTCCCAACAGATGTGTACGTTTGGCTCGGAATGAAACATAAATATTACGCATACGCAACGGTAGACACAGCCCATGTGGGAAATGCAAAAGTTCATACAGCAGCACACACATTCGCAACACAGTTATCTGCATGATAAGTTTAATTGATCCGAATGCCAGCTTCCCCTCCAGCGTCCTGGATAAATAGAAATCAAGCTTTGGCCCTGGCTCTGGCTCTAGTCTTGACTGCACTGGTACCAATGCTGGGAAATCATTAAGTTTTTGCCTAGCTGTCTGCCGTTGCCAGAGAGAGAGAGCAATCACAAAGGAAATTGGAAAATTAAAACGTGCGGAAATGTGCCGCTGAGAGCTAATTAGCTTTGTGGTTTTGGCCGGGCGCACAAGTGCACAAGTGCTCATCCTTCGACATCAACTTATTCCCCGGTCCTTAGACCGCTCGCATCGATGACTCAATCCCGTCCTAGTTGGACATTTTCGAGATGGCCACTCAATCAGAGCCAGTCCGATTTGGTCGACCCCTCAATTGATGGCCACTTGGACGATCTGCTGGCGATACTCATCGTTCTCAGACTCTGACTCGCTCTTCCCATGGTTCGGTTCCTTCTTCCTGCCATTGGTCCGTGCTAATTGCGCGTCATTCCGCCTGCTCATCGGCTTAAATCCAAGCTCTGGCCTGGCCATCGAGATTTAAACGCATCCACATCCCTCAGCGACGAATGCGCAACTCATGGCGTCCAATCGTCAAATGTTCCGCACGTACGCGCCTTCCATATGCGGGCCAGACGTCTATCCACCGTATTTCGATTGTCACACTGAAAATCTGGTAGTGGGATCAATATGCACTGGCATTATTATTTCAGTTTTTTCATGTTCCTGTTTCATAGAACATGAAAATATCTTAAGATAATATTTTTAAATTTAAGAAATCAAATCTTTAATTTCCATTACATATGCAGGAAAACAAACTTTTGAATAGCCTTGAAGTTATTCACTTCCAACACTTTCTCCCAGTGCAGATCCGCCTGAGACTCTGCTTCGCTCCTCTTACTCCTCGTCGGACGACGATAACGACAGTCATCCCGGTAGACGGAGAAGTGGGTGGGTGGTTTTTGGGGGAATCTCGGGAACGGGAACGGGAACAGGACGGACAGGACACGTGGGTCGCACTTTGGCCGCTGTTAAATAGCATTGACGAATTAAAAGCTGAATTGGCAAAAGGGACCGACAGCGAAAAAAAAGCAGAGAAAAAAGTAGAAGACTGGAGTCCTGTGATGGGGTGTAAAAAGGGAGGCGTATATATATTTTCTGCAATATCATCAACTATAAATTACGAATATTGAGGCACAACAACTTCGAGTACGTGGCGTGATAATGGATATTTGTCAGATATGTGAACATTTTAAACTTCCGCCCCGGAAAAAGAACGAAAAAAAAGAATAGCAACATGAGCAGGCTGAAGGTTGGAGGTTTCCTTGCCGCACGAATCGGATTCGGCACTTTTTGCCACATAAACATAAAAAAAGGTAATACGGCACCGGGGACTGAAAATAACCCAAATGTGTGGCATTCGGATCAGGGGCGTGCCCCGTCGAATGAATTTCTGGCGAGGATGAGGGACGATTGCGATTGCAATAAGGTTGATGGCAGGCAGGCAAAACACTCGCAGGGTGTTAAGAGGGAAATGCGAAATGGCAGCAAGAAATGTTTTGCAATGATGCGGCAGGTTTCCTTTTGCCATCCAGCCGATCTCGTTATGATTAGCCCACCACCACCATCGCCAAGGGGTGGAACTAAACAGCTGAACTGCCCAGTTTCATGTTAAACGCATATAAGCGAATTGAGGAGTAAATCCAAGCCGGGAAGGAAGTCAATTTCTTTGGCCCCGAGAATAAGAAAAAGTGTTGGCCCCAACACATAAAAGTGAATTCGAAAATTATGCACAACACTCCAAGGGAAAGGCACAGACAGAAAGTTGTCCTGCCAAAGAGTTTGACTTGTTTGGGTTTTTATTCGCAAAGGGGGGAAGGACCAACACAAAATAACAAAAAAAAACCCAAAGAAACTTTCATTACAAACGGAAGTTTTTCTTGGGGAGAGGTGGAAAATAAAAGATACAAACAATATACATACTTGGACCTGCCGTTGTTTTGTGACATTGAACTTTTTGCATTAAACTTGAAATGTTTTTAATGAATCCCGCCGACTTCGTTTCGTTCAATCTGCCGTCCCAGGATATTTGGTTTCAACTTTAGTCTCGATTGTTGTTGCGTTTTGTTCTAGGGCTAAGATATCCACCGCCCGACAAACATTCAAGCGAAATTTTTGGATGCAAAACTTTGCATTTCCTGCATATATTCTTCTCCATATTTTACAGCAGCAGCAACTTCCGGCTTCCGCTTGAGAAGCATAAAAATAAAGCCAAACTGCCTGCCAGCCACCCAGATCCCTGATCCCGGCTAAAAGTCACAGAGAGAGAGGCAGAGACAGACGGCAAATGGGGCCCTCGACTTTGGCTCGTCAGCACCAACTCTCCTGCGTCTCACTGATAATTGCAAGAAAATAAACTTGAGACAATTGGGAATCAAACTTCGCAGACTAGCAGAAGCGCGGTCGCGGTCTTGAAGCTTCCCGACTCTTAAATGGGATTAAAATTTCATAACAGCGGATTCTAGGAATTCCGTACAATATCCCTCTTTCATAGAAGCCTAAACCCAGTTGTGTACAAATGTCTATCACTTACGACGAATGTTACGCCACATTCATCACATCCAAAGCACGCGAGTTCTGGGAAAGCCGAAAATAAAAACCCCTTCGCCAACGGTTCACCCAATGTAAGCGATCCACAAACAATATTAATTGAAACGTACCGCTCATATGACATTTATGAAGCGGCCCGAAAAAACACGGCCAAACAAGTCGGAGAACTGGAACTGTCGAAATGCGGCAAAGGAACAATCAGGCTGGTCAGTGCTGGCAGTTTGGCTATTTTTTGCCTTTTGGTGGTTTTGATCTATCATTTTTTTGTAGATATTTTCAAAAGTATAAATTAAAAAATTAAAAACAAATGGAAAATTTTTCAATTTTGGTGGTTTTATTACTCGATTTTGAAATTTATAAATCTTTTCTGTTAATTTTACCTCTCATAATGAATACAAATTCTTACTCTTAGGAATGTCTCATCTTTTTAAACCTTCTTTTTTTATAGCTAATAAAAATATATAGCTAATTAAAGCTAAATTTCCCGTTATATATGCCTTGCCACCTCTAAAACTGGATCAACCCTTGGCCCGTGCGCCGTGTGCATGTCCAAATGCCAAATACAAGCGTTAAGCTAAATGAAAACAAATTACCGTTGCATGTGAGACACAGTCCACGGCGCTGGCTGCCATTCCGTCATTCAGCCAGTCAGTCCACCCCCATGAAATTCAGCCGCCACCACCACTACACCTCGTTTTTACGCCAGGCGACGACTGCTGCAATATGGTGCCGTCATAGCGAGACCAACCTGCATTCTTCGCGCTCGCATTTAAACATTTAAACACGCACCGAACGAACCCAAAACCCAATCCCAAAAAGGGAAGGCAGAAAAAAAGTGTAATATAGGGGGAAAACATCGAACGAAACAGACCGAAATGGGAGACAAATTAATGAACGCCGTAATGAAATGAGCTGTGCGTACGGAGCGAATGATTACTGGACTAATGACAGGGCAGTTAGGAAGTCAAATCAAGTCGCGACTGGAATCCGATATTACTTGAGGGTTTGGCGACAAAACCCCGACTACGAAAAATCCTAAAACCCGTTCGTGATTGTTAAAGTCCAAATGAAATTAATTAGAGCAGAGGACGTTTTTCCCCATTTACGCCGTGATGATTCCTGGCCGATTCCGATTTACTATATAATTTCGTATGCTTAAAGGTGAGCTTCGGGATGGATGCTGCAGTGTTTGGCTCATCCTCAACAGCCGTGGAATGCTGCTCATAAATCTCTCTCTTCACAGCGGCTGCCATGCTGCGCACATGTTCAATAAACCAGAGATTATACGCAAACATAGACAAAGTGAATATAGAATTAGAAAAAAATCTGCCAAGTCAAAGCAGCAGCGTGAATACCCTTTTGATGGCTGTGTGAAAACTAATCAAGATTCCCAGTCAGGTTCTTCTCACCCACTAAATGAATTTTTAATCACGTTTCAACTTTATCTATCCAGCACTCTATGAGTGCAGTTTATTAAAGTTTCCTATGGTTTCGAAGCCCCAAAAAGGGTATCCGCAAAAAATGCGAGTTTCGAACAAAAAATACCTGCTCGACGGGGGTCGCTGCGATGCACGGCGCCTCCCAATGAACTGCAATAAATCTCAATAAAAGTCGCACAACAAAGCGAACCAGGACCAGCAATCCAATGCAAGCGTCGCAAAACAAACAACCAGCAAGTGGTCCTGGAAAAGTGTGTGGGTACTGTGATGGGGGAAGGGGGTTGGAAAACTCTCCCCAAAACCTCACAATACTCCACGCTATTCAGAGTTTGTCCCCCTCTGCGAAAAGCGAAAAATGTGTAGAAGGAATATTTTAAATTTGATTATTGAAAGTCGCGCGACGGCAGCGATTATGTGATTTGTAGGGCGACAAACGTATTTGCCATATGAAACTGAGGCACTGAGAGAAGATATCAGAGATTTTTAGAGAGAAATAATTTATCTCAACTTATAAAGATAGATAGATATTCTAAAAAACCTTTGATTCAGTCTGGCATATCATGCCATAACATGTACCTATACCATATAAACCAGATCATAAACATTCAAAAATCTTCTTGGTTTAAGAGCTATCTATAATTATGTTCTATGATCAAATACTTTGAACATTTTCTCTTTTAAATATCTTATAAATATCAAATATACATAAAAGTTTTGATAAATCTTAGAATATAATGATTTATTTTGACACTAAACAGATTATTTTCAAAAACTTCATTGGAAATATGAGCTTGATATGATTACATATTTTCTCCCCGTGGAGTTGCCAACTCGGAGGGCGCGAAAAGATGACATGGAGGGTGGGTTGCTTTTTTAAGGATACTTTGTGGGTGTGTACGTGCGTGTGTTTTCTGAGCGGGGGTTGCGCATATAAACTTTGTTTATTTTATTAACAAGTTATGTGAAGTGGTGTGTGTGTGTCTAGAGGAGGAAGAGAATGGGTTGGTGGGTGATACAAAAACCCTTTGTTACTTTCGCTTTCTGAAAAACCTCGACCGCGATCAACTCAGGTCGCAACCCTCGTTTCGGCTCGGCTTTTCCTTTCAGCCAGCTCTTTTGCGTGCGGCGCACAATTCAATTTTCATTGTTTATCAATTTTCTGCCTATTTTGGGCGCTTCAAAGCGAGGCTTTGTAATTAAATTTGGAAAGCCGCCAGTGGGGCATAAATCAGAGTTCAACAATGAGAAGGAGGCCTCTTGATTATGATTGCATGTGAATGTGAGCAGTGGGCGGGAGTTTTGGCTGCTGGCTGCTGGATGGCTGCTGCTTGTGTTTTTGTCTGGCTGGCAAATGTCTTCATTGAATTTGCGAGTGGAAAGTGCGTGGTTTTTCAGGCGGTCCCCAAAAGTCTCTTTGTCTTGGCAACTTTCTTGCCAAAAAGTGCAATCGAAGCAAAGCAAAAGAAAGAATATACAGCCAAATTATTATGTGTGTGCTTCATATTTCAGTCTCCGCCATTCCAGACACATAAATCTCACAAAACAATAGAGCATCGCACACACTCACTCGCATACAGAGAAAACTGATTTGAATTTATGGGAAACTGATTATTTTTCAACGCCGCCAAGAGGCGACAACGAGACAATGGTGCTGTGCCAAAAGCTGGTATCCGTTTAAGCATCTGCCGGAGATAGTTGATCCTATCGGCAGGATATACTGCACATGCTGTATGCATACATACATATATATATATGTAGCGCGTGACACGTGACCGCGCAACGGGTACCGCTAAAGATAACACAGGCAAACGGCCAAACAGAAGGCTGCATCCGCTCGCCGACAGCACTTGGCCAAATCCCATTGAAAGGTCAAACAAATTATGGCAACACAAGGCGCACTCCCGCTGTTGCTGCATAACATTTCCCCTTGCCACAGGCATTTAGAAGTGCACTCAGCTTGGTTTAAGTTATGGGAACTTTTTAAAATTCTGTGAAAAATCATTAACTTTTATCTTACTTTTCAGAGATTCCTGCTTAATTTAAGTTTGAGATAAGAACTTAAACAGATTGAAAGATTATTCGGTCAATTAGTTCAGCCTTAAGTAAGTTATTCTCTGCAATATTTAGCATGCCATTTGTTCCTTTTTAAATGCCACTTTTTTCCCAGTGCAGTTTGCTTTTCTGAAGAGCACTCGAAAATCTGGAAGTCCTCGGCGCACGCTCGCCACTTCATTAGACGCGTGCTGTGAGTCGGTGGGCAAACCCTTTGTCACCTCAACTCAGAGACAAAATATCTGTTGGTTGTTGGCTTGCCCACGGGCATTCCGCCCTTTATTGTTGTTGTGTTTTTGGCCATGCTCTGAGCAAATTTGAAATTGATATTCGCACGGCGTGAAATCAGTTTCAGCTTTCATTCCGCCTGTCCGTTTCCCCTTTTTTATTTGTCTGAGCCTTCGATTCGTATGGCTTGCCTTTTGTTTCATTTTCTATTTTCGGGGGAGGAAGCAACTGCGGAGCACTTAGCCGCCGGATGGGGTCATGATTTATTGAGTTGCATAAACAGAAACGGCAGCGCAATCAAGTCGCAACTATAGCCCAAAACTCGCCCCATCGGGCGACGATGGAATTTGGCCAGTGAGCTCAGCTTTCAACTCGATTGCTTCACAAGTCGTTAGGCGTCATCGAAAGGGAGCCCTCATCGTCCGGTTGGCCGGATTCCTGGGGGTTGACCTGCACTTCATGGTCCATGGTTGTGGGGCTGCAGCACCGTCTTGTGGTCCTTCTTCTCCTCCCCCATTTATGTACGAATGTACCTTTACCCATTTCAACTCCCCATTCCCATCTCCCTCCTAGTCCTTTTCTTGAATGGCAGCCGCAATTTTGGTTATGGGAGTCGTGCAACAAAGGGGAAGCAAGTTGTACTCACTCCATGGCCAAGTATAAATCACAAATAGATTTCCTTGCGAGACTTTTGGCCAAAACTCTCAGGCTGCTGCCTCCATTTCCCAAATGGGGAAACTGGCGCCTGCCACGCCCCCTTCAGCTGCTTTTGGTAAAAGGTATTGCTTTGGCTATTTTCTAGCTATTTTCAGGACTGGCAAATGATATGAAATCTTCTAGAAACTAGATCTTTATCATTCAGTTTCTTCTGATTTTATTAAGCATATTTTTATGTTTAAGACAGAAGTAAAAATGTAAATGTAGATATAAGCCAATCAAAGGGTTGTAGACGGCAAAACCTCTCAGTAAAGAGTCAAATCAGGGATAAGCTGGACTCTGTAAGAAGTATTTTAATGTTTTCTCTTATATGTTTTATATGAATTTCCTAAACATACATTTAGCTTTTTTCTAGTAAGTAACAGACAACACTGGCCAGCACACGCTCAAGTTTATGTTGGCTTTCGTTTGCGGCATTGGTGGCACTTTGTGCTGCTTTGTGTTGCGCTTCAATGAGGTCGAAATGGCTCAAAAATAATGTGAAAAGTTCCCTTTAACCATTTTTCCACAGCCAAGGCTCTGGTGACGCACAGAAAAACAGAGGAAGAGCCAAAGATCCAAGGAGTAGAAAGGATTCGCGCCACATTTCCTACTTGCCTTTCGGTTAGAATTTACTCCTTTAGCAGACCTCGAGTTTTCCTTTCCTTTTCTCATTCTTCTCTTTTTTTTTTTTTGCACTGCTGGCTGGTTGGAGTTATGCGACTTTGGGGAATTTCTGACGGCCCTCGACTCCATCCTCTTGGCCGCTGCCGTCGCCGCCTGCTGCCTGCTGCCTTTATACGAGGTGTGTTCAAAAAGTAAGGTGACTCTTCAAATTTCGCGAATTTCAAATTTTTCGATTATCGATTTTTTTGTTTTGTTATATTGGTACACTCTTCCCTAACATCTGTACCAAGTTTCAATGGAACATCCTCTTTTGTTTGGTTGTGAGAGGCGTAAAGTTACAAGTTGTTTTGCGAGCTCGGCGATTTTTTGCTATCGAAAAATATGGATCAAAGGATTTGGATTTTTTGGCCAAAAACAACACCACAATAATGCCTCAGCCACCATATTCACCGGATTTGGCCCCATGTGACTTTTTCTTGTTCCCAAAACTGAAGATAATCGAAAAATTTGAAAAATTTGAAATTTGAAAAGTCACCTTACTTTTTGAACACAACTCGTATAACTTCTAAAAGGTTTCGATAATCGAAAAATTTGAAATTCGCGAAATTTGAAGAGTCACCTTACTTTTTGAACACACCTCGTATCCCTGTGTCTCAACCCGTTTGCCACTTTGGCTTCCTTTGACTTTTCAAGAACTTTGTTAGCAGCATCTTCCCATCTACCCATCGCTTACTGGCAGCGAAACTGCCTTTGAAGTTATTGCGGCTAGTGCAACGCCTGCCGCTGTCGCCTTTGATGTATATATCGATAGTGAAAACTTGAGAAACTCGCTGTGGCTAATGTTGCGAAAGACATGTCGCCTTGCCATCGGCCAAATCGTATATCTTTTCGAAAAAAAATCCGGGGTGATTAACCCATTTCGTGGCTCAATGGCAAAGGATTTAATGAGGGATTTGTTAAAAAGGCGGCTTAAAAAATGGTGAACTGTGAAAACAATGTATAATTAATGGAAATAGTTTTTCCAGTATTTACTTAATGACGAGTGATTGGTTAATTAAATAATAAGTGAGTTTTTTTAGAATCAAACAAATGGCCAACGGCTACAAAAAAGGAAACAAATATGATTAATATTCAAAGGCCTTTCAATCAATAATTAAAGTATTAAAATTAAAATCTGTAGAACTTCTTTAATTTCTATTTCTGTTTTGTTTCACAAATAAATCCTAATACTAATAGGTCTAAAGTTGCCCCAAATGAAAATCACAACAAGAAGCTGTCCCAAATGGATGCAATTAGCCCGAGTGGCTTGAAAGGAGCAATCAGATCGAGACGAAGTCGAGGTCAAGGGACGAGATGTGGCAAGGCAAGTGAGTGTCCTTTTGGCAGAGGACAGCATTTGGACTGATTTGTCCCCCAAATGACTTAAGTAATGCAGCAGCAGATTGTCAAATGCCTCCGCCAGATAAGCAACAGCCAGCCAACTGGTGGAATAACCAGAAGATGGAGCTGCCGGAGCAGCAGGAGTGGCAATAAAACAAAGAGCCCGAGAAAGGCAGAGCAAAATGGTTGCAAATCTGTGCGCGGGATGCGGGGGCGCTGAATTTTCCCAGCAGGCTGATGCTGATGCTGAGTTGCTGAGCTGCCGACTGTCGACTGTGTCCTTGTGCCTGGCACGCAACAACTCAATTAAGCCGCTTTAATTGGTCTAATTAATTTGCGCTCAAACGCACTTCAACTCTAAACGTGTTTTTCCACAGGACGAAAGAATGGCGTCCCAAGAAGGGTTGCCACTGCCACAGTGCCTACCTCCTTTCGCCAGCGAGTCCTGAAATATGCATTAAGCCGCAGATTTGCGACGCGCCTGTAATTAAGCCGAGCGGCCCAGGACTCTGCAACGTGCCACGATTGAGTTCCCAGTTGTTGACAAGCCCGCCGCCGCCTGCCAGCTGATTTTTCAGATTTCAAGTGATGCGTTTAATGAGCGGCACGTGACTCGCCTCTCTGTGCTACTTTTTTTCATTTAATTCACAAAATATCATTTGGAATTCAATGACAGTCGAAATGCTGACGTTTAATTTGCAACAAATTTGAATACAATTTGGGGGGCTCTGCCTGTTATACCCTTTCAGGGGGTATTAAAAATGTGGTAAAGCTTACTGATACCTAACTTTTCACAATATTTCTCATTTTTTAAAAAATACTGACAAGTTTTAAATGAAATTTCCTTTTAGAGTACATAAACTTCGCCTTTTCTAATCAACTTTTATTCCTTTCAATTTCGCATTCAATAAATTTTTATTTTGTGTGCATTTTACACCTTTTCGGTGTTCAGGCATCATTAATTTTAATTCAACGGATAGATAGACAGATAGAAAAATGGGAAATTAAACTGGAATGTTATTTAGCTTAGGGCGGAAGGAGTTATTCCCCGGACAGCTGCTATTTTAAGACCAAAAGATTATTGCCCTAATGCCGTCATGTACTTGGCATAAATATTTATTTACACCCAAGCCAAATAACCAGAAAACACAAAATACACAAAACACACACCTCGATAGTCGAGCACTCGGAAAGTGGGCTTAATGGAGAAATATGCCGCAGTATAAAGCAAGAAATTGCTTTTAGGGCAGCAGCATCTTCACTTCCATAAGTACTTGCAAGCCGATTCCGTTTGCCTATTTAACAATTACAAGAAACGCAACGCAAGGGAAAGCCAGGACTTTTCGAAATGTACGACATATGGAAGGGAAAGACGGAATACATTCGGCCATCATACATAAATTTTCGCCCAGAAGTCGGATCCAGAGGGTCGAAGTTGGCCAAAAAATGAGTGATGTTTATTTGTGCGCGAGGCAAGGCCATTAAAATGAAAAGCAGCAGCAGGGTGGCCTCCCCCCTCCTCCTCCTCCTCCTCCTCCTTCCTCTCCATTCCGTTCCTTATGGCCAAGATAGAGATCATGAATATGCAACAGCCAGGGATAAAGCGCAGCCGCCTTGAGGAACGACAAGAGCGGGAAATGAGGGGACAATGCGGTGGAAGGCGGGGTAGGAAGCCAGGAAGTGAAGCCAAACGCGCCATCACAATAAAAATTCATTACGGAAAGCGACGGATGGCGGTCAGACGGACGGGGAGAGGCTGCTGCCAAAAGACCGGAAAAGAAATCGCTATAAATTTTCGACGCAACCAAAACAACAAAGGCAAAAACCAAAAACAACAACAAGCTCAGAGGAAAACCAAAATAACAGCAGCGCCAGTTACATGAAGAATTATTGCGGCGGCGAAATGCTGTCCACCTACTTAAAATTAATTTCGGCAAGGAATCGTCGTCCGACCAAACATCAGCTAAAGCTATAGCTTTGGCCATATAGCAATGGTATCAGTACCACCCAGCGGCAATGGGAATGGCAAGGAAAACACCATACGACAGCCAACGTCAGCAGTCGCTGGGAATATCCCGCGGCGTCTCCAGCAAACCGTAATGAGAGGGTTCAACTGCACTGTGAGAAATATTGTAATATAAAATATAATAAAACTTAAGTGCAGTTTTTGATCCGTAAGTATCCTGAGGTTAATAGCTATTAATGATTATTAATAACCATTTAGTAACCTATCATAAAAGTAAAAGGGTCCCAAATAGTTTAAGCGAAAGTCTTAACTCTATCAATATGATTAATAACTATATTCCTCACTGTATAATCGCCCGTAAAGGGCTGCCAGCGGAGCCCAAGGGTGTGGTCTTTGGCCCGAAGAGTTGGAGGCAAGGCGAGTCCTGACTTTCGGCGCGTATGTCAAAATATTGAAATATTGAAACAAACGACGGCGGCTACAATAACAACAATAAAGACGAGGCGGCATTGGCAATTGCCATTGGCCGCTGGCCGTTGCTTTGCCTTTAAGCCACCCCCGTAAGCGGACAACCCCGCTCACCCTTCATTTTTGGCCAAGTTTAATGAATGTGCGATGTACACGACATCCTCATAAAGCCGCCCCGCTGCCTGCCGCCACCAAAAACCAAATTAGTCGCAGTTTATAATGGGGAACAGTGTCGATTGCAGTTGCCCGATAACAAAACCCGGAAGAGGGGAATGGACGAGGAGTGCCCAGGAGGTGGAGGAATGCACCGATAGACAGGACATACAGGATTGCCCTAAAGACCCGGAGGCCCAGCAGTCAACCCCCGGGAAGCTCATTAGACAGGCGGCGCTAATGACTGCAGCATTCGGTTGTGCAACTCCATCCAACAATGGAACGCTCTGTGTTGTGGCCCGGTAAATAGTCATGTGAGCCAGGTCCTGCTCCGGCTCCTGCTGCTGCTCCTTCTGCTCATGGAACTCCTGCTCGTAAACATAATAATAATGCCTCGTTTGCCGTTTGCCCCGTGGCGCTCATAAAGCCATTAAGTCGCTGAACCCTTTGGCGCGTCGCGTAATTCACACAAGGATCCTTGTATCCTGAATCCCGGATCCCCGCTCTATTTGTATCGACTGAGCTAATATAGTTCACTGTGTTCCAACGACCCTCATAAATTATTTTTACCAAAAATGTAGTGCGGCAATAAAACTGGCAGCAACCTGTGTGAAATCGATGCCGGATTAGGACCTATTCTAATAGCCCCACTAGCAATAGTCCCCACTCATTCGTAAATATTTCATTCGGTAATTTTTCGAATTTTCCTTTCGAATTTTCATTCTGTCTAAAAGGGTAGCAAATATGCTAGCTGCAATGTTTTTTACTCCCAGCAAAAAATAAAGGCAAACAAAAAATTTTTCAAAATATACAACCAACACGCATTGCCAAATTTGAGTGCCGACCACTATTGGTGGGGCCAAAAAAAGAAAATCTAAGCCAACATTCTGAACAGGCAAAAAATGCCCACAGAAAAAAAAACATGGAAAATAAATCAAAAGGAAGCGCGCGACTGGCCAAAACCACTTCAAACAGGGCCAACAAACTCCTGGTCGTGCGATTCCCGTATGAGTATCGAGGCAATTCAATTATATTTTTGCAATAATTTTCAATACACTTAAGTGCAGATACCCCCAACCCCCCTTTCGAAACACCCAGCTTTGGCGGCAGTTTAGAAAACAAATAACAGTCAATACAAAAAGCTAACCCCACCACCTGTCTGGCCCATTTGCTTATATATGTGGTTGCCATTTCTTCGGTGTTCACCTGCTGCTGCTGTTGCATATTTTCTTTATTTTATTGGCCCACTCGTTCTGTAGATGTTAATGGAAATTGAACGAGCACTTGGCCTTTTGCTTGGCTTGTCTGGCCCGAAAACTCAACTTTTGCAGCAATTGAATCGCACAGAGCGTAGTTTGAATTATGAAAGTTACTGAAATTGTTTTGGGGCTTAGAAAGGATGGCCAAATAATGTTCTTCCGACAAAAATCCCCAAACCCCAAACACCAGCAACTGTCTCTATGGGCAATAAATTCCAGGCAATCGCTTACAAATCGCTCGAAAATTGCCTCAACTCGAACACGGTTCTGCATTAAGTGCAGAGAGTTCTCTGTTCACATCATCAGTTAAGGGAAAACTTCACCCTCTTCGGGGCCAAAAAATTGACATTGACATTCGATATTATCGCTGACAAACGATCGGCAATTGAAAATTCTGAGCGAACGGAGTTTATAACAACTTGGAAGGATTTTTATGTAAAATCAAGACTATGAATACCCAATATTAGCTAAAGATTTATATATTGTGAAAAACTAGCATAGCTTTGAGTACAAGCAATGATATTGTCATTCTATTCTAAAAATGTATTTTAACATATTATTTTAAACTTAAAATATATCCCCTGATAACCAATATACCCCTCAAACTTCATTACCACCCTGTAATCTACAGAATTTGATGACTGCGGGAGAACTTAGCGCTTATCCAAGTGCAGTTTGTCACAGCTTATCAACATCTCCGGGTAGGAAGGAATGGGGGGGGGGAGTCCTTTGGACAGATAAATCCCGAACACACGCGCACTTCAAAGATTAAAGCAATTTACAGATTGAAGGCGAACCCAGGCGCTTCTCGCAACCAATAACTTTAAACTGCAGCCCCTGTTGGCTGAAAGGGGAGAATTCGATACAATAGAAGCTCTCATATGAAATGCAACCGCTTGGAAAATCCAGTCAATACTTTTACTGTTATTGTTTCATGTCAGGAGGGGGGTTGTATATATATATGTATGCTGTCAGTTTTGGGGCACTTTTATTATCGGGGCCTGGCAACAATTTGCAGTTCCGATTTCTTTTCTACGATTCTTGTTTTGCAACCCCTGTTCAAGTATTTCTTAAACATTTCCAGTGAATTGTGCAAAAGTGCAGTAAATCGTGGGAAGGGCGTTAATGTTATGGCCCTATTAACTGAGCATCGCAACAACAATGACAGAGCAATAAAAGTCAATCAGCATTTATTTCAGTTAACCCCAACAAGATCAAGAAAACAGAAGCCAGAAGCCAGAAAACAGAAAAACGGAGGGAAACTTTTCGGAGAACAGAGGGCTGACGGGTTGAGGGCAAAAGTTGAATTGTTTAGACTCATTTGCCATTCGAAATGAATTTGAGAATGTCTTTCAGCAATTTGCAGCATGCAGGCAGGGAATTCGAGGGGTATTTATCTCAATTAGCCACAGCAGCCCTCCAGCTGCAGTCCATCTAGGGAAATTACAAGGCTCTTACTTATTTGATTGATGCCAAAATCTAGCTTAGGGTCGAAAACCAAATCCCAACGGCAGTTCAATCTAGGCTATCGTTTATATATATGTACAACTTCAAGCATAAATGTCGCATTAAGTGATTAATTCGTGGCGCCCACAAATGATTAAGATGCCGGCCAGAAAGGTGGGATTTAATGCGGAACCACAACCGAACGCATGCAACAAATATTGGCAAGAGCCTAAACATGCAGCTGTCGAAATTTGCATATATATATATTTTGGGATTTGCAAATTTATGGGAAATAAGCCGGGAGCGCATAAATCACAGCCAATTGGAATTATTTCATTTCGTCTCGTTTAGTAACATCAAAAAGCGCTGCCATGTTGACAAAATGCCAATGAAGCAGCGATTCCACTTGAATGATGGCCAAAACGGCATGCTTGTGTGTGTGCTTAGCCATAAGTCAACTAAATTATTAAAGCATATAAGCGTATATAAATATATTTATATATGTATATCTGGGGGGAGATTCTGTTTAGTTTAGTGATTGCCATGGAAAAAGGGGAACACCCTAAAAAAAGGGGACGCTGTGGAAAAATATCCCTGATTTTTGACAACATATGGCCGAATTAAAATGCAAATTAAATGCAAATAAACAATTAAAATTTCCAACTGCGTGACGCTGATTGTGGCGGAAGCCAAATCGAGTGGGCGTGGCCAATCAAACGGAAATGTTGACACCAACTGTTAGACAGCCGAGACCCTTTATGTGTGTTGGGGCGCAAAAATGCATAATTAATAGACAAACAACTCAAACGCACAGCCACTAGCATTCACACACTCACATACAGAAACTACACCCGCAGCCAAAACGCTGCCACTCAAATTGCCTTTTGGACAAACAAACTGCGCAAAACGTACAACAAACATGACAACAATACCAGCTCTAACAGCCAAAGCAACATCAACGACTATAGTAACAGGAATGAGGAGGGAAGGAAAGGGTCTTCTGGATACCTATTACTTGACCTTGAGATAGTTTTTAAAGGATATTTGTTAAAGTTTTCAATGTGTTGGTATCACAATCTATAAAAGCTAGGGTACCTTAGTACTATATATCTGAGCTATATAGATATAAATATAATCCAATATACAGCACTACCGAATGACTCACTACATCAGGCCTAATGGTGACACAAACTCTTTAAGACAAAACAAACAATGAAATCAGTTCAAAAATATATTTTAATATTCCAATCAGACTTCTTTCACCCCCTTACCAACATTACCCAATACCCAATATACCCTTACAATTGAATTACCGCGCATAACCAAGCGGCAACAGCAATTCAAACAGAAGCCGCATTCAAATTCAAAACAAATGAAACGAAACGAAATTGTGAAGCGACTGCGGGAAAACCCCTCAAGACATTTAGTGTTTGACATGGCAGGAACAACAAACAGCCAACAAGAGCTCAAAGGTGCGAACTGTTCGCCTTTGAAGTGCCCAAAAAGGGCCAGAAAGGGAAACACTCAACTGGTTAACACTGACAGCCGAGTACCCCGCAATTATTGGACTAACAAGTGGTGCAACAAGCCACTTCCCCTCTTCAACCTGATTGAGTAGCACTAATGATTCGAAGGGTGATGACATCTGCAAGGGTTGCACTTAAAAATTGTGAAAACTTTTCATCATCCCGGCGTGAAATC
Organism: Drosophila eugracilis; assembly: GCF_018153835.1. Classification (NCBI taxonomy): domain Eukaryota; kingdom Metazoa; phylum Arthropoda; class Insecta; order Diptera; family Drosophilidae; genus Drosophila; species Drosophila eugracilis. Next base: position 4,060,209 of record NW_024573645.1, read on the forward strand.
CAATTGTAACAAATCCCTGGGCACCGAAAAAATGTAGAAAATCTGTGCAAAAAGCACTGGGACCAAAAAGAATCATTAGCCATGCTGGAATCCTTGGGCCCCGAGGGCCTGGCAATTATTCTGAAAGCGAAATGAAGGACGAAACGCCGATGGAAATTGTCATTTGCTGATATGGCTAATCTATTGCATCAGTCGGTGGATTTTGTGGGCCGTGTTTGTCGTCCTGCCGCAGTAACTGGCTAACAGCGAGTGACGAGCACGCTAATGATACATTGACAACTGTTGTTATTCTTGGCCCCGGTACTCCTGCTCCTGATCCTGTCGAGGATATAGCCATTCCACCTTCACTCCTATAGACGAAACTCCAGCTAATAGTAGCTGACCCACGCTCGCCGGCAATCTGTTTGTTTGCGTATTGGGTTTGTATGGCCTGCGGACTCATTAGGCCATTAGAGGAATCGCAACCAGGTCCGCTGACTAATGGTGGCAAGGGGCGGATCGGGGCTCCAGTGCGCTTCATTAACGCATTATGTGCCACGGCGGCATCCGTCTTTCGGCAGACTAACAAGTATGCACAGCGGAAAAAAAGCATACACACAATTTCAGCCGTAAATCAAATGCCATAAGTTGCTTAAATTGGATAATTAAATTTAAAGCAAAATTGTTTTAGTATGTTATCGTTTATCATATTAAAAAAGGATGCACTGGGAAAAGGTTTCGTAAGAAAATAAAATCTTTAAAAAACAATAAAACTCCAGAAAACTTAACAGATTAACATTAAGCACACGATCGGAATAAAATATAACCATTATTACAAATATTGTTTATTTGAGACTATAGAATATCAAAGAACTTATTATTTTTCTTAGTGTACAGCTATTACCATCGCATAACTGACCACACAAACATACTCGCACACATATAGACGAACATGCGTGCCCACACGCATACATAAACAGTCGCCGGACAACATGAAAATGCAATTAACGCGTTAATGTTCAGTTGAAATGGCTCTTGACCGCTCGCCGTTGTCGGTTGTTTGTTGGCTGTTGTTTGTTGCTGGTCGCTGGTTGTACTCGCCGGCACCAACATCAATTTTTTGGTTCCGCGGTTACCGCCAAAAATTCGTTGCCTAACGCAAGGCGCCCACAAACATACACACACACACACATACTCGTACATACTGATAATATCCGCATCCGACGGGCATTGTCCCCATTTAATGTTTAACAAATATGGCTAGAGTTCGCTGTTTTTATGCCTTTGTTGTGGCCAACACGCCGACAAACATATTTATTTCATTAACAGAAAATGGCAGCGGGAATGCGTGCAAATACCGCTTTATGCACTAATTACATTGCAACCTGTGGAGCGCGCAAATAATGAAAGAAATACTTGCATAACTGCACAGGCACGCCCCCTTTCGCTTGCCAGCCAAATTGGTCGCTCTAAACCGCTTGGCCCTGTTTCTCCCTGTCTGCCGTATTAACCAGGTTGCAGGATACCCTTGTTTTCCTCTTACCTTGCACCCAGTTAGTCCGGTTAGCACTTGCCAGTGCCACAAAACATGGCCAACGCAACGAAATTATGCCGTAAAACTGAGGTTTTGCAAGTGGAAAGCTGGAAAAGCATGCAATCTGCTAGCAACGCTCCAGTCTGCTCCTGGTCGCTGTGATTTTCTAATTAGGCAAAGTTTTCCCCGACACATTTTGCGGTCGCTAACGTTGCGGCAATTTACGCATAATACACGACTAAGGGAAAAACTACAAGGAGGGAGGGTGAGGCGGATATTCACTTCTATTTCTGTAAATTAACATAGAAATATGTAATTTCCGTTATGGGCAGCTGGAAAAAAAAGAAAATGTATACATATATATAAGAAGAAGAAAAGGAAAAACGAAAAGTATAAGCGGAAAAGACGAGTTACTTTATGACTCGGCAAGATCCTGCAATACATTCAAGCAGTGCGCCAACCGCAAAGACCCTTGCCTACTTATAAAAATATTACGCTGCCGCCCAGTCCGGGAATTGAGCTGTGGGCGTGGCAGGTGGGTAGAGAGGTGGAGGTGGTGGTAACCTGCCAACCAACTATAATAAATTTCATGGGCTCAGTGAGGCGGCGTTCACGGATCTTCATGAAGAAGAACGAAGTCCGTGTAGCAGATATCCTTGATTGCACGGCGAAAAAGTAATTCGAAATTTAGTAAGAAAAGTTAAACAGAATCGTCTTTTTAATAAGTCATAAATGGTTTTGTAATTAACCAATTAAAAGGGTTATAAATATTGGAAATTTATTCGTATTTAACCAATACAAATAAGTTCATAAATTTTATTCCCCATTTTAAATCCCCTATTTTTCCCTGTGCTTAACTGTGCGTGCGAGAATCAGTATCCGTTTGTCCGTATTCCGCAAAAGCCGGAGACCAAGACTCGTAGTCCCGGGTCCGGAGCCACGGTTAAGCTCCGGCGGCGGCGGCTGGCAATGCGTTGGCCAGCCCAAAAGAAATTGCGTTGAGTTGTGAATGCCGCGCTGGGATTTACGTTTTCATTACGTTTGTAACCTCACAAGTAAAGACAGTCAGCCGAGTGTGAGTGTGTCTTCATCCGTAGGTGTGGGTAAGGTATATGGGTCTATGTGTGTGTGTATATAGGCTGTTCGCCACCTTTCACCTTTCACCCTGCACATTTCGGGCGTAATTTATGCGCTTATTGTCTTTTGCAAGACCAACCTCCTGCCAGCAGCAGAAAGCCTTACAGGGAGAAAAGAAACTTTCTCGTAGAAGTCTTAATTTATTTAACAAATTTTTCATATCTTGATTATTTAAAAAAAGTAAGTTTATATATCATTTAATATTTAATTCCTAGATAAATCTTGGAATCCTAGACAATTTTTATTACCCCTTTAAAAAAAACCAAACCATATTTACTTCTTTTCTTCCTCAGTGCAACTTCCTCATCTTGTGCCCTGATCTGCAAGGGTCCTCTGCCCCATTTGCGTCCTTGGCCACGCCTCCTCCTCGACACCGTTTCGAGGACTCATTTCGGCCATGCTTATTTGCTCACTCGCGCGTTCACACGCCCTTCAGTCCCTTGCTGCCCTTCAGTCCTTCAGTTCAGTCCTGAACTCCACTCCACTCGCCTCGACTCACTTGTCGCAGTGTCTCGGCTCCTTGAGTCCTTTCATGCTGGTAATTTTTCATAACCGTCGACGAGTTGTCCGCCGCTGCCAGGTCGCTTTGATCCATGGCGACACGTTGACTGCCAGCGCACCTGAACATCCAACCCGATGGGTGGCAATGTTGGTCGTACTGGTAACCTTTCGATGGAGATGGAGATGGCCCACCATGCCACATACATCTGAGCCTCCCGCGCAAGAAATTAAATATAAACTTGCTGCAGCACTTTGCCCTTTGGGAGTGGAATGAGTGGAAGAGGAGAGAGCGGAGGAGAGGAGGGCCGAGTGGAGTGTTCGTCCTGCCGCCTGTTCGGGCAATAAAAAGTCCCTAGATTATGTTGTTGCTGCTGCTGCCGTTGTTGCTGTTGCCTTGTTAATGTGGCACTTGTGTTGCTGTTATTGTTGCTGCCTGTTACTAGCTAAGTGGCAACTTCATCATCTCAAGGGGGCGGGATTTGGAGCCGCCTCAATCTCCGCCGGGCTGCCATAATTGTATTCAACAAGCTGGTGTCGCTCCGGATCCAAGATGTATCTAAATGTGTGCGCGTGTATATTTCATTCTGTACTTTTGATTATGAAATTCCCCTATCCCCGCCCAGCGGCAAAGCGGTTTTCATTTTTTTTTTTTTTGTATTTTTTTGCTTTATGCAGATTATGAAATTTATTAGAACGCCCCCGCCTTTACGTTCAAGGCTTATCCTTCTGCCATCGTCAAAGCGGAGAGAGATTGGCCTAATGCGCTTGAGTTTTTTAATTCGCCGGCTCGTGATTTACAGCCCTCGAGCTGTGTATCAGGCAATCAGTCAAGGCACTGCAAATCTCACATTTTATGGATCCTTAAACGAGCCAAACATTAAGTACCTAACGTACCTACTACTCTGAAAAGCGATACAGGACTACCAAATTGTTGATGAACTGGCAAAGCTCAACCACCCAATCACACACACACACACATATACACACTGGCAATGCTTATCGGGTGTTCCCAATTAGTTAAGCATTTCCACAAATTCCAACTGAAACTCAACCTCAGTCTCGTCCTGTTGCCGGTTGTCTCAGATGTCTCGACAGTTGTCGGTTGTGGCCATAATGATTATTATTGTGCTAGTTGGGGCCAAGAGACTACACTTGGCTACAAGAATTTGGAGTAAAATTTGATTTTTATTAAGACTTTTAGATGTCTTTTATCAACGAAGTTAACAGTTTTATGTTAAACGACATCTTAAATGAGAAATATTTAGTTTTCTATTCAAAAAGGTTTCGTTAATAAGGCAAAAATTTAACTTTAATTTATAAAAAAAAATATCTTAAAAATACACATAATTCTATATAACAAATTACATTTTATTTTATATAACATTGCACCCTAAGGGTAACAATTTTTTCTCTCACTGCACAAGTACAATTTTGCAGGCTTGTGTATTGATTTGGCTTGCAATGCAATAATTACATGGTTACATGAGCGCAATTTCCGTAACATAACTCACGGAGGTCGTATGCCACCGCTTTACGCATGCAACATGTTGTCTGCCACAGGACCTCTTTATCCCTCCACCCACCACCCTTAACCCTCCACCCTTCTGCCTTTTGTTAACTAACCATCACATACACATGCGTGTTTGGCGTGAGTTCGGCTTGTTGACGAGTTGATGAGATGTTAAGATTATGTTAATGAGTTCATTAAATCACAAGAAACAAGCAGCCGCATAAAGTTACAGACAGTTGGGCGGTTAGACAGACTATTCGTAACCCGAGACTATTCAAGATCTCTGAACTATGGTGGGTTTCCATTAAGATTGATTAGACTATAACAGATCATGAGTGCTTATCAAATTAGTGCTAATTAACCTTTAATAAATTCTTAATTTTTCACCTTAAAAGCAAAACTACTACCAACCTATTTTCAAGTGCAAAAATCGCAAAGCTCAACGACTAACTGTCGAAATCACGTTCGACACTCGCGGAAAATTTCAATCTGATCGATTTGTGTATTTGTCAAACTGATTTATCGAGTGTCTCGGCTTGATGGCGTGGAAATGACGACCCCCAGAGTAGATTCCCTCCCCACACACACACACACACACACGTGAATGTACTGTAATGATATGCAAATAGAATGCCCTTTTCAGCTGCACCGGCATCGGTTTGAAGTTCGAACGGCATTGGCACAGACACACACGCATTCCATCGGGGACACACAGAAAACCTCATTTCAATCTCGGCTGAGCCGCACTGAGCTGCTGCAGCCAAACAGCCGAACACACGGCAGTCCGACGGATGGAGGTGAAGAACCGGAGTCATTCGGCACACTTCCATCGAAATATAGAGCCATTGAAGGGATTCTTCTCCTAGCCAGTCTCTGGTGCACTGGAAAAATCGAGCTAGTATTATGAAACATAGAAACAGAGCTTCAATAAGTCATATACCCCTAAGGTGGAGTTCAAGGTCTTAACAGAAATTGATACACAACTTCCTAGGTAAGGTAACTATTCCAAAATCGCAGTTTGAGATATTTCTCTCAGTGCCCATCATCATTGATGGTTAACTTATGCTCTGGGTATGAAAGTCGGATGCATTTACTCAAAGCCTTCGCACTGTATTGGCTCCCTTTATGGACTTTCAATTGGTGGTGTGACTAATCTAGCGAAATTACAGTCGGCAGAGAAAAGTCAGACCGACTAACCCAAATCGCAGCTTATTCATCGCCAAAAAAAAAGATGGAAAAATAGAAAATAAATAAATAAATCGAGAGCAGAGCAAAGCAGAGTAGAGGGAAATGCTTGTGCTTATCATATTTGCACCTTTTTAACCTTTTGCACAGATTTTCCCCCATCGACCGTCGCATTGGGGTCAATTTTAAATTATACACTTCCGCTTCCGTGCTCCGACATTCGCTCGATTGACGGCGACGGACGGGATTCGGTGGGATTGGGATCGGAATGGGGATCGGGATACGTCTTGCCTTTGGTCGCCATCGTCGGGACTCCTGTGTAAATATTGAAATCGATTCAGTTTTCATAAGCCGTCCACCTCCGTGAGTCAGGTAAAGCTGGCTGGCTGGATGGCTGGCTGACTGGCTGGTTGGCATCCTGTTGGAGTCCGTAAAGGAGTCCAAGGAGTGGGAGTGAGATTCGGTCTGTTCTGGTTTGTGGTTTCACCAACTGCTTGTTATGCTTCATGTTTTTGCCAAGTTGTTGTTTCTGTCGTCGACGACTTGCTGCCCCCCTTTTGGCTCGATTCTCTCAGCTCGCCTCCGACTCGGCCTGTTTATGCAAGTGGATTACGGTGTTTGGATCTGATTATAAATCATCTTTATAATCCGTAAATCGTGTTTGGTTAACATAATGGAATAAATTTATTTTATTTATTGCAGCTGTAAGTTTTAATAAGATTTCTACGACTCGTCGTCGTTTATGGGTTTGGTTCGCTGGTCCGTTGGTTCGTTTACTTCGCAATGACCACCCACAATTTTTGTTCTCCTGCCTGATGGTTCCTACAATCTGGTCACCAGAGATTCCAACCCCAGAGGCCTTGCCTAGCTGGTTGACTGTGCCGGCTGCTTAAGTTCAAGTGCACTTTAAGGCATCTGGAGACAAGGTTGGGCCGCGTTGTGTTGTCTGCCCGCGACGCGGCCAGCAATTATTGTAAATTGCTCGGTGTCATTTACACATTTTCCACGCACATTTTCACCATCGCAGTTGTTGCTCCGGCCGGAAGTTGTTTGCCCTTCGTTTTGCTTTCAGCTCTTGTATTTTTCTGGTTTTTCCTTGTTTTTTTTTTGGCACTTCTGACTGGTGGTGTCGTTAGCGTTGTTGTCTCCTTGCTTATCTGTGCATTGTTGACCTCCTGGTTGCTTCTGGTTGGCTCCTCCTGCTCATCCTTTTGGGCACTTCAAGTCCTTGTCGCGGCTGTCGTCGCCTGGCCCAAATAGTTGCCTGCACGGCGAGTATTTAACCAAACTGCCCACAAAATGGCATCCGAGCTGCATCGCGGCAGCTCATTAAACGCATGCACTGAAACTTATCCGCACACGACAGTGATGACGGTTAAGAGGGATTTGAAGGTTGAGACCGTGCTTTAAAAATGTAATTTTTAACCACCTTAAAGGTTTTTAGACACCATTTTTTTTACTCATCGGTGCTCTCTGAAAAGAACTTTACCTTTTGATAGATATAAAAAAGAATATATTTGGTTTTCTCCTTACAAACTCAGCGTGAATGAGAAAGTATCTGACAAGAATAACTAATGACTAACTGCAAATAAGTATCAGAAATTAAACTTAATAGCGTAAGCCCCTGTAATATTAGCCTCTAGATATATTCAGTATTCCTTTATATGTATATAAAATTTAAATTATTTTATTTCCTTAAATAAGTAGCTGACATCACTGTTAAAACCACCCGAAATGCGATTGCAGGCACTCAGCTGCAAGAGTGCGGCATGCGAAAACCTCGAGCAGCTCATCGGCGTCTCCTCGAATATTTTCTTTCGAGGGTTTTCCACGGGGGTGTGTGTACCCATAGCCAAGGCCAAATTGCCCACCTCCCCGCCCAGAGCCGTTGTCTACGCCTATGAAATATCGCACTTTAACGTCGTTTCTGAGCATTTTTAAAATGATAATGCGAATTTCTAGCAGATAAATAATGCAAGTCGACTCATGAACCAGCGAGCGAATGTTTCGCCCCTTGAAGAACATTTCTGTCGAAATTTTATGAATATAGGGATTTATGGCCAGACGAAGGATTTGCTACGTGGAAAGCTGGAAGGCGATGATATATGAAGAATGACTCTTCGTATATCTGTTGAAAAAAACTTATATTTCAGACATATAGAGCAAAGAATATTTCTAGTGCCTTTTTTTACTTTTCAGTTTTTACAATTTGATTAAATCAACTTTTAGCTAATTACGTAATGCACATGAACACTTCTACAATCATTTAATTAAGTTAATTCAGATCAAAACATTTTTTGTGATTTAAACAAAATGTGATGGCAAGCAAATGAGTGGAAAATAATGAGTGTTATTTGATGGACTCTTAAAGTTCATTACTCTCTGCAATTAAACCTTTCTAGATTTTATAAAACTTTTCATTCACCCCCAACATTTTAACAGTAAGCAAATATCCACGCTTACTCGTATTAGTGGGAAATTGAAGAAGGGAGCCGCGTTGACTTGATTTTCCGGCGCTACTTGAACTAATTTACTCTCAGACAATTATGAATGTGCATGCAGCACAAATTGTTGCCGAAGTGAGCATTTAGCCACTCGAAAGAAATGTGCAAAAACACTTGCCACAGGAAAAGCTCCCCAAGCTACATGTGGATTGTTATGACTATAAGAGCAACGATGATGATGATGTTAGAAGAGCCAAAAGCTGGGGAGTCGGAATCAGGCAGTTAAAATATTGCTGCTGCATGTAAGCCAAACTGAGGGGTCTTCCACAAAACTGCATATGTTTTGGGGTAACATTTGGATTTTTAGCGCAATTTAACAGCAAATTAAACCAACAACCACCCACACCCAAATTCACATGCACTAATGCCACATGATTGGTGTGTGTGTGTGCAAATTGAAAAAGTTTCTGGCCAAGTTTAGTTGTGCTTCTACCCCGAAATTTATTGGTAGTCGATGTTGAAATTGATTGCTCGAAAAACACTAAAGTGCTTTTTGGGCAAAAGACTGCCTTCCTGCCTGAGTGCCTGACTGGCTGCAAGTATTGACCAATTTATGCAGCGATTCAATCGCCACCGGAGCATGTAAGCGGGCCTTGAATTTATTGCCAACTAATTTAATATGTTCGCTCACTGTCAGTGAGTGTGTGCCAAACTAATTAAAAAGTATTTAATATCTGTAAACATGCCGAAAAATAAACTCTTAGTCCCAGTCCTTCTCTTGGTTTCGTGGACAAAACAAAAAAAAGCGCGCCAAACTATGCCCCGAAAAAGTTTGTCGTCAAAAGGCAGACTCTCACATACATCATCCTCTATTTTTCCCCTTCCCCAAATTCAACCCGCAATCCCTTTCGGCTGGACTTTATGGACTGCCTGGGGGCCAGGACTCGACAGCAACTTCAAAAGCGGCACTGCCAACGTCCTCATTTGGAGCGTGTGTTGCCTTTTGTCGTTGTCGCCTCGAACCCCGCACCCAGCACAAGTGTTGCCAAAAAGTATCAAAAAATTAGAGACTGAGAAGTCGACTTATAGATACCTGGTACTAAAAAGGATATACCTGATTACGGCTTCTGAATGTATGAGTATTGGAAAAGACATAAATGTATAGCCTACTTAAAAGAGTTTTCTTTAGTGAAAAAAATTCTACATTAAAGATAGATTGAGTTAATAATTTTATTGCTATCAATGCAAATACCCAACTTTTCAAAGAGTAATTGGTGTAAGAACGAACCTTTCTCCGCTGGCGTTGTCGCGTCCTCATTATGAGCTCTGGGTTTTGGGCCAGCCAGCTGCATGTTGCATAGAACGCCGGACCGGAGGACCATCGTGGCCCTAACCCAGCCCAACCAAAGCAAACCCTTTTGGCCCTTGGTTGCTGCATGTTGTGTGGCCCACTTCGGGCTCATTTCTCATCGGCGGGGCTTTTGTTTTTAGTAAGCCAACTTTTGGCAGCCAAACATTTTTAGCAAAGTTTATGCTGCTCGTTGGCCAGTTAACGGCTTTTCGCATCAGCGACGGACCTTGTTTTGGGTCGTGGAGAAAGAGCAGTAGTAGGAGCAGTTTGCGTGCTGGTCCAAAAGGTTCACCCAGCAACAACTTTATTATTAGGAAAGTTGAAATATTGCCGCCCACATACACACATATATATATATATATAGTACATATAGAGAGAGACTGTAATCAGCTAATTGGCAGAGGACAGGGTAAGGAAGCCCAGTTAATAAGTGAAGAGTTCATGCAGCTGCACCTGGCGGGCATTGCAAGCCAAATAGCCGAAGATACTTCTACTGACAAACGTACAATGTGCACGGAAAGTGAAAAGTGAAAAGTAACGAAGGCCAAACAGAACAAACTTTTTAATTGTTTAATGTTTTCCAAAGTTTCCCTTCATGTTCTTAATTTCGCTTGTTTGCAGTTTCGTTAGTTTTTTCGCTGTTACTTCGAGCATTTAAGCTGACTCCATCTGTCAGGTTGCTGGATTGTTTGCTTTCGGTTTTCTGAGCAGCAATTCGTGGGGGTTTTACTCAGCCAATGTGGCGTATGATGAATATCAAACAACTAACCGAACAACCATGACAATCAAAATGTAAACGACAGGGAGAACAAGATAGAGAAAGAGAGACACAAGAGAAAAGGAAATTGTGATGCAACGAAAGTTACCCGGCAAATTCAAAAGTCAAATAGCCACAACAAGAATGCAAGTTTCTCCCAAAAACAAGACGAGAAAACAATGCTGGGTTCGTCTGCAAGTGCATTCGATGAATTAAACATATTCGAATGGCTGTACTTTCGTCAGTTTCCTTCCGGATTAGAGGTCGATCGATTGCAATTCAATGGCACACTGAAAGAAATGATATCTCTTTTAACTAAATTTTCAAAGTGTGTTTTAGTCATAGAGAAGAAACCTTTTTAAAAATAAAATATTTCCAAGTGCATAAACTCCGCTGGTTTGCGGTTCGCTAGCCACCCTGCAGATATTTCAATGTCAATGTAAGCGCGGATATATATACCGTATATAGTGCACCGCCCCCGCTAAACAAAAACAAAAGTTTGGAGGGAAAACTTTTGCTTTCAACCGTGCTCAGCGGAAGTCAGCGCCATAAAGTGAGAAAAAGCTTAAAGCGGAAATAACAAAAATTCTCTAAATAACAACAATGGTAAATCGGGCACATATTTCTATATGTTTAGCACTGTTATCTGGCTGTCTGCGTAAAGTGCCAAGCGGAAGTGCAAGTTGCAGTGTCACAAGAAAACAGCAACGACTACGAATCCCACTAAGAATTCGAAAACACACAGTCACAGTCAAGCAGACAGAGTCATTGGAAATGGTTTTGTGGTAGGAGGGGTTGACAAAAGTTTTCACTCTCGACTCGGGTACGATAATTGTGAAATGTTTTTGCTGCTGGCCAAGTTTATTATTTTCTTATCAGCCCGGACAGTGCAGAGCGCATTATTCACTACCCTTCCATGGAAGAAAAACTCCATCTCCCTTTGGCCCGTTGCCACTTGACGACGCATAAAAATCTTCGCACGAAGTTTTCAGCAATAAAAATTGCAATAAATTGAAATGTGCGTCTTAGGGTCTGTGCCGAAAGCAAAAAAAAAGAACATTACCAAGTCTATGCGGTTTGAATCGACTATCGTGAGGGTCAGCCAGTCAGCCCCTTTGGACCATCATTCAGTCATCCAGTTCTCGCAGTCGTTTCATAAGCTTGGCTGCCAATGGAGAAATACACAGTACACAGAGAGAAACAGAATCGGGCAAGCTAAAAGGATTTTTGTACAAAGAAGTTGGACTGAATTCGACACGCATAAATGAATGGATCAGTCTATATAAAGTTAGTTCCAAGTTTCGTAGAAATCTTTTTCGAAACCACCGCGATTTCCTTCAGTGTAAAACCACTCCCAGTGGGGTTACACAGAAACGATGTCCGAATGGGTTTGTTTATGCGACCGGGCGGGTGAGCCAGTGTCTGTTTGATTTGATATAGTCCGAGGAGCATGTCCTCGTGTCCAGAGCTTAACTGGGAAAACAATAAAATATCGAGTTTCCGATAGACTAATGTTTCAGTGGCTATCGAGGCGGGCACTTTTACGAGTTTGGTGTCGAGCAAATTATCATGACTGTGGTGGAGGTTGTCTGTGTTTTGGATGGTCGGGTTGGTTGGGTGGTTTGGGTGGTTTTCGGGCGGTGTTTTGGGTGTTTGCATTCAAAACCACCGCCGAACAGCATCCCCAGCAACTTGACCAATTTGTGCAGTGGTGTGAAACACCGCGCGCTTATCGACAAATCATCGCATCTTTCCAATTATTTGTGTACATATGTAAATGTTGTAAATTTCGAATTAATTTATGTAAATTCCCATTTCGCATTATGGGCAACAACAAAACGGTGCCAAACACGAAATGAATCTCTAATTGGCAAGCCATCTCATTAATCCAATTTAGCAAAATTAATTAAATCGCAAATCGACTAATGAGCACGCAGCACGGTTCTGATTTCAGTTGCACACGATTTTGAAGGCCAAAGTTGCAGTTTTGGGGGCTGGGGTAAGTGGGTGTTGCATTCGAATTGCACTAAAATCTATTCAATTGATTGGACCAGATTACACGTGGCATAGCGTAACACGCATTCGCCGTGTAGGGCATTGATGAAGCGTGTCAGATAAACAGGATGTGGGAGTCTGGGAGAAGGAGCAGAGGAAGATGAAGATGGAGAGGGCCAAGAGCACTGTTATTCCTTAACGGAAATCCAATTTCACTCATAGTGTAAACCGACATTGATTACAATTGTGGAGGACCTGTGAATGCATATTCATTCAAAGGTATAATCAATCTTGAGTGGTGACAGTTTAGCTACGATGTAGCTTAATCAGTTATGTTCCAAGAACAAGGAAAATATAGCTAGAATAGAAATAATATCAAATGTCTTTAATTGAATTCAGAAAAATATACCACTCCTAAGCAAGAAAAACTTTCAAATCAGATTAATTTTCGGTTAACAATTCCCAACTTTCTTATTAATAACTAATATTTGAACAATTTTAGATTCTATTCCTAAGACATTTACATACTTGACTTAGCTAATTTATAATCGACAGCTCTTCTCTCGCAAGTAGATTCAAGGCAGCTGTAGCTCCTCTGCCATATAACACAAGCGCATTACGTTTCCATCAAAATATTCATATGTGCCAGATTTGGATTAAAATAAGCCATTCACTGGGGGAAAGCCCCTCTCCGAGAACATGCATTCAATGCAGTATTTTCAAGGCGATTATCAATCAATTTGCATAGCATAAGGACCTCTTGTCTGAAACAGTACAGCGCACAAGTGCACATGTCGATCCATTCAATTCCATTTCATGCCAACGCAACCCAACCCAACCCATTACCATTCCCATTCCCATTGCCATTGCTATTCCTATAATCCCCCACTGAACCCGCTGCTGCTCTTAGAGATTACGTAAAACTGCCTGCCAATGGTACCGAGAGGTCATCAACTTCATAATCAACAGCGACATAAATAATCACATGTCCCACTTGGGGTTCGTGCATAAATGTGTTCCGAAAACGAGCTAGCAGAACTTGGACTCCGGATTCGGATCCGGGTCTGGTTCTGGGCTCCAAGAGTCCAAGCGTCCAAGAGTCCATTGAGTGGCTACGATTCCACGTACGTACGCTCGGCCTGCGGCCAGCCGCACTTTTCTATGGGCCATCAGTCGAACGCTCACGTGCGTATGGCCAACTCCTGACCCACCATCCCTCTATCTATCTATCCCCCCCCTTTCGACCACCTGGCGTCCATTCTGGGAACTGGGTTAGCCCCACAGATGGGCAACCGACTTGGTCAGGCGTACGTGCGCCTACGCCAAAGGACGCGCTCGGAGGTTGGGTTCGACTCCTCACTTGTAGTACAAGCACTTGGGGAAAAAACATTTCAAAAAGTCAAGGACATTTGGCAAAAAGTTTAGTCATCGATTTTAGATTTTCATTATATTTAGAAAATATAAAAGCAAACAGTAGGACTTGAAATACAATGATTGACATTTGCCAATTAGGACTCAATTACTGGATTTTCTTTAAATAACAATGCATAAGGTTTTAAGGGCTACGTTTCAGGATGATAGCATCTGAATTCCAACAAAATATCTCTTCTTTTGAGATCCCTAAAGGTTTCTGGCACTAAGTTAAACACTTTCCTTAAAATATTTCAGGATATTGTCAATAATATCGATTAGGTTAGCCCAAGCTGTGATCTTTAAGAACTTATCTTAGGCTAGCCAAGTCCCATTTTCGTACAGTGTACAACTTGTGCTTAATTTCAGAGCGTGTGCATGTATTTCCACGTCTGCAGCTATTCATAACAAACACATATAGTCCGTGCCAGGGCCAGAACTCAATCGTACTATGACCCAGGCGAACACCGGACTTGTCTGCTGTTTATGGCACTTTGACGATGACCACCGACAGTCGCACCACCCACAACTGGCCAAAACCAACCATCGACCACCACCACCTCCCAGACTTTGCCTATGCTTTGGCATTTGTGCACGTTTTATTAATGGCGCATGGTTTAATATGCATTAAGTCCATGATGGGAGCACTCGCATTGTTCCGGCCGATGAAATTTGCATTGAATTGCTTGCTAAATATTTGTCAAAGCCATTCCTTCGCATTTAATAATCAATTTTGAGCACTTCCCTGCACTTTGTTTGCAACACAAATTGTATTTGTCTTGGCCAGACTTGGCCAGTCTTAAAATTTGCTTATCAAACTTGTTTGGTGTTCTACTCTAATTGAATTTTACCCAGTCTTCAGATACCACCACAAGATTTTCAGTCTCCGGACGTAATTATTGTACGTAACGAAGGATGCGAAACGTAGGAAACGAAGGGTTCTATTAACAATTTGAAATTTATTCTTGGTGATTTTTCAGGCCACGAGGTCTGCCTTTTGTTGGTCCAAGAAAGAGAGAAATATTGTGGCCATTGTCTGGAGCATTGTCCTTTTACCTTTTGCCACCTTCGTTTCGCTCTTACCTTTTCAGGCCATTTTTGGCCATTTGTGTGCCTTTGACCACAGGAACGAACCTCTTCCATTTCCAGTTAGCGAGTGCTGTGCTTTATGTGCTCTCATCTATTTCATTTCGGGTGGGAGGGTTGTCTTGCAACAACAGAAACTGTGTCAAAGGCGTCTGCCTAAATGATTTAATGAGTTTTCTTTATGTCCAGCCATTTGCTGGGGTCAAGATTTCGGTTTCGGGCGATTCGTTTGCCAAGGAATCCTTGTCATTTTTTATGCAGCGCATGGCATAATGATCAAAGGCATTTAGCAACAGCTGTTCGCTACTCCCACACACATCTACGCATGGATTAGGCCAAGTGGAACAGAAATGAGAAAGAAGACAAGTAGGTTCCCTGTACTTATTGCTCGGTAATTAAATTATGTTGCATAACTCCAGGCGTCTTCCTGGAAAGTGACGGATAAATGGACATACAGCCAGGAGGATTGATATACTGACTAACTGGAAGGAGAGAAAAATAAATAAACTTCGAGATAGTCGGACAGTTGATAAGGCTGACAGACAGACAGTTTGATAAAAGGACAAATTGCCTTTAGGGCATACGGACAAATAGTCAATAAAATGTTAAATATATTCATTAATAATCAGACAGACAGGTCATACCTTATGGAGACTACAACTACGCGGTATTAAAGCCAGCTCACTGCCTACATTTTGGCTTTAGGCCACCGGATACAGAGGCAGTGCGTGCCCGCGATAAATACACATCGCAGATATTGTTTCGGGTAAATCTAACAGAGATTTATCTGCCAAGTGTCACCTCGAAGGGAAATTTATATGCTTCCAGTTGCAGAAACGCGCGACAAGTGATCGTCGAGGCGGCTTCCTGCCAGCCGCATTCGCATCCGCAATATGGCTACGTGCGCTATATATACCTATATATATATCGCCGAGTATATGGGTGTCTTAAGCGGGGGCGATGGAGAATTAGCTGCATGTGCTTGAGATTCCGATTCCCATGGCTGCCAAGCAACCAGGAATGCCAGGATATACCCCCACAGATACAGATATGCATAGATAGATTCACCAAGCCAGTCAGCCAGCCTTCTTAGCCTGGCCCTGCCTGCTGTCTGTTTCCGGCTTAAACGACGCTCTGTCGCTTCAAATTTCATAGTCGCTTGCTCGCTGGATGCGTGAGTTTGTGAGCGTGTGCATATAAATTAACATAATGCTTAAGTACGTGTGACAAGCGACTTCCGGGTTTCATTCAGCGAAAATTTATGTTGCTTTCAAATTGTCGCACTCGAGAATTGTATATGTAACCCAATTTGCCTCCTACTCCTCCTCCTCGCTGGCAATTAAAATCATTGAAGCAATAAAATCGCAAAGCGATATATAAAAGAAATATATATACAGAGAGATATATAATTGCGCGGTACAAGTAATCTCTGCAGGCAATCGATAAATTGCTTGCTCTGGTTCAAAGGAAAAAGGTTGTGTTTTTCCCATCAGAAAGAGGGAAGTATAAATATTTATTTACTTTTGCTATGGGTAGCGGGATAGCAAAGCCAATACATCATGCCACGGAATGCCTGACTTGTGCCGATAAACTAAACGTCAGTGCATTTCACAGATAGCTAGCAATTCTAATTCGGAATACCCATTCCCATTCGCATTTCAATTCCCGTTGGCATTTCAAGTGCCAAACAAAACTTCACTCATTACGTATGCGCTCTGGTTGGGATGTTGATAAAATTTATTACGCATGCGGCACGCGTATTTCATCTTGTTTGCTTGTTTGGCGCGTTATTATCGCCCAACGTGGCGTATGATTAACATAAAACGACAGCACCCACCTGCACACAGAAAAAGCTAAATGGTCTAGTACTCCTAAGCCAGACAAACTTACTTGGATTAACTTAACTTCTAACTTTGAAAGAATCCTAATTTCAAAATATTTCAAAATAAAAAACAATTTTTGTTTCTGCTTGTTAAAAGATCGTGACTCTTCCTCATGTTATTCCCATTTTTAGCTACCTTTTTGAGACATTTTTCTTCAGTGTAACAGTTCCCAACCACCTGCAATGCATTGCCGGCTCATGATGCCGATGATGTTGATGACGGCGCCTCTCTGGGGGCGTTGTATCGAAATTCGGCATTTCAACTGATTAACATACTTTTCTGGCATTTTACCAGGACGAGTCATGGCGAGGCAAGTCGAGTCGTTTTGAGTGGAGTGGAGCAGACAGGGACTGTGGTTACGCAACACGCCAGCATTCAGTAGCTACCAACTTCCTGTCGCCCGCACTCACGCACTTTATCTGAACGTATTTTCGCTATACGTGCGGGGATGTAATCGTTTCATGGGCGGTTTACACCTGAAAGTGATCAGCCCTTAACGGAGCACAAGGTTGGGCTACTTTTTCACAATATTTAACATTTAAAGACACCAAAAAAGAGCGAAAGACTGAAGGCGACTTGGCCAGGTCGTTGGCCATTGTTCTCGACGGGTCATTGTTGCTGCTGCTGCCGGTTCACGCTCTTTCCAGGTTGGGAAAAGAATGAACGGCATGGATGGCATGGCTGGAATGGAATGAAATGGTATGGATACAAAAGCGGAACCGCCTGGATCTGCCGGCCAATCAAGGACACATTGTGTGCGTGGCTCCTGCTACTTGCTCCTGCTCTCTCCTCTTCCCCATCATACCCTAGAATGTGAAATGACAAAAAATCGTTTGTGCGAGAGCCGAGTAGAAGTAAAAAACTAAGTGGGTGGTGGCCAAAGCAAAACGCTTCAATATCAAATTGCAGTAGCAGTGGCCGTAGCTTCGTTGCCCACAAAAGAGGATTTCAGCATTGAGGAGCAATAAATATTTAATTGAACTCACTTGGCCGGGCATTTGCCGGTGCAGCAACTGAAATTGCCGCATTAGAAGCAATTTTCATTTTATTTTAATGCCCGCAATTACGACGATTGAACTGGGTCCCAGGGAATAGATATTTGAATTCCAAAGCTCTTTCTCTCTCTCTATATCTCTGCATTTAGAAAGAAAAACATTTTACCAGCTTAATTGCAAGCAAAATGGAAAAGCCATCCAGCCTTTCATAGGTACATCAATATATATATGGCCCCAAAAAAGATGGTAGAAAGTCGAGGACTTGTGGATTAATTAACAGGGCTGCTTGGCAAACAAATTTGCCTTCGATAAAAGTGAAATGTGCCACAGTAGTGTGTCAATGGCAATCAATTTGCGTCCAGACAGCAGCAGCAACAACAGCAGCAGCAGGTCCAAGAACTTTGCGTCACCAATAAACAAACAAGAGGGTCAGCAAGCCAGAAAACAGAAGGCACAACGCAGAAGGCTGGCAGTAAAGCCTCGATATGGAAGCCGACTAGAGAAGAGTGGATGAGGATGAGTATGAGTCCGATGATGGGGTCGTTATTGTGGCTGCTGGCAGCCGGCTATCCTGCTAGCCAGAAGGTATTATTACACCATTACGCATGCACTCAAGGCCTTCATTAGCTCGTAGTTTGGCGCTATTTGAAAGGCAATTACTGCTGGAGATGATGATGCCAGGCAGACTAAGGACTGAGACGCAGCTAGATGACCGGAAACGAGGCACAAAGACCCATGGTGCATTGAGCTGAGCTCTAGTAGCACCACTCACTCACACAAAACCTCATTGTCGCAATGAAGTCTTGGTGGTCAGGGATGTCTAGGTTAGCTATTTTATAATATAAATGCAGCTAACAGTAATTAATATTAATATTTAAAAGTTTAACTTAGTTTTATGGTAGAAATCTTATGATTATGGTTTTAAATAATTATTACTTTTTCAATCTTTGACTTTTCTAGCCATATTTGACTGCAAGTCAGCCAAGATGTCATCTCTCACAGAGACAATGATGGACCAAGTAAATGAGCCTTCTCGTTGACAGACCAACTCATGTGTCTGCGGCTCAAACTCAAACCGAGTGTGTGTGTATTTGGAAGGGGGTGTATCCTGTACGAGTATGTATGTGTGTGTGCGAGCGGAAGTCACTTTAGCCAGTGTCTGTGTCCCCGCTGACTGCCAACTGGCATTTACAACGTTGTTTGCTGTTGCCACTACTGGTTGCAGAAGTCGCAGTGCCAACACAGTGCCAACAGGGCCAACAGTGACGACCCCCGATAACAAAACCCTTTCGCTGGCCAAGTCTGCAACACGCAAATGCAATTAACACGCCGCCAGACGAACGGAAATGGAACGCTGCCATTGCTACGAGAGCGTCCTGCCCAAAAGCTGACCGTTTCTCGGAGCTCTTCATTTTTTGTGCCAGGATGGGATGGGGGGGTGGTGAAATGTGGACCATCCACATGGACCAATCCTGTATGGATCGTAAATTAGACATCTGAGTGCCCGAAAGTCAATTAGTTGCAAATTAATTTTTCAATCGCTGCAAATCGGGAGGAAGTTACCCGCCTTACCCATCCCTTCCTTATCCTACTGCCTCCGAGTGGAATCAACAAATCGAAGTTGCAATTAAGGAGAGGAATGAAACGCCAGACGAACAGGTAGACATTCATGGCTTGCACCATTCAACGCACACGATTGCTCTCAAAAAGCACGCGCCAAGCAATCGAGGGAATTTTTTCCTTAAACGATTTTCCACATCCACCGTCCTTCCCTTTCTTCTCCATTTTCTTGAGCTGCTGGCCAAAAAAAAAACGAAATAATCGCCCAGTCAAGTGTCCTTGCTCCTCGTGTCTGCCATTTTCCATTGCACTTCTTTCGGCTTCATCGGCGAAATCGTTTATTTGCAATTTAATGTGCACTTCACTGCTCGTTTGCATAGCAATACATATAATGTCGACGGGCAAAAGTGGAAGATTTACTTCTCGCCGGAATGGAATTTAAGAAATTTCAATATTTGCCAGCGGCCTAAAAGTTTCCGCACTTTTGGTTAGTCTCGTCTGGCCAAATTCATGGTGACTGCAAAATGCGAAACATTAGTTCTATAAATCAACAGCAAACGAGGTGGTGAGGATATTAGACTACAAACTTTGGATAATAACACTAAAGGAAAAACTTGGAATAAGTTGTTAGTATAAAATGTATTTAGTATGAGTAAATAATATATACTCTGATCAGCAAATACCTTTCCTTTATAAGCTTTAGCAGACATCCAAATTAAGATTTTTTTTAAGCACTTTTAATCTGAAAATATTGATCATACCCCATTTTTGCTTTGTACGTTTTTATTTTGTAATTTCATTTAAAGAGCAATATTATTTTTGCATGCAACAACAGCTGCTCCGAAAAATAAAATTGGTTTCGGTCAGGACCAAAAAAAGAAAATGTTCGGCATGAGTAACATAAGTGGGAGAAGGAGCAGAAGCAGAAGCTGGAGCAACAGTCTCGGCACCACATATATTATTCATTCATTTAATATTTAAGCTGCATAGCTGTAAATCATACCGGTGGTGCAAGGACCCCCGAGCACATGGCCATGTACAGGTCCTCATTGAGTGCAAAAACCATTGTCCAGCACATAAACCATGTTGCAAATGACCAGACGTCGGCCCTCCATTAGCCAGCCTGGCCCTCAGACCAGGCCACCTATGCTCCCACTCTACCTTCTGAACGAGTCTACCACCCACTCCCCCACTTTACTACCACCCAACACCACTCTGGCCTTGGTTTTCTAGGGATTTTTGTAGTCCCATGCCCTTCGTCTCTGGCCCTGTGTTGCTCTGGATTCTGTTGTTTGTTCCACTTGACCACTAAAGCATAGTTTTAGGCGCTAAAAGCTAAACACCAAAATTCAAAAAGCAGCTGGTGTACAGGCCCAAAACTCACTGGCACTTTAGTTTATTTCGTTTGCCCTGTATATGAGAGTGTGTGAGTGCGAGTGTAGCTGCACTATGTGTGTGTATGTATTTGATCGCATTTTGGCCCACACTCACCCACACACACACATTAGCCATTGGCCATCTTCTTGCCTCAGTTGGCTTTGGCACTAATTGCATGTTTCTGCACTCACCTGCTAACAAGCAAACGCATTTTCACTGAGTTTTTAAGAGAGAGTAGAAAAAAAGCAAAAAAAAATGGTGAAATAATTAAGGCGACTGCAGAAAGCGTAGAGGGGTTGAAAAAAATGTAAACAATTTTTGATGGAATTGAAGCCATATCGAATGCCTTTATGATTGATCGACAAGCCAAAAAATCTCTTTATTGAAATTTGCGGTTGTGTCATAATGATTATATTGTACACGGGTGCACCAGCCGTCGTCCTCCAGTGACAGGAGTCTATACCATTTTGTAGCCGACCGCAGCGCAATAAACCACTAAATAAATTATGCATGGTTTGGGCAATTGTGTATTGAATTGGCAATGTCCGGGGCAAATAGCCCCGATTCACCGCCCCGATAAGCTGGCCGAATGCAAACAATGCAGTAAAGGTAAACTTGCAAAATTAATTAAAATAATATTTAAATGTTCAATCAAATATTTAAGTGCCTGGCATGACAGGTTGGATGGTTGGCTGGTCACCCAGTAAGCGGTACAAATGAAATTAATAAATAATTGAAAATATTTCTTTCGCATATTCCAGTTGACCCGAAACCATAAACCAAACAAATGCCCGGTATTCAAATACAAATGTCCAGGGCGGCTCCCCCAAGTACCAAGAACCAGACACAAAATACCCACAGATGGGCCATAATGATGGCCTGGTCAAAACACGCCCCGAGGAGCCAGATCCCGGGTAATCCCGAGCCTCCATCTGCCAGCTGTCTGTTGGTTTAGCCATTTTAGCAGCAGCAGCAGCGGCAGCAACAGCGGCAGCAACAGCAGTGGCAGCCAAGGCAATCCAGAGTCAACAGGGTCCGGACACGGCCTTAGCCCAATGTTATTGGTAGGGCCAATTTCTGTTTGTGCCGCAAAGTGCCAAGTGCAATTTGGGAAACTGGGTATGCTCTCAAGCTTTAGCCCAATCCAGAAATCTTTGCCACACCCCACTCCACCATCACGGCTACCCCACCCCGGAAAAGCCGCATGTGCATCTTGGATGTTGAATGTTATTAATGGCGACTGATAGACGGCACCACTAATGGCCCGCCCTGGAAATTTATCTGCGCTGTGGCCGTGTCACCTATACAAATTAGCGGTGAGCCAGTCTAATTTATTCTGTTTAATAAGCGTTGCACTTGCGGAAATGGATCTTCCATACACGGAAAACTAAAGGGGAAGATGAAACTATGATTAAAAGATTAATTTTTCATAAGCTTTACTTTGTGGAAAATTCTAAGAATAAAAGAAAGAAAGAAAAAATCTAAGAAATTCACAAAGTGAATATCAAAAAATTCAGCAAAATCTTTTCCTTTTAGCCTAAATTTCCACAACCTTTTCAGCCTATTAAATAGTATTAAACGTTTGTGGGTATTATTCGTCAAGAAAACCAATTTTTCATTTAACAAAGTTTCTGGAAAATGTTCATCCCTGGCGCACAGCAACGTTGCACGTCGCAACTGTTTAAATTTAATTTGCCAGACGACTTTGCTGCCGGTGTTGCTGTGTTTTCAGGTCGCCAGAAATCAACATTTTCTTGGGCGACGTGAGCAATCGAAGGTAATGCACTGAATTGGCCAGGAGAAAAAGGAAAGCGGAGGGCGGAGAGCGTTACACAACACACGGAAGTAGTTACCATCATGCCAAATATGACAAATGCTGTTACACATACAGACCCAGAAAGAAAAGAAAGAGAAAAAGAACTTTAGAAGGAACTACCCAAGACCGACTGACACGTAAACTGCATAAATATAAACGCAGCCGGCGAACGTGCGAGACAGGGAGGAAAGTTGCAAGCTAAACTAAGGGAGATGGCAATCCAATGCAAAATTTAACAAGGTGCACCCGCACCAACCCAAAAAAAGAAAACCCAAACCCTCCAAGGGAGCGAGACACTGGCGATTAGGGGTCCTTGAGAACAAAATGCAAGGACACTGAACAGATCTATAAAAAACTTGATTTTTAAAGATTCTTTGTAAAGATATGAATAAAATTTCTCTAGAAGCTACGGGAAAAACAAGGTAAGGTAAGGCTTTAATACTCTTTTGAAGAGCCCTAAGATCAAATCAGATATAACATTTTCTCTCAGTCTAAAAAAGCAGCTGGCGGGGAATCCCCAAAAAGACCGAAAAAGGGGGCAACATCTGCCGCTGTTGCAGCAGGAAACAAAGTGGCGGAGAAGAAGCTGCATCACCCTTTGCGGTTTGCCATCAGACAATGAAAGTAGTAACCTGCAACACCAGATGCAACAGCAGCAGCAGCAGGAGTTGCAGCAGCAGTCCCTTTTAGAACAAAAGCCACTTGCTTCTCTGGGAGGGTAGAAAATTTTAGCTGATTTGCAAACGCAAAATCCGCTTAAGGTTAAAATATGCAAAGTGTTTGTTCGCCTGTTGGTCGCCGCCGCCTGGTAAGTGAGAATGTGAAATGACATTTTCGGGGCGTGCCAAAGGCAAGAAAAACGATGTTTGTATATTTGCAATATTGTGAATTTCCAGGCTAGGCAAAAAGGAAAAAAAAACAGAATACTCTGAAATAGAGCAAGGGAGTCGAATGACCAGCAGAAAACAAACTGCCCCTGTCAAAGGCTCAAAGCAAAGATGTTGGAATAGTCAACAGTCAATGGGCGGCATTAATGGGACCCGCCTTGGCTTTTCAGCCTTTTCGTAGGACCAAGAGAGATGGTGTCAAGTCAACTCTTCTCGAGGCTGGCCACAACGAAAGGATATTGCAAATTTACCAAACAACGGAAGCGGAAGTGCAAAACTAGCAGGAAACGCAGCACTCACACCGAAACAAAATCGATATCTGTTTGTCTCCAGCTACTGAAACTCACACACACTCAATGGGTGAAATAGAGCAGGATAAAGGGAGTAGACCAAAAAAAAAAAAAGAGAACAAGGAGGATCCTTGGGTGCTTCGATGTATGCAAATGCCGCTCGTTACATTTGCATTTGGCCAGCCAATGAACTTACTCTGCTGCTTGCTGCTCCTGCTGCTGGAAAAGTAGATTTAGATAAATTCACTTTCACAATTGACACTATAAACAGATTGCGGTCCAAATTGCTGGCCACAGGAAGAGAGCATTAAATTGAGTTTAAGCAAAAACTTAAAGCGGGCGGCTGCAGAACGTAATTGAAATTGCACAGCGGCAGAACTGGCCATGCGAATACGGACTGACCATCTTACCAATAATTCAAATGGCCCACAATCGCAATCACGACCAGACTTGGCCATAATTACCAGCCACATGCCTTGCATAATTATCAATTTACATTTGATTGCATTTGTTTATTTGCACAAATAATTATTTGCATGCAAAAATAATTGCAGTTGCAGTGGTTGCATTTGCCGTTTGTGGCTTATTTGCCTTTTGTCCGGGTAAGTTAATTCTTAATTAGCGACCGAAACACAGATTTCACTAACAGGTGCTGAAGCTCAACAACACTCTACCCAGTTAGCTCTGGTCCTTTGGCCATTTATCAGCGTGGGGGGATTTGCAGGAATAATGCTCATTACCACGCACTTTCTCCTAACTGCACACGCACCATAAAACCCAGTTACGTATGCAGCAATTTTCCGGGCACCACCCTCAGTGCTACGCCCCCTCCGAAAGTCATGAAAGATTTATGACAATGTCATAGGGAACGGGTGGAAATTTAATCAAACGTTGAAACAACCCTTTTCGTGGGATACAGAAATCAAATTTTGGAAAATTTGCAAACTGCGTCTGGGCGAAAACTTTCATATCAACCCGCAAAAAGTCAATGGGAAGAGTCCCTTCACAGAGCCGTAATGGAAATGGCCGAAAATTGCGGGGATCACATTCCACAGGCAGGAATGTGGACCACTCGCCCGCCCCAGGAACATGTCCTTCAAATACAATTCTTACAGTCTACATACAGCTGAGGTGGGAATTTTAGAACATGGGATTTTTAAAGGGATAACTAAATTTTTCATAATAAGTATTGAAATTCTTTTACGAAAGTTTTACATTCATTGATATATTATCTAAGAAGGCTAGTTTATGGTATCATTAGCATGTCCTAATACAAGATTTTTAAATTGAATCATACCTAGTGCTATTATCTTGACCACCACTGTATACATACCCCACCGACTGTTACAGCTTCTATGCAGAGTATGTGTGCGTGTGCATTCGGTTAAATTTCATCTTGGAGCAGCAACATAAAAACGTCGAAAACATGGCAAACATTAACGGAAAAACAATTTTCATAAATCTAGAATTATTACCCGGGAACCGAGCACAAAACAACAACAACAAAAAACAAGGAAAAGGAACTCCGGCAAAAGGCGGAAGTACGCTGTGTGTCCATTGAGGCAACAAATTTGCCAAAAAATAAAATTCCAACCAGCATATGGATGATGGAGGTTTGTAAATACCCTAACATTGAGTTGTGGAGAAACCCTTGGTCTTGCGAGAAGAAGAACGAACCCCACAACGAAACCCTCGCGCAAAAGTTTCTTGGCAAACATATTTGCAAACGCATTTAACATACGATAGCAAGAATATTATTTCATATTTTACGCCCATTTTTTGGTGGTTGTTTTTCCCAGTATTTTCTATTTTTTTTCTTTTACGATCCGATAAAAAAAGGGCAGAATGGGAGTGCTTATGTAATTGCGAAGCGTTTGGCAAACAAGCCGCCACCATAAATCACATAATTCACGCTCCATGGACAAGAGTGTCCTTCTCGATTGTCTTTCCTCTCCACATTTTTGCTCTGTGCGTTCTAATTCGATTTTTGCAATCGCTTTGAAGTCCACTCAAATTTCAATAATTCTCCTTTTTCCCATCGACATGCAAACGCAAACAAATTATAGTAAGAGAAGTGAAGTGGGTAAGTGAAAAAGAAAAAAAAGAAAAGTAGAAGAAAAGCTCGCTGAAGACATCAACTGTCGCTGTGAAATCTGTTATTAAGCCATTTATAGTTAAGGCAAACAAAGCGAACGACACTTGAATGCTCGAGTGCTTATAGACACACTTTTCAATGGCTTATCAAAATCTTAAGCTGACGACAATGGCAGCCCGGCGACAAAGGAAAACCCAACCCTCGCTCACACATATGCGAGACAATTTATAAAATTAAAAGTCTTCCGGGGGCAGACAAGTGAAAGAAATGCAATGCGCCGGCAACAAAGCCAAAATAAGGAAAAGAAAAGGGGGAAATAAAACTCGCCGAAAGAAAGACAACTCCTCGACCGATTTCCCGGCTTTTCCGCTCAGCCGATTGGAAAGCCGTTACTGTGCAGCAGTTCGATAAAAGTGAGTGGGTGAAACTGAAAGTTTCCCTCCTTCCCAGCCACTGTATTTGGCATATGCCGCACATATTAGTTCGCAAAATGCCTGCCAATCATGAAGGGGAAGTCTGTGTGTGTCAAGTGGTCATGACAAATCCGCCAAATGCCGAAAGCGGTTTCGCAATTTGCATATGAAAAGCAACGCGGATTAAATGAAAGCGAAAAAAAGATTTTAATAAGCTATCAGGTTGAAGAAAACTTTAAAAAAGTGAAGGATGAAATACATTTTTAGAATTTTGAAGGATTTTTAAAAAATAAATATTAAATTAGCGAATTTAAAGACAAATCATATATCAACATGTCCAAAATAATCATAAAATCTGATACCTCAGATGCTAAATTAGTTTCATTTATTTTTCGTTTATTTTTAATATTAATTTGTGTTACCAATTTATTCATTTTTCTCCCTGTGCATCTGCAAAGCATCATCATAAAATAGTTGATTAATTTTGCGCGCATATAAGTAGGCAACACCATTCCTTCCATACCTTATTCCACTTTCTATGTTCCCCATTTTCATTTTCATTTTCAGGTTGTGACACATGACAAATCACAAACGCAAGCAGTTTACAATTGATGTTAAATCAAAGCAATAAACAGGCTCACAGATGTGTGAGTAAGTAGGTAAGTGTGTATGTGTGGTCCTTATTTGTCACCCACACTCAAAGGCCAAAAACGTGACAATTTCTGTCATTCCGCCTGGGGGCGTATCCGTTTCCGCTTCCGTTTGACTTTCACTGCATTGGGACTGCTGCGGCTGCTATTGCGAATGCGGCTGTTTTTTGTTTAACTTAATTTTCGGCAGCGGCCAAAATGCTCGACTGGCTTTGGCGCCACCTTTGTTTATGCTCTGATTGTTGTTTATGTGTGGCAGACACACACACTCACACATATATATACAATATGCAAATATGCCAGGATGCCATGATGCCACGATGCCAGAATGCCAGAATGCGAGAATGCCAGGCCAAACGAATCGGACAAAAGGATTGGAGCTTCGGGTTGACAGCCGTTTGACAAAAGGAAAGCCTAAACTTTTGGCCCGGCTTAAGTGCCACGGCGAGCATTATTCACCTGGTTGGCCACGTTCCCTTTTGAAGCAAAAACCAGCCGTCACCAGGGAATTTCCATCCAACGGCCTACGTGAGCAAAGTGGAGCAGCACGGACTTTTCTACGGGAAAGTGTCGGGCTTTAATCAAGTGTCAAACACCATGTCTAAATTAACATTCGGGACGTGGCATCGAAATCAATCCGTTTGTCAATCAGCGTTTACAAAAATCAGGCCTTTCAAACGATATTGTTATGTGAAAACATCTACATATTGTCATTTGGGTTATAAGATAATGATGTTAGGTTTACCCAAATTGTTACAACATTTAAATGTATCAATTTCAAAAAGGTTTTATTATATAAAAAATTTTTTACAGCAACAATTAATTATTAATAAATAACAAACTGCTAGTTCAGCTAATTTTAACGAAGGCTAACATTGTTAACATTTGCTTAGCTACATAAAAACCATAAACTTTTAAGTACTTTTAAAACAATTAAAAACCAGCAGCATTTTCATTGCATAGAAAACCTAAATCAATAGCTGGTTGTTAAACAAAATTCAACTTATTTTATAAAATGAATAAAGCAAGAAATTGTGATATTTTTCAACAAAAGATTAATTTTAGGATTATTTTTAAGTCTTGTGTATATTTTTGCTCTGCAGAATTTATACGCACAAAAGCCTAATCAAAATTCATAAATAAGTTGGCAATGGTTTTTACAGCTTTCCATGAATTGATTTTGAATAATAGGCTTTGTATAAATATTTATCGGAATATTTTGAACAAATTGCTTATGATTTATGGCGAATATGTGTAATATTAATTTTTTTTTCTTCCCTCTACATATATACATATACATGACTCACACGTCTTAGCCTACTTTTATTAGCCAAATGCAGGACTTGAAGACCCATCGAAAGTTTTGCGAGCCCAAGGAGTGGGTCCTTGAAAACGAAACTTACCAACGAGAGTACTTCAGAGTCGCACCCTGGCCAAGAATAAGAAGTTTTGGGGGCAACTTTTTCAGATATTCCAAGCACCTCAATACAATGGCAGGCAAAATTTCCGGCTGACCGCCCATAAATGCATAGAAATCCAGTGCAGAGAAATTAGAGGAAATCCACAAATCGAAGCAAAGTTTTTTCCCCTTCATCCGCTCAGTTTATTGTTCGCAAATTTCCCTGGGGCCTTATAAAGTCCAAGCAGCATGCACCATCACCACCAGAATTTCCGTAGTGCAAACATTTGCGCTGCTGATTACTTTTAATGCTTTTCCATCCAGAATGTGTGGCAGGCTGTGTGTGTGGTCCAAGGGGAGGGTGCAAAAATCAGCAAGAGGCCAGGCAACATCAATCAGTTTGAGTCAAGTTTAACTACCAACAAAATAGAAAAAGGAAAATTGACCCAAATTCTCGGTAAACCTAAAACGCTTAAATCAAACCGCAAGCTAAATTTGGAGTTCCGTCATATTCGTGACTTTTCTCTGTTTATGATAGTTTCCAATAGTGAATCATGTCGCGATTCTTTCCTATGATTTTTCTCTGGTCTCGTTCTATTTACTCGTACATTTGGAGTGATGAAAAGGGGGAAAACTTAAAATGTCGAGCAAGTATATGGCCTTTGTCTACTGTATTGCATGTCATCTCCAATGATGAAACTAGGTCCACTACTGGACGACGTCGCATTGCCGTCAGTCCCCATCGAGCTTCGTTTCGTGATTATGCCATTGGACAGTATGAAAATCGTCTCAGATTGTACTCACATCCTATGAAGATTTTTCGATATTTTGCCACCATTAAGATGAAGAACAAATCTGGTAAATGGGAACTATATATGACTCCCAACGATTTCCTGAGATCAATTCAACCCGGAGCCAGGCAGCCGGATAGATTGGGCCTAGACAAATATCAAATTTTTGATGAGAATGTTGCCAAGAGTTGGCGGCCGAATGTCAGGAAGGACAGTATTTTCTTGAAGATGACGAAGTCAGGTTTGCTAACCTACAGTGACTATGTGTTCCTGAACATTCTAATATCCATACCCGAGCGAAACATTCGAATTGGCTTTAAGCTATTCGATTTGAATGGTGATGGCAACGTGACAATAGAAGAATTGGAGCAATTTCTTCTGGCTATTACCAGGGGTGAAGCATCCATAAGAGCGTCTCACCTGAAGAACATTCTCTTTGGATCTCGAGCTGAAAGGACACTGAGTATTAATGATTTTTTGGAGTTTCTAAACCAATTGCATACAGAAATCCACACGCAGCAGTTTCGTAATCTTCTGAAGAATTCCAAGTAAGTTACCTCTCGTTGAGGCTAAAATGATATAATGGACTGGAATTGGTTACTTTCAGATCTGTGATCTCCGAACTGGACTTTGCCAAGGTGGTGCTGGGCTTTAGTTATTCCCACAGAAGGCGACGCGAAACTCTAAAGCGGGTTAAAGAAAAGTTTGGCCAGACGAAACGTGGAATAAATCTAAACGAATTCCTGGCCTTTTTCCGATTTGTACAAGATGTTAGTATCATGGACAATGAGCTTGCCTTCTACTATTTGACCGGTGCGGATATATCACCCAAAACCCTGCAACATATCTCACGTGTGGTGTCCGGCGTTGAACTCTCCGAACATCTTACGGATGTCATTTTCTCCATCTTTGATCGTGATTGCGACAATAAGATCCAGCGAAAGGACTTTACCACAATGAGGCAACAGTGGATGCATCCGGTACCATTGCGAAAAAATCTAAGGTTCACATCCACGATATGTATTCTGTGCAAGTGTTCCTTGCGATTTCTGCCGTCCTGGATGTATAAGAGACCATCCACAGAATATAGGCCCCTTTGGTGATGTCCTTTGGAAGCGTAAACGATTTTAGTTCAATGACAATATTAAACTGCTAGTTGAATGTGATATTAGTATGTCGTGTATCTGTATCTGTACCTTGTGAACAATTTGTAATCAACAAAAATTAACTTTGCTTCTATATAAAGTGGTTTTTATAGGATTTAGATATATTATATATATTTTTAAAATAAATGAGAACCCGAACACACTATTGCGAATATATGTTAAAAATAGGTTTCCTGATTTTTCAGCCCTTAAACCGGAGCTAGCAAGAAAATATCAAAACACTAATGATAAAAGCAAGTATAGGGCCTTAAAGTGTTTGTTGTTAGCTGCATAAAACAGGCACTGTTTCTGCCGTGCGTCGTGTTTTGACAAAGTTAGAGCTAAGAAAGGGCAAGAATCTGGGCTCTAAACGACGTATACTTGACCTTGGGCCCCAAAAAATCAGATTTTCAGCCATAGCACAGCCAAAAATGGTCCAAATATGGAATGTAATACCTCGTAGGGCTTGTAATTTGATTGCTATGATGCCCAATCGATTTGTACTGGAGTCAGGAAAACTTCATTTTCGGCCATTTTTCGAAAGTTTTGATGATGGTACCCCTTATCAAAAATGCGAAATTTAGCCGAAAATTGATTTTCCCAATATCGAAAAACGAGTGATAGGGTTGGTAAGTGGTGGTCGATAGCAGCACAAAACAGTCGTTCTTTTGGCTGTGCGACTTGTTTTGACCGAGCTAGAGCTAAAACCCCGAACACACTATTGCTAATATCTGTTAAAAATAGGTTTCCTGATTTTTCAGCCCTTAAACCGGAGCTAGCAAGAAAATATCAAAACACTAATGATAAAAGCAAGTATAGGGCCTTAAAGTGTTTGTTGTTAGCTGCATAAAACAGGCACTGTTTCAGCCGTGCGTCGTGTTTTGACAAAGTTAGAGCTAAGAAAGGGCAAGAATCTGGGCTCTAAACGACGTATACTTGACCTTGGGCCCCAAAAAATCAGTTTTTTAGCCATAGCACAGCCAAAAATGGTCCAAATATGGAATGTAATACCTCGTAGGGCTTGTAATTTGATTGCTATGATGCCCAATCGATTTGCACTGGAATCAGGAAAACTTCATTTTCGGCCATTTTTCGAAAGTTTTGATGATGGTACCCCTTATCAAAAATGCGAAATTTAGCCGAAAATTGATTTTCCCAATATCGAAAAACGAGTGATAGGGTTGGTAAGTGGTGGTCGATAGCAGCACAAAACAGTCGTTCTTTTGGCTGTGCGACTTGTTTTGACCGAGCTAGAGCTAAAACCCCGAACACACTATTGCTAATATCTGTTAAAAATAGGTTTCCTGATTTTTCAGCCCTTAAACCAGAGCTTGCAAGAAAATATCAAAACGCTAATGATAAAACCAAGTATAGGGCCTTAAAGTGTTGGTTGTTAGCTGCATAAAACAGTCACTGTTTCAGCCGTGCGTCGTGTTTTGACAAAGTTAGAGCTAAGAAAGGGCAAGAATCTGGGCTCTAAACGACGTATACTTGACCTTGGGCCCCAAAAAATCAGTTTTTTAGCCATAGCACAGCCAAAAATGGTCCAAATATGGAATGTAATACCTCGTAGGGCTTGTAATTTGATTGCTATGATGCCCAATCGATTTGTACTGGAATCAGGAAAACTTAATTTTCGGCCATTTTTCGAAAATTTTGATGATGGTACCCCTTATCAAAAATGCGAAATTTACCCGAAAATTGATTTTCCCAATATCGAAAAACGAATGATAGGGGTGGTAAGTGGTGGTCGATAGCAGCACAAAACAGTCGTTCTTTTGGCTGTGCGACTTGTTTTGACCGAGCTAGAGCTAAAACCCCGAACACACTATTGCTAATATCTGTTAAAAATAGGTTTCCTGATTTTTCAGCCCTTAAACCGGAGCTAGCAAGAAAATATCAAAACACTAATGATAAAAGCAAGTATAGGGCCTTAAAGTGTTGGTTGTTAGCTGCATAAAACAGTCACTGTTTCAGCCGTGCGTCGTGTTTTGACAAAGTTAGAGCTAAGAAAGGGCAAGAATCTGGGATCTAAACGACGTATACTTGACCTTGGGCCCCAAAAAATCAGTTTTTCAGCTATAGCACAGCCAAAAATGGTCCAAATATGGAATGTAATACCTCGTAGGGCTTGTAATTTGATAACTATGATGCCCAATCGATTTGCACTGGAATCAGGAAAACTTCATTTTCGGCCATTTTTCGAAAATTTTGATGATCAAAAATGCGAAATTTAGCCGAAAATTGATTTTCCCAAAATCGAAAAACGAGTGATAGGGGTGGTAAGTGGTGGTCGATAGCAGCACAAAACAGTCGTTCTTTTGGCTGTGCGACTTGTTTTGACCGAGCTAGAGCTAAAACCCCGAACACACTATTGCTAATATCTGTTAAAAATAGGTTTCCTGATTTTTCAGCCCTTAAACCAGAGCTTGCAAGAAAATATCAAAACGCTAATGATAAAAGCAAGTATAGGGCCTTAAAGTGTTGGTTGTTAGCTGCATAAAACAGTCACTGTTTCAGCCGTGCGTCGTGTTTTGACAAAGTTAGAGCTAAGAAAGGGCAAGAATCTGGGCTCTAAACGACGTATACTTGACCTTGGGCCCCAAAAAATCAGTTTTTCAGCTATAGCACAGCCAAAAATGGTCCAAATATGGAATGTAATACCTCGTAGGGCTTGTAATTTGATAACTATGATGCCCAATCGATTTGCACTGGAATCAGGAAAACTTCATTTTCGGCCATTTTTCGAAAATTTTGATGATCAAAAATGCGAAATTTAGCCGAAAATTGATTTTCCCAAAATAGAAAAACGAGTGATAGGGGTGGTAAGTGGTGGTCGATAGCAGCACAAAACAGTCGTTCTTTTGGCTGTGCGACTTGTTTTGACCGAGCTAGAGCTAAAACCCCGAACACACTATTGCTAATATCTGTTAAAAATAGGTTTCCTGATTTTTCAGCCCTTAAACCAGAGCTTGCAAGAAAATATCAAAACGCTAATGATAAAACCAAGTATAGGGCCTTAAAGTGTTGGTTGTTAGCTGCATAAAACAGTCACTGTTTCAGCCGTGCGTCGTGTTTTGACAAAGTTAGAGCTAAGAAAGGGCAAGAATCTGGGCTCTAAACGACGTATACTTGACCTTGGGCCCCAAAAAATCAGTTTTTTAGCCATAGCACAGCCAAAAATGGTCCAAATATGGAATGTAATACCTCGTAGGGCTTGTAATTTGATTGCTATGATGCCCAATCGATTTGCACTGGAATCAGGAAAACTTCATTTCCGGCCATTTTTCGAAAATTTTGATGATGGTACCCCTTATCAAAAATGCGAAATTTAGCCGAAAATTGATTTTCCCAAAATAGAAAAACGAATGATAGGGGTGGTAAGTGGTGGTCGATAGCAGCACAAAACAGTCGTTCTTTTGGCTGTGCGACTTGTTTTGACCGAGCTAGAGCTGAAACCCCGAACACACTATTGCTAATATCTGTTAAAAATAGGTTTCCTGATTTTTCAGCCCTTAAACCAGAGCTTGCAAGAAAATATCAAAACGCTAATGATAAAAGCAAGTATAGGGCCTTAAAGTGTTGGTTGTTAGCTGCATAAAACAGTCACTGTTTCAGCCGTGCGTCGTGTTTTGACAAAGTTAGAGCTAAGAAAGGGCAAGAATCTGGGCTCTAAACGACGTATACTTGACCTTGGGCCCCAAAAAATCAATTTTTCAGCCATAGCACAGCCAAAAATGGTCCAAATATGGAATGTAATACCTCGTAGGGCTTGTAATTTGATTGCTATGATGCCCAATCGATTTGCACTGGAATCAGGAAAACTTCATTTTCGGCCATTTTTCGAAAATTTTGATGATGGTACCCCTTATCAAAAATGCGAAATTTAGCCGAAAATTGATTTTCCCAAAATAGAAAAACGAGTGATAGGGGTGGTAAGTGGTGGTCGATAGCAGCACAAAACAGTCGTTCTTTTGGCTGTGCGACTTGTTTTGACCGAGCTAGAGCTGAAACCCCGAACACACTATTGCTAATATCTGTTAAAAATAGGTTTCCTGATTTTTCAGCCCTTAAACCAGAGCTTGCAAGAAAATATCAAAACGCTAATGATAAAAGCAAGTATAGGGCCTTAAAGTTTTGGTTGTTAGCTGCATAAAACAGTCACTGTTTCAGCCGTGCGACGTGTTTTGACAAAGTTAGAGCTAAGAAAGGGCAAGAATCTGGGCTCTAAACGACGTATACTTGACCTTGGGCCCCAAAAAATCAGTTTTTTAGCCATAGCACAGCCAAAAATGGTCCAAATATGGAATGTAATACCTCGTAGGGCTTGTAATTTGATTGCTATGATGCCCAATCGATTTGCACTGGAATCAGGAAAACTTCATTTTCGGCCATTTTTCGAAAATTTTGATGATGGTACCCCTTATCAAAAATGCGAAATTTAGCCGAAAATTGATTTTCCCAATATCGAAAAACGAGTGATAGGGGTGGTAAGTGGTGGTCGATAGCAGCACAAAACAGTCGTTCTTTTGGCTGTGCGACTTGTTTTGACCGAGCTAGAGCTAAAACCCCGAACACACTATTGCTAATATCTGTTAAAAATAGGTTTCCTGATTTTTCAGCCCTTAAACAGGAGCTAGCAAGAAAATATCAAAACACTAATGATAAAAGCAAGTATAGGGCCTTAAAGTTTTGGTTGTTAGCTGCATAAAACAGTCACTGTTTCAGCCGTGCGACGTGTTTTGACAAAGTTAGAGCTAAGAAAGGGCAAGAATCTGGGCTCTAAACGACGTATACTTGACCTTGGGCCCCAAAAAATCAGTTTTTCAGCCATAGCACAGCCAAAAATGGTCCAAATATGGAATGTAATACCTCGTAGGGCTTGTAATTTGATTGCTATGATGCCCAATCGATTTGCACTGGAATCAGGAAAACTTCATTTTCGGCCATTTTTCGAAAATTTTGATGATGGTACCCCTTATCAAAAATGCGAAATTTAGCCGAAAATTGATTTTCCCAATATCGAAAAACGAGTGATAGGGGTGGTAAGTGGTGGTCGATAGCAGCACAAAACAGTCGTTCTTTTGGCTGTGCGACTTGTTTTGACCGAGCTAGAGCTAAAACCCCGAACACACTATTGCTAATATCTGTTAAAAATAGGTTTCCTGATTTTTCAGCCCTTAAACCGGAGCTAGCAAGAAAATATCAAAACACTAATGATAAAAGCAAGTATAGGGCCTTAAAGTTTTGGTTGTTAGCTGCATAAAACAGTCACTGTTTCAGCCGTGCGTCGTGTTTTGACAAAGTTAGAGCTAAGAAAGGGCAAGAATCTGGGCTCTAAACGACGTATACTTGACCTTGGGCCCCAAAAAATCAGTTTTTCAGCCATAGCACAGCCAAAAATGGTCCAAATATGGAATGTAATACCTCGTAGGGCTTGTAATTTGATTGCTATGATGCCCAATCGATTTGCACTGGAATCAGGAAAACTTCATTTTCGGCCATTTTTCGAAAATTTTGATGATGGTACCCCTTATCAAAAATGCGAAATTTAGCCGAAAATTGATTTTCCCAATATCGAAAAACGAGTGATAGGGTTGGTAAGTGGTGGTCGATAGCAGCACAAAACAGTCGTTCTTTTGGCTGTGCGACTTGTTTTGACCGAGCTAGAGCTAAAACCCCGAACACACTATTGCTAATATCTGTTAAAAATAGGTTTCCTGATTTTTCAGCCCTTAAACCGGAGCTAGCAAGAAAATATCAAAACACTAATGATAAAAGCAAGTATAGGGGTTTAAATTTTTGGTTGTTAGCTGAATAGAACAGTCGCTGTCTCAGCCGTGCGTCGTGTTTTGACAAAGTTAAAGCGAAGAACCGGCAAGAATCTGGGCTCTAAACGACGTATACTTGACCTTGGGCCCCAAAAAATCAGTTTTTCAGCCATAGCACAGCCAAAAATGGTCCAAATATGGAATGTAATACCTCGTAGGGCTTGTAATTTGATTACTATGATGCCCAATCGATTTGCACTCGAATCAGGAAAACTTCATTTTCGGCCATTTTTCGAAAATTTTGATGATGGTACCCCTTATCAAAAATGCGAAATTTAGCCGAAAATTTATTTTCCCAATATCGAAAAACGAGTGATAGGGGTGGTAAGTGGTGGTCGATAGCAGCACAAAACAGTCGTTCTTTTGGCTGTGCGACTTGTTTTGACCGATCTAGAGCTAAAACGCCGAACACAGTACTGCAAATTTCTGTTAAAAATAGGTTTCCTGATTTTTCGGCCCTTAAACCAGGAGCTAGCAAGAAAATATCAGAACAATAA
Organism: Drosophila eugracilis; assembly: GCF_018153835.1. Taxonomy (NCBI): domain Eukaryota; kingdom Metazoa; phylum Arthropoda; class Insecta; order Diptera; family Drosophilidae; genus Drosophila; species Drosophila eugracilis. The sequence continues at coordinate 4,096,727 of NW_024573645.1, forward strand.
TGATAATACCAAGTATAGGAGCTTTTAAGTTTTGGTTGTTAGCTGCATAAAACAGTCACTGTTTCAGCCGTGCGTCGTGTTTCGACAAAGTTAGAGCTAAGAAAGGGCAAGAATCTGGGCTCTAAAAGACGTATACTTGACTTTGGGCCCCAAAAAATCAGTTTTTTAGCCATAGCACAGCCAAAAATGGTCCAAATATGGAATGTAATACCTCGCAGGGCTTGTAATTTGATTACCATGATTCCCAATCAAGTTGCACTCGAATCGGGATAACTTCATTTTCGGCCATTTTTCGAAAATTTTGATGATGGTACCCCTTATAAAAAATGCGAAATTTAGCCGAAAATTTATTTTCCCAATATCGAAAATCGAGTGATAGGGGTGGTAAGTGGTGGTCGTAAGCAGCAGAAAAAAGTCGTTCTTTTGGCTGTGCGACTTTTTTTGACCGATCTAGAGCTAAGAAGCCGAACACAGTACTGCAAATTTCTGTTAAATATAGGTTTCCTGATTTTTCGGCCCTTAAAAGGAGCTAGCAAGAAAATATCTGAACAATAATGATAATACCAAGTATAGGAGTTTTAAGTTTTGGTTGTTAGCTGCATAAAACAGTCACTGTTTCAGCCGTGCGTCGTGTTTCGACAAAGTTAGAGCTAAGAGACGGCAAGAATCCGGGCTCTAAAAGACGTATACTTGACTTTGGGCCCCACAAAATCAGTTTTTCAGCCATAGCACAGCCAAAAATGGTCCAAATATGGAATGTAATACCTCGCAGGGCTTGTAATTTGATTACCATGATTCCCAATCGAGTTGCACTCGAATCGGGATAACTTCATTTTCGGCCATTTTTCGAAAATTTTGATGATGGTACCCCTTATAAAAAATGCGAAATTTAGCCGAAAATTTATTTTCCCAATATCGAAAATCGAGTGATAGGGGTGGTAAGTGGTGGTCGTTAGCAGCAGAAAACAGTCGTTCTTTTGGCTGTGCGACTTTTTTTGACCGATCTAGAGCTAAGAAGCCGAACACAGTACTGCAAATTTCTGTTAAATATAGGTTTCCTGATTTTTCGGCCCTTAAAAGGAGCTAGCAAGAAAATATCTGAACAATAATGATAATACCAAGTATAGGAGTTTTAAGTTTTGGTTGTTAGCTGCATAAAACAGTCACTGTTTCAGCCGTGCGTCGTGTTTCGACAAAGTTAGAGCTAAGAGACGGCAAGAATCCGGGCTCTAAAAGACGTATACTTGACTTTGGGCCCCACAAAATCAGTTTTTCAGCCATAGCACAGCCAAAAATGGTCCAAATATGGAATGTAATACCTCGCAGGGCTTGTAATTTGATTACCATGATTCCCAATCAAGTTGCACTCGAATCGGGATAACTTCATTTTCGGCCATTTTTCGAAAATTTTGATGATGGTACCCCTTATAAAAAATGCGAAATTTAGCCGAAAATTTATTTTCCCAATATCGAAAATCGAGTGATAGGGGTGGTAAGTGGTGGTCGTAAGCAGCAGAAAAAAGTCGTTCTTTTGGCTGTGCGACTTTTTTGACCGATCTAGAGCTAAGAAGCCGAACACAGTACTGCAAATTTCTGTTAAATATAGGTTTCCTGATTTTTCGGCCCTTAAAAGGAGCTAGCAAGAAAATATCTGAACAATAATGATAATACCAAGTATAGGAGTTTTAAGTTTTGGTTGTTAGCTGCATAAAACAGTCACTGTTTCAGCCGTGCGTCGTGTTTCGACAAAGTTAGAGCTAAGAGACGGCAAGAATCCGGGCTCTAAAAGACGTATACTTGACTTTGGGCCCCACAAAATCAGTTTTTCAGCCATAGCACAGCCAAAAATGGTCCAAATATGGAATGTAATACCTCGCAGGGCTTGTAATTTGATTACCATGATTCCCAATCAAGTTGCACTCGAATCGGGATAACTTCATTTTCGGCCATTTTTCGAAAATTTTGATGATGGTACCCCTTATAAAAAATGCGAAATTTAGCCGAAAATTTATTTTCCCAATATCGAAAATCGAGTGATAGGGGTGGTAAGTGGTGGTCGTAAGCAGCAGAAAAAAGTCGTTCTTTTGGCTGTGCGACTTTTTTGACCGATCTAGAGCTAAGAAGCCGAACACAGTACTGCAAATTTCTGTTAAATATAGGTTTCCTGATTTTTCGGCCCTTTAAAGGAGCTAGCAAGAAAATATCTGAACAATAATGATAATACCAAGTATAGGAGTTTTAAGTTTTGGTTGTTAGCTGCATAAAACAGTCACTGTTTCAGCCGTGCGTCGTGTTTCGACAAAGTTAGAGCTAAGAGACGGCAAGAATCCGGGCTCTAAAAGACGTATACTTGACTTTGGGCCCCACAAAATCAGTTTTTCAGCCATAGCACAGCCAAAAATGGTCCAAATATGGAATGTAATACCTCGCAGGGCTTGTAATTTGATTACCATGATTCCCAATCAAGTTGCACTCGAATCGGGATAACTTCATTTTCGGCCATTTTTCGAAAATTTTGATGATGGTACCCCTTATAAAAAATGCGAAATTTAGCCGAAAATTTATTTTCCCAATATCGAAAATCGAGTGATGGGGGTGGTAAGTGGTGGTCGTAAGCAGCAGAAAAAAGTCGTTCTTTTGGCTGTGCGACTTTTTTTGACCGATCTAGAGCTAAGAAGCCGAACACAGTACTGCAAATTTCTGTTAAATATAGGTTTCCTGATTTTTCGGCCCTTAAAAGGAGCTAGCAAGAAAATATCTGAACAATAATGATAATACCAAGTATAGGAGTTTTAAGTTTTGGTTGTTAGCTGCATAAAACAGTCACTGTTTCAGCCGTGCGTCGTGTTTCGACAAAGTTAGAGCTAAGAGACGGCAAGAATCCGGGCTCTAAAAGACGTATACTTGACTTTGGGCCCCACAAAATCAGTTTTTCAGCCATAGCACAGCCAAAAATGGTCCAAATATGGAATGTAATACCTCGCAGGGCTTGTAATTTGATTACCATGATTCCCAATCAAGTTGCACTCGAATCGGGATAACTTCATTTTCGGCCATTTTTCGAAAATTTTGATGATGGTACCCCTTATAAAAAATGCGAAATTTAGCCGAAAATTTATTTTCCCAATATCGAAAATCGAGTGATGGGGGTGGTAAGTGGTGGTCGTAAGCAGCAGAAAAAAGTCGTTCTTTTGGCTGTGCGACTTTTTTTGACCGATCTAGAGCTAAGAAGCCGAACACAGTACTGCAAATTTCTGTTAAATATAGGTTTCCTGATTTTTCGGCCCTTTAAAAGGAGCTAGCAAGAAAATATCTGAACAATAATGATAATACCAAGTATAGGAGTTTTAAGTTTTGGTTGTTAGCTGCATAAAACAGTCACTGTTTCAGCCGTGCGTCGTGTTTCGACAAAGTTAGAGCTAAGAGACGGCAAGAATCCGGGCTCTAAAAGACGTATACTTGACTTTGGGCCCCACAAAATCAGTTTTTCAGCCATAGCACAGCCAAAAATGGTCCAAATATGGAATGTAATACCTCGCAGGGCTTGTAATTTGATTACCATGATTCCCAATCAAGTTGCACTCGAATCGGGATAACTTCATTTTCGGCCATTTTTCGAAAATTTTGATGATGGTACCCCTTATAAAAAATGCGAAATTTAGCCGAAAATTTATTTTCCCAATATCGAAAATCGAGTGATGGGGGTGGTAAGTGGTGGTCGTAAGCAGCAGAAAAAAAGTCGTTCTTTTGGCTGTGCGACTTTTTTGACCGATCTAGAGCTAAGAAACAGC